>NC_134644.1:9750923-10424073 GCF_030463565.1 Pelecanus crispus
AAGGAAAGGAAAGGAAAGGAAAGGAAAGTTTTCTCTTTCTTGGGAACGCATCCAAAAAAAAAAAAAAAAAGTAAACCACACATGGACAACAGAAGTATTTATTAATGTACACCACGAAGGCATTAAGCACTGATCTCAACAAAAGACTGTAAGATACCAAGAATGAGACTTCTACTTCCAGGCTTAGCCTGACCCGGCAGCCAGCAGCCCCCATGCTCTTCCCTCTCTGCCGTGCTCACTGCTTACTCCCGCCAAGGTGTGTGTCCTGCCACATGCATCTCCACCCTCCCTGCTTGTGGGGCAGAGCTGGGAGCTGATGGGGGTATTTTTTCTATAGGTCAGAGAAATGAGCACCAGGCTCTGTGGGTGGCTGGAGCGGTAAAGCAAGGTCACTCTATGGGAGGGATGCTCATGAGCTCATAGCCCAATGGCTAGTGCAGTTGCTTGGGAGAAAGGATCCTGGTCCTTGCATTGAATCTGTATTTTATATTAAACCATCACTGGGTAAAATATGGAAAGGGCAGAAGCAGCTCTCCCCTTTAGCCAGTGACCAAGCCACTGGGTTTGGTGAGGCTCCTTTCTGGGCTATGCAGGGTGCTGGCCGTGCACCAAGTGCTGCAGGCTCAGCCTCTTGCCCTATATTGTAACCAGTTTGTCCCTGGGACAAACATCTTTGTCTTTATCAGGGTTGCTGAAAACCTGTACAAATTTTAAATGTGTTTTAAATTTATGAGATTAAAAAAAAAAAAAGGAGGGGGGGATGTGAATGGAGCACATTTGCACAGTCGCTCAACTTGAGAAGAAGTGTGTAAATCTGCACTCTTTTCATCCAGCTCTGTTCTCTTCTCAAAGAAAATCCCCAGTGAAATACTATTCAGAAAAGAGTCACTTTCAAATACGGGAAATGACAGTGCTTTTAAAGTGGCATCTACATGCCCCAAATCCAGGGAAATCTTAAAGATACAGCATGAATCTGCTCTCAAGCACTGATTGCCATCATACTTTCAGACACAGAATAAAACTGTATCTGATAGAAAAGTTGCTTGCCAGGGTCTGTGTGCCAGAGTCTCCACCTGTATCCTCTCCATTAAGCCAAACACTTCTCTTACACAGTAAAAATGGAACACAGATCAGCAAGAACTGAGTTATACTGAAAAAACCATCTGTATGTGCTATTCGGAACCGAAGGTGCTGTGTTTAAGTGACGTGCTATCAGCTCACAGTCAGGTCATCTCAAGATACACAACACTGTCAGGTCCCTCATCAGTGCAGAATAGCTGGTTTCTGTCTGCTTGCAAGTTATTTGCCCACTACTCATAGCTTTAAATTGTGCTTTTCACCATTTCTGTTGACAAGGCGCATCAAAGGATGATTTAGAATATTAGGAAGATTTTGGAACAGAGCATCCACCTTTGTCCCTGGGAGCAGAAAGCCTCTGCTCAGAACTGCACCCCACTACATTATCTTGTCAGTCCCTGATGTTGCCAATACTTGCAAAATTTTCTGTACCAGATTTTCCCTAGTTGTAACAAAGAGCTCTTATCATGGCCCTTTCTTACTTGTTATTTCCCTCCAACAAATTAATTTTTTAGAAAGAAAGCAGAACAAGGCTCCCCTCCATAAACCTTTTTATCAACTCCTTCTTCCGTATACCTGGGCTCCCTGGCCTCCAGCTTCTGTGAAGTACCTTCTCTCCACTTTCTCCCATCTCAACAGGTATGCATGCATTCTGAACCCCCCCGCCCCCCACCAAAAAAAAAGAAAAGAAAATCAGAATTGGCACAAAACCATCAATTTTCCAGATGTTCAGTTGGGTTGGGTATTGGCGCTACAAATGCTCTGGTCTTGCATCCCTCTATCCTCAACCTTTCGTCCACTCTCTTGCTATTCCCTGAGCATCCCTCTATCCTGATGTTTGCATGGTCCCGGTCCCATTCCCATCTGTTTCTTCAACTTGCTGTTGCTCAGGAGCTTCCACCCATCCCTCCATGGTAGCTCACAGGCTGAGTAGCCACATGAGGAAAGGTTTGGCTGCACCAAGCTGTGTGTTCAGCCCATGGCTCTGCTGCCTCCTTCCTTCCCTGGGCTGGAGGCAGAGCGGGTGCTACATTTGAGGGGTCTCCACCAAGCCATGACCTGGGTTTCAATCTCCCTTCCTTGCACCAGGGTATCTATTGCCACCTGACTTAGCACCCCAGAACAGAGGCTTTAGAGGAGCCAGTAACACAAAGTTCAGCTCCGATATTTGAATTTTTCTCATTTCTTCTCTTTTCTGCTCCTGCTTATCAACGCACATCTCAAGTGGGTCCTGCAGACAAGTGGTCCTACAGCCGCTTTGCTGCACACGCACTCCCTCACCAGATGCTGCCGGCATTGGGGCCCATGAACATACCAATTCTGTGTTCAAACAAGAGAGAAACAGTGAAAGACAGACCCAGCTTTGCCACCACCCGCTCCTCCTTGCGGGGATAAGCACCTCGCTGGCACAGGCTCTGCATCCGTATTGCTCTGCCTTTGTTCATAACTCAATCCTGCCAGCCTCTGAACTATTTTTATTGCTCTCCTCTGAATAATTTTCAATCTGTCACTATCTTTCAGGTAATGTGGTGCCCATAATTAAATACTGCAGGCGCTACTGCACCAGAGCCATATGCAGAAGGACTATTACCTTCTTGCGCTGTGATGTGATGTCTTCAGCCCCAAATCAAATTGGCCTTTTTTTGCTGCCATATCTCAAGGCAAACTCATGTCTAATTTACTCCACACTATCATCTTTAGATCTCTTGCAGCATTACTGCTTCTTGGGTTTTTATCACTGATTGAATATCTGGGGTTTAGATTATTTTTCCACAAATGTAGTAGCTTCTATTTTCTATATTGAATCTCATTTTATTCTCCACTCATTTTTCCAGCCTTTTCAGATTCTTTTACATTATTTTGTTCTCATCCTTGGGATTTCCAAATCCACCCAGCTTAGTTAAGTTTACACATTACATCAACAAACCATTCACTTCTTCTTTTAGATCATTAAAACAACTGGTAAATAAGCTCACCATTCAGCAAATCATTTAAGCACATGCTTATAACCTTTAGGAGTCAATAGGACTCAGGTATGGGATGAAGTGCATGTGGGCACGCTCGTTAGTTTGGTTGTAATAAGGAGAGCATCCTTCACGTTTGAAGAGCAGCAGGTATTTGTTGTGGGGCTGTAGTGGGGAGGGACAGGATGACATGGGGCAGAGGAAAGGATGCACTGGCTATCAGTGGTGAAGCAAACTCATCATGGGCTGCCAAGTGCATCTACACATCCTCATCTGCATGGCTGGGGCTTGTGTTGGTGTCTTGCCCTGTTGAGATGCCACCAGAGGCTCCCTCAGATCAGCTTGTTGCCATTCCTCAGTTCTTTCTGCTGAGAGATGTTCAAAACCACGTCAATCTGAATTAAAGCTGGGAGTAAGACACCAGGAGACAGCAGTGACTGTTTTATTAAAATCCAAGGACCCAACTGAGCAGTTCTGAACTGTGCTCACATGGGCGATCCCACATATTTTGAGCGTCAGACCTTAATTCTCAATTTTTCTATTTCTATAAAAAGGAACTCAATGTTTGTTGGTCAAGATTTGCTTTTTGTAAATCCATGCTCCTTGTTTGCTCTGTTAACCTCTAAGTGCCTGATCCCACTGAAGCCAATGGGGAGGCGCCCTTTGGCTCCCAACATCTTTAGATCTGGATGCAAGGATTTATCTACCTGGAGAAAAATGTCTGGAATATCTACAGTGAAATAAAATTGGTCCCAACATCTGAAATACATCTTTTGGATAATTGAAATACATTCTTTGGATAATCTGCTCTAAAGTAAAAGGCATTTGGTTCTGGAAAATTCCACTCAGAAGATATGGTGATTTTTCTGAACCAAAGCCACATTTACCTGGGGATATTGCCCACATGAAGTGGTGCTCCAGAGCAGCTATTTCTTAGTCTCCCTTTTTTTTGGCAGAATGACTCTTTTGGGCAGAGTTACTTATTTGGGTCAGTTTCCCTACATAGACAAGCCCCAGCTGATGTTTCTTTTATAATATTTGTTCCTTTACCTGAATTGGTGCAGTACATCCATTGTTTTTACTAGAAAACAATCAGGACCAGCTTTCTTTTGGCATTGTTAACATTTTATTCCTAATTTTCCTACAGCTCTTCAGCTTTTCAATAAGAAAGGAAAAGAAATTGGCAGTGCTTTAGGAAATTTGTTAGCTAATTCCCTTAGCGGTGACGAAATCCAGGTTAGTTAGTTTATATATGGTCGTATTTTGTAGAGTCAAACTGAATTGCCTTATTTATTCTGCTTGTCCTTAATAAATTCCAGTTCAGATCCTGTAGATATTTGGGGTAAACATGTTTGTTGTAGGACTACTTGCGAAAAGCCAGTTTTAAGTACGTATGTAAGAATATTTCTGGAAGATAAACTGTGATGATGAAGGCGGCTGGCTGATGGCAAGCTGGGTCCTGACGGGGAGGCTTCCATCCACTTGCTCAGGCAAGAGCAATACAAGCCCTGACCTGGCTGCTCACTCAGATGAACCCACACAGCCTCAGGTTTGAGGAACAGATGCTCGTAGTGAAAAACTCAGCATCAATACAGCTTCACAAGTAATTTTCAGAAAACACTGTGCGAGAATATTTAATAACAGACATCTCAGAAACCTATACCACCCTCTTAGACAGCCTGTGACCAAAAAGCAGGAGCAAATTGAACAGATAATTTGCTATACATTTTCCTACTGTTTTTACCTTTGCTTGCTTATTTATTTTACTAAGTTTTCTGACCTTTCTACAAAAATAGCCCCAACTTCTTTTATTCTTATTATCAAGGATAGATTCTTTTTTTAAAAAAGTTCAGCAGTCCAGCCATTTTTGATTCACCCTTAATTTAATCCCCTTCTAATTAATTAATGGGCCTACTGTCTCTCCAGAATGTCTTTTCCCTTTGATATAGGTTTTAAAGCCCTTTTTAAGTTCTTTGGTTAGCTTTAAATTCTTTTTTTCCCCTTATCCTTATTATTTCCCCTATAATCCCTAACTGAATTTGAGTATGCTTGTTTGATTCCTTCCCCTGCCCCCTCTTGCTTTCTAATTTTGACTACAGCTTTTTTTTTTTTTAATTAAAAAAAATTAAAGCCTCAGATCTTTGCACAGTCCCTTATGAAGCCACATTGGCCGCTTCTTGTTCTCTCCGTTCTTCATTTTGAGAGGAGCAGGAGTCTCTTGCAGCTTAATTATGGTTTCTTGCAGGAGTCCCCCTGCTTCCCCTCACACTGGTGGCTGTACAGTATTCCTCCTCCTCCGCAGACTTTTGTTAAATACAGTATGCACGGCACGTACCAACCTTTTAGATCTACCAGATTTCTCCCCCGTTGATATATAAAAATACCTGCCTATGGATTTACATCCAGGCGGGCTTTTTGCTGTCCCTTGTCTTGTTTCTGGCATTAAATCCGCTTCCAGAAGGACCAGGGGATGCTGCTCCTTTTGTTAGCTTCAGGGCTGATATTTTTTAATTGTTTTCTAGCAAACGCAGCTACAAGGTTGCAATCGATCCATGGTCAACGTTTTGGTACATTTTATATATTTCACCTGAATATAACTGAAACCAGGGCCAGATCCTGCGCAGGGGTAAACCTCTGCAGTCTTTTACTCTCTTAGACCTGCTTTCTGCAGGCGACAGATGCGGCTCAAAGTTCCTCAAGACACTTGGGAGTGATTTCAAAGCCCTTCTAATTTTCCTGATAATATTGGCACTCCTGGGTGCTAGCTTCCTGGTAGCTTAATTTTTTTTTTTCCTCTCTATATATAAACCTGCAAATGTTGATAGCTTGTGTTTCTGGAATCAACTCTCAGTCCTCATGAAGCTATTTTAATTAGAATGGGAGGGCTCTGTTAACTAAAAGTGGAAGAAATATTGGTACGAGGATGCTCTGAATTGTGCTCAGCCTAGCGAGCATCTTGTAACTCTTAGTGAATGCTGAACCGTAAGAAATTTTAAATACAGTTGGGGGGGGTGTTACTTTTTTCCCCTCTTTTTATTTTATCTTTTTTTTTCTATTTTTTTGTCTCTTTCCCGCCCCCCCCCCTTTTTCCCCCATCACCTACTACTACTGCCTAAAATCTTTTGTTCTCTCATCTGTAAAATACCACATTCCCAGCCACCCTTTTCACAATACACATTGAAACCCAGCAGGTTTATAATATCTTCCCCATCCCTAAGCTCACATCGGATGGCTTACAGTGCTGTCATATTTGTTTACATCCACTTGGTTTTAGTCCCTTGCTCTCTTTCTCCGTGGAGCCTTTGCCCCCCGGTTTCCTTTGAGCTGCCTTTCATGCCAGCAGACTCTGGCCGGTTAATTGTTCATCCGGGATAGGCGAGGTTGAGCCGGGCTGAGACGCGTTTCCTCTTGTCGTGACAATTGTTCGGACTGTTCGCCACTTCATGCTCGGATGAGTTTTTCTCTCTCGGCTGCCCGTACCGCTTCGGTTGGCTCTCCCACTCCTCCTGGGTGCAGACACATCCCAACACGGCACTGCTTTGGCTTCCCCTTCGGTGAGACTTTTCCTGCCTTTGCAGCAGATTTTCGGCCATTCAGGGTTGGGGTTTTTTGCCATCCTCCGCCAGGGCTGGGGGTTTTGTCCCAGAGTCAGCATTGTGCGGGCTGCCCCAATATTGACTCCCACTCCTTCTGGACTTTTATTTTATTTCATTCAATGTTGGCACCATATGGCAGCTATGGCAACTGAATATATAACCCTATTCTGTTTCTGACTCCAGTCTGGCCTATTAAAGGGCTCCATGCTCTCGTCTGGAGAAAAAAAAAAAGTGATTCCTATAGGGCATAGTGGTAGATAAGTTCAAATAACACTTAGCTGCCTTTAAAGTTTCCCTTTTCTGATATGACAAACAGAAAAAAAAAGAAGGTAACTATATTTGACAAGGTTTCACATAGGGCAAACATATATGATGTTGAAAGCGTTAACAGGTTAGTTTGAATTAATAATACAATTACAGTATATATAAAATCACAGTATGCGTAAGGCCCATCAGCAACATATTTGCATTTATTTTTGTTTCATTTTATTTGCAAAGAAAGCTGGAACTCGCTGCTTCTCAGAAAGCATCTGGCTAATAAAGGGGAGAAATAAATATCTGAGGGAAATACTTAAAAGCATCCTGGTGACTTAGGGGCATGTGTCAGTTGGGACACATCATTTATTTAGGCATTTTCCGAAGTTGCAACTGGAGTGCGCACTTGCTCACATGAGTAGTTTTACTTCTGTTTCAAAGTTTCTCTTTGAATTCAAGTTAAGGTTACTCATGTGCATAACCCTTCAGGACTGGGCCCTACGGCTGTTTCTTTCTCCTGAAAAGATACTGAGGGAACTAATTTTTCCGATGATTAATCTCAAACACTGCACCTGCAGTGCCTGTTTTCACTTGAATGAGAAAAGATTGATTTATCTAGCTATCTTTCTGTCTGTCTCATTATCCATCTCCTGTAGCATCTCAGTACCTCAAAAAATGATGATGAACTTATCTTCCCGATAGCCGTACGAGGCAGGGCGGTATTATCTCCACTTGCCAGATGGGGAGATCAAGGTAGGAAGCAGCAAAGTGATATGCCTGAGGTCATGTAAGAAGTTGGTGGCAGAGCCAGGCAGTGAAAAGAGCTTTCTGGACTCCCAGACCCATGCCATAATCCCAGTGCCATCCGGACTGCTTTTTAGATCCTCTGAAAAGGATTAATAAATCCTGCTGCACAAACGCCAGCTCCTGTTCATGAAGGAGCAAAACCTCGCTATGGTCCAGCACAACTGATTTCCCGCACTGCTACCTGAGCAGAGAGCTGCAAAGCACACATCCGCTGGCAAGGGAGCTGTGCAGGGGCTGGAAGAAAGGAGCAGCTTCTCTTATTCTTTAAGAATAAGAAAAATATCACTGTCAAAGCTAGGATAAAAAGTAGACATCTCTTGAGGTTCCCCCTGTGATCCCCTGTGGTGCGGCACTCTAGTTAGGCAGGAGCAGCAGGGGGAAGGCGAGCCCAGGGGGCTGCTCGGAGGGACCCCAGCTACGAGCATGGCATGGGCAGAGTGGCCATGCCATGGCTTGGGGTCTCCTTTGGATGGGTGAATACATGAGGGGCCAGCTGGGAGAAGGACGCTGATGGACACACTGGGTGTTCCCACCACTTGGCCCAATGGTAGCCCCAGCCTGGCACACAGGGAGCTGAAGAAGGTGTTCAGTGGTCATATCTCCAGTGGCTGCAAAGCAGTCCGGTCCTGGCCATGCTGTGTGGAAAGCCCTTGTGGTAACTACCCTTGACACAAGGTTTTTGCATGAGTATTTCAACATTCATGGGTGCGATTCCCTGCCAGCACTGAGGGCTTTGCCTGAAGACTTGAAATCCCATCCATCTTCCAAGGTGAACCAACAGAGAGCGGCTCCAGGGTGATGGACACCTACCCCAATGTGTTGTCTGCTGAACACCCAGGGGAACCGGGCAAACAGCATTAATTAAATTCCAAAAGCACCAGGTTTAATTAACTTTTACGCTGTCCCGGTGCCCAGTAGCACCTCCCACCCCCAGCATCAGGAGGACCACGCTGCGGTGACCACCAGCTGACGGAGGTGGCACCGTGGCTGCCTGGGCGCCTGGGCATGACCTGGCCAGGTGCCAGTGTGGCTGCTGGGGATGGCAGAACCCACAACAAAGCCGGCTTTGTCCTCTTGCCCCAGCCCCAGCCAGCTCCCGGGGGATGTCCCTGCTGAAGCCATTTTAAGGTGCACCGGAGAAGGAACTGGCTCACTGCAGGTTAACTTTTCCAGGCACATGAGCTCCATTGCTTTCAACAGGGCTACAAGCACAGAGGACCTCACCTTTCTTTTTTCTTAATGTGTATCTTAACGTGCAGTCAATGGGGCTAGTTATCTTGTCAGGGGCCTGGGGTAAGCCTGATGGGTGACGGCAGCCAAGCAATAATTCTTTGCACACCGCTTTGTAGTGTGCACCCAAGTATTGCAAGCCTGAGTCCAACACAAATAAATAATTAAGCGCATTTCCTAGGGCAAGAAAATGAACACTTGGAGCTGCGGCATGAATGAATAAGTACGAGACCTCTAGACCTGCAGTGCGTGCACGCAGCTTGTGAATGACAGTGGTTTTCTTGCAACCGTCACATCAAAAGACTCCAGAAAACTGCTGTGCCGGGTGCCACCGAGAGGCGAGCATTTGGCCCTGCCAGCCCTGCCGGAGGAGAGGACTTGGCACGCCAGGTGGGGTTGTAACGCAAGCCATGGGATTTGGGATGCTGAGCACCCCTAGGAAGCTTTGCTGTGCTTCAGACAGCACCATCAATTTTAGCTTGCTGGTCTTTGAGTGAAGAGGAGGATAAACACCTTCCTCTCCCCCAGCCTCGCAGGTGGAGGGTGGGCAGTGTGTGAACCTCCAGGCAGGACCCCAAGGGAGAAGCAAGTTGTCACCTGTGTCCCCACGGGGCTCCTGGCTCCCAGCTCCCTCCAGAGCTGGCTCTCCTCCCACCCCAGCCCACCTGCTCATCCTCTTCCACTCCTGGCCCCCTTATTTCCTCAGAAATGGTGCAAGAAAGGAGGGAGCTCTAACCCCTGGCACTAAAGATCCTCCCATCATGTAGGTTGCTGTGCTGGGGATGCCCAATGCCCAGGACTGCTGCTTGGCACATGGGGCTCTTGGTAGGCGTGCTGGGAAAATCGGGCAGTATAAAAGCCATCCTTTTCCAGAGCATGCCTGGGATGCCTTCCTAAATGTATTTCCAATATGTAAAACAGAGTGGGGATGGCTGGGGCATGGGCAGCAAGAAGGCTCTACACACACCTGTTACAGAGCGAAGGGGCCAAAATTAGGCTCCCCAAATTTTCACCCATTTCCCCAGCCAGGCTTTTTGGTGCCAGCTGGAGTCTCTGCAGAGGTTTCTCCATTTTGGAGAATGTCACCTTTGGAGTGAGGTATGCATCTTGTGGCAGGTCGATGCAGCATGAAATGCTCCCAAGGCACCACTCAGGTCTGCACATTCACCACCAGCTCCATCACAGGACTGTTGTAAAACAGACACCTGGTATCACTGTTTGAGTTTGCATTTTGGCCTGTTCTTTTCCAATAATCTGAGTTTTTCCTCTTCTTCCTGTAAGTTGGTTTAAACTTACCTTTTATTTAATTTCTTTTGGGGATCTTGGTTTCTTTTCAATCTTGTAAATAACTTTTCTCACATTTTAGGGGAAAAGAAGTGCAGCCCAGTGTTTACTGTATCCCTCAGCAGATGCTACACTGCCATCTGCACTACCATCATGGTTGGTTGGGGAAGGGACAGTCAACACATTCTTAGTTATTAATAATTTTGCTAGTGCCAGTTGCTTTCATGAAAAAATCCTTAAAAAGGTAATTCTTGGCAAAAATACCCTAACAGTACTTAATTTTCCCTGGTATACCTATAGCTCCTCTCTACTCATGTGCTCAACTGGTTTGGGTTTTCCCCCTCCAATTCCTGGTACCCCTCCTGCCTCATGCAGCCCTACTCTAACCCCGGATCCACACCAGGCCTTTTCTCTCTCTTATCTTTATTCTTCTCTTCATATTTGTGTTTTATTCAGCTGCCTTGACTCTGCCCCAGACCTTCCCTTCTCTGCTACAACCTGGCTTCTCCCTGGACTTGCTCTCTTTGCTTCTCACCAGGGTTTCAGTCCCTTCCCTGGAAAAGACACAAGCACTCAGCAGGACACAACTGACTTGTAGGGGACAGTGGTACTGAGTCTTCTTTTCTAGAAAGGGCAGGGACCAAGCCTGAGCCCTTTAGACATCTGTGACCCTTGGAGTACACGTTACTGAATGGGCTACATAGTGTAAGTCTGGGTCCCAGCACTGCCTTCGTTATTGCTCTATTCTTTGCCTTAATTCAGAAACCTTCACATGGTGAAGAACATGAATTTGCTTCAAGGATTACACTTTAATAACTTCAAAATTGTCCTTCTGATCATGACCTGGAGGATATTTCTTGGAGGTAACTACCTCCAAAAGAAGCGAGTCTTCAACATGACAGTGAAACTGCTACTGCAAAATTGCTTTGCCAGAGTGAGCATCACATCCTCTTGCCATGACACATGGACAATGCTGCGCAGAAGCATGGCTGGGATGCCAGGTTTGCTAGACCAGAGACCTGCAGAAGAGGTCCCTGCCCTGGGATGAAGACGAGGTGGGAGCCCTCCCTGTGATACAGGCAAGAGTAGAAACTAGAAGATACCCACAGCATGATATGCACAGAAGATCTCTGCTTCCCACTCTCTCCTTTCCCATGTGGGCTCATCCATGCCACAAACTCTGGAAGACTTGGACTGAATGAACATGAATCCAAGTGACTCCTTGCACCATCAGCTGCACAAGAGAGAGGTGGTCTTTGCCAGTCAGTCCTATCCTGTCCTCCTTCAGTTTATTCAAGTTTTGACCAGTAAAAGTTTCTATTTCTGGTGACATATCTATCCAAAGAGGCTGGTACCTTGTTTGAAATAAGGGGTTGTGTCTGTTTGTCCCCGGGAGTGAGGAAACTGGGCCAGAGAAAACTCATCCAGGCAGAGTCAAAGAGCAGCAGCCAGACTGAAACTGGGCTCTTCAGGTTAAGAGTGAGGCTGACAACCTTCCCCAAATGCACACACACAAACAAATTCTTGTCGTGGAGGAAAGCACTTGTCTGGAGGATTTGTACTAAGTACGCCAAAATACATGTCCTCCTGACAGTAGGACAAGTGCAAGATGAAATAGTGGGGAGCTCATGAGGTTAAATGCAAGTAAGAAATTGTCTTATCTAGAAATTTGTGATATGAATATAAAGTTATTTTTCCTGTCAGGGTACCAAATAAGATGATATCAACCAGTAAGATGGGATCTCACAGATCTGATAGCTGTTTCATGCACTCATAAGTAGTCTTTAAGGAGCATGATATTAAAAAGTTGATATCAGTTTCTGGAACAATTGTATTCAATCCCTGAGAAAGTAATAAGGAATGGGTAGATAGAAATTAGCCCTAGGTAAATATTAGTGCTGGATAGTGGTACAGCGATTTAACATACGTCCATGAACATCAGTCACAGTCTAGGCTCTAGGTAAGAGGATGCAGAAGCTTGGTGCTTCCACTGTCAGACACCTCTGTCCAACACCATCCAATCTTTAGGACCCAAAGCTTTTCTTTGTGGAAGGACCCATGCCTTCTGCAGCTAGGAATGTCTCTGTGGCCAAGCTGCTTCTGATCTAAATGATCTTGGGTTTGCTACAGAAGAAGCAGAAGAGCTGGCTGTTGAGATGGAGGTTGTGACGCCAGGTCTTGGAGGCACAAAAAGCAGAACTAAAGTTGAGAAATCCCATTCTTATTGATTTCTGTGTGGTCTCAAGAAATGACTTCCATCCAGAAGGATCCTGTCCATCAGGAAGCTTGGAGCCCTCCTAACCTGGAGCAGAGCTGGAGGGACTTTGTGTTTTCCTTCACAAAAGTAATTTTTTTTCAGATCTTTCCCCTCTGTAGGAGAAAGAAGTGGGAAAACATGCTAAAAAAGAGAAAACTTAACCTACGTATTCTAGGTATAATTCATTCATCATCCAGGATGTGATCTTGAATGAGAGCTGCTAGAGATGGGACCTGGTGCTGAGAATACTGTTCCTAGATCTGGGCACTTGCAGACAAAGCAAGCTGTTCATGTTAATATGTAAAATGTCCATAAAGTGTCAGTTAAAAAATTCTGCTGATGTTATTAACTTGAACAAGAAAAGCTCCAAATATTACATGAGTTGCCTTGATTTGGTAATAAAGTTTTATACACAGAACTAAGCTCTTTATATGTTTCTATACAACTTAGCTTTTCCAGGAATCATCCATTCTCAAAAAGTCTAAGATAACTCTTACTTTCTGTGTGAAGCATCTCTTAGAATTGTCTTCAGTAGTAGTGAACCATGAAAGAGCTTGTCAAAATAGAAAAGCTTAGATTTTTTGAGGTGTGTTTTAAATAAACTCCGTGTGTCCCACTGAGGCTGATGCATTTGGTATGCATCAATTCCAGATTCATGGAAGTCAAATTTAAAGCATGGCAAATAGTAAGACTTTTGCGGAAGAAGCTGTTGTAGTCAGAAATCTTATTTCAACAATTAGTCAAAGAGAAAAACTCCTTCTTGTAACCGTGTCAAGATGTTGGGTTCATTTCTCCTTTAGGAGCATCAACAGTAAGTTCAGTCAAATCCCTGACATTTTCCTGGTATAAAACAAGTCTCAGCAAGAAGACAATCGGGTACTTAGAGCATTTAGGAGAGTGATATGAATGTCACAACACATGGCACCTTTCCCTACAGTGTCTATGGAACTGGAAGAGAGTATACACTACCTGAAAGGTATTCTGGATACCTTCAGGAAATGTTCCCATAAACATTATCCAAACAGGACCTTCCATACAAACTTGTGGCTTATACAGAGATTAAAAAGCCTGAAAGCATTGCTGTAAGTGGTAACTCATCGTGAGGATTTGAAGAGTATCTCAGAATAACTCTGGTGGCTCCAGACCACATTGCTGTATGCAGTCCTCTTGCTACACACAATTTATATCCCAGGTACCACAAATTTTATCCAGATGCTTTCCTTCCTTATGTCATCCAGTAAATAAACCACCAGCAGGACAGGTCTGCCATGAGATCATGCAATGGCTCCTCACTTACAGCTTTTGACAAATGGAAGTGTCTGGAAAACAATTGCCCTGTGTGTTTCATATGCTTAGAAGTCATTCTTCCTAATTTCTTGCACAGTCAAGAGAAGATCTTGATCTCTATGGGGCGTGTAGCAGTATTGTCCTTGCAGACACCAACTTACTGCTGAAAGCCCTGCTAAGGAAGTGTAACCTACCTGCCTTCTTGAATACAGCCATGAAAAATCAGGTTCCTGTCAAGGTAAACAAATATTTTATTAAAAAAAGTTGTCATATAGAACTAAATCCCGAAGCTGTGAAGTATAAAAGAGGCTTTCAAGCTGACTTTCCTTGAACTGTGGCAGCTTAAGTCTTGTTGCCATTGCTGAAGCTCATCAGGAAATCATTTGAAGGGCTCAAAGGTTAAGAATCTGTGTTTTCATCTGGACACAAAGGTGAAAGATCAGATGGCTGATCTCAGCTATTTGTGTTTTGTCTTTTTATTGCCATCTTCAAATGAAGCAAGGAGCTGTTCATTCAGTTTCATGAGGGCAGGGTTTGCTTAGACATATGCAGGGTTGTTTGCAGGCTTTTCAGGAGATAGAAGACCCTTCCTGAAGAGAAACAGCCAGAGCTGGTGATATTCTTTGTTATTTCTATCACAGCAATATTTCAGGAAGCCCCTGAAATTAGACAGCCCATGATGTTTTGTACCAACATGTAATACAAAACATGAGCTCTGCCCTTACTATTTGAAGAAAGACAACAGGTGGATAAAATAAGCAGATGGGACTGAAGGATGGAGGAGGACAAAAAGGAAAAAAGATGAAAAGCAAGAGGGAAGTAAAGTCCACAGTGACTAAAGAAGATACAGTCTCTGTAAAACAGCAACAGTCTGAGCCCTGCACACCCATCAGAGAAGATAAGCCAGGAATCTCTCAAATACAAAATTCTGGAGTAAATCCTGAGTTGTACCCTGGGAACCTTGGGTCAAACGATGGCCAGCCCCAAGGTGCTCCGCAGGAGCATTGCACTTGATGGAGGAGCTGCGGAGAAGCACAAGAACATGTAGCAATGGTCATGGCCACCCCACTGGTGCTGCGGCTGCCAGGTCTGCATCTCTGCCCAGAGCAGAAACACATTTGAAGTTAAGCCACAAAACACACGCTTGTTCCTAGAGGCTGGGGAACATCTCCCACCATGGAGACTTTGCAAAGTCAGTGAGAGGTGAGTGACTGCTTGTGCCTACAGTGCATCCCTCCCGGTCTCCCAGCCTCTGGCTCCCACTAAGGAGAGAGCAGCTCTCTCTTATTCCACATTGTCCTGGTTTTGGCTGGGATGGAGTTAATTTTCTTCCTAGTAGCAGGCACAGTGCTGTGCTTTGGATTTAGTAGGAGAAGAATGTTGATAACACACTGATGTTTTAGTTGTTGCTCAGTACTGCTTATGCTAGTCAAGGACTTTTCAGCTTCCCATGCTCTGCCAGGTACACAAGAAGCTGGGAGGGAGCACAGCCAGGACAGTTGATCCAAAATGGCCAAAGAACTATTCCATACCATATGACATCATGTTCAGTATAGAAACTGGGGGGAGTTGGCCGGGGAACAGCGATCGCTGCTCGGGAACTGTCTGGGTATCGGCCGGCGGGGGGTAAGCAATTGCATTGTGCATCACTTGCTTTGTATATTATTATTATTACTATCATTATTCTATTGTTATTATTATCATTACTATTTTACTTTATTTCAATTATTAAACTGTTCTTCTCTCAACCCAGGAGTGTTTCTCAGTCTTACTCCTCTGATTCTCTCCCCCATCCCATCGGGATAGGGGGAGTGAGTGAGCGGCTGCGTGGTGCTTGATTGCTGGCTGGGGCTAAACCACGACGCACATGTGCTACTCCAAGGCTCTTCCCCAGTACTTTTAAAACCTTCCACAGTGTAGCAGCTCTGGGCAGAAAGAAACAGACTGACAAAATCTCCCTTAAGGAGAAGCAGTCTTAAGCTAAAAAGACTCCTCCATGGAAAGAAGATGCAACTTTCTCATTCCTTAAAGGCTCTGGGTGGGAAAGGGCTGAAGGCAGATAGATCTTCATGTCCGTCCCTCTTTTGAACCTAGAAGACAGCAGGCAGGTGGGTTTCTGGAGAGCTTAAGGATTGACTACACAGGAGAAGCTAAAATATGGGGGAAACAGAAGAGTAACTCATTTTGGGGAGATGAGGCAATCTGAAACCAGGATCTACTCTGTGCACCATGCTATGCTATCGTACGAGAAAGCCTCGCAACTGCAACCCCCGCCCCCCCCGACAAGTTCACATCTTTCCCAACCATACCCACTGCTCCCGAGTGTCCCCAGCACAAGGGTGGCTCAGCCCAGAAGGACCTTGCTTGTCATGCTTCAACGTGCTGCCCCAAAACATCCTGACTGTGCTCAGCACCAACAGGTTGTTTCTCAGCCTAGTTTCAAGCAGCTACTAGAGCCTTGACATTCATTATACAAAAAAGCCCATAAGTGAAGATATGCCGCTAGTCACCCTGGAAAGTGAGCAAAACTGGGGAAACTGTGTCTGCTGGGAATGAAGGCCAACAATCCAGGTAAACTGTGACCTGCAGCTGTGCTGCAGTCTTCCTCTCACCTGGGTCAGTGTAATTGAGGGCTTGGAAAAGGAGAAAGAAAGTTTTGATTTTGGTGCAGCATGCTGCAGACAACCTTTCAATGCAAAGTTTCATGATAGCCCGTACCATGGAAATATAAAGATCATTATAATGAACTCACAATAAAAGCAATGTATTTCTGCAACCCAGTACCTATGTTGGGTTAAGCAATGTGGTGCAGCAAATCAGGAGCTGGACAAGGAAAGAGGATGTGTGTGTGATTTCTAGTCCAATTTCTGCCAAATTTTGTCTCTGCTTCTTGTTATTTTAAGTTGTGTGTAAAGATGCTTATTCACCCTGGTAAAATGCTTTGGCATGTTCAGGTTGCTCTGATGAAAAGCAAAGTCAAAGGCTTATGAAAGATGACTTAGGCTCAGAAAACACCAAATATCTTGAAATTCCTTTTATGGTTGTACCTGGTCATGCAAAGCGAAGCCTTTGAATGTCAAAGCAAAATTACCCTGAGAAAACCAACCTTGAATATTCCCACTCCCCGGGATTCCGGTGTCATCGCTGTCCTCCCAGGCTGCACCATCCCCAGGTGACCATGAGTCCCTCTGCTCCTGTGTGGCTGCAAGACATGGCCAAGAGGGCTCTGGGAGACACGGTGGCTTAAGTCAAAGCCCATTCCAGGTAGGTGAGTGTTAAAGCACAGGCTGAGTGTTAGGGTTTAATTATGCATGGGAAACTTCTTTAGGAAAGGCAGCGTCACAGGCTGGGGGTTGAGGGCTGGCAATGCCGCCTGCACTGGAATTAAGCCCAGGGGACTGGAAGGAAGGAAGATATTTAAAACCATAAGATCTACCAAACCTAGACAGCTCAGTTTTGTATTCTGAAATTCAGTGGTAATGGGGGAATTAGGAGAGAAGAACTCACATGGGGTATATTGATAACCAAAGCCTCATAGGAGGCACAGCTCCAGCTCCCCCCTACCTCTAGCTGTGTAGGCACACGGAGCCTGGAGGCTCATACAGGGTGCTCAGGTGCTCTCTTTGCACCCATCAGTCATAAATTTCACAGATGAGGAATGAGACTGGTTCTTCTTCTTCTTTCAGAAGAGCCAGGAGCGTCTCACTGGATGAAACGGGGTATATTTCGCAGGTCACTTTGTGTGCCACAGCAGGCAGAGCAACATGCAGCGGGCTTGCAGCACAACCATGCTGTCCTGCTGCTGGCCAAAGTAGTTGAGCACATGTCCTGGTTTCGGCTGGGATAGAGTTAATTTTCTTCCTAGTAGCAGGCACAGTGCTGTGCTTTGGATTTAGTAGGAGAAGAATGTTGATAACACGCTGATGTTTTTAGTTGTTGCTCAGTACTGCTTATGCTAGTCAAGGACTTTTCAGCTTCCCATGCTCTGCCAGGTACACAAGAAACTGGGAGGGGGCACAGCCAGGACAGTTGATCCAAAATGGCCAAAGGACTATTCCATACCATATGACGTCATGTTCAGTATAGAAACTGGGGGGGTTGGCCAGGGAGCAGCGATCGCTGCTCGGGAACTGTCTGGGTATCGGTCGGCGGGTGGTGAGCAATTGCATTGTGCATCACTTGCTTTGTATATTATTATTACTATTATTATTATTATATTATTATTATTATCATTACTCTTTTACTTTATTTCAATTATTAAACTGTTCTTCTCTCAACCCAGGAGTGTTTCTCAGTCTTACTCCTCTGATTCTCTCCCCCATCCCATCGGGGCAGGGGGAGTGAGCGAGCGGCTGCGTGGTGCTGAGTTGTTGGCTGGGGCTGAACCACGACAACACAGCAGAAAACTCCTAACTCCACTAAATGCAATGGAGAAGTATTCATTAGTCACCAGGATATAGCTTATGCAGTGAAAGAAGTTGAGACAAGTCTCCATCTCCTTTGGTATCAGCAAACAGGCATTTAATCACTCTTTTGTGTCCCCAAATAATACTTTGTAATAATTTACTGTCCCTGTGGAGGCCAGAAAAGATGGTTGCGTGGTTAAGACCCAGCCACAGCAAGGCCAAAGGTGGGCAGGTTGTTTAATCTCTGCCCCTTCTCAACCTGTGAAAATGAATGAGCAATACTCCTGCATCATCTGGTGCATGGTAACAGGAGTAAGAACTCTGAGTGAATTAACTCCGCTGCTTGTACAAGGCCAAGCACATGGGATCCCCACCCCGACCAGGGCTAAGAGCTACCCCTCTAACACAGCTCATAATGAACAATGATAATAATGAAATTCAAAACCAAAACAGATCAGCTCAAGCTACCCTGGGCACTGTGTGACACACTTTGCACAGTGTTTAACCTTCATTTTCCTACTCCTTGCGAGCACCAGTGTCATGCTGAAAATTACATCCTGACCTTTGGTCCTGCTGAACAGCAAATGGCTGGCACAGACCTTATTTTTGGTGTATTTGGCCCTTGGCACATGTCTAGCAGCGGCAACCCGGTGCTGCTCCTGTGCTTCTGCGACGCTGACGCTGGCTGGAGCTCAGCCCCGATCGCAGGAATTAGCAGAACCGATCAACACGTGCAGTCAGATAAATACAGCCCTGCCGAGCGCCAAGGCTTTCTGAACTCTCACCTTTTGCTCATGTCACATTTAATATGACAGGGAAGGGTTTTTTTTTTTTTTTTACCATTTGTGATACATTGCCATATCGAAATCTTTTTCTTTCTTCCTTCATTAATGTCTGTGTCACCTCAAGGGTTGTTATAATTCCTTATTGGCTGCTCTTCCAGAATTTGCTTTAAGAAAACTTCAGCTAGTTTTGAATGCGGCTGCAAGGTTAACTAGAAATAGAAAATGTCATGAACATGCTGGATATATATCCCTTCTGCTTCCCTGCCACTAAGCCAGCTTTTCATAAAGTTTGAAACTGATATTAATATTTAACTTTTAACTCACAAGATCTTTCATGGTCTCAGCTCTGCTTAATTAGCTGACATTTAGCTCCCTCTATTCCACGGCACACACCTAGAAGTCCTTGGGTACTGGTTTATTAACATTCCCCAAAGTAGATTGGAGCAGGCGGTTACCAGAACCTTTATCAATTGCTCCCGAAGGCGATGGAATTTATTGCTGAATGCCATTAAACCAGCCAGGTCTGTAAATATGGTTAAAGGCACGAAGACACCCCTGTTTTCCAAAGCTTCTCGCTCAGTTTAAATGAGCTTTGTGAATTGGTCTCTCTCTTTCTTTTACTCTTTCGCACGCAGCCTTGTTGAGGCATTCCTAAAGAAAGATTCTGTATTAACCTATACTGCATTAAGCACAGTTCTGCTGTTAATCTAACGCTCTTACAGCAATATACACTGCTCCGGCGCTGCTCCGGCATAGACATGGCTGCGTGGAAGTTGCCGAGCATAGCAACTCCACCTTGCATTTATTTGCTAACCTTTCACACTCTTTCCTTACTAAGAGCTTTCCTCCTTTTCATTCAGCCTCAGAAATCCCCTGCTCAGACAATATAAGCTGTAGGTGCTGGTTTTACATGTACACTGTGCCTACTGTAACATATCAAGAGCATTTCTCCCCTCGCTCCCTTCCCTGCCCCTAGCTGGTCTCCTATGGCCACCTCCACCCCTCCGCTGGGAGAGGTGCTCCTTCCCAGTGGGTAACTCCAAGAGACTTGTTCTCAGAGTAACTGTACCCATGCCAGCTCTAAAAGTAAGGACAATTTTCAGAGACCGACATAATTTAAGATCACTCACAACTCCATAACTGCAATACTAATTACCTACTTAAGCCTCCAGAACAAAGTATGCTGTACTTGGATGTGTACGCCGTAATTACAAGGTATTCCTCACTGCTCTTGCTGTAAGACCCATTAATAGTATTTCATGTAATATGTATCTGGCTCTCCTCATTTCTGGTAAACTTAATATGCATTAGGAACACCGTACAAGTTAATATTTTGTTCATAAAATTCTAACATGCTTGTTCTTTATGTCAATGAAACAGTGACAAGCAATATGCATTTTCTAAAAGCTGTATTTTGATAAAGCTATCACAGTATGAGCAAATGCCAGACCAGAAAGACAAATATGAATAAAAAATTTGACTAGTTAGCGAACAACCTTGGTTTAGGGCTTATCTTAGTAAATGAAGCATTGATCTTGCCCATTCAGGATCTTGCTTCATCCATTTTTGGTTCCTCAGCGAAATGAATTTAGTGACCTCAACTCATTCAGCGTAAGCCACATTTGAAATAAAATCTGTCACCAGGAAAGTGCTCTTTGCCTGGTATATTTGGCATGGAAAATGAAATAAACCGTTTCAAACAAAAGGTATTAACAGTCCTCACGAACTCTCCCCAGGTCAAATGTAACGGCTCTATCCCAAGTCAACAGAGTAAAGCTACTTGCTCTGGGCAAGGATCTGGTCTTCCTTTCTAGAAACAACCTTTACATTTCTGTGGCATTAATAAAATGCTTGATCATGCCTTTGGATACATCTCTGACTTCATCAGAGTAGAGTGAGATAAATAAGGGAGAAAAGACAGGGTCTCAAGTCAGGACATACTTCTCTGATTTTCCATACAGGTTTTGAGATGCTCTTCTCTTGGAGGGAACGGAAGAAATGAGCTGAGGACAGCTATATAAATATTTGGATAGATAGGATCCCAAGCAGTTCATGTTGTATTGTACCATATCGTATCATATCACATCATATCATATCAAATCATTTTACCTAATATGCTAGCTCACAGAAGATAAAATGCACTAATCCTTTTTTAGACAGAGCACTTCTTACTGAACCCAAGATGAGTTTGCCTTCACAAAGGGCCTCACAAATTTTAAGTTTGCTTCTCAGTATCTGCTTCAATAAAGCAATAGTGAAACAATCTGAATATTTACCCCCAAGATAAATATCCTAGGCTAGTGACAGTACGAATCAGATGCGGTCCACTACAGCATTGCTCCATTTGCACTCAAGTTACACCCGGATAAGACTGGGGTGATACAGGAGTGAATCTGGCCCATATCTTATAATTGATGCAAAAAGGAACACATACAAAAACCCTCCGGTAGTTTTTCACTGTGAAATTCAAAGACAGAATGTAAATGTGCAAATTATAGCTTAAAGAAAGCCTTTCCTTCTGAGGGCCGTATATCAATACTATCATCTAGTAGTGTTTTCTCAGCATAAACCACAATAACCTCAGTTGTTGAATGCATGCATCGAGCATGGCGCTGGAGGACTTGATGCTCAGTAAAACAACCTGACCAGGTAGTCAGGAGCTCTTTTATATCATGATTGTGATCAGTTTTGAGGGCATATCAAATAAAGTACAAGACAGCACTAAAATTTTAAAAAGACAGAGAAGAAAACTCTAACATACCTGTCTGAAATAATTTACCAGTCACTATTACAGAAAGCCCAAAACTTCCCTCTAATTATGAAAAAAAAGGGGAAAACCCCCACAAATTACTCTCTATTGCCATCTTAGTTTGTTTATTTTGATCTTTTGATAATGGTTAACTGCTTGCACTATGATGTTCCCCTGGATAATAGATTTTCTTTGTTGCTTTTATGGGTTTTTCCATGTTGAATGATAAAAACAGGATGCTGGAGAGAGGGAAAATATTTTTAAATTCAGGGATAAAAAAGATATGATTAAAAATAAGGTGAAAATTAGCTAGACTTTGAAATAGCTGCTCAGAGTCCCAGCACCTGTATTCCTTTTATGTGACATGGTAATATATGTCTTCTAAACACACTTTGGGCCAAATTTGTCTTTTCTGTCCACTCAAAAATCAACAGATTTCACAGAATGGAAATAGGAGCGGAATCCAATCCTTTCCCATTCATTTGATATGTATATATATTAGTTTTATAAGTAATGTATAAGAACAATTTCCTGCTCTTGGACTTTTAACAGAGCCAGCTGACTGCAGGTTTTGCATATGAGGTGAGCTCAGTATCCATACTGAAGACCCCATCTCAGCATAAATTGGCCATTTGGAACCAGAATGAAGTCGAAAGAGAGTTCAAATATTTGAAAGTTTCTTTGAATATAGGTGTTTACATGCACATGAAGGAAGGTGTTGAATTGGATTGTGTGAAGAAAGTCTTCCTTAAATATCAAAGGCATTTCCATTTTATATAATAAAGCTGCTCCACAACATTCAAATTATAACTTTCATGAAGTATTCTGCAAAACTGGTCTGTCAGTAGGATATGGCAGAAAATATTCCACCCCAAGCAAAAAACATGAAAGTCTTTTTAAAAACATTAAGTCAGACAACAAATCCTTGTGTAAATCCTTAGTATTGCTCTAATGGCTTCTGTGAAGCTCCAACAATTTACACTCACTGAGGGATGGACTGTGTTATTGCTGAAATATTTAACTTTACAAATATTGTAAAAATCTATAAATAAACTTTAAAATTATGTGATACATATTGCACATTTTTAATCAGTGTGGGTCGTGTCCCCCCCCCCCCCAATATGATTCATCATTTTATATTCTTCAGTGGTTACTCAATCTGCAGTAAAGGTGATACATTTAATTCTACATTTTTTTTGTTGTTGTTATAAAGCTTACTTTTTCTCTAGATATTTTACTGCTTTGAATGAACTATCCTTGTTACCTTAAAACCACGTATAAGGAGTTAAAGTCTTTTTAACCAGTGCTTTCATAGAGTACTGGAGCCTGAAGCAGATATTCTCCCACTTTATCTTCTGGGGACACAGCGACAACCTGAACTGAGTCCCAGCTCTGGGTGAGGTTTATGACTGAATATTTTATACTGATTAATAAATACTTTGGACCAAAAAACCCCACAAAAACCCAATGATGAAAGGCATAACCCCTGTCAGAAATATTTTGATTTTTTTTTTTTGCCATTTCTTCAGCAAGAAAGATTTAATTTTAAAAAGTTATTACACTAGTGGTGCTCAGGTTGAGCGAACATTTATGTCGGGATCAGCAGGATTTTGGTATGGGAATTTTAAAGGAATGGCTTGTTTTAAGGAAACTACAGACATTCCACTAAGTTATTTCACCTTTATAAGGAGAAATATTTGGAAAGTTTCCCGTCGCCATCTCAACAGCAGCAATAGAAACTTAGCAGGTCTTAGCTATAAACTCTTTTCTAGTGCAGAAATACAGAGGAATTGATCATCTGTTAAAAGAAACACATGAATGTGAAAAAATAACAGGTTTATTGAAATTATCTGAGTTATCTTTTTCTGCTGGAGCAGGAGGCCTGGGTTTTACAGACTCTGTTACAATCAGATGTTGATTTTTGTGAAAATCGGCACAACCGAGATGAATACCTCGGGGTAAACAAAAACCTGAACACAGAAATAAGGTCAAATAGCCAATACCCTGTTAAACTCCACATTCTCACCAAAACCTCTGCACTTTTCATTTCAAAATACCAGAAATAGAAAATCAGTTAAAAAAAAAAAAAAAAAAAAGAGAGTAGGGAATGCGGGCAGATTTAAAGATTAAAAGTAGAAAATACAGGAGATATTGCATTGGCAAGAATTGATTACACAAGAAAAAAAATGGTATTTTCATCTTACCTCACTCTGAAATGAGGAGGTGATCTCTTCTATCACCCTGTGCGAGCAGCAGCCTCTGCACAGGCGCCTAAGGAAGGAAAAGTTCCCTGTGATTTACTGAGGTCCTGAACAGTAACGCTTTGCTAAAAGTACCTGTTTCTTTAATAAAAAACAGGTATTTTTCAAACTTGAAAAAGACAGGTTTTCTTCCTGAAGCACTTCCACCACTGAAAGTGTTAAGGCGAAAATTAAAACACGTTAAACTACTTTTGCGCCATAAATCAGAAAGGAGGAAGAGCGTGAGGCATAACCATGACACACTGATAGCGCGTCAGGCTTTTTTAGATACACTCTTTGAAATAGAGCAGGAAGGATTTTTAAAAAAATAGAGTAAAGCAATCTATTCTCAATTCCTGTCCTCAAATGTGTTAAATAATTCAGGGTCCGACTCTTCCCTTACAGGGCACGGACGCAACCCATGCATCCCCACGTGAGGTGGCATTTTTGCAAAGCCCTGAAAACTCTCGCTCATTTTAACTGAAAAATTATGCCACAATGCTGGGGTCTTTAATGATTTTCACATCACATAAACACAGTTTATGGAGAAATAGTTGCTAGAAACCCAAGTCAGGAAGCACCCAAGCTCTCGTGGCGAACCTGCTGCTGCCCAGGTGGGTTTCACACCTGGCTTTGGGCACTTGCTGGTGCTCCCGTGGATGGGGTTGGCCATGGATTGGCCTTGGACAACAGACCCCACCATGCTGCACCCTAGGAACAGTCTAAATACACCAGAAAACATAGAAAATACTCTCTCTCTCTCCAGAGGGGCTCACATTAGTGTTTAAATTCACTTTCCCTTGTCTTCCCAGTATAATCTTATTGCTGCGGCTAAAATCTGAGGGTTTTTTTAATCAAACTTGGTATTTTAAAACAAGAAGTGTCACGGCCCAGTTCTTTAATAAACCCCACTGATATGGATCCTTCAATCCCTTGTAGCGTTCAGGGAAATCTGTGTTCACAGATCCTATTGCAGGGCAGGGGACTCAAAGGCTAATCTCTCTATATACTGTTCTTTTTCCTAGTTGCGTGGGGAGAAAAATGTGAGAAAATATGTAATTCCAGGGTACTGTGGCAGCATTAAACCACAGCTTCGTACCCCATGTACTGCCTTTATTAACCATCATCTTGCAGAGGGTATTAAGGTAAATGGTAAATGGTTTAATGGCGGTTTAATATTCTGCACATACCCATAACAGACATTTTAGTTGCTTTTAATTGATGTAGCTGCTAGCTTTGTTAAACTCTCCAGGAGAGTAGTTCTCACTGGGAACGAGCCTCCTAGAAAGTATCAGTTTGCAAAAACACAATAGTTTGAGCAATAATTGTGCAGAAAGAGACTTCTGGATTTCTTTGCAGTTGAATGAGAGCGTTTTGTTTCACTTTTGTATAACTCAACATCGGGTGCCTAAATTGCAGTCAAACTTTCCAAACAGCTAAATAAAGAAATACATGGGTTAAGTCACTTTTAAGATAAAACGGCGACTGGAAGATTTTAGCCAAACAGAACATTTTTATAGCTGTGAGCACATTAAAAAAAGAAAAAAGATGCAGGAGAAGTCCTGGTGTTACTTAAACAGTAGCTTTCAGCACTCGTAAATGATGCAGTATTAAATTATTTTCACTTATAAATCAACTGGCCCTGGTCTATACATTAGCACAAGCTTTAACTGGCTTCTGGCTCCTTACTAGTCTTCGCATAACTCCATCTAACCCCAAATGAAATGCTGCTGGCATGGCACTGAACCCCAACTATCGCAACTAAAAATATATATAAACCCAGAAAGAGCACGCAGAAAATGATTGCAATCAGCAAAGAAAATTAAAGGGCTCTGCAATTAAAAAACCCTCTATTATTCCATTTGTCCGACTGGCAACTGCACCTCCTGTTTGGGAGGGATAAAAAAAATGGGCAATCTCCTTGAAAATTAACTTTTAGATTTTTTTTAAGCTTGTTAAAATAGTAGAGGATCTGCAGGTGTGTCTCAGCAGGTTTTGCCTGCCTGTCTAGCGCCGAGACTTTTTGCGTGATCAAAGAATACATGACAGCAAAGGGATCTATGCTTGTAAATATCAAACGGTTTGATGATGCTAAAAGACTTTTCTGAAGTTTCCCACTTTTTAATCAGACAAGAAACATCCACCTTCAGTACCCATAGAAAAAGGGCTAGTATGATATTAGAATAAAAATAAAGTACTAAACGTGCTTACGGATAAGGGGTTTTCTTCCTATAATACGCGACTTCCATTAACGTCATGTTTGCAGGCTGAGAGGAAACTGCAACCCTCATAATTTTATTATAGCACAGTATAAAAAGGGTTTGACTACACCAATATTAATAAGTCCACAATGGGTCACAAGAAATAAGCCATGTTCACATACACAGCCTTTTAAAACAGAATTAAAAGCATAATAATGAAATGAATACACCACTGACTTTTTTTTTTTTTTCCTCTCCTGCTTTATGGTGAAATACACAGCATCAAAATCTGCAACTGGCCTGTGGAGAGGTTTTCTATACTATTTCTGTCGCTTAGTATGATAATTTGCTCCCCCCAAAAAAGTTAAAAATGCCATTCTGAATGAGCACGCGGAGCTCTGAATAAAAAGAGCCAATAATTTACAGTAAGATGATAAGAGTGTAATATTGCTTTAATATAACATATTAATGAAAATTGCCATTGTAAGACAGATAAGACTTAATAATATAACTCTCATTGTGTTCTGTGAGTTGGAGGCTTTGGTAAGTTTTATGTTAGTGCTGTGTGGCTGGCGTGAATCCTGACACAATTTCGAAGACTTGCCGTTTCCAATGCCACCAGAGCCTGAATTTATTTTCCCCTGGAATAACCCAGGCAGGCACTTTCCTGCTCTGTCAGGTATTACTGTGCTCCTCTGCCAGCTCCTGCCTGCCGCAGAGTTCATGGAAACAGGTTTTCATTATTTTTAATGCAATTTTATACATTTATTTTCATCCCACTTTATACATAGAGTGAACGAGCTTTAAAAAAAGTCTCTGTGGCTTTTTTTTGTCTTTATTCTTTAACACACTGACATTTTTTAAATTGGCAATGGGGCAATATGGGGAATGGCAGATTAATTTCTCGCCCTTATTTTTATGCCAACGTAGCTCAGCATCGCTCTGCAGTGTTCCTCTCACTTTTGCAAGCATCTTATATTTGCAACGATGAGGGCTTATACTTCTGTTTATTAAATGGCAGCTTGTTTATCTGTGCTAATTGCCAGGAAGAAAACTAAACTTCTTTCCTCTCTGCGGACCACTATTTATAGCTAGGAAGAGCAGCCCTGCACATATGCAGGGCGGGTATTTGTGTGAATGAGGCTAACGTGCGGCTACAGCAATCTCTTCTGCCAGAAGTGAGGAAATTATTTTGTTAATGTAAGAAGGCTGGATGAGCATACAGCGTGGGTTTTAAACTAAAAATGTGATTTCAAAGGGAAAAAAAAGCTTTGGAGCAGACCCATAAAAAAAAAAAAAAAAAGATTTTTAACAGCGTGGGCTTTGATATCAGTGTTTTGCGTGCACCTTTGGCAAATATTTTTGTAGCATTACTGAAGAGGCACAAAGCTGCAATTTGTTCTCCAAAAGGGTTAGACGCTGGAGGAGAGGGCATTTATCCCAGTCTCCTTTTCTCTGAGAAAATCTCTCTGGAAGGTGATGATTTTTCTATGTTATCCCATGGACACTTCCGGGTTTTGTTTCTGAAATGCCCAGAAAGTTTTTCTGTACAAGTCCCACTACCAGAAATGCTGCTGTCCATTTTGGAGGAAGTATGTTATTTTCAAAATAATTTGTTACTTGGTGTGTCTGCTTTTCTGGCACGACATAGAGTAGCTTCATCATGGCAGATATGACAAATAATATTTGTTAAAAAATCAAACCTGTTCTAGAAAGTTTATTTTTTAGAAATTATTTGTCCACACAGATACAGAGAGAACTTTCTGTTGCTACAGATGGAGTTCTCCAGCGCTATGCTTTTTCAATAAGTATTAAAAATACGCTGATGCTTTAAAGTACACAAACTTATTTCTATGAACTTCTAGTGAGTTGGCTTTCACCAACTTCTAGTACTTTTTATGGGCTCTGTTTCTTACATCCCAAATAATGCTTACAGCCTTTAAAGCGCAAAACCACACACCAATATTTACAAGCATTGATTCTGAGATCAATATTTTCATGCATATTCTATCACTAAAGGCAGCACATTGAGGAAGGATAATCCAACTTCATTTATAATCTCATAGTACTTAGTGCCTTAAGTGATGTGCTTTTTAGATTCAGAAATGAATATAAACGTTAAAAAAAACCCAACACTGAAAATGAGGGCAACAAATAGAGGAATGGAGGAAGATTTTAAATAAGCTGTAATTAATTTTTGGAAACATTTTCTTACTTTGTCAGGATTGAAAAGAGGCCTTACTTATTTGAAATGATATATTTTGCAGAGAGAGAAAATATTTATAAAATACATCCTCCCTAGCAGGTGGTGGCAGTGGGCTGGCCAGCCCTTCTAAGGACAGCTCTTGTCTGACGGCAATGAAGAGTTCATCTAAAAATGAACGGCACATCTCTAAACCTGCACTCTCATGGCTCGCAGTTCAGCTTAGTGGCCGCAGTTAGCAATTAAACTGGAGAAACAAATGCCTGTATTTTGTTGCAAGAGGGTTAGTTTCATTTCTGACTTGGAAACGACAGCGCAGACACATAAGGAGTAAAAACCCGTGTAACACCAGGAGGAGAACATGCCACGTTAGCTGGGATGCTCAAATTATGCTGCATTAATATGCACGAAAGAATTAAAAGAATTAAAAGCCTTTAGAAAAAGGGATGTTGTTTAAAAAGTCATGTAGTGTCATTGCTTATTCAACAACAGCCCACTTCTCCTCCAAAGCAGTACGCTGGGTTTGAAAAAAAAAAAGCCAACCCCACACCGCTGTAGAGAGAGCACATGTTACATCAGACACAGTACCTGATTTTTCACTGCACAGCTTGTCAGCTAGATAGTCTGCCTCTTGGGCGATAAGTGAGAATATTTCATCTTCATACTCTTCTATGATACTTTCCCATTGTAAGGATGATAAAAAGGAGGATACTCATACTGTGCTTTTTTTTTTTTTTAGCTAGAAATAAGCAAGGCGGTTGCAACGCTGCGGCGAGGAGCCCCCGGCTCGCTCTGCTCTCCCTGCCCTACGCAGCGCAGGGATGAATGGCGGCTGTCCGAGAATTAATGCTACCAAATATTACTTAAACTTTATGCCCAGCCTCATTGTTGTTTCAAAACCACATTCATGGGTTGCGGGGAGAAACCCCTCCAAAAAGCATTTCACTCAGTTAGGGACACCCCCCCACCACCTTTTCAACACGGACTCAGGGAGGAGGCACTCAAAATTTAAATAAAACAAGCCCATTTTGTATTCTGATATTAGTGGTCACGATGTGCAATAAATACAGCTCCCTGGCCGTGCAGATGCAGCTCTGATTTCACTACAGATAGAGCAGTCGACAGCAATGAGCGGCCGAGCCCCCCCACCCCAGTATTTAGGGAGCTGCTGGTAATTCACCTCGGTGCCACGAAATGGGTCTCTGACCCCCTGGGAAGGGTGGAAGAGCACGGGGTGCACCATCCAGCCTGGTGTTTGGCACCTTTTAGGAAGCCTGGGTGCATATTAAGAGGGAATTCCTCTCCCCAAAATCCAGACTTCAACCCGTAAACAAGGGGAAGCCCTTTAACACGCGTGGAGAGAAAACATACTGAAATAAAACCTGCTTGCTGGAAGTCATGCTCAGTACACACACACACACAAAAAAAAAAAAAGGCCCTTTGCTGCGCTTTGCTAAAAAAATCAAATCAATATCTGCCAGGACGTGCATTAACCCCGAGCTGCCGGTGACCGAGGCAGAGCTGCTGCCTGTGCTCCTCGCCGGGAGCTCCGGCCCTCCGAGCGTGCACGCCGGCTCGCTCGCCTGCCTCTTTCAAGTCCCCAGCTGCTCGAAAGGCCACAGCCAGCACAACCCCATAGCTTTTTTTTGCGTCTTTGGTGTCTTTTTTTTGCACGCTTTCCATGAGAGCTAAAAAAAAAACCCCAAGACCCCAAAAGCATTAAAAAAAAGAAATATATATATTTGAAGAAGGAGCTGGCAGGAAGCCAGGCAGAGCACCTCAATGTTTTTAGCAGAATTAGCTGAGAAAAAGCCATCCCTATGCCACGAGGCCTAAGAAAAATAAAGATGACATCCCTCCCCTCCTCCCTTAATTTGTCCATAAATATTTGAAACTGCTTTAGTAGCAATCTGTATTTTTAGCCACTAGTACAATTCCCTTATTTCCTGCACATAAATCAACAGAGATATTTTTCTGGGAAATGCTGATTTATATTTAATCACTTAGAAAAAAATTCCCCAAGTAAAATGTAGTTTTGAACTGTTGGAGTTTAGGAAATTTGTAACATATAAAGCATCTGGTATAACCCGTGGGTTACTTCTGCAAGTGATGTGCCTTTTGTAAATGCTTTATTCATATTTATGAAGCCCTAAATAGATCCGAATACGTTTCTAAATAACATTATAAAGCATCTGACAAAACACAGTGTTATCTCCAAATGCTCAACTGGTTTCTGCGAGGAGCCAGTACAGAGTATGTTAAAATATGGCAAGAATCTTAAAACAAGGCACGATCTGCATGAATTTCCTAGTGATGAGAAAGAGTGGGGACACTTACACAGCTTTCACTGCAAAATAAAAGGTTACTCATTAGTTATGTTGGCTTACCGCAAATTTCAAAGGTTTGTAAGCATCAGATTAAACCCTGAATTTTTTTTTTAAAGTCTGCGTAGATTTTTCCCTTCTTGCCTAGGAGCAAATCTCTCCCATCTCCTTTTCTGTCCCAACAACTCTGTTAAGTTGCTCTCTGACTTTGCTAAAGGAACCTCGTGGAGGCAAAAATTGATTTTTTTTGCTTATTATATCACCAGAAAAACCCACTTCATACAGATAATGCCTACTTAGATCGTGGAAAAAGAGCATCCTTCTTGCTATGTAGAACTGTTGACACATTACATTACACACGTAATTAAAAACGTCAGCTCCAGCTAAGGTGGCCCTGGAGAACCTGCGCAGACCCTTCCGGCTCACACCCAACGCGCCCCTCGCGCCCCTCGCCCTCCTCCAGAAGCCAGCCGCCCGGTTTGAAACCTCCCGGCAGCCCGAAGAGACCGCGGCGAAGGGAGACGGCCGGCGGCGGCGGATGTTTCGGGCCATGAAAGCCCTTGGCGTTCCAGCCACTTGTTTCTCTAGTTGAAGCGGAGTTTGCAAAAGTCCCGGGCTTTCAGTTGTTGCTCTGTCTTTTAGCCGCTGCTCGCCAGCTCAGATGCAGCTGTTTAATACCTCCCAGGGGTTTTGTGCGGAAAATAATAGCTTACAAAACCTAGCTTCTCCCAGGTTCTACTATTTCAGCTTTATTTCCGAACAGCTGGTCCGTGTCTTTGTCCATCCCCTTCCCTCCCGGCCGCGGCGAGAATTCGGCAGGAAACCTCCAGCCGCTACCTACGCCCCAAGAGCCACCACCGCTGGCGGTGGGGGTCAAAGAGCAACCCTCGCCCTTGGAAACGGGGACAAAAAAAAAAAAACCCCAAACTTCGCGCCCCGTCTAGACAGGTCAAGGTGCAAGATGCTCCTCTCCCTGTTGCGTCTTCCGGAAAGGGGCGTGAACCGGAGCCAAGTGCACAGCAAACACCCGCGCCGCATCCCTGCCCCTTTAGAAGACTACTTTTTTTTTTTTTTTCTCTTCTTCTTCTTTTTCTCTCCACCCTCTGCTGATCAAAGTAGGAAGTTTTCATGACAACCATAGTCAAAGGGCCTGCATCGCAAATGAACTCGATTTCGGCGATGTTGATATATCCCGGCTCCATTGTCTCTTTTCAGACACAGTATGAACCCTTCCGGTCTCAATGATTACATTACAGAAGGACTTTCACATGTGGGCTTCATTTGCACAAAGGAGTTGCCTTGCTTCACCACCATCTGGCCACAAATCAGATAAATAAAGGCAGGAGAATTAAAATTAAAGCTTAGAGGGTTTTTTCCCTCTCTCCCCCCCTTCATCTTCTTCTTGCACCAGGGCCCATTATGAAATCCCTCCCTCCCCCAGTCGCATTCTGGATGGGAAGACTACTTTTTATGAAACCTGGGAAAAGCCAAAAAGTGCCTAAAAAAAAAAGACCAAAAAAAAAAAAAAAAAAAAGACAAAAATAATAAAAAGTCTGGGAAAAGCAAAAAAGTGCCTAAAAAAAAAGACAAAAAAAAAAAAAGATGACTGCAGTCTTTCACTCCCAACCCTGTTTGTAGGGCAGCGTAACCTATTTTACAGTAAAGACAGGCTCATACAAAACCACATTTTGCTATCAAAAGTCAGTCTCATCCACTGGGATGCACTTTTTTTTTTTTCAGGAAAACATAATGTCCCACAAGCTGGAAAAAAAAAGCTGGTGGCGGTGGAGGGTGGTGGCAGAAGTTTGTGTTTGAAACTTGTGCCCCAAACTCTGCTGCTTCTTCCTCCCGCTGGGACAGGGAGTGCAGAGGCTCGGGCAGCTCTCAGACACACAGCAAGGGCTTTTCCTCCACTCTAAAAAAAAAAAATAGGTGGCACTCTCTGAAGGCAGAAAATAAAATAACCTGCGAACGCAGGAGGAAGGTGTTACAGCCCTTACGACAGAAGGTGAGATTCAACCTCACAATCCAATTTCAGCCCTGGCATCACTTCTATTGAGGTCAGTGTTGCTCCGGGAGGGATTTTTTTTTTTTTGCAATCTGATTGCTATAGCAATAAATTGCACTGAATTTGATCCCCCTTCTAAACTACTTCCAGGACAGTAACTTAAGTCAGCTGATCGGGAAAGCCACTTTTCATGGTTGTATTTTTTTACACATATAGATATTCAGTATCATAAGCAGAATGGTTTTACTCTGTAAATTCTGGAGAAAAGAAAAGATTTTTCATGTCTATATTCCAACCAATATTCAGGTGCGTAGTCATATCCCCTATTGCCCCTCTGCAGGCCCTTCCCGTGGCTTCCTGGCTGGTCAGGAACACGGTGAGCGTGGCTGAACTAAAGCCCACAGATGCCACAGGGTACCCTGCCCAAAGACAGGACACTCACATCTGAACGTTATCACGTGCAGCAAAGCCAAGCACTCACCTGGGAGAAAATGCATCCAAAGTCTGAAAAAAAAAAAAAAGAACCCTCAAAATTCATGTGTCAAACCCTACAAATTTACAGAAATGGTTTTGTTGCATGTGCTTTCTTTTGGATGCACGAGAAAGTTTTTGTATGTGTACTGGCACCTATGTGATGTGCTTCAGGCTGAGCACGGCTGGTATTTAGCATCATATTTAGATTTGGGCTGTATTCTTTTGCTACAGTAATGAAAAGTATTTTAGAGATAGCATATGCATAAAGAAGATGAATAAAAGCATAAGAGCGCAACTTGCCAACAGTTGGATTTACTAATTTTTTGTTTCTCTTTAATAAATTACACATTGGATGCATAATCTCTGAATAACTTTGTCTTCCCTCATTTGTTTGGAGTCAGACTCACACTTTGGGTAGCAGCTATTATTATATGAGCGTGTTTCTTGTAAAACCGTGGATGCAGAAGCTGGCAGGATAATCTATTAATTTCTGTTGTCCATTTGTTGGGTTTTGCCTAGGGAAATTTTTGCAGAAATAAATGCAACTTGAATTTAAGCAAAGTATTTTTTGCTGAGCTGTGCTCTGCCCGGGTGTACAGGGCTCTAGGCAGTTGAGAGTGCTTTTTCTGAAAGTGTTTTAATAGTAAGAGAGGAATAAGTATTTGGACAAGTGGTGGAAAACTAAAGCCTTTCTTTCTATACTGTGAAGATTTTGAATAGTACTTGTCAATAAAGCAACTCCTATTGTAATTGTACCGGAGACATGGGCCTCCACCCCGAAAAAGCTGTCTCAGAGATACTAACCTCATTAAAATATGAATGAAAAGGCAGCCATCATTGTAATGGGAGAAAACCATTTACTCGGCAACAAACTTTATCTGCTATCTTTTGTAAAAATAGAAATATGATATCCAGCAGATTTTTCATTACATTTGACGAGGAGGTTGATGAACACATGATTTTTTTAAGTTTTGAAGTCAGACACGAGATCTGACCCTTTCCTCCTTGCTTTTTCTACTGAGCATTTCAGAATTGGAAGCACCTTCAAATAATTTGAAATCTTTAAAAAGGAAAAAAAAAAGAGAGCTTTGTTTCTTTGGGGCTTTTTTTAAGGTTGAAGGAAACTTTTGCATTTATTTTTGTGTTTTTTTTCTAGAATATCTCATCCAATTTCAAAACAAAACAAGAGAATTCATTACGGACTACTGTGACGACACCCTAATAACAGTCAATTATAGGGTGCTCAAATGCCTGTTCATTACTATGTCTCTGTTAATCTAGTCCTAAATTTCTTCCTTGATAGATACCACAACTGGCCAAGAATACAATTGCATTACAAAGTGCAATGAAAAATATACAAAATGTAGCTGCAGGAAGTAGGCAGTTTCAAAATAACCGAGCTGTCAATCAGACATTTGTCAAAACAATTAGACATATCTGGTCTTTTTTTTTATAAAATATAGACAGTCTTGGAATGGATAATATGTGAAGCTTTAGGTTTAAATAAGAATTGTTTCAAAGACTTGGAAATAAGTCTTTTAAAATGTTTCATGTACTTTAATCATTATCTTTTCATCCACAAAAGTGTTCAAATCATTTTTGATATTAGTTAAAAGTCAATATTTAGAAGTGAAAATTCAAACCTCCTTTGCTCTAGGCTAAAACAGGAGCAACATGAATGCTGAGCTGCTCTAAAGGCTGATGGGATATATAATTAGCTATTATGTTAATTGAATCCACTGTGAGTTTGTTGTATGAGATTTCTTCATATAATATGCAAATAGCTTCGAAGGTTTAGTTTTATTAGACAATATAATTAGAAATCTTCTAAAGGAGTGAATTCTAATGAGGCATAATAAAGCTTTGTAAAATATCTGTTTGCAGACCACCTGGGCTTAATCAATAGCGGGAACTTTATTGTGTAATGGCATATTTTAAAGAAAGTTTAAGAATTTACCTTTCTAGTTCCATTCATCATAGTTTTATTTTCAGAGGAGGGTTCATTTTAGCAAGGAAGGAGGTGAAATTCTTGTAATAAGGAAGGAGGTGAAATTCTTGTAATCTGAGGGGAGGAAATAACTTCAAAAATAAACAATTCCAATTCTGCTTATTTAAAAGAAAATAAAAATAAATTAAAAAAAAAAACCCTCTCCCAGCTGTAGCGTCAGTTATGTGCATCTCGAGACGCTTAAAGTGAAACGTTACATGAGCAAAGTTAGCCATTATTCCTGCCATTAAATGCCTGTTCAAGCAGATGTACATACTTTAGCTTCTGTAGTGTAACTAATCAGCGTAACTTCACTTTTAGTAAGATAGCCCAACATGTTAAAATGTGGAATTAAGCACTCTCTTCTAAAGGAAGAAATTCACACCAGGGTATTCCGGAGCCGGTCCCGAATTCCACCCTCGCATTCCACTTGCTTTAAGACCACCACCAAAGACAAAGCTTAAACTATTTTAGCTAATGCCAGAATGCCAAAAATGTGTAATCTCTCGTCTAATTCGCCTTGTTCACACTTTAGACTGTGCCAAAGCTGCACTATTCAGTCTTAATATTAATTGAAAATAATAAAGACAGGATACTTTGTGCTAGCCATTCAGAGGAGGGCATCTTTCCCCCCGTCGACAATAATCAGTAGTAACACATTAAGAAAGAACCAGAAGCCTTGATTAAAGCAGTAGCTTTAACCAACCCAAAAAACCCCACATTACCATGGCAAGTGCCCTGCCAGCCCCATTGGGGAGGAGAGGCAGAAGACGATCCAAATTGCAGCCAGGCGAGGTGTCCGCGCAGCCAGGCGGCAGCTGCCTAGAAAATGTTTCATTTCTTTGTGCCGTACCCGACTACCTCTGGTCCTACGCTTCACAGAGATGCTCTCTGCACTGCTACAAATCCAACAAGCCCATACTTAATAAATGTGATATTGTGAATATATTATAAACTTATCATGCCTTATGTAGTATATTATAAAACTGTTGTACCTAGCTCTGGGTGGAGACCTAGCTGGTACAAGTAGCCGTCCATTAACACTTCTCTGATCTATACACATAAGGTCTGCAGCAGCAAGTGCTTGTTCCTCTGAATAATGAGGATCTCAGCACAGCAGAAAAGGATGACACTGTACACATCATTTTCAGCCAAAAAAAAATCACTGGGTTTATTTTCACAAGTTCTGCTTTAAGCCGTTCAGAAGTTGTTTGCGATCTCTCAAAAATTCCCCCTCCACCACCGTCACTTGAGGAAACAAATAGTCAGTCAAAGCCAACCTTCCTCCCCAAATGTGAACTTTATTCACACTCTGTTTTTTTATTTTTTCCTTAGATTCAAAGCGTCTGGAGAAGATAGCCTGGAGCAGCCTTCCGAAATCAGGACCATGCCCTGGAGAATTAGTGTCAGAAGAGGATGTTACCTGTTTGCCTTGTCTGCTATCCTCCCCTTATTCCCTAAGGGAACAAAACCAGGCAGATTCTGCCTAATGTTAATTAAATCACTCTGTTAATTAGAAGTAAGGTGCTTTAGCAACAAGCAAACAAAGAGTCCTATTCCTCCCTTGCTCTGCAGGATGGACTCAAATGCACTCAAACGCTGACTGGATAAACTCAGAAAGCAAGAGGAGGCTGAGGAGGATGATCATGTGCTTTGATCCGCCTTTCCTACCTCTTCCCCAGGCGAAATGAGCTCTCCTAACGAAGGGCTGCCTGTGAGCGATGCTGCATGCCATTAGGAAAGGCTGAGTAGGCAGAGGAACTGGGAACAACTCATGAACATGACCGAGTCCCCAGCAAAGGAGAGAAAATATGAAAAAAATTAAGTTTGATAGTCTGCTGTGCTGGAGAAGGTTTAAGTGTTCAGTCCCATGGGCCCCATCTGGGCTAACAGAGTCAACAGGCACCACCACAGGCATTGAAACACAACTGCCTGTGCAGTTTGGCTTGGGCGTGGGCCAACCCCTTGGTGGGGTCAGCTGGGGAGGTCTGCGGGGTGAAGGGCTGAGGAGGTCAGGCTGGATGTGAACACCCCGCCTTGGAGTGTGCGGATGGGTGTCACCCCTCATCGGGAGGCCTTGGTGCTGGAGAGCACGTCATGGCGTTTCATTTAGGGAAAGCGAGCTTAGATGAAGTGCTGGCCTGCTGGGATTCCCATGGGATCCAGATCCAAGCTGAATAACAGTGCATTCCCTGGAGCCATCGGTTCCCAGCTGGGGGGTGACGCTCCCTGCTGATGCCGGCTGTGCCACCTCCTCCTCAGGGGCGACACCCTGCACCTCCTAAACCTCTTTTTCCATCCCCATGAGCAGGTGAGTCAAAAGGGTTGCTACTCACCGGTGTTCAAAATAAAACAGCAGGTTCTTCTCATTGCTCTATTAAAGTCGTAATTTTAAAGCAGCAACACGTCCGTCAGAAGACAGAGTGTGACTACAGCGCAGGAAATAACACTGATAAAGGGAAGCCTCGCTGGAAATTTTTAACTAGTCTTATACATGACAGTAGATAAAATATTCTAATCCATGGATATTTCTATGCTTCATAGACTTCCTTGCTAAAAGCTCGGGATTTCTTGAACTCCTCTGTCCTCCTCCCCCAACAACCTCTGCTCAGAAAGGTAGGTCTGCAGCCTCCCCCCATGGTCCTTGGGGAAATCCAGCACATCCTCCGCAGCACTAAACCTGCACCAGGAATATCACACAAGCTTCCATCCCCTGCTGCTGCTTCCAGGGCAAGTAAAGGGTGGCAAGTTTCAGCTACTTGACTGCAGCCTTCTAAGACCACCTATAGACTTAAGCCTGTTAAATTAACCTTAATACCTTCATTATTCCTCTGCTGGATGGTAACCATCTGGCCATGACTTCATTTTGTTTTAACCTAGGCTCCTGCCTAAGTTTTAGCTGAAATCCTTCCCCCCCCCCCCCCCCCCCCCCCCCACATTGCAAAAGCACTGACTGAAGCTGGGATAGGTTTAAGCTGGGCTGTGTCTCCCCAGCATCAGTAGGGATGTGGATCGGTGAATCTCATCGCAGCTCACCCGCAGCCGCCAACTCTGCCAACTTTACAGTGAGGATACTGGCACACTGCTTCTCCTCTGACTGTCCTCTGGTGCCCACACTCATCCCTCCATGAGTACAAAGGTTTGGAAAAACAGGTCTCCACATAAATGACGGTTCCTACATACTTTTCTCTTGGCTTTTCTCTTTACTTGGGAATGCAGTTAAAGCAGTTTAATTTTCACTCAAAATAAGCTCTAACATGACATTAGTAGCATGGTTGCTGCCTAAGTCAGAGCTGTGATGCTCTCCATGTTTCCTTAGGGGCTGGACTTTGTGTCTCCTCTGCCTGCTCCATCCCCACTCAATCCACATGTGTCCGAAGCTACTTACATACCCCTGACCCCCAGCACATAGCCACTTCTCACGGCTCCATTTACTATGACAGGGCCATTTCTGTCCTCAAGGTCCCATATGCAGATCCCCACTTGTACAAGGAATGATGAAATACATCATACAATCCTCATGGATAGCAGCTTGGGGTAACATTGCCTGTCCTCAGTCAACAGCAAGCGATTTATTTTCATTTCTCCTTTCCTATTCCTGGACAGAAGGTAATACACTCTTTCATTGCCTGAGAAAGTTCTTTCTGCCTCTCTTAAGCCACCCCAGCCCAGTGACACAAAGCCTTTTGAGGAGAGGACCATAAATTAGCAGGCAAAAAGAAAAAGGCTTACCAATGAAACACAGCCCTCGCTGGGCTGCCATGTGATTTTGTCACATCATTTCTTTTTTATTTCTTAATAGAACTTTCAGTTGCATGCTGCATTGGTTTTTGAATGTCCAGGAAACAAGTGAACAGGAGGTTTTGGTTCAAAGATATTGCTGGGTCACAAAGTAATATCAAGCCATGGCAAATTGTCCATTTGAGGTGTCTTTTAAAACACTGCACAGCATCGTGTTGTTCCCCAAGTACAGTGAAGCACTTCAGGACATTGATCCATTGACTTTAGTGGAACATAAGCATATACCCATATGCTTAAATATGTGTCATACATACATGCTTAAATATAGCTGTCAAGCTTAAAGAGGGTATCTAAGCACACTGGATCCATAACAGCCTCACTCCAGTTTCTCAGCACAAAATGACTGTAAGTGTGCCCATCCTGAGAAAGGACGTCCAAGTGTAGTTTAAGGCTACCTGAACGATGGACCAAGAGCAGATGTGATCCAGGTGAGCTCTGTATAGAGAAGGGCAATCAGCTGCCTAGAGATTTACTTATTTTACACCAGGTTTTCTACGGCAATGCACAGTCCCAGCCTACGTCTTGTATGGTATAAATCCTGCTCAAAACTAGGGACAGCAGAGCTCTTGCCCCAGCTTCAGGGGTCTGCTCCTGCCTCCTACTAGGGACAGCTGTAACTCACAAAACTGGGATGTTTGGGCCATGGAAAGGGAGTGCAAAAGCCATGGGCCTCCTTGCTGTCGCTCTGCGAGCCCCAGTGAGCATCGCCAGCATCCCAGCAGCCACGAGAAAGCTAGGTACTGCCTTTTCCTTCATTCAGTCTGAACAAAAACAAGGGCTTTTAGCCTTCGCAAAAGGTATTCCAGGAATGTTGATGTTTCGGTGGTTTTTGCTTTTTCTTTCTCAAAAAAATCTATTGCAAATTTTTAGAGCTCCCCTCCAACACATCTACCCCATACCTGCCCAGGGAAAGCCAGTGGAAATTCATAACCTCACCTATAAGCAATCTAAACTAAGCTTCCCTACCCCAAAAAATTGACTCTGAGTAACTTAGCGGTGAAAAGAGACCCAGATGATAAATAAACATCACCAACTAATTCTGTGCAGACTTATCAGCTATCGTTTAAGAGAGGCAAAGGGGATTATCACCCCAGCTGGCAGGAGCGGCTGCCTCTCTGCTGCACTTACAGGTACCAAAGGTCAGCTTCTTCCAGAGGCTTGCTGGGACTCCCCACATTTCTCCAGGGAGTTAACCCCCAGCCTGCAGAAAACTAAGAGCTGATTTTACTTAAACACCGAGAAATGTTTATATGCACAGAGAAATTAACAGTAAAAAGTACTTTCTGTTTTTATCTTAAGGGGATGGTTGTCACTGAAGCATCCCTTGTGTACAGTTGGTAGAACAAAGCCCAAGTCTGGCTGCTTTTCTGTTCAGTGCATGAAGGTAGTCGATACAATAGGATTTTATTTTAGTTAAAAGAAAAAGTTGAGAGCCGTTCATTTCTTGAATTAAGCCTAATTTTCTACAAAGCCTTTCTAATTTCTAGATTGGTTTCTGGAATGTTTCTAGGGATGGTAGATCCAAATATTCCAAGCACATGCATATTTTTATGAGCCATCTGCTTTAAGGTTACATTTGATAATGCGTTAGATACAGCTGTACAAGTTTTCCAGATTATGGTAAGCATTCGTAGGTGTTTTCCTCCAGCAAAAGTGCATACAAATTTACAAATGCCAAAGTCATCTGTTTTCAGAGCAAACGCAAATTAATGGGGATGACTGCCTACACAAAAACATAGAATAAAACCAGGCATACCTGCATGCCATGAGCTAAATAGCATGGGCATTAATATGTGTTGAACCCCAGGCACCCAATCCCCAAATATCTGGCCGTCACTGATTCCCCATCCATGAGCGACAGACTCCACGCGATATTCAAGAGATGATTATAAGAGTACTACCCCACCTAGCACTGCTGAAGAAAGGCTCCCACGCTGAAGGGAGTCACAAATAATTAAATGTTTCAAAACACAATGGATATGACATGCTTTCAAAATAGCATCTATAGAATCGCTTCCACTAGGGCGAGGAGCTCTCGGGAGGGAAAGCCCTTTCACTCACTTCAGTTGATTACCTGTATAAAAGGGCTTAATTTCTCCGGAGCGTTTCCTTTCCAAATCGCCTCTTTTTACCAAAGTTGTTGCAGCAGGAGTGGCAGGTACTCACACAACCCGTGAGATGACGTTTGCCCAGACAGAGCTATGAGGACATGGGTCCTGGCTAGATTTAATTTTTAACATGCAATTTAAAAAGAAAAAAAATTAAAAAAAAAAGATTTGCCAAAAAATTGCCATTCCTGGGCTTGTAGTTCACTGGTAAAATGCCCAAACTATGAATCAGAAGTCGTCTGACCATAACTTAAGACTTCACCTCAGGGTTTTTCAGCAATGGCTGGGAGCTTTTTCTTGGATATCACCTTTTCCATCCCAATTCTGCTAACCTAGACCTATTGAGCGATGCCCTTCCTTCACCCAGTTTGACAAGCAGCAGATTCCTGAAGGGTTTTGGCATCCTGTGACTGAAAGGCAGCCCAGTTCCTGTCCCCCTTCACCCTCCCTTTGGGAAGAAGGGGTTGCCAAGCCCCCTTGGCCACAGTGCTCCATGAGTCACTTGTAGGCTAAAATCTCATATTTCTTTGGTAGGTTCCTGGAGTTGTGTCCTAAACTGGCAGTGCTATTTTCAAATGCATTTTGGTGGGAGATGCTGGATGGTCAGTGGTTTTAAAAGAATGACTTGCCTCTTTCAGTGAAGGAACAGTTATTGGGGAACGTAACTGCAATCATGCATTAAGAACATCTCGGCTGAGTGAAATAATTTCCTTAAAAACCAGCTCAATATGTTAAAATCCACAAATAAATACTTCAAGAAAAAAATGCGTGCCATTACAAAGCTGTGTAAAACAACCAGATACCAAAAAAACATAGGAAAAGGCAGTGCAGAACACACAAACAAAACTGATATCAACTTTTAACATCTGCGGTGAGCTGCTATCAACTTCCCGTGATCAATGATTCGAACAACTGTGCCTCCACCCCTGGCTAATTCAGGATCCGTGTCCCATTGACAGCAATAGTACTCTCCATTTTATGTGATGGGAACCAGAGCAGGTCATTGGATACTTCTGTGTTTATTACCTTAACATGCTTTTAATTCTTTGGTAGTGTATATTTATATCTGGACTTCCTGGGGGTTTTATGCTCTTATAAAGAGCATAATTGCAACCTGTTAGGAAAATGCTCTTAAGTTCTATAAATACATTCTCAACTCTGATCTTCCTTTTACGCAGAAGTTTTCTCTGGGATTTTCCTTTCATTTAAAAAAAACAATATTTAGAATAACAATATTAAGAACTACAACAGGTTTGGGTAGGTATGCATTGCTGAAATGCTCATGGATTTGTGGGCTTTCCCAAGGATTTTATGGGACGTAAACATTTTTACAAGCTTGAGACAAATGAGGATAAAGCGCATGTAGTTTCTAAAGAAACTTGATGGAGATAAATGCAGCCTGTCTGGACTTTCTTATCGCCAACATTACATTTCAGAGGGAAATGGCTGGCTGTTAAAAATAGGATGTTAATGTCCCGGTGTGCACACAGGTATGAGGTTGGTGCCAGTAGAGATGCAACTGGGTGAGGACGCACACAGGTTTTAATCCCTGTGAGTTTGAATTTGGCATTTACTGTGTGCTGATGTTCTCCCTGGAAGGCTGGGTCTCGCTGGCTGGCCATGGTTCCCTCTCTTGGAAATCACCATTTGTGTCGGGGGGACCTTATACCCCATCACCTTTGCGCTCTCTTGTCAGGAAACTGAAAAACTCGAATCACCAAGCAACTAAACAACTTAAAACTTGGATAGTGATGGAGATAAGAACAAAAGAAGAATAATTAAGCATTAAAAATCCTATGTGAAAATGACTTCATTCTCAGCTGGGAATAAAACTAATATACGTGTGGGACATTTGAAGAGCACCAAAGGCTCATGAGATCCTGCAGTGAAATTTAGACCACAGCTAATTTTATCTTCTCTGATGGAATGGTTTTACCTTTTATCCTCCAGTTTCCAAATTTTCAGGGCAAACTCTGATTTCACCTATTTAAAAAATACCTATTTTTATTATTAAAATTATTAGGATTAGAAACACCTTTGGGCAAAAGCTGATTTTCTGTAATGCCTTTATACTGGATGATGTAGAGTTGGTTGTTCCATGATTAAGACTCTTGGTACTACTGAGGTGCCAGCACTAAATAGTAGTAACTTCTTAGTACATCTTGCTGCAGGAGACATGGTGCAAACACTGCAGAATGGGACTATTGAGGAAAAATCAATTTGCTTTGTAACAAAACACAGAATCCAGTTGTTCTGAAAATTTGTGTTTAGCTTCTTCACAAGAAAATCTTGGAAATATCTGGGAGTGGGGAAGCATCTGCTTCCTTCTCCAAAAAGCCAGGCACCAGTTCTCCATATAGGAGACAGCGTGGTCCAGTAGATAGTAGCACCAGGTTCTAGGTTGTACCTCCACTGTCGACCCGGTGAGCCACGTAGTCACTTATGCCTCTGCCCACCAGAATGTTCAGAAACAGCAACCCTGCTTCTATATGCATGCCAGGGGCTGAGCTGGGTTCAGACAGAGATTTTTATTTCCATTTGGATAATTTGGAGGGATTTGGGGAAGCAGACTGTGAGGATGCTCTGTGTCTATATTTCACCAGCATCTTTAAGGTGTTAGACTACGTCTTTAGGTTCTCCTCCTTGCGAGAAAGTGCACACCAGTAAAATGGGTGGCTTCCAGGGTGGGAGACTAGACCTGTTCACACCCTGGAGGATATTGGAAGTGACAAGAATACCTAAGAAGAACTCCAGAAGTACAGCTTATCCTCCTTACATTGCCAGTCTGCCTTTTGCTGAGAGCTGCCTGGGAATGTATTTCCCACTGGATTAATTAATTCTAATTATGACCTTCCATCATCTACCCATAAATTGGCTTGGTGTGGACGTAGGTGAGATTGCAAATACAGGCTGCACATTAAATATACATATATATACAGGTATACCTGTGTGTGTATATACACAAGCAATTCTCCACCTGGGACTGCACGGTGACTGTGCTGGATGCTTTGTGTGCAAACATTGCCAAAGGAAATTCCTGTCTCCATTGAATAATGAAAGCCAAGCAGGCTGGTAGGTAGGTGAAGAGTGGCATTTTATAAGTGACCTGTATCTTCAATAGCAGATGTTGGGTTTTGGCCAGGTTTCTTTTTTCTTCTTTTTTTTTTTTTCAGCTGAGCCACCCAGGTTCCGCTTTCCTCCAACTACAGTCAAACTTAGTTTTGCCTCTGGGTTAATTTTCTCCTCTCCGCTCTACATTGCCTTGTTTCCAATGCACTCCAGGATCTGAGCAAGATCTCTCGAGGATGCAGCAGCGCCTTTGAGGCTGTCCTCAGGGCTGTTGTGGAACATTGCTAAAACCACCCACAGCCTCCACTTCCATTACACTGCAGAGCATTAAAGATATGGATATTTACTGGACACTGACATATAAATTATTATTAAGAATGATGTTTAAAATAATGCACTGGATAGGGCCTGAGGGGTACCAAGCCAAGAAAATGACTGTAAATCTTCCATCTGCAACTCACCCCATTGACTGTGGAACATGCAATGTATCTTTGCCTGATTAACCCAGAGTCCCAGATTGGACTGGGGGTACAGAGCTTCCCCAGTCTTGCTATTGCTTGCCCCTGGCAGCACTGAGCAGGATATATTCTCCCTGCCAAAAGACATCAAGGTCTCATAGTCTCAGCAAGGAACTCAGCCACTGCCAAATCTCTTGGGTGATGTATATGGCATTATCAGAAGCCAGGCTTGGCCCAGTGCTGTCTTCTTTCCAGGGAAAGTTTTGTAGAAAACTGCTTTTAGTACAATATTTTGATCAAGAAGATTAAAAAAAAAAAGGGGGGGGGGGGGGGAGGAAAATGATCCCAAATTATCAAAAAAGAGAGAAATAAATAAATTCTCCTTTTCCTGATACTCTGCTGCAAAGCTTCTAGCACAACAGTTGCAGTAAGTATCAGCTACTGTTTGTAATACATCTATGTGGAGCCATATGTTTTACAGTCTGGATTAAGGCAACCAAAGCCCATCTGATCTTGGTTGTCAATAAATCATACAGACCCAGAAGGACTCACAGGAATCTCAGGAACTGAAAAGCTGTAGTTACCTCTTTGCCTTGTAACTTTACCAGTGGCTCACAGAAACTGTAAGACTGGTGATGTAGAGAAAACTTGTGACTGCTCTGAAAACTGTAGTCATACGTAGCTGCTCTGAAAATACTCAGAATGGGTCTGTTTTGAGAGTAACAAATCTGAATTGCAGGAAACTCCTGTAGAAAATAAGAAAGAGCGAGCCACTCCTTAATCAGCTCATTTTTTGACTGAAAAATCATACTTTACAGGATCATATTATTTTGGTGATGCTTATAGGAGCATTATCCCCTTTGAACAACTGTTTGCAAGATCAGGATAATGGGCAAGTAAAGCTCAGAAAGCCTAACTATTTTATCTAAGGTAAAGAAATACACAGCAGTACAGCTCCTCTTTAAACAGAAGCTAAATTTTGTAATGCCTCAACTGCACAACTCCTCCCACAATTCACCTAACCCAAGCACAAATCTTTCTTGATTATTTTTTGTGGGAAAAAAATTGAGCAAAAAGATCTGTATTTAGGAAATGGGTACTGCCAGGCTAAAAAAAAAAAAATATCCCTGCTTTCCCCTGTCTCTTAGCGCAGGTCAGGCCATCTTTGGGGGCATCCTTTTGGGAAAGCATTGTCCTGAAAGAGTGCCTGCCCTGCAGCCCAGAGGTGTAACGGCAGTAGTGCAGCCTGGCTCTGCGGGGCTGCAGGCAGATCTCAGGGTGCCTCAATGTGTCTTTTCAGGTTTAAGGCGATCCTTCACATTTCTCTGTATGAAGACACATCGCCATCGCATAAATAGAGCAGGTTTTGCTGTCCGGAGCAGGCTTCTAGGAGAAGCCTGATAGCTCCTCTCTGTTATCTTTTTATAAACCACAAGAGAATGAGAATGTATGATTAAGACTTTAAGCTCCTATGTGTGAAATATTTAATACAGGTTTTTTTCTGCCTTGTCTTGGGTTTGCGTGGCAAGGTTTTGGTAGTGGGGTGTCTTCTGTGAGAAGCTGCTAGAAGCTTCCCCTATGTCCAGTAGAGCCAATGCCAGCCCGCTCCAAGACAGACCCGCTGCTGGCCAAGGCTGAGCCAGTCAGCAATGGTGGTAGCACCTCTGGGATAACATAGTTAAGAAGGGGAGGGGGGGCGGAAAAAAACCTGCTGCAGAACAGCAGCTGGGAGAGGAGTGAGAATATGTGGGAGAAACAACTCTGCAGACCCCAAGGTCAGTGCAGGAGGAGGGCAGGAGATGCTCCAGGCGCCGGAGCAGAGATTCCCCTGCAGCCCTGGTGCAGCCCCTGGTGAGGCAGCTGTGCCCCTGCACCCATGGAGGCCCACGGGGAGCAGATACCCACCTGCACCCGGGGAGGAGCCCACGCCGGAGCAGGGGGATGTGCCCGAAGGAGGCTGTGACCCCGTGGGAAGCCCGTGCTGGAGCAGTTCATGAAGAACTGCAGCCCGTGGGAAGGACCCACGCTGGAGAAGTTGGTGGAGGACTGTCTGCTGTGGGAGGGACCCCACGCTGGGGTAGGGGAAGAGTGTGAGGAGTCCTCCCCTGAGGAGGAAGGAGCAGCACAGATGATGTGTGAGGAACTGACTGCAACCCCCATTCCCCGTCCCCCTGCAACACTTGGGAGTGAAGTTAAGCCCAGGAAGCAGGGAGGGGTGGGGGGAAGGTGTTTTTAAGATTTGGTTTTATTTCTCATTACCCTACTCTGATTTGATTGGCAATAAGTTAAACAAATTTCCCTGAGCTGAGTCTGTTTTGCCCATGATGGTAATTGGTGAGTGATCTCCCTGCCCTTATCTCAACCCGCAAGCCTTTCATTATATTTTCTCTCCCCTGTCCAGCTTAGGAGGGGAAGTGATAGAGCGGCTTGGTGGGCACCTGGTGTCCAGCCAGGGTCAACCCATCACATGCCTTTTTTTTGTTTTAAGAGAACACTTGCTGTTCATTTTACAGCTCCATGCTGCATCTGGAAGCAAAACTCCTTCCCTTTAATTTTCAGAGCCCACTTATCACAGGTGTACGAATGAGCCCCTGTGATGCTCTGCTACAACATCTCCAAATCACATCCCCCCTTGTTTCACCATCCAGGAGTGGAAAACCAATGAGCTCCTCGGCAGGTCTGGGAGCCCACAGCCTGGGCAAATCCCAGGGCTGATGCTCCATAGCAGGGACTGTGAAAAGCTTTCATTGATCCCAGCACAACGTGCTGCTGTTTCACCCCTTATTGTCTCTTGCTCTCGCGATGTGCTGCCTAGGCATTTCCTGCTGCTGTTATGAGACGCTTTGATGGCTGCACAAGTCATTTTTCCAGTCTTTTATAACACAGTAATGCCTTTATTTGATTGCAAGAGCAAGATCTGCCCTGCCAGATATTTTTGCAGCTGAAAGACCAACACAATCAAACCAAGCAGATGCAGCCTATAGGCAATAAGAACTTCATGCCAGAGAGATGACACTTTGAATCACATGCCATTTTAGACACAGGAAATGAAAATCCCAAAGAGCCTCTGAAGGAATGGAAAGTTGTTTAACATTTCCATATTTCTGTATCAAAATCTCCAGGTAACAGCCAATACCAGTCTTCATCAATTTAGGAGACTTATCAGCGCCACAAGGAGACAGAGATGAGGACTCCCAGAATCCAAATCCTGGCAGCACCAGGGAGGACACTGGGCACTTTATTTGCCTGGGAGATGGGTGGTGTACAGTGGCGTACACCCTCATGAGTGCCAGAAGGCAGGCAGGTAATGAATCAAGCCTGTAGGATGCATTGCGCCAAAGCTACTCGTTGCTGTGCTCTCTGCAATGCCTTAAGCAATTTATTGAATTTTCCAACTCCCCAAATAGCCATAAACTAATGCTTCTGACCCAAAAGGTGTCATGTGTCCCTCCATCCCTTCCCAGCCTCAGCCGTCACTGAGAATGTGAGGGCGCAAGGAAACCACGAATGTACGACTAATGAGTTTTGATAGACACTATGGAGATAGGAAACAGCTATATTTTTGTGTATATAACCTGGCAGAGGTGTTTCTCTTCCAACAGGCCAAGCAGCCCAGCTGGGGTGGCTTCTCATACCTCCTTCCCATGGAGAGCAACTGCAGCTGGTAACCAGAGGAAGAACAAAGAAGCCAGTTTGGTGGTAGGGAGACATAAAACCAGCTCTTCAGAGCCACACAGGGAATTTAGAGTAGGAATGGAAAGAAGTGAGCGTGGTCTGGTAGGGGAAGACCAGCAGGAACCAGAGGAGATGAGCTGACCTGGTGGACTTGCAGTTGCCTCTACAGCAATCAGTGCAGCAAATCCGGGTGCTGCTGCTCCTGTGAGAGGGTGGGAGACATAAGGTGCACCAGCCCTGGAGAAAGGTGACTTGGCAGTCCTCTTGTCTGCTCCACCGCGGGGTAGGGACCCACTTTCCCACAGGGCAGAGGGACTGGAAGGGAAGGGCCACCAGACTGGAAGCAATGGTGGGGAGTGCTAAGCAGAGTAAGCTTAATATCACCAAGAACAGACAACAAAGAGCTGTAATAAGAGTTTATATAATGATGAAGACTCTCTTAAAAAAGAAAAGAAGACAGACATCACCACTGAAGCAGAGTGGAAGAAAAAGGCTGTGCTGAAAGTACAAGAGCAGCAGATGGGAATAATTTAATAATTCAATACCTCTCTCTTGAAAACTGCACTGGAGTCTGCCATTCCCGGCTCTCACCTTCCCATCTCACAGAGGAGGAGTTGTATCCAGATTTTAGGTCATCTGAGCCTTGGCCAGCCATGCTAAGGATGGGCGCCAGGGGAATTTGTGTCACCCACATTGGCAAAAGGTAACCAGCCCTGCCTCCCTCTGCAGGGAGGGCTCAGTGATTTAGGGTCAACAGGATTAAAGGCATTCAGGGACAGATCACGGGCTAGAGTTAGTGTAACACAGCTGATGGGACCTCTGTGCACAGGAGTTGAGAGTCCCAAAGGGGACACCAATGCCTGTCTGATTTTGGGGACAAGGAGATGACAGAGCAGAGGGAGGAACCCACCCTGCTCTCCGCATGCCACCAGGAGAAGGGGATGCTCTGCACAGGAGCAGAAGTTTCTTTCAGAAGTCATGACAATAGTAAGTTCCTGAAACGCCTCCAAAAGCTTGTGGAGACATCAGCACAGCTTAGCCAGAGTTACTGCTTCTAGCAATTTCTTGTTGTACCAGAGTTGGTCATTTGGGGCACTGAAGTCCAGGTCAGTCTCCTCTCATTTAGGATGTGGGGAGGGAGAAGATATGGCTGCATGCGGGCATCCTGACCAGGATCAGGCTGGTGGTGGTGTTAAGAAAAGATCAAACAAAGGCTAGCATGTGCTACAGCTTTGTAGATTTCAGAGCTGACTTAAGCCAAGAGCTTTTCTCACACAGGATAGCGTGTCCTGCACTGCTGCTGCTCGGCCATTCATGGCTTGCAGCTGGGGCTGCCAAAACCCTGGTTACATGATGCTGCTGTGAAAGTGGTTGGAATTGGCTGGACCAGACACACTGCAGAGGGAGACATCTGAGCCTGAGCTGCCTTCCCCAGTGCTCTTTGAGGGTCTTTTCCAGCCTGATTCACACAGACCCATCATCCCAGTACAGTGGAGTCAGTCTTGTGGCTACTTCAGGCTGAGTAAGACATGAGATGGGTCGGCTGCTAAATTTGTCAGACTAAACTCCAGATTAGACCAACATTTAAGTTAGAGCAGTTAGTTGATGAGTATTTCACTGCGAAGCCCTCACAGAATATCAAAGGGTCTGAGTTTCAATGCCCTGAGGTTAGACAAAAAAGCTCAAAGAAACACAAAGCAGAAAACCTGAGCATCCCTGACAGAGGACTTCAGGGACAGGTAACAAATAAAAGCAATCATTATATGGACTCTGTGATAAAACATCCCAACATTCCTGGAAAATGTGCCTTTGCAAGAAGTTGAATAGTATTTGTCTCTGAGAAAAGGTAAGGGTGCAGCATTGGGTGGAAAATAACTGGAAGTGATACTCACTAAAGAAAAACACGAAAGAGGGATGTGCTCACTGGCTGGTTATAGCACTGCTGAAAGGTGTTCAGGGAAATGTCAAGAGCAAAGTTTTTCCCTTTTTGCTGCCACAGCCCAGTTAAGATCTGTTTGTGGAAGATTGTAAGCAACATAACTGATCGGCAAGTAAATGAGAGGTCTTTAATGCCTGCCAAACCTCCTGGATCATTTAACTTTAAAGGCTCTAAAGTGCCTAGGACTTCTGACAGATGAAAGCAGAATCGGTTCATTTGTTGAATACAAACTGAAACCTCTCAAAAAAGTTAAGTCCCATTGTAGGGTTAAAAAAAAAAATCCAGCTCAGAAGTCAGCTTGCAGATTTCTGCTGTGGAAGACAGAAAGCATGAGCTTCATTGCTGCAGAGCCAGGTTTCACATGCCAAGGCTGTAAGAGCATTTTACAGCTCCAGTGAGCAAACAACACTACACCTGATGACACAGAAGGTGATGCCTGTCGAGTTTCTTAAACACCGAAGTTTGATTCAGTCCTTCAGGGGAGCTCAGGCTAGGAAATACAGAAAGCTAGGGACTGAAAAGTAGCCAGGAGAAACAGAGAAGGCAGCGCAGAGAGCTTACAGCAATGCTGCACAAAGCAGCAAATACCTTCAGTGAGCACTGAGATTTAGGCAGTCCACACTCCCTTCTGTCTAAAGTCTATAGATAAATCTTGGGTATCCTGATAGCAAATGCTAGAAATAAGGAAGCCGTATATATAAAGGAACTAATAAAAAGATCCATACGTATTACGCTACAGGTCTCATCACACTGAGAAGTAGTCAGGACTACTCTGGATGAAGACTTTATTTTTATTACGGCAACATGTTTCTCTCCATATTCTTTGATCCTGCCTGTAGTACCACAGTATCCAGTCCATGGCAGAAATGGGGCCATAAAGCAATTGCTGAGACATGGGGTAATGCCATTGAATTGATGATCTATAGATAGCAGTCCTTATGGAGAGCTGTGCATTGCACAGGAATTACAAGCTACGGACTGGAACAACAAATGGAGAATTACAAGGAAGACTTGTGCTATGCCTATGGATTAGGGAATTATATTTATGCTACCTGTCCAATTTACTTTGGCTTTGGAATAGATAATGTTGTAGTGTGCAAAGGAAATACTGGAACCTGGAAGCCTAGAAATATAGTTTTACTTGTAACATCCCGTTTCATCATCTCATAAAGTACATACCCTTGCCCTGAACAGATGGGTCTATCTAGATTAAAAGCAAAATCTTTCCATTCTTGAATAGGGGAATACAGTGCTAGCTGTATGGAAGTTAAATACCTCTGCTTGCTTTAGTTTTTTCACTAAAGGATCTAGTAAATGGGAGCACTACATAATATGCAAATATAACTTTTTGAGAAAGGGGAAGGAAGGTTTAACAGTACAGCCTTTCTGGAAAGTCTTCCAGCAGAGGATTAGGAACTATGGATGGTATTTCCATAAGCCCTTGTTTTTGGCCTGACGATGACTCCCAGAGAAGCTGATGGTAAATCTGTCATTGTATCCAAGAGGAACAGACTTGAGACAGAGCTAGGCAAACTGAAGATCCCAGCCTTTGACTCAGTAGTGTAAATATTTTGCCTTTATGAGCAGAGATTAGTAAATTCAGGGACGTTATTCAAAATGCAATTTGGTAGCTGCTTCACTGAGCACTATCCATACACACTGAGCATACTTATCTCCCGTGTTTTTAAAACTGCTTCGTGCCATTAAGGATCAAGGACATAAATCACAAAAGCAACCGCAGTCAATGTCATAGTGGGTAATCTCAGCACAAAGGAGACAAACGGGTCACAGGCGTATTATTCCCTTTGCATCCCTTATGATGCTCCCCCCTGGAAGGGTGCATGGCCATATGGATGGGTGCTAGGAAATACAAACATAGGTGCTGGATTCTGCATGAAAACTGCTAGCGTTGGTCTCTCATGTTGTTGATATGCTGTTTCTAATGAGAATGGAAGACAGCTGTGGGGAAAAATGTAAATCCCTGCTCATGTTCAAAGTGAGAAATACAGTTGTGTATAGACTGAGTTTAATGCGCTCAGTAGAAAAGTCCCTGGCTGAAAAGGTATCCAATAAAGGTGTTCAGATCTGCTTAACTGAGTTGGAGAGTGGGTTTTCTGTAGTTGTCTATCCAACATACACAGCAAAGATCAGGAGATGAGTGCAACACATCTTACCTTGTAGCTATAGCAGAAGCCAAGGTGGTCACAAAAAATTTAGATATCCACAGAGACTGTTACCCACAAAATGCTTCATGCACTCAGTGCTCAAGAAAGAAATGGGATTTCAAACTGACATTTTAGACAGTCAGGAAAATGTATTTGTGCTTTCCTGAAACACTTCACTTGAGTAAAGCAGCCTACAGATCCACACGAGTCTTCATCTGAGTACTCTGCCTTAGCTAGGAAGTTCTCCTGCCGTATTACTGAAGGTTGGAATTTGATAATCAGTTGAAGGTTTTTAAACAATTTCTTGATCCTAAAGAACTTCTACACTTTTAAATTTTGAGAGTTACAAGGACTTTGTATCTGGCTTAAAAATCCAAAGATAGAACTTGTCAAATAATTCAATTCAGAGGAAGTCCCTGACTTGAAATTCATGTCTCTGGAGACTCTACTTACACATGATAAACTGAAAGTAGAGGTCAGCCAGTACGGTAATGTAAGATGCAGAACACCATTGCAAAGTCATGGTCTACAACTTTGTGAAGCAGGAACCAGAACTATTTCTGTAACAACAGTTTTAATACTTGGAGCTTTTCCCCAAACAATATGGTAACATTGTGGCATGCAGAATTGACATTTTGCTTAAATATTTAGCTCCTGCTGCAAGATCTGACCCTAGAGTTACATTTAACCTGCCCAGAGTATTAGCTGAAGTACAACCTTTCATATCACACTAGAATAAAATGATTAACTGTTCATTAACTTCTCTGAGTGTCCAGGACAGCATTAAGAAATTTGTCCATCTCTATACTTTGGTCTGACAGACACTTGCCTCAATGAATCTTTTCAACAGAAAACCTTTGCTGGGAAAAAACCAAGAAGCCTAGGATCCAGAGCAAAGACAACTAACTGGAGAGAAATCACCAGAAAACCCATATGACAGAAAGGGATGAACAGTACCAGAGGTTTCTGGTCTTCCTATCTGCTATACAGTTCTGGAAAGCAGTGGAAAAGTGGCAAGGCATTTATCTGAGAAATGCCCCAAGCTTATGAGAGCTCATTTATTCTCATTCATCTTAGGTCTTGATACATCCAGAGGAAGTCTGCCACCAGCACACCAAAGTGACTTATATGAGATGGGATAGCTCCCTAATTTAATTTATTTTATTGGAAGCCTCAGTGATATCTGCCCTTGGCAGCAGTGCATACTGGTAGAGCACCTGAAAGAGGAAACATTTCTCCACCTAAAATGGAGAAGTTGATAGAGCTGAGCTGACCTTGTTCCTCAGTTTTCTTATGCACTCCCCATCAGACCTGATGACACCAATGGCCCAGGAGAGCCTGTCACCCTCAGACATGCCTCAGGATCTTCATGTATTATTGCTGTGGCTGCTGGAGCCATTGTTCATGGATTCATGAAGCCTTCTCATTATTCTGGAGATAAACTCTGGGTTCGAACTGGGACTTGAAATGAGAACCACAGCTGGCATCAATACCACAGGCATGCATGCCTCATCAAAAAGTGCAATTCTCCACTTGAACTTCACAGTAGGGGGAATAGACAAGGAAACCTCTCCCAACCACATCTGCTGGCAGAGAGCAAGAAGAGGAAGAGACAACAGGAATTACTGCACAGCCCTCATGTGAACAGGAGATCAGCACCCAACACAGGTTTTGATGAAAACTGGGTTTCTGTTTCTGTGAGGCCAATTGTTTTCCTGTATGGTCATTGCAATCTTCTGTCAGCTTTCTTCTGAGGAGACACTTTGCATTCAATACTGTTTGTCTTCAGCCCAGATTCACTTCCTTGGCTCCATCTGCCTGCATTTACAGTGAATTCAGGATCTGCCAGAAACAAGTATCTTGGTGCTGGCTCCAGCAGTCCTTTGAGTCAAAACCCCCAATTAAAAAACACAGTAACTGTCCGATGAATTCCTCTTCCTTAAAACCGATGTTAATACTACCATGACCCAGAAAGAGAAGCATTTGTCAGATCAAACAGTAACAATCAGACTTTGGGCGAATGGGGAAAGCCACCCTCCAGATACAGTGTGGAAGAGCCGTCTGCAGGATGGCATAACAGGAACGTGAAAACCAGCCTCCCTTGGGAACAGAGTCGGACGTGGAGCCCTGCTCTGCTGGTTCCTCATTGACACAGCTGGGAATTGGACAGAAGAAGGATTGTACTGCCTTGACCCAAAGCAGCTGAAAAAGGATTTCATTCACCCCCTGGCACTTCCATGAGTCACTTGAGCACAGGAATGACAAAGTGGTGTTGCATAACTACATAGAGTAAACTTTCTAGACAACATCCAATAACATTCTTCTGAATAAACTTATAAGTAGCCATTCTCCCCCAAACTGGAAAAAAACCTTGCCCCAGTCCTTAGGCCTGATGCAGGGCAGAGCCGATGTACCGGGGACCAAGTGCTGCGTCTTACATCACACCCTGTGCTTGACCTAGTCACCAACTGCCAAGTGGTGCTTTATCCTCTCGCCGGTCAAGGACTCTAGCCAATTCCATATGGTTTGTACTCCTGCCAAGTACTGGAACCTGATTTTTTTTTTTCTGATGTCTGATTAATCTGAGCTTTTGCTCTATGACTTTCTGCCTCCAAAGGAATTCCCTCTGCGTTGCTGGCACTAGTGCCCAGTCAGAGGCACCGGTGATGGTCAGAAATCTCCTCTCTTCTTCATTGCGCTGCCACCCTGCAGACTGATGGTGATGCCCTTCTTTCTGGATGGATGCCACCCCTGGGATTTGTCCCCATTAGCCCACCTCAGGAGGGAGAAAGTGATATTCTTCCAAAAATAGTTCCAGTGGCTACTCGTGTCCCTCGTCTCCAAGAGATTGAGCTTGTTCTCCCTCCCCAACACATACAGACCCTCCCTGGGGCTCTCAAGGAAAGCACTCGGCTTCAAGGAAGGACTCAGGGTTTCCCTTGGGGTTTGGGCATTCAGGGTAGGGGCAGGAGGGGACAGAGAAGCTGGGACAGGATGGTGGGGAAGAGAGAGGGGTCTGCACTCTCTTGCACTGCAAATGCTGGCTGCTCTCCGGCCTTTGGAGAGGGGGAGAGATGAGGCAGAACCGCGACTGTGGGGATGCAGTGCTGCCTTGGTCACATTTCCTCTCCCTGAAATGGCAGCGAAGGGGCTGTTGGCCTTGGGAGCAGATTTGTTGAGGGTTTTTTTTCCACCCAGAAAAAGCAAACCCAAGCATTCTAGTCCATGCTGTGCTATGGGACCAAGCCCAGTGGACTAGCCTGGCTTGCCTCCCATATGGGGAACGTCAAGCTATATATAAAGATGCTTCTGTTTATCTCTGCCTGATAGCCCAATTTTCTTTGTGAAACCTGCAGAGGAGTCAGTCACAGTGTACGCTTTGGTGGAAAAGCTCTGCTGAATAGAGAATCACCTCAGAATATAAGTGATGCCTCATGTTTGGTAAAAGCTTGAGCCGGTTGGACTTTCATGGCACCCTGAAGTTCTGCAGATGGAAATCCTGGCCAACCACTCATCACCGTGGAGGTTTGTATGATGGCTGCTGGATTTGCCTCCAGGCTTTGCTTGCCAGCAGCCTGTGGTTTCCTTGAGGGGTGCAGTGTCATGCAGGTAAATACAGTGAAAGTATTTTTCTTTTACTGTAGGGGGTTGCAGAGGACAGGGGGACCTGGTCCTGCCTCCAGGCTCTCCAGAGGCTGCTGCAACCACTGGCTCTTGGTGCAGCAAAGGCACCACAGCATTAATGTTGTTTTAGAGAAATAATGGCTATAAGCCTTATTGCTCAGCTGCAATCTGAAAGCAAAGCTTGTGTTTTAATAAACCCCAAGTTTGGCAAATCTGAGACGGAAGTGCAAATCTGCCTAAATTCCCCATTGCTCCCCCTCTTCGAAAGGTGTGCAAGTCATGTTGCCTTCAGCCTGCTGGAAAAGCAAGAGGAAAAGGCATCCCTGAGCAAAAATATTTCCCTGAAATATGTTTAAACTTGCTCTCTTCTGACGATCACAGCAGTATCTCCCTCCCCGATCCTGCTATCACTGCCACAGTGCGTACGTACAGATGATGCTACTGAAATGTATATGTGATTGACTTCAAAGCACTGAGCAAGCGCATGTGTAATCAAGTGTGGTGAATGAGTCTGAATCAGTCTTGACATGGCTCTCCTTGCCCACCTGGCCTGGGTGCCTAGGCAAGGTTTTTATTCTTATTGCTTTCTAATATGATAGATCTCCTCTAGCTGACTTTTTTTTTTAACCTCCTCTGACATTTAGGGCTTGTCTATACTGGGGATTTAATTCAAATTATTCGAGGATGTGATTTTAGAGAGGAATAATTATTCTTGATTAACTCCCCATGTGGACAGTCTTGTTCCAAAATAAAAGTGCTTTATTTCAAATGGGTTTAATTGACTCCAAGAAAATCAGTAGGTTGTTTTCACTACGAAAAAAGGAAAAGAAGGATAAAAAATGGAGAATATTTATTTTCTCTTCAATCTGTTGAAAAATGCAAGGACTTTTGAATGTTATGAAAGTTTTAACTGAAAATTGCTGTATGTTATTATGTATAATTTGCACCTCTGATAAACTGCATGCTGTTAAAATTATTGTTCCATGAAAATAATTACACAGCAGCCAACATAATTAGACAAGCAACGCAAAATCAGAGGCAGAAATGTAGGACGAGACTCTGACTGGGAGGGCTGTTTGTAGAGAGGTTGCTCTGAGGTGTATTTTATTCTGCCCACGCACTCACATCCAGCCTGATTTGCTGGAACCAAAACTGATTACAGAGTGTAACAAGCCTCACAAAAGCTTAATAAAAAAAAAAAAAAAAAAAAAAAAAAAAAAAGTTTTTCAGCTTTAGGATGAATTTTCTGTTCAAAAACAAGAAAAAAGACAAATCCCAGAATAATCAATACTCTGCTGGGGAAAATCAGAGAGTGGGGTGCCAAAAAATGTCCAACATCCCCAATGGCAGAGGCACTGATGCTATTGATGCCTGTGGTAGCTGGAAGGGAGAGCCAGAGTCAGGCAGGGCTCTGGCTGCCAAATGTCACACATGGGCTCAGGCACCGATCTCATATTATCCATACTACTGAATGGATCTCATCCCAGATATGACTATTTAAGGGTATTAAGGTATTGTCTGGGGACAGTGCAGGCTGCAGTGAGCACTTTAGGGTGAAGAGTGTTTAGCACGGATACAGTCGTAACTCATGTCATACCTTTTGACTACAGGGCAGGGAACTGGTCCTAGCCTTGTTGGTTACCAGCACAGACCTATCCACCTAACCTCCTACTTTCTAAACAACTGCTCTGTCTAGGTGGAAATCCAGTGCTAGACATGAATGTCCTCCTGGAACTAAAAAACTTGCCCTTAGAAATCATTGTCAGAGCTGGTTCATGTGATTCTTCCAAAAAGTGTCATCATCAGCAAATCAGGAATTAAAAAAAAACCAAACCACCCACCCCTAAAAAATTTGATGCTCTTGTGTGAATCAGTAGATGGAAAATCCTAATCCAGGGCTTCCCATACACTAGGAGCCTCCGGTAATGGCCTGCTGGAAAACATAAAGTACTGGCTTTTCTTAGCTTCTTTTTGTTTTCTGTTTCATTCAAATGTAGGATGGGAAATCTTTGAAAGACTTCTTTTTTTCTTTCCTGGGGCAGGAAACCATTTGCCACCCAATTGCAACTTGTAGTGAAGCAGTGAGAGCCAGCCCCCAGATTGCAGCTGATTTCAAGAACACGTAGGAGCACACTGGGATAATGATAACAAAGAGGTCTACAGAATGACTCGTGCATAAAAGCATGTAGAGCTCTGCAGAAACAGAGCCTAGAAATGAAAATCCTGCAATCTCACCAAGAGAAATGAGAATCTTAAAGTTCCAGAGAAGTTTTCTTCTTTGTCTTCTGGCACTGCTTTCAATATTAGGTTTCACCGCCCCCTATTCTTTGCCAAAGTGGAAGAGCAATCAATAGACAGGAAACAATGACGCCACTCTCTTAAAACCTGCTCTACATGTTACACAGTTAGCAGCTCAGCTGAGAAGAGAAATCCTATGTCCGCATCTATCCATTCTCTATGTCCACTTCAAGGTACATTATGAAACCCTGCTCACTCATACCAAGCCAAACCTTTCCTCTCCTCTTGAAGAGCAATATCCTAATAAAATGCATTCCTTCAGTTGTTCAACCCATCAGACAAAACCAGAAACCAAAAACCCTAGAAAGACAAAGGACCTAATGTTTTCAAAACACTGAAGTAGCTTGAGCTTCCTAAACGTTATGGCCACGGGAGACATGGGTTACATACAGAGTGTGGACAGGTATGCTTCACTGCACATCTCACCATCCTGGTCACCTTCACCAGGTCCAGAATGAACCAGAGCAACTGCAACCTTTCTCTAGCCCACACCCCCCCAGCTCTTGGTGGGAGGTGATGCATGCACAGACCTTACTGTGGGATGGAAATTGCATGTGGCAGATGCAAACATCTGAACTCAGGAGTTCAGGAAAGGTCTCCAGTGCCACACTTCAGATATTAGTATTAGGCATTAGTAACTTTGGGGACTTAGAGTAGAACTTGGGCTCTTTGTGGCCTGAGCCATTCTGAAAATAGGACTTCAGGATGCTTTTGTAAAGGTGAATCTATACTGAAGTTTAAATCCACAGGTAGAATCATAGAATCATTTAGGTTGGAAAAGACCTTTAAGATCATCAAGTCCAATCATTAACCTAGCACCGCCAAGTCCACCACAAAACCATGTCCCTAAGCGCCATATCTGCACAGCTTTTAAACACCCCCAGGGCTGGGGACTCCACCACTTTCCTGGGCAGCCTGTTCCAATGCTTGACAACCCTTTTTTTGAGGAAATTTTTCCTAATATCCAATCTAAACCTCCCCTGGTGCAACTTGAGGCCATTTCCTCTTGTCCTATTGCTTGTTACTTGGGAGAAGAGACCAACACTCACCTCGCTGCAACCTCCTTTCAGGTTGTTGTGGAAAGCGATAAGGTCTCCCCTCAGCCTCTTCTTCAGGCTAAACAACCCCAGGTCCCTCAGCTGCTCCTCATAAGACCTGTGCTCCAGACCCTTCACCAGCTTTGTTGTCCTTCTTTGGACACACTCCAGCACCTCAACGTCTGTCTTGTAGTGAGGGACCCAAAACTTGAACACAGTATTTGAGGTGCAGCCTCACCAGTGCCAAGGACAGGGGCATGATCACTTCCCTAGTCCTGCTGGCCACACTATTCCTGATACAAGCCAGGATGCTGTTGGCCTTCTTGGCCACCTGGGCACACTGCTGGCTCATGTTGACCAACACCCCCAGGTCCTTTTCTGCCAGGCAGCTTTCCAGCCACTCTTCCCCAAGCCTGTAAGCGTTGCATGGGGTTTTTGTGACCCAAGTGCAGGACCTGGCACTGAGCCTTGTTGAACCTCATACAGGTGGCCTCTGGCCATTGATCCAGCCTGTCCAGATCCCTCTGTAGATCCTTCCTACCCCTGAGCAGATCAACACTCCTGCCCAACTTGGTGTCATCTGCAAACTTACTGAGGGTGCACTCAATCCCCTTGTCCAGATCATTGATAAATGAGCTTTGGGGAACACCACTTGTGATTGGCCGCCAACTGGATTTAACTCCATTCACCACAAGTCTTTGGCCACCGAGCTAGTTTTTTACCCAGCAAAGGGTATACCCATCCAAGCCATGAGCAGCCAGCTTCTCCAGGAGAATGCGGTGGGAAATGGTGTTAAAGGCTTAACTAAAGTCTAGGTAGACAACATCCACAGCCTCTCCCTCATCCACTGAGCAGGTCACCTTGTCACAGAAGGAGATCAGGTTAGTCCAGCAGGACCTGCTTTTCATAAATCCATGCTGACTGAGCCTGATCACCTGGTTGTCCTATACATGCTGCGTGATGGTACTCAAGATGATCTGCTCCATAACCTTCCCTGGCACCAAGGTCAGACTGCCAGGCTGGTAGTTCCCCGGATCCTCCTTCTGGCCCTTTTTGCAGATGGGTGTCACATTTGCTAACCTCCCCAGTGAGTCAGAACTGATGATAAAGGATTGAAAGTGGCTTGGTGAGCACCTCTGCGAGCTCCCTCAGTACCCTTGGGTGGATGCCATCCGGCCCCATAGACTTGTGTGCGTCTAAGTGGTGTAGCAGGTTGCTAACCATTTCCCCTTGGATTATGGGGGCTTCATTCTGCTCTCTGTCCCTGTGTTCCAGCTCAGGGGTTTGGGTACCTGGAGAACAACTGGTCTTACTATTAAAGACTGAGGCACTGAAGCCATTAAGTACCTAAGCCTTTTCCTCATCCTCTGTCATTTTGTTGCTAATATATTTATAGACATATTTTTATTATTACAGCAGTAGCCAGATTAAGTTCAAGTTGGGCTTTGGCCCTTCTAATTTTCTCCCTGCATAACCTCACAACATCTTTGTAGTCCTCCTGAGTTGCCTGCCCCTTTTTCCAAAGGTCATAAACTCTCCTTTTTTTCCTGAGTTCCAGCCAAAGCTCTCTGTTCAGCCAGGCTGGTCTTCCCCACTGGCTTGTCTTTTGGCACATGGGGAAGGCCTGCTCCTGCGCCTTTAATATTTTCTTCTGGAAGAATGTCCAGCCTTCCTGGACTCCCTTGCCCTTCAGGACCACCTCCCAAAGGACTCTCTCAAACAGTCTCCTAAACAGGCCAAACTCTGCCCTCTGGAAGTCCAAGGTAGCAGTTCTGCTGACCCCCCTCTTTACTTCTCCAGGAATTGAAAACTCTATCATTTCATGATCGCTGTGCCCAAGATGGCCTCCAATCATCACAGGACTCACAAGTCCTTCTCTGTTCACAAACAACAGGTCCAGCGGGGTGCCTTCCCTAGTTCTCTCCCTTACCAGCTGTGTCAGGAAGTTATCTTCCACACACTCCAGGAACCTCCTAGACTGTTTCCTCTCTGCTATATTGTACTTCCAGCAGACATCTGGTAAGTTGAAGTCCCTCACAAGAACAAGGGCTAGCGATTGTGAGACTTCTCCCAGCTGCTTATAGAATATTTCATCTGCCTCTTCATCCTGGTTGGGTGGTCTATAACAGACTCCCACCATGATATCTGCCTTGTTGACCTTCCCCCTGATTCTTACCCATAAGCAGTCAACCCTCTTGTCACTATCATTAAGCTCTAGACAATCAAAACACTCCCTAACATACAGAGCTACCCCATCACCTCTCCTTCCTTGCCTATCCCTTCTGAAGAGTTTATAGCCATTCATTGCAGCAGTCCAGCTGTGCAAGACATCCCTCCACATTTCCATGATGGCAACTATATCATAGTTTTCCTGTTGCACAATGGCTTCCAGCTCCTCCTGTTTGTTGCCCATGCTGCGTGCATTGGTGTAGATGCACTTCAGTTGGGCTATTGATCCTGCCACCTGTTTTGGGGGACAAAGCCGTAATTCTTATGTGACCATTCTCAGGAGCTTTTGTGGTTTCTAACACATCAATAACCCTTGCGTCTTTGCTGCTGCATGGTCTCCATCCCCTACCTCCACTGAGATGGCAGACCAAAGGACCTTACTAGCACACTGTCCCTCAAACATTGGTGTGCCACCCTCAGGCTTATATCTAGTGAGCCTGGTTTTATCCCTTTCCCCCTTCAAGTCTAGTTTAAAGCTCTTTCAATGAGCCCCGCTAACTCCTGTGTGAAGATCCTTTTCCCCCTTACAATGAAGTAGAAATTGCTCTGAAGAGATTAGGGATGAGCTTTTGAAGGAGGCCTCTGAATTTTAAGTAACCAATTCTCATTGAAAGTCACTGGGTTTGGGCATCTAACTCCCTTGCTCACTTTTGAAGATCCAAACCAGGGTCTAAAACTCATTCTGTTAACAAGCCAGCCAATATTTCTTTCCTGGGAAAGCATTCTTCTGATATCCCAAAATTAAGACAACAGAAGGCTACATTTTTTGTTTTATTCTCAAAGGCTAATACTGAAACAATATAGAAATCGTTGTGAAAAATAAACTACAGCAATTTAGATATTTAGTTTTCAAATCAGTTGACAGGCATAGCAAGGAAATGTTTTTACCTCTGAAGAAATAAATGTAATAAAACACTGTTTAAATAATGTTTAAGTGATGTGATGAAAGACGGGTTCACGAACCCTCTGTTATGTTAACAATTAGCAGTGCAGGACATGGATTTTGTTTAAGAAATGTGTACTGCTAATATTGGGGTCAACATATGAATAAACAAGAATGGCAGTATGCACTAGAGTCAAACTTTATTAACGTATGCTTAGTTATCTGCGTTGCTTTACTTCTTGCATCAAGACCTACTGCAGTCATCTCTCGTGTGTCCATGTGTCCACAGGCAGGTGTGGGCACCCATTCATACTCTTGCCCACATCGAGACATCATTTGTGCACTGAGATGACTTTCTTGCTCCAAGCGAGGAAGACCACACATATCAGCCCACTGCTGAAGTCTGACATCAACCCACGCTGTTAGAGGCATCAAGGTCCAACGGTTGGGATGCTGACCTGGGATCAGTCCAGGAGCACCCCAAGAGCTATCACTTGTTCTGCTATAGACTAACCATGTAACATCAGGCAAACCACTGTGCCCTCCTCTCATTTTCTCTTAGTTGTCAATCTTATTTGACCATTGCTGTTGACACACTATTGACCACAGTGGTACCCCGAGCCTGAATTTCCCACTGACAGTGAAGATAAATTTCTTGGAGTTGGACTTCAGAAGACTCAAATGTCTTGGACAGCTTCCAATTCACCTCACCTCCTGCTGCCTTGGAAAGCTGTGGCCTCTTTCCAGACATATCCTTGGACAGCTTGGTCCTTTGTCATTCTCAGTGATAGCTTGGGAATAGACATGTAAACCCAGGCCTGAGAAGCAACATCTTGAGAAGGCTGTTGCCATTTACAAAGAAGCAGATTTAATTTTCATTACACCTTAAATAGTTTCTTAAGCCTCTCAATTTACAGACAGCAATGAAGGAAAAGTCCATTATCTGAGTCAACAACAATCCTCTGAAATATTTGCTGAATGACCTAGCTCACCAAACATTTCCAGAGGTTTTTCTATTTACATGTATCTAGTATGATCTGTATTTTCCATGCTGCAAAACACATAGAGTAAGCCAAGGTCTGCTCCTAGACCTTGGCAATGTGAGGGCTTGGTCCGCCACCCTCTGTTCCCACTGTGGGCAATGGAAGTTGAAGGTATCCATCACCCACATGAAGCCCATGGATGGCAATGAGCACTATTTGGACCTCCCGTGCAATGCCTCATTAGATAATGGTCTGTCTCTAGGTAGAATGTATATTCTCTCCCTCTCATTCTCCCTTTTCCTTTCTCTATCTTAATAATGCATGTAGCTCTGATTTATTTTTTATCAAGATTAACAATGGAACAATACTGCTTCAAATATTAAAAAGGCAAAGAAATGTAGGTACTGAAAAGGAAGGAAAATACCTCAATTTCAAGCCTAAAGATTACTTTGGGTCCCAGAGGAAGCAGAAGCAATTTAGTGGCTGATACCCTTAGCAAGAAAAAAGGTTGTAAGATTAAGACCAACTGCTGTTTGGATAAGTGGTTGGTAATTGCACATATCAGCAATTATGTGCTGTCATATAATTTTTCTGTTACCTTACTCCTCTCTTGCGTCCCGTCAGGGTTTACTTGGAATGACCCTACATCTATGGTCCTCTTTGGATTCACCTTCTTAATGTCATACAACAGTGCTTTGCAAGTTCAAAGAAAAAAGAAGTCATTATTACAGGAGATGCTTGGTGGAGGTGCTCCTCTTCACAGATGTAGCTAGAGGCTACTGCTATAATAACCAGGCTTCCAGGAAGAGAAATAAAGAAAGGTCTCCTGAACCTGCAAAACCCCTCTTTGTCCTCCAGCCATGCAGGGGAAGAAGTGGGGGTGTAGGGGGAGAGTTTTAGCAGGGAGAGGTTTGCAGTGGGGTAGGAGAGGGTTGTCTCTGTGCGTGGTTCAGGTGCCACACTGTCCATGATGCTGCAGCACCTGGCTCCGGGTCACGCTGGGGGGTCTTGGGGGGAGCTGGGGGCCCCAAGGCTTGCTTGGTTGGGGCAGTACAGGTTACTATATTGAATCCTCTTCAAATGAAAAGGGGGAGCTTGAGTTCACTGTATGTAGGCTGCTTATAACTCCTGCCCCAGCTGACACATTGCGGGGGGTAATGGTGGTCCGCCCTTGAGCTGAGCATTGGGACTCACTTCTGTAGCTTGTCAGAGGCTTTGCATTGCTCAGAAAGGCAAACGCCACCAGAAACACCTTTTCTTTCACAGAAGTAACTGATTCCCCAATAAAGTGTCAAAAGATAACAAAGTCTGTTCCAGCTAAACTCATCTGTTCATTGCCTGAGGGAAGCCTCCAGCTTATATGGCACTGGGTGCTCCCATGGAGCAGAAGATATTTAGCTCGCTAATCAGATTCAGGCAGGAGTTGTAACTGCCGCTGTCTGCAGTGTGCCTACAGTATATCTAGAGAGGATGGGTGATAGCTGGCTTTTGGGTATGCCAGTATGGACCTGCAACGATGCCTCTGAGGTCAACGACTTTATAGGGATGTAAAGAAGAGCAGGGTTTTACACAGGGATCCCACTGCACAAGCAGAGTGAGTCCTGTCTCTGCAAGAGCCATCGTAGTGAGAAGCTCTGGGAAGGACCAGCAAAACACTGTGTCAGGCTGTGGGAGATGCCAAACCACAGCTGAACGCAGGAGTCGTGATAGCGAGGTGCCACCTAACAGCTCATGGAAGAGCTAATACCCTTTGAAAAACAGATAAAAGATTCATCAGCACAGATGAAGATATGAGGGCTTGGGCTTAGACAGCCTGCAGCTCCTGCCAAGAAATTGTGTGGAAGGTAGAAATGAATTTAAAAGGTTGAGTGGGGGCCAGCAAGTCAATAACTGAATAATCCCACCCAGATAGGAAACCAAAGCATAAACAAGAGTCTCCACATACTGACGAGTTAGCACTGGTTGCACTCTGGAAAGGATCCTAAAATAACAGAGATTCCTGGAGACAGAATAAACACATCTCTCAGTTGTCATCCTGAGCAGAGGGTAATTGCCTAGATGTCTGATTGACTCACTGCTAGAACTAAGTATGTAGTTCTCTGACATGCTGTCACCTCCTTTGCTGTATGTTTGAGATTTTTCAGTAAAGCACATCAGGAATCAAAGCAAATGTCCACAAGGAAAGAAGCATCTCAACCTTGAACTTTAATTATCAGCAAAGGGCTGAAAATGTATTTAAAAGAAGCAAAGTTACTGCATTCCTGAGAGTGACATTTAATCCTGAAATTCCCTGGGGACTTGTGCACATACGATCCAACCTCCCCCAACAGAGGAACAGGGAGTTGCAGCCCCTGTCTGAGGGTTGGGGAGTTGGTGCATGGCTTTCTGAGCTCCCCAGTCAGACCACGACACGGTCCTCAACTTCATGTCCAGTCCCCATTTTCTTTCCCAGGGTTTCCTTCGGGGTTTCCTTCAGCGCGTCTCTTCCCTGTTTGCACTGCTGGAAGAGACAGAGGAGCAAAGTTCCCAAGTTAGTCTTTCTTCTCATTTTATCAGCTCTTTTACCCGGAACCTGAGTGCTTGATGACTTCTCAAAGCCACCACAAGGCTCTTGGTTAGCAACTCCTATCGAGCACTGAGCAGTCCTGTCTACCCTGCTCATGCTTTGCTTCCTTCCCACCTCAGAGCTAGCCTCAGTTTCAGCTATGTTAAACTTTTATTTACGTAAATGTAAGCAAAGCTATCCAGAAGCCTTAGCACTGAAATGTTAATATGAATTTTCAATAAGTCTTGGAAGTTGCAGGGGGCTGGAGGACTGTCAATGTTATACTGATTTTCAAAATTAAAATGACCTGGCCAAACCCTAGGCTGGCCCAGATCCTGGGAAGGATGATGTGCTGGTTCAGAGTTCAATTCATAACAGTTATAAAAAATAACATACTTAATGCAATGCAGCATGAGTTCATGAAGGTAATTTTTTGTTAATTTGATATCATACTCTAATATGTAACAGACTTCTACAAAATAATTTACTCTGTACTCTGACAGCTTAGGTACAGAACTCTAACCAAAATTAACCTGGCACATCATAGGTGAAAGGAAAATGTTTAAACAACAGGCCTTTAAAGATAACTATAAAAGAAAATTATCGTTAGATGAATTCTAAAAGAGTCCCAGTTATAAGTCCTCAGTCTTTCTTATTATGCACCATTTGAGGAAAAAAATAAGATCATCATCAGAAGGCACAGACATTGGATGTGTGATTAATAGCAAAAGGATAAATCACAGATGTGCATCACCTGGTGAGCTGTGCAAGGGCCATCGTTGCAGTCAGACACAAAGTAATTCCTGGGCAAACAAGGAACACCGGACGAGATTCCACACAGGCTGCACTGGAACCAGTGGAAAGCCAGTGTGCAAAATGGCTAATGCAAAACCTGGGGAAAATCTGCGAGTGGCAGACTGGAGGAAGGAGGTCACATCACCTCCCAACCGTGGGTCTGCTATGGTCCCTGCTGCAAAACTGCCTCTAGGAAAGCAGCCCAGCACTACCATCAGGTGATGGAGAAGAAGAGGCTCAGAGAAGCTCCGCAAAGAGACCAGGAATCATGGTATGGGGTGGGTGGAGGGACAGCTGCTTCTTTCTCCCCACAAAAAGGGACACCGGAGGCAGAGGAGGGCTCAGGCACATGGTGAGGCAGTGGAAACCACACACCCTAAATCTGGGTTGGTGGCCCAAGGACAAGACTATCTTCTGTATGTCTCTGCATTTGAGAATCCTCCCTGGAGTGAACTGAATTCCAGGTCAGAGCAAGCTTGTGAGGCTGGTTTACAAACCTGACCCCTCCCCTCACCTCCAGCCTGTGCAGGAAAAAAGCATTTTCTAAGAGAAACTTCAATGGAGCTATCACTTTGTGAGCACTGCAAATACATATATATATATATATATACACACACACACACACAAAACAACTTGTCTAATATATGTTCAAGATAGAAGTTTGAGATGTCAGAGAATTTTATCTGCAAAAACCAGGCATTCATGCACAAGAGGATAACTTCAAACCTATCTACCTATCAATTCAACTCCGAGCTCTAGGTAGATAGAGAAACCAAAGAGAAGCTAAAGCAGGTGGACACATGTAAAAAGATTTCTGCAGGCAGAAAAGAAGAGGATATCCTTATAAGTACTGCTAAACCGAGTTTTGGAGAGAAAAGTGGCAATTACCCAGCCTGCGTCTCCTGCCCTCACATGCACAACCTCGGGAGTGAAGCGATGCGCTCAGCTGAGACAGTCAAACGTGTCCCAGGGGACTGGGATGGCACACGTCTCCACTGCAGCCAGCTCTTGTTCTGCCCACAATGACCTACTCATCTTTTTCTTTTCTTTTACTGGAGGAAGAATATTACAACAACCCTGGAAAAAATGGGGTAGGAAGCCGTGCAGCATGGATGGGAGGAACCCAGCGCAAGCAAAAGACCAGCACTCTGTCAGTGCTCCCTTGGTCTGATTTCATGCTGGAGATGACCAGAAATAAGTCCAGCAATTTAAAAGCAGTATAAATGAGTCCTAGCTTGGGTTCACCATACAGTGAATTCTCCTTTTCTCCAAAATTGTTATTTGTCATCAAGAACTTTCACTCACAGAGACTGCAAAGCCAGAAGTCTCTCTCCATTCATTTACATATTAAAACTCAACAGATGATGAAGGAGAAGCAATTACTGGAGACAGGAATAGTCATTTCTTAGTTATGTTTATTAATTTTCTTTTTGCTCAGTAAAGTCTATGCTCAATTGAAAGCTGATTGTTTCAGATAACTTTGTAAGCAAGCGGTGTTTTACACCATCATACACTAGTATACAGAACATTAACTTCAAGTGATTTAACACAGTCAAAATGAATGAGATAATGTAACGCGAAGAAAAATATGTGGCAACATCTTTTGCTCATTTCACAAGCAACGCCTGCCTACGCACCTGCAGGGAGCCCTGCCATTTCAGCTGCACTGTGCCGGCCTCTCCATTAGAGGAGGGGTTTGTCCACAGAGCCAAGAGCTGGGCAACACCTTGAGGCAATACTTCAGCGAAGGGTGCTGTCCCCTGCCCTGGGCAAACAGAAGTTCTCCTCTGCCCCAACTGCAAAGTTGGCCATTGCAACCTTATCTTCGTGATTGCTATCCAGATGGGTGCTCTCTCTCACCGAAATCCTTCTGCGCAGAAGATGAATCCTGGGAATGATATTTTAAACTTCCATTTTCCCCTCAAGTGCCATTTGGATTTATTTTTTCTCTCTCCCACATTGTTTCACATTAACTGTATTCAACTACAGGGAGTATCAGAAAATATTACCTTAGCTTGAGAATAGATTTGCTCTCAAGTGACATCTTCCAATACTACTGATTTATACCCTTTTCCTGCATTGATCTGTTGGGAGCTTTCATCAGCTATATCTGACATAAACACTGTATTATTCTGTATTGCATTATACCCTAGAAATCCACTCAAATCCCTTTGCTCCTCAAATTAAAGCAATATGCATTACAGTGTCCTGATTTCCTTCTATTCTTGCATTTGCATTTTTGTATCATGCTCTAGATTACTCATGTATATTTTGGCATAAGCATCTCCCTGTTCATTTAAGAATACTGCTTTTAATCTTCGTTATACCTTGAAGCATACAAAATCTTGGCCCCAAAGGACACATGGAGACATTTAGTTCCCATAGTGGCTGAATTTCTGTGGAAGTTATTTAAAGCAAATGTCATGTTGTTGAGAAGCCCAAGCCTTGTTCCAGGGCGATCCCATGGACACCCACAATGTGCCTCTGGTCTCACTGCTCCACACAGCATGTGAGGTTCGTCTGCCGCACTGCCACTCGCCGTGCTTTTGGGAAGGGACTTCTCCTTCTGCCACAGTGGCACAGACTGCAGCTCTGCAGCCAAAAGGTTTTAGTTGTGTGGCCGTGCTGGGATGCCTGAGCTTCTCAGTAGTTTAACCACGGAGTTCATTTGCTTGTGAGCAGCTTTTTGATAGCAGAAATAGAGTAGCAGCTGTAGGTTGTACTTTTGCTGCAAGAGATCAGGTGGATTCATTCCGTTGTTCTTATTCACTTTGAGCATCTTCTGACCATCAGAATGATCCACTATTGTATTTCTTACAAAACATAATGCTACAAGAGTATACCTAATAATATCTCTCACAATTTGGTAGTTTGGGTAGGGTTAGGATATTTTGTGGGTCTACATTGGTTCCCAGATTTGTTCAGTGGTAGGACTCCATGTAGGTTCAATGTTTGCCCCAATCAGATACTAATGGTTTTACTGGAAATGTATTCAGTCAGCCAGAGCCCTGAGTTTGGTAAAGCTACATGACTTATATGAAAGGGCAGGATTTTCCTTGAAAGAGGAGCTTCAGACTTTTCTGAGGTAGTACATAGGCATGTTGGTACAGAGTTGCTCCATTTGATAGCCAGTCAAGATAACCCACCATACTCTTTATTCTAGATGTTCCTGGATTATTACACTCCCCAGAATGTTGTCTAAAGTAAAGCCAGTAGGACAAGACATCTATAATTTAGGGACAAGTAAGTCTTTCCACAGGTGGGAGGGAAGAGAGAAGACTCAGGCTTTATTCCAGTTAAGGCTGAGACCATCATGTTCAAAGTGACCCTGTTATTGTCTACTCTTATTTTCAGACATCCACTGTAAGATATCTGAGATCTGGCTTAAAGATCTGACCACCACAGACTCTGCAGGCAATCAGAGCACAAGGTGCACAGAGACACTAAAAATGTCCATTTGACCAGGCTCAGGATGAGCTCTCAAGAAACAACTTGAAAGCTTACAAAGAGCAGTGAGCAACCTGCAATGCCAAGAAAGATCCAGCGACACATGCAAGCCGTGACTCACGGCAGTGAGCACATGCAGCGTGGCCTTTGGGACCAGTGTCAGCAAAAAAATGAAGTATCAACCATGGTACTTGGAAGGGAGGAGCCTTTGCATAAGGCAGAGCAGAAGCTGAAGATGGTTTGGCAAGAAAACCACTGTCACCTGGAGTTGTAGGGCACATATGTCTGCAGCTTCCATGTCAGAACAAGAAACCTCTTTCTCCATCCATATTTAGGCAATGCCCTTGGGCAGAGCCACTAATCAGTCCAGCATAGATTAAATCACAGCCAGTAACATGGAGCTTTCCTTGGAGGACAGTCCAACACCATTGACGCACCCATGAGGACAGCATCTCCTGAAATCTCCCACAAAATACCTCTCCCTGGCCTGTTCACACACAACAGCAAAAGATGCTATCTCTGCTAAAAATGAACAAAATTTTATATCCAACCCAAGCAGAAGAGACCCATCTCTGCTAATGTCCAGTGGGCAGGGAGCAAAAAGGACAGACAGAAAAACAGAGGGCTACAAAACCAGTTATGTTGTGCCTATCAGAGCAAGCAAAATACCATTGCATATTCATTAAGATTTGTTGAAAAAGTTCAGAAAATTCCCTCCAGTAACATAATGGGTGATAATTCAATTTATTTATGTTTTTAAGGCATGAAGACTAGCTTTAATTTCCCTCAACTGTGCCTCTATTATTATTAATCTACTTATCTTCTAGAAAGATCATCTAAACTACACTTCTGTAGGGAATGTGATCTTTGGCCATGTAGGGCTTTGCAATTATCCAGTTCTGAATGAACTTGTTGTTAAAACAATTTTTAAGTCTAATGAAAACATTAGATCAATTCCTCGCAGTGATAGTTGTCATTAAATCAATAGTGTGTGTAAGTCCATTATACTGATATTTGACACGAACTGCCGAAGGTCTGCTAACAATGAAACCATACTGAAGCATGTCCTCTGCTAAGCATATTTCATACAAGATAAAAATCTGTTAAGTCTACAGTAACTGAAACTTTTCTTCTTTAACTAAAATAAACAGATATCTGAAATGTTGCTGTAACTCACACTAGGACCACCATGATCACACAGGTTTTGGAGCCAGTCCTTTTATCACACCTTTATCACAGCTGTGCTCTCAAATCAGTTAGAAAAGCTTTTTTTGATTGTTTATCTGTATGGCTTACAAAGCACAGGCAGAGATTTCCTAATGCAGTTCTGCTAAGTATGGAGGACCTGATCCTACCCCCTCCAAAAGCAACAGCACTGTCACCAACTCAGTGGAAGTTGGACCGTTCCTCAAGTCCCTGGAAAAGGAAGGGTCTTCCCAAGGAGGAGTAGCACCTCTGCATCACAGCGGAGCAGCTTGCAGGGGCAAGAAACACAACCAGACCCATTTCCCCACGGTGAAGAGCAGTTTCTTTGTATATGCCATTATTTTGCAAGTGGGAAAGATGACTGAAAGACCTCTGGCTCTGTGTTCTTTACACATTTTTCCAGTGGCCTGCAAACTCAGTTTTCACTCCTACCACAGGTGCTTCAGAAACAGCACTGCTATCAATGCAATCCTGCAAGAGTGTGATGTCTAATGTATGTAATATATTATGGGATTTTTACCATGAGAGAAATATAAAACTTGAGAAAACAGCTAGCTGATGGCAAGACTGAAGTCCAGAGAAGAGTCATTCAGCATGCCATTTCTTATGATTTATAAACCTAATAATTTTTCAGTAGTAGTATGTAACATTTGCTCACAGGCAAAGGAGCTGTGAGCGCACAAGTGTAAAGAGAAGTAATGGTCAATGGTAGATGTTGGCAATTTTCTGGCTGAAAAGACCACTTTAAAATGAAAATTCAAACTAATTTATTTGAAAGATGTTAAAGATTTACTATGGAGTGGGCAGAGGACCAGTGAAACCCTTCATCAAACAGGTTTTGGAAATTTTGGTCCTCAGAAATGGCATCTTTTCACAAACAAATGAACTAATTGATAGGAAAATAAATCTCCCGAGACATTCTCTGAGACTTTGGGTTCTTTAATCCTTGCAGCAGAAAATCCCAACCAGTGCAGAAGTGGAGGGAGAACCCAAGCAGAGCCGGGTCCTGCCCTGCCCTGTGCTATGGCTCCCACTAACGGCAGCAGGGGAAAGCTCGGTCACTCAGTCACAGCAGAGCCGAGAGCACAGAAAGAACTCTGCAAAATGCTCTTCACCCCATTTTTAGTGTTTGGTTTTTAAATGGCTAAAAATACAGTTACCAAATAGATTTTCCTGAATCACTTCCACAGTGAGAATATGAGTTTAACAGAAAATAATCTGAAAATTAGTCTCGTTGGATGGCTTTTATCTCACCTTCAGACATCTGCAACGTAGACTTCTAGAGTTACATCCTTGTTACAGCCAGGGGAGCGAGATCCAGGGTGTGATTCCCATTGATGGTCTGACTTATTTCAGGCATGGGATGAATCATGATCTCGATTTTGCTGCCTTGCCTGTACGTGGAGCTGGGGAGACCGGTTCAGACGCTTGGTGGAGGTTGCCCCAGCATGACTGCAAGGAGACGCCACGCAGAAAACAAAGTCTTTGTGCTCAGCTGATGAGGATGATGGTGGTTGAAACGAGGACGTTATGTAGGACTCATCTTTAGGGAGCCCGAATTGGGGGATCAGTGCCGTGGGATGGAGGTTCTTGTTTATGGCTGAGGAGACCTTCAACCCCCTTCACATGGGGTCTTTAGATTTTGGTCAAGTGTATGCTCCAGTTCTGTTACAAGGGTGGGGAAATCCAAAAATCTCAGGTGAGAACTGGTAACTGTGGAAGGAGACGGACAAATATGTTTCTTTTACATTTTGGTTCTGAGCACAATGGAGATTATCAAAACAGCCGAGTAATTTTCTGTTGTTAACACCGCAGAGATATCTCCCCACAATCAGATGCAGAGACCAGGTGCAGGCTGTCCTTGGGTCTCACTTCTAAATCTCAGATACATTTTTATAAGGCCTCTGCTCAAGGAATAAACATGAGAGGATTACAGCTAATCAGATAAGTATGTCTTTATTTAACTGTAACATCAAAAATTAAGCTTGCAGTATGTTCTTAAGAGATAGAGTCTTCAATCTAATTCAAAGATTTTTTGGAAAGATTTTTTTCCCTTTAATTAAATTGTGTTGATTTTATTTGACATTTGATTTCAAGAGAACCGCCAGTGTTTCTCCTTCACTGTCTGCCTCGAATCCGTGTGTAACATGTCACAGCCAAAAGTCTACCCTACTCCTCCTGAAGGTTGCTGTATTTTAGCTTCTCTGTGGGTCATAGAGATCAGCCTAGGTACAGATCAGCCACTTAAACATTTCCCCCCAAAGATGTGGATTTCTATATAGTGCAGCAGAGCACCGTGCAAGTAGCACAGTATGCATTCGGCACATGTGTACGTGCAGGGAATGTAAACCTCCTGACAGGAGCCAGGCTTTCCTCATATGAGGAACAAGTTATGCTGGGATAAGCAACACAGCAAATAGGCCACAAATACCAGGGAAGAGGTTTTGACCAGCTTGTCCCCCTGCACTGGTCTGTGCTGGGGCCAGAGCAGCACCCAACGGGTGCAGCCAATAGTGGGAGGTTGAAGAGAAGTAATATTGCTCCTTTTCAGCAGCCAGTCCATATTGCAACGTATTTTACATTTCAGCTCCATGGATGAAGTCACAGCCTTGGTTTTAGCCTGGGTCACTCCTCCTGTCTGGCTCCTCACTTGACTGCAAGCACATACCTGCTATGGTGGCACTGTGGGAAGCGGCAGTGGAGGAGGTGGGAAGAGCAGAGCTTCCCCTTTTGATGGCAGTGCTCCTTGTGGAACCACAGTGGTGGCCTTTGGGGAATTCCTTGGGTTGAAAACCACACACATAACTGCAGAGCCCAAGAAGAAACCTACAGAGATACTTCATATGTTCAAACAGGGTGTAAGTTCTTCAGAGATGGGATCTGATGTACCAAACCGTAAAAAAGCTAAAAAAAGAGGCTATGCTATACAGGAGTAATTACACAAATATATTAAAGTTGCAGAGCAGGATCTCAGAAGTCAGAAAATGCCTGTGTTAGTGTTGTCTGGGAAAGAGCCCTGTGTCCACTGAATTCCCCTCTCATTTATTGCTGAAACTGGAAGCTGCCCAGTGAACGAGGCAGGAAATTTGAGGAGGAGGAAGGAGACATGGTGAAGGCAGCTGAATGGTGTCCTGGGGAACTGGCTGCTATCTCTGTCCCTGCTGAAGAGTTTCTCTGAGATACTGCCAAGTCATCCAAACCATACATCGAAAGCTTTGTCTTGGTAATTGTGTGGGGTTTTGTTTTTTGAATGCATAAATTAATGCCCCAAGTTGTGATTCACAAAACTGCTGAGCACTCGTTGCTGTGAAAGAAAACAAGGGCACTGTCCTTCCAGCACATAAAGTGCTAGAGAACATGAAGTGTTCAGAAAAATCAGGTCATTAGGCATGCAAATTGGGTCATCAAAATTAGTGGATCTTTTTGACATTAATCTCTCTAGACTTCTTCCAGGGAAAACAGGGAGATCCCATACCCTACAGGAGAGTTGTGAACTAAATTAATTTAATGTTTGTTTCCCCACTAGCTCCCGCTCCATCTGATGCCGATGCTATTTGCATGTCAGGCAGGCTGTTTCCATCTCTTCCTCGCTCACTGCAATCACCGAGGACATGGTCGAGGCGTGGATCGCTGCCGTACTGGTGTGGAGCATCCCCAGCCCTGGGCAGACATGGAACGGGATACCTGCCCTGGCCCCTACAGCTGCACCAGGCACCTCTGGTGCGGACAGGTCCATCTGGGCTGCTGAGCACTTATAATTTCCAGCTCCCACATTCTCCAATTTGGTCATATTTGAGCATTGTTTCACATGTCCAGAGTATTGTGAAGGCCAGGATGACCTGCCTACTGTCCAGCTTTAGGATAGTGCTCCACTACATAGAGCTTCTCAAAAGCAAAAGCAACTTCTGAATGTGCTTGTTCCTCAAGGTGGTTCTGCTCCCCTTCCATTTAGACAAGCCCAAGTCTATTATCCCTAAAGTAAACCGCTAAAACTCCTACCGCAGATGTTTAAAGTAAGCATTTCTCAGAACAAAGAGCTTATTCAGCTTGAAAAGACTTACTACCTACGGAGTACTAACGCCTCAGCTCCCCGCTTCTCCAGTCCCTGGCATCTGGGGGCCGTCTCAGTCACTGCTCAGCCTACCGCCCCAAATCCTGCTGCCGGCGGAGGCAGCAGGGTGGGACCCCTCAAAACTGCTGTGCCTCCATCACCCACAGCTTTGTCAAGGGATTCGGGGAGAGAGGTATGGCTGCGTCTGAAGCCACGGCGTTCATCAGGGAGGACTTATTTCAATATGTTGTTGAAACTATCTGATGTCAGGTTATATGTCTCAAGGGGACGCGCGTTTCGTGTAGTTTGTTATGCCATCTGTTAAGAAATGCAGCCACTCGTCTCTCCGCTACACGACCACAGATGGGGAGTTTTTCCCCCTGTGTGCACTACTGTCAATATATGCCAAAGCCTTCTTAGCTGGAGCCAGGTGGAATCACCACCACGACGAGCGTGCCTGGGAAGAAGGGTGCTGCACAGGTCTTCCCAAGCACCTTGGCTCATGGTGTGCAGACGAGCCTAACGAACAAAGCCAGCCTACACTGGCGAGGTCAGGTCCCCAAGATCCCTCCAGCTTGCAGGGCACTGAGTGATGACTCCAGCAGAGGAGCTCGAGGAGGAGGTCGCACAGCTTTGTGCAACATGGCATGCAGCCCCGGTTGCAGATTTGACTCTCCTGTTGGCTGGCTGTGAATGGTGCTTGCCCCAAATCCCCGTCTGGCGACAGCACCATGAATCTCGCACGCAAAAAAAAATCCAAAGCCTCAGCTGTTGCCTCTGTGGAGATGCCGCAGCTCTCAATGAAGGCTTGGTGTGTACTTAACTAAACACTGCATCTCCAGCGCTCCAGACTGCGAAGGAAACTGTGCTCTGCTGACTGACCGACCGAGTCCTGCAGGGGAAAAAGCAAACACGAAGCGAGCAGCAAGTCCCCCAACGGCTATAAGCAGCTATTGACTTAAGCATCAGTAACGGTCCTTTTTTTCAGGGCTGATTATCGCACCTTTTAATATTGAGCTGACACTTTTCCAGTGTGACGGGGTCCATTCCTGAGCCTGTGGGTTGGAAGTTTTAAAGGGGGGTTTTACAGAAGGGGGACTGTAACTGGAAGTTTTATTGAAAACTGGAAGTTTTACAGGAAGGGGACATTGGTTAGGAAGGGAAGTTTTACAGAAAGGGGATTTCATTAGGAAGGAAAGTTTTACAGAAAGGTGACTGCAGAGCCAGCCCGTTCTGATCACCCTCCACTCGCTGGTCTCTTTGGGCAGGTATTTCTCCCAAGCAGAATAGTCGCTGGTATCAGATTTATTTTCACTGGAAAGCAAATGGTCGCCCTGCTCTCATGGCTCTAGTCCCATCAGACAGGTGGCAGCACCCGGCAGCGTTCCCCAGTGCAAGCAGCGCTGCTGTCCTCCGGGAGGACCCAAGTCAGCAGCAGGAGCAGCAAAGCAGCTCCCTGCGGATGAAGAAGTACTTCTGAGGCTGGTGGGCATGCCAGAAAGTCTGTCTGAAAACTGAACCAAAAAATTATAATTTTTTCCACCAGTGTTAGAAAGATCTTCCCCCTCCACCCCCAGCCCGGCTCCCAGCTGCAGGTGGTGCTCAGCCCTTCTGCAAACCTGCTTTCAAAGCTCAGACCTGGGATGCTGCCTTGGGAGGCAGCATTTTGGGGTACCAGCAAATGTTTGCAGCCATCACTTCTTATAAAAGCCTGGTTGGCCTCAGTGAACACAGCCCCGCAATTGAGCCCCTCACCCCTGTAAAGCTCTGCAGTCTCCTGCTCCCCGTGCCCACTCTGGCCGGGCTCCATGGACCAGCAGAGGCAGGCGAGGTGGCCCCAGCCCCAGGGGGACCAGGCTGCAGCCCCAGAAACCACTGGCTACAGTGGGGGACCTGGAGGTGCCACCAAGTGGTTCTGAGGCCCCAAATGACCAACACTTGCCCATCCTGGATTTTTATGACCAAATGCAACTTTTGACTGATGTCCAGTTCATGCAGCAAGGAGGCAGATGCTCTACGCAAAGATTTCACTGGTGCTCTGTGTAGACTTCAGGCTCGTCCTTCCTCCTGTCTCACACTGAAGGATTGGGGCTTAATTTACCAAGTGATGTAACCAAATAAAAAAGTTAAAGTACTTTAATATAATACTGTGACTAATGGAAAGGATATCTTAATTTACAGACATCTACTCTACTTCTACCATCATTTACTTCTGCCACAATTTAAGTTTGCACATGCCCATGGAAAAAACCCCATCAACTCATAAAACAATTTTCAAATGAACACATATACTACGCACACATGTCTTTGAGGCACGTAAAGCCCTGTATCTAAAGCAACCTCCAGCAGAGCTCTGCCTGCCATGAACTCTCAGCAGGGACTGCCCATGAGCATTTACTTTGAGTGCCTACATATTGCACCTGCGCCTCTGATGGCATGGCAAGGAGACAGCTGGCAGGATCCCCCAGCTTGGGGATGCTTCAGCCACGGACCAAGTTCATCAGCACTTACGTGGAGCCCCATGTAGCCGAAATTTTCCTCCATGTCTTTTACAACTGGGAGGCTGCCAGTGCTACATCTGCCTCTACAAGTTATGAGTCTTGTAACAAATATTTGGGCTTCAAAAAATAGGGCCCCAGGAGAGAAAGGATTAGGTGCAACCCTTAAAAAAAATGAAGTCTTTGTGTTTTAATATCCGCATTCATATCTCAGCCTCTGTCAAGCTTTTCACACAGTGCTTTGGGTGGGGGGCAGCCAAGAGTCATGGCACCTCGGAGGGAGCTGCCAGTTGAGGGAGCATGTCCTTCAGCGCCAGGAAGGGCAGCAACAATGCAGACCTTCGAGAGGAGAAACACTTGCTCCTTTCTGCACCTGTATAATTCCCCAGATGGACACCCACTAGGGTTGCCAGATTTAAAATCTGAAAATATGAGATGCAGCAGCCACAGCAGCTGGAGGAAGCTGTGAGGAACTACTTCTCCATCATGTCACTGAAAAAAAAATTGGAAATGGAAGAGAAGATGGACTAGAAATAGAAAAAAAAATAGAAAAGGAAGAGTAAAAAATGCAGGGAGGCCAGAAAGGAAATGAGAGGAATAGAAGGAAGAGAAAGCTTAGCTGGAAAAAAACCCTGCTTGCAATCCTGAAAAAGAGTAAATTTGGAGAGAAATAACAATTTTGCTCTTACAGAAAATTGCAAAAAAACCCAAACAAAAAACCTGAATGGGCAAAAATGCTGGCCCAAATAAAAACTCACGATCTCCTCAATTTTTTAGGCAAATAACCAGCAACATGGCAACTTTTGTGCATCGATCCTTAGGAAACAGCACTCCCCCCAACTCCTGTCAAGAAGGACAAGGGATTAGCTCAGGCACCGAGGAGCTGACATAGTTAAACACTGCTGCTGGCAGATACAATCCAGTTTATGACTGAGGTTGTAAAAACAGGCATGAAAGCAAATTCGTAAGAAAGATAGCCTAATGAAGATGTATAGAAGGGCTGTAATGCCATGTAGCCTCTTGATAGCTAAGGCCCTGATCCTGCAAATTAAGCTAAGCGGCAAAGTTAATCAGATGCATAAACGTTTGCAACATCAGTGGGTTTTTTTTTCTTCCCCAAATGAGCTAAATTCAAAAAGCCTTGGTTTAAATTACACAAAGATATTAGCAACATCGGTTCTTTATTAGAAGCAGTTTATTCATTCAGAGTGTACAGTACAGAGCAACACGCCTGGCATGGTTAGTGATGCGTGAACCTGAAGGGGAAGAAATCCCTTTGCATTCCCTTCACAGCCAAGTTGCACAACAATTCAGGCTGCTGCCTCAGCAGCCAAATGGGCAATTTTCCAAGCCTAAAAGTCAGCAATGAACCCAAGTGTTAAGGCAGCTTTGTTCTCCCTTAAAGCTGACCAGATACCCTTGGAAAGCTCCCTCGGATCATTCTTCTTTGTCCCCATCTTCTCCCTGACAGCCTCTTTCACTAGGAGAGTATAACCATGATGGTGCATTTTCCAGCCCTCTGCTCCAGAGCAAGGGGTGAAAACCTCACATGGCTTCACAGGGTCAATGGCAAAACCTTTGGTTCATGGCAAAGCTATAAATGTCCTGGTGAGGATGACCAAACTAGAGCAATACACCTGAGGGAAGAGGAGGAGAAAAAGCCCAGGCTCTGACAGCTCATCTCCTACCTCAGAGGTAAGTTTAAAGCTGTGGCAAATGCATGTTAGCAGCAGGCATGGCAGGGTAACCCCCAGGAGCTGTCCTGCGCTTGTCTTCATGGCAGGGAATGAAATACTAACTCAAAGCAGCAAATCCTGCTTACAATTTGCACACCTCAAAGACATCACTAAAATCATCTCTTTTGTAGGATGCAGGATGTCTTATTCAATGAGAAAGAAAAAATGTCAAAAGCTGAACAGGCAAAGGAGAGCGAGAACCCCTCTCCGCGAGCAGAGCATCTTTGTGATCGTAATACAACACGATCAAGGCTGGGAGGCCAGGGGACCTTGTTGCCCTCTCAGCATAAGCACCAGCAGCCCAGTAAGATTTTTCGTGTTGATCAGTTGAACAGTAACAGTTTCTCATAACAGAGCACCCGAGCAGCATCCACCAGGTACACTCGTGAGATATCGGTGTGTGGGTGATCAGGGACTACCTCCTCCACAGTAAAACATACGCAGTGTTGAGATGGGATGTTTAAGCCATTCCGTGATACACAGCAATGCTGTGTAAAGGGGAAAATTGTGTAAAACCTTCTACAAAGAGATTACTTTCTTCAGGAAGAAATACAACATCAAGAGGAAAGAGAAATACAAAAAGAACAAGTGAACAAATGGCTCTTGCTTTTCTCCACCACTTTTTAAGAGGCTTAAATGAAAATTTCTAAACATATTTTTCAGTTAATTTCCCATTTGTTTCAATATAGATCCTCTCCATTTTCTACTGGCTCTGATAGGATTAATTTCTCATCCAAGCATTCCAGCAACCTCCTTGACTAGTATTGCCTATTTAACAAATATTTTCATCCCACACTGTGGCTGTACTCAGGACTTTCATAGCCAGTCTGTGCTGAATGACCACAACATATTTAGAAAACAAGAATGTCTATAAATATTTCACTGTGCATGACCTGAAATTTCAGGGAATCCCCCCAAATTCAGTAGTCACTTGTGGTCATTCATGACTTTAATTTTGCAGCAGGAGCAAAGGATCAAACCTTGTCTTTGAACCTTGGTCCCATACCAAGTGACAAGGAAGATGGGAATGACGAGAGTGAAACAGTATTACATGCCAAGGAATCATTTCTAGTCCCCCAGCCACAAATGTCTGGAAAATATTTTGAGTACATATAACTGTTCTTGCTCCCCTTTTCAGTCTTGGCTCTACATACCTCTTACTGGTCATTCTTGGAGATAAATACTGTGCCAGATGGATTTTTGTTCTGACCTGGTACACAACTTCTTACATGGTTGTAGGATCAAGGGCTAGCTTTTCTAAATTTCTCAGGTTTGGAAGTGTTTCAAAGGGAAAAATAGAAAAGAAAAAGAAATGCCATCAATCTAGTAACATTTTAAAATGCTTTTTTTTACCATTCTTCCCTGCACCATTTGTAATAAACAGACAAGTATTAAATAGCGACTGAGTGGCAAGAGGAAAAGCAGATGGAAAAGGGAAAAGAAAAATCCCTAATACCTCTTGTTATTTTCTACAAGGCAGAAAGAGATGAAGTGAGTATTAAAATTATCTTAAGAAGTGAAAATAAATACTAAGAACAATTAGAAAAACAAAATGCTGTTTCATTTCAAATCTGCAAGACAAAATCAGCTTTTTTTTTTTTAACTTAATTAAAAATGAATTAAATTAATTCAATTAATTCATGAGGTAACCTCTTCATTTCAGTCTAACCCCTCCACATCAGAGTGCCGGATGAAGGGATCATGGAGGGAAAAGAAGAGGGGGCTTCCTGGAGTGTTTTGTGTTGAGGCTATTTTGGGTTGCATAGCAGCTGGTGGGCAACTGCGGGCAGCATCTATAAGCTATAGCAACGCTTGGGGTGATGGCTGGCAGCTGTGCCAGCCCTTGGATCAGTCCCGAGGCCCAGAAAGGCAAAGACATCATGAAGCCATTTTCCTCTCTTGTCTTGTGTTGAGCCTCCTGCGAGGCACAAGACAAAACCTGGCGTTGACATTCTTCTTGATCTCTATCGGCCAGAGCTTCCACACCCAAAATTCGCTCAGACATCCACCCTATATGCATTTGCAGAACTGGTCCAATGTGTTTCAGAGATCGCTCTTTTCTTAGTCAGAATGATAACAAGCTAGATATACGTCAGCTCTTTGGAATAACTATTGGAACAAGATCAAATTGGTAGGCGGGATTTTTAGTCCAATAAAGCCTGACTTTCAAGCCAGAAACATTTCGTAACAGTGCTCCCTTAGCTTGCTGCAGAAGTTCCCTTTTGCTAAACTCAGGCACTAACCAGCACTGCTAACCTGTTCTGTTTGTAGGATACCTGGCACAGTCCAAAAGCACTTTCTGAAATAATCTGTTTAACACAATTCCACAGCTGCTGTGTAAATTTAAGGACTGAACATGAACTGGTACTTGTGCAATCACTGACCAAGACATTGCTCTTGAGTTGATTCACACTGACAATGTAAATTGAGCAGGCTCTAGGAGGTACAATGCAAAGTCAGCGCCGTCAGTACCGGAGCAGGCAGCATTGGTTCCTGACGGCAAGCAAATGTGCATTTTGGCATAGCTCCTGCTGGAAACCAAGGAATGCAACTGTTAATCCCTGGCTTCTGAATAACTAAACACAAAATGCTTGTCAAGAAAAAAAAAAAAACCCAACACAAAATTAATCTTTTCTCTAAGTGGTTGCCAAACCTGATGTAGACAAAACATCAAGCAGGCAAAAGATGCTGCAGTTTTCCCTGCAAATCTAACTGCAGAGAGCACTCGGCCACAGCTCTGCCCCAGATTAGTGAGAAGATCAGCAGCTCCCATCAAAGAGCAGCCTTCACTCTGCAGCTACAGCCTGACACCTGTCAGCTTCATCAGCTGGAATTGAAACCTTTCCTAAACCCTCCAGCTCTGCCTGGGAGCAGGCAGCCCAATCTGAGCTCAGCCTGGACTCATTCAGAGCCCGATGCTGATCAATAAGTGTCCTTCCTCCCATTGGCATCTGCAATCTGGTGCCTACGTTGGAGAGAAACAGTGCTTGCCAGCATGTCACAGGTCTGTTCCAAGGGCTCTCTGCTACTGCCACCACCCCAGGAGGTGACACCAGGGACCTAAATGAATGGGGAACCAGGGAGCCTCAGCGGCAGAGCCTCCCAACTTGTCTGCACAAAGCTCCAGCCAGGTAGCACCAGCGCGAGGCTGGAATCAGAGTTACCATGGTGAACCACCCGGCATGAAATGACCTCATTGGAGACTTCCTCCTTAAAGGATTTCTGGGGGATGTGGTAAAGCTGATTGTAATGCTAATTTTCTTACAGGACTGCAGTGCTGTTCTTATGTCAGATGCTGAGCATCACTGGTTGCAGAAGTGGTCCCCTCCCCCTCCGGGACTGGGAATCCTGCTTTATGTCATCAATAAAAATAGGGTTTCTCTAATCCCCAGTTGGTTGCATCACAGGAGTATCATCGCGCGCGCACACACACAGCAGCGTCTGCTCCAGAGATCCAGAGTGAGGATTTCAGGGCTGTAAGGAGGTTTGGGCTGCAGCTTCCAATGGCTTCAGCAGTGGTGGCTGAAGTCAACTCTCTGTGCTTTAAGTCTTATAAATGCTCTCATATTGAGCAGTGTCCCCTCATGCCACGGCAGAGGTGAATGCTGCTTCTAAAATAACCTTAAGTGCAGCCCAAGTGGTTGGATGTGGCTGGTCTGCTAGGACAGCATTTTTGGAAAGTCTTATATATATGTGTCTCTGTGTGTGTGTGTGAAGGGATGTATATGGCGCATCCTGGCATAGACAAATATCGGAAATCTCTGCCTCCACTTCATTGCCAAGATTCATTGCTGCACCTTAAGGTGTAGCTAAGGTTGGGATTTTTGCTATTGTACCAACAGCTGCACCAAGATGTTTGGTGACTGAATGATGGCCCTTCCACAACCTTACCCTGAATCAATCCTGTTCATGATTTGACTTCCTCCAATCTCCTCACTGTGCTTAAACATACCAAGGCAGGCACACCTCTTGGAACCTGGTTGTGCTGACTCCTGGCAGTCCTGCAAGCTCTCCTAAAACACACAGCCTTCCAACGAGGAGGCACCACACTTGCACAGGACCAAGGATTCAAGCTCTGTGAAAGCGTGGAGTCAGAGGGGAGGCCGCTCCCACATCTGTGGGCAGTCCCAGGGCATTTACATATCCAGAAAAATAGTTCTGATTTCACTCAAATCAAGTGTAAGTATTTGCTTAAAAGGTCTATATGACACTTAGTAGCATTTATCTGCTTTTTCTTGTCTCCCCTCTCTTACATTGGTTATTTCTCAGCTTCTTTTTCCATACGTCTCCAAGATCGGAAGGGACGGTGGCAATTATTTTGTCTCATCTCTTGCACTAAACAGGAAACAGAGTTTCATCAAGCCCTCTGCTGAGTCTATTTTTTCTAGCTGAGCTAAGACATATTGTTAAGTAAACATTCTACTCCCGATTTAAAGACTTCTACTCATGAGGAAGCCACCACATTTTTAGGTATAAGCACATATATACATTTATGCATGCACACATTTCTTTTAGAGATTACACCACTTACAGATTTTCCAACAGGAATGACCCAAGAAGATCCAATCCAGGAAGGAATTGTGAGATAAGCTTCTGTAGTTAACTGAAATAAATATATGGAATATGTATTGAAAGCCCATTTCTGATCTCGCTCATTAAGTAATGGGTGGAGTGAGGGAGTGGGGTCCCATTTGTCAATGACTGCAGATTGATCTGAGTGGTCTGTTTGGCACACAGCTATCAGCAGTGCTCCTAGGACCAGTGCCATCCCTTTTTCTCCAAAGGTGGATGCAGAACTGCTTCCTGTCATGAAAAACAACAACTCAGTTCAAATGAGCTATGTTGCCCAGAACAATTTGGAGAGGTACAGAGGAGCAAGGAAAGGTTTAATCTATCAAATTTACTAGACATAATCTAGTAATCTAGATTATCTAGGAATCTTGTTCCTGGTACCAAGAATGAGATCCATGAGATATTCGAAGACGTCAAAGCTATTTTTACTTGAAAAGTAAATCATGAACATCTACGGGGAGGTTAAATGAGCGCTCACATACAAAAGATGAGCTATGCTCTATTTTTACAGACACACCCAGGCTTGGAGAGAAGGCCAAGCAACCTATTAAGGAAACTAAAATGATGATGAAAGTGTCACCTAAAATATCTAAACAGCTCAGCTTTATTTATCCCAGACTATCAAAAGTTCAAATGAACATCTCTGTAACTCTGGCATGGTGTTTATAATACCTGAAACCATTTGGTTGTACTGGGGAGAGGCTGGGTATCTAAGTGGGTGTGCAATGTTATGTATTTTATACAGTTAATTTCAACTACCAAATTAGATGGATTGCACCAACTATAGCATTTACTTAATAAAATAAAGCTTAATCTAGCAAGGTGGATTAGGTTGGGAAAATATTATGTATTTTGGCTTCTAGAAATCTTGAGTTCATGCAGCTAGGTTGAGACCTCTGTTAGCTTATTCATGAGAACTACTCATTTAGATCCTCACAGCAGATCCTTGAAGCACCCTCCGAGTACCTGCAAACATGACCATACTGTGCCTAGGGCACCTTCAAGTTTTCCCACAAATCCTCGCAGTATCCACCCTAAGGCACTTTTACCACTTGCTCCTCCCTCAGCTCATCCACAACACCCTCCAGAGCTGCTGCTTTGCTCAGGTACTTACGTTCCCCTGTGGTTACCTTGCCCAGCAGCACATTGCAGAGCTGCAGCTCATCAGGGCAAGGAACAGAGCAAAAGTCTCCAGACAGCTCCACGCACTGTTTGCAGGACGGTCTTTGCAAAGGAAGCCAGTTACCGTATTTCTCAGCAGTATGACCTGTGCTAGCAAGCCACTCTTCAGGACTCCAAGAGCATATTTCAACAGGACATGGCTCAAATCTCAAGTACACATTGGTAAGATATCCTTCCCCTTTTGACACCAGGGGAATGCTGATTTCGGGCTGTAAGATGCCTTCCCTGTCATCCAACTTTAGATGTCAGTTTGGTACAAAATGGAAGAGCTCTACTGGCTCAGAACAAACCACCTCCAGATGTTCCACACAGTGAAATGCAAGGAGATAGCTGGATAAATCTGGCTTGCATTTTGTCATAGATGCTAGCATTAGGTAGCCCTAATTGTTTGTTCCCTGAGTCTTTCACCTTTACTATCTAGGAGACTACTCAGCACTGGTGAGGCCACTCCTGGAGTACTGTGTCCTGTTCTGGCTCCCCAGTACAAGAGGCACATGGACATACTGGAGACAGTCCAACAAAAGGCCATGAAGATGATGAAGGGACTGGAGCATCTCTCCTGTAAGGAAAGGCTAAGAAAGCTGGGACTGCTCAGTCTGGAGGAGATCAGGGGGGATCTTATCAATATATATCACCTGCAGGGAGTGTGCGAAGAGGAAAGAGCTGGGCTCTTTTTGGTGGTGCCCAGTGACAGGACCAGAGGCAATGGGCACAAACTAAAACTACAGGAGGCCCTGTTACCATTAGGAAACACTTTTTTTACTGTGAGGGTAACTGAGCACTGGAGCAGATTGCCCAGGGAGGTTGTGAAGTCTCCATCCTTGGAGCTGTCTGGACATGGTCCAGGGTAACTGGCTCTAGGTGACCCTGCTTGAGCAGTAGAATTGGACCAAATGACCTCTCCAGAGGTCTCTGCCAACCTCAGCCGTTCTGTGAGGCTGCTGCCCACAAATCTATTGCCAATCTGTGAATTAGACTGGAGGGGACATCACATTCTTCACTTCTTATAATTTGGTGCAATAAACTTTGCCTCTTCAAGCCTTTATTCCTTTTCCCATCTTCTCTGTTTCATCTTCTAGACTGTCATTTTGATGGGACAGGAACTACCTTATCCTGAGCTTGTGCAGTACCTTATGCAACAGGACGATGCTCTCACTAAAGTCTTTTGATTGACACTGGAATGTTAAAAATCAGAAAGAAAAAATGGAAATCTATTGTTATATGAAATCTACTGAGTGCTTCATTTTTTCCCCTACTTTTGAAGTAAAACTGAAGACTTCATTTCACCCACCTTGGCTTCCCAGCAAAGTTGAGTCAAAGGATGTTCCTGCAGCTGCGATTCTGAAATCAGAGCACACAAACAGCCACCAAGTGAACAGCCATGCAGCCAGTTCTGTTCTTGCCCCTGGGATTGCCCAGGGGTGCGGAACAGGGGTGCTTACCCTGCTAGATTCCAGCTGCCACCGCTCTTCCTGGATGGAAGGGCATGAAGTCAGCATGCTGGACAGCAGGCGCTGCACAGTATAGTCTCCATACAACCTTCATATGGGCATCTATAGTCCTCAGGTGTCTCATAGTTCATTCACTTTTATTGTTTAAGCAGATATGAAAATGGCAGGTTTTGTTGTTTTTTCTAACATGTAAAAATGAAGCTTGTTCTATATTGTTAAAAGAATTTTTAACTGTCTTGCAGCTATTGAAAAGAATTTTCAAGGTATTTTGACATTTGAGGTTGAAAAGTGTTCTTGGCTTGAAATATTTTGTCTAAGCTTAGTTTCTTTCTCTGACTAAATCAGTAAACAGATGTGTGACCCAAACATAATGACTGCATTTTTAAATCAGTAAAAACTTCAAAGGAGCATGTTCATTGAAGACTACAAAACTGTCCTAGAATATTCACTGACATACTCTATATCAGGAAACATATACATATTCATCACCAGTTTTTATTTATCTTCAAAACACTATAGTTCTGAAAGAGCAAATCAAACAGAAGTCTGAAAAGTCTTTGTATTCAGCCAAGACTCTTCCACAGCTTCTCAGGCAATGATTAGTATTACCGCAGTTGTACTGAGTAGACAGGGTTATTAATTAAGACATATTGGTTTGCTCTGGTGCGCTCTATCCTCAGCAGAAGATCTGTCAAGTTATTGTAGTTTGTACAAAAATTTTCTCCGCATACCATTTCTCATGTTTTCTAAAATGAAACCTCACTCGAGGTCTTTGTGCTTTCAAATTTCTCAGGGCTATATTCACTGAAAACAGTGGCAAAATTCCTACCGACCACAATCTTAACAGACTCAGTTTAGAAATATATTTGTTACAGATTTAAAAGTATCTTGCTGTCCCCCCAATACATAACCCCATAATTTATTTTATGGGCCTTCAAGCCTGGGAACAACTGCCAGCAGTCTGTGTTCTGTGGAACAAGAGTCTTCAGGAGACTCGTGTTTGATTTGCCACAGAAATGAAATCTAATCTCCTAAAGAGAGGAACAATGAGTCCACAGTCCTGTATAAGGCTGAGATTTAGGGAAGAGGAATTCAATTTTGCCATAAGGTCAAACTTCTTGTATGATCTTGGAAAATACCCTTGTGAAGATCTACAGTGCACTGTCTGGGAAGCAGTCTGACTGTGATGAATTGGTGTATCTGGAGCCTCGTGCTCTTGAGGCTGGCCTATTTCTGGGTCCTGAGCCAGGTCCAAATGAGTTCATGCTGGTATCTTTACACTGATCTGCATTGTAACCCTGAGGGTATATCTGTAGTCATAGACCTGAGATGATTGGAAAATTACCCACCATTGAGTCCTGTGACACTAGACTTCTAGCAATAGCTGAGGTAGCTCAAATATCTCTATAGACCACTAGTCCTCCTGTATCATTTTATTCTTCATTTTAAGATGGGGATGATAGAGCTGACTGGTGAGGTGAGTCTGGCCATCCTGTTTTGGGGGTAACAGAGCTCAGTGAGCTGGGCCATTCATCCCCAGGGCCAGAGGGTACTCTCTGATGTCTCCTCTTTATTGATACAGGTATAGCCACTCTCTTCATTCTCGGTCTCACTTGCTTTTTAAATAATGATCCTCTGGTAAATGGTGTGAAGTGAGATTGTGCTGACTGAATAAATGGCCTGTGAATGTATCAAAATCTCAACACTTCCTGACAGTATTGATGCCTAACAGAAGGAAATCTCTATTTTCCCTATACCAAAACTGCAATGAAACATAAGCAAATCTGATCCAGACTTTAATGAAAGGCAGTAAACAAGATATTTCTTCTGCTTCTTGAGCCACTTTTTCCAGTAGTTGCTCAGAGTATAACTGCATACTGGCTCTTAATCTTCTTCAGGCTTTGACCAAAGTGATGCTCTTATGAGGTTTTTGTGTTTCATTACACCTGGAGACTCTTACTGAGAATGGAATGTGCCTTTTCCTAGCTTTTGTGACTATCCCTACCTCAAAGACCTCACAAAGTAAATGTACAAAGCAAGGCAACCTATATATTTAAAAAACAGTCCTGAGGATCATAAAAGAACAGAGGGGCAATTATGAGAAGCGAAATGGCCACTCTCACAGCATGCCAACTCCACGTAAAGCAAGTTGCATGTTTTATATCCTAAAGTAAGCACAGCCACTTCGGCATTGTGTAAAGGTGTTTTTCTGAGGTAAACCCAGGTCACAGCAACTCTTCTTCTACCCACCACACATGCAACACACACTCCTCTGCATGTTCAAGGCTGCAGACTGCATTAGCACAAACTTCTTCCTGCAACAGCTCATTAAAATTGTTCTTTCTTAAAAAGTATTCCATCTGGAAATTCCACAGATAATATTTTGTCTGAAAAATGAGCATCAAACACCTTTTGGAGGTTTTTTTTTTTCATTTTCCTCTCGAAGTTAAGAAGAACATTTTGGTCTCAATGGCAAATACCAAAGCATTTAATTGATATTCTTATCTTTTCTCTGTCAAGTAGATGTTACTGGATTCAGCCCAAATCACTGTGCCCAGTGAAGCCTGAATTATCATCAACAACCTGACATGACTACCTATGGTCTGAGTTCTGTTGTGCTTAGCTAGAGCTCTGTCATCTTTTTACAGTTTTTACAGTTCTTTACCTCTTTTATTTTTCAACTCTCCTTACTCCACAAGTCTTGTAAGCATCTTTTCCTTTGTTTTGGTTCCCCATAAGAGACTCCTCATACGCTGCAGTGGGAGGGTGTTCAGAAAACTCTTACACTTTCAGCTCCTCTTAAGTCTGCTTCTCAGCCTGGAAGCTCCCTCTGCAGTACAGGACATCTCTGAAGAAGTGAAAGCTTGAGCCTATATGGATGCTGTAAAATCATAGAATCGTTTAGGTTGGAAAAGACCTTTAAGATCATCCAGTCCAACCATTAACCTACACTACCAAGTCCACACTAAACCAATCAAGGGTAGACTAGACTAAACCATGTCCCAAAGTGCCACATCTACCCGTTTTTTGAACACTTCCAGGGATGGTGACTCCACCACCTCTCTGGGCAGCCTGTTCCAATGCCTGACTACCCTTTCCATGAAGAAATTTCTCCTAATTTCCAGCCTAAACCTCCCCTGGCGCAGCTTAAGCCCATTTCCTCTCGTCCTATCGCTGACTACTTGGGAGAAGAGACCAACACCCACCTCACTACAACCTCCTTTCAGGTAGTTGCAGAGAGCGATAAGGTCTCCCCTCAGCCTCCTCTTCTCCAGGCTAAACAACCCCAGTTCCCTCAGCCGCTCCTCATAAGGCCTGTGCTCCAGACCCTTCACCAGCTTCGTTGCCCTTCTCTGAACACGCTTCAGCACCTCAATGTCTTTCTTGTAGTGAGGGGCCCAAAACTGGACACAGTATTCCAGGGGCGGCCTCACCAGCGCCGAGTACAGGGGAACAATCACCTCCCTGCTCCTGCTGGCCACACTATTCCTGATACAAGCCAGGATGCTGTTGGCCTTCTTGGCCACCTGGGCACACTGCTGGCTCATGTTCAGCCGGCTGTCTGCCAACACCCCCAGGTCCTTTTCGGCCAGGCAGCTTTCCAGCCACTCTTCCCCAAGCCTGTAGCGTTGCATGGGGTTGTTGTGACTGAAGTGCAGGACCCGACACTTGGCCTTGTTGAACCTCATACAGTTGGCCTCGGCCCATCGGTCCAGCCTGTCCAGGTCCCTCTGCAGGGCCATCCTACCCTCCAGCAGATTGACACTCCCACCCAGTTTGGTGTCATCTGCAAACTTCCTGAGGGTGCACTCAATCCCTTCATCCAGATCATCGATAAAGATATTAAACAAGGCTGGCCCCAAAACAGAGCCCTGGGGAACACCGCTCGTGACCGGCTGCCAACTGGACTTAACTCCATTTACCACAACTCTCTGGGCTCGGCCACCCAACCACTTTTTCACCCAGTGAAGACTACGCCCGTCCAAGCCATGAGCTGCCAGCTTCCCAAGGAGAATATTATGGGAGACGGTGTCAAAAGCTTTGCTAAAGTCCAGGTAAATGACATCCACAGCCTTTCCATCATCTACCAGGCGGGTCACCAGGTTGTAGAAGGAGATCAGGTTGGTGAAGCAGGACCTGCCTTTCATAAACCCATGCTGGCTGGGCCTGATCCCCTGGTTGACCTGCACTTGCCTGTTGAAATACTCCATGGAAAATCCTATGACTATTCCAATTCAGGTGGGTAGTCTTCCTACACGATCTAGCAGATGGACTTGATCTTTGGCTTTGCTGAAAGGCTCTTTGCAAACATTAGCGGCTTGTCTGTGCTGAGGTAATGTAAAACTGTTCTGCTTCAGTGGATTTAGGGTCAAGTTGTAAAAGCAAAGAGTTACCCACAATGATGTGGAGACTAATACAGAGCCTCCTACAATGAACAGCTTATTGGTTTCTGTGGGACTCCTTGGGCGATACATTGTATGGCTAGTGCTAAAGATTTGCACACAAAATATCATTGCTTTGAAATAACGACAGCATTTAAAACTCCTTTGGATAATAATATCATGAAGAGTTCACAACATACACGTAGAGAAGGATGAGAAGGAAATGGAAGCAGAGAAAGGTGTTGTGTCTTGAGGAAGGGCACAGAAAAGGTTGGTAGCAAGACTCAGAACAGAAACCATGTGTTCTGGCTGGGGCTTTTGTAACAAGAAAACACTGCCTCTCTTCTCACAGAGATCCCTCACTTAGCATAATGCTGAAGCAACCACTGAGGGGACCATGTAAACCCAAGCATCAGCCAGCCACCTTTTCCAGTAAGGAAAGTCCTAGAAATTTTGGCATACACCTACTATGGTGTCAAACGATCTCTTTCCCAGAACACAGCACCAACATACGGTTGTGACATGTGCAACATCGCAGCATTGTATCAGCAATACCTGGCAATGTCCTTTGAAAAATTCACTTGCGTTAGATGGCACATTCAGATGCACACAGCTTCAAAAGCAGTAATAACAAAAGTAACGGCTGTAGAGTCAGCCCTTACTGGCTTACCGGCCATTTCCTGCAGAACTGTTTTACCTGAAGCCAGTGTTTTTTCTTCAATTCTTGCTTAAAGACTAAAGGACTTTTCCCTCATTATTTTCTCATATTATACAAGGTATTCTAACAGCTGCTGGAAGCTGAATACCATGTTAACAATACATAATTTAGTAAATATATGCCAATATTGACACTGAAAGAAAACCTGAGATTGCACCACCATACTGTGTGTTTTTATTATACTGTAAGTACAGTCTCAAACATAATAGGATTTATTCATAGCATATTTACGCTGCTGAAGTGAGCATAAATATGTAAATGTCTAAGGCTTAGACTGGGAATTGCCTACTGCTGCTTTCAAGTCATGCAGCACACTCCACACTCTAAATGCAGGCTGACAGCAGAAATGGCAGAACTGTACTTCCAAGGAAAGTATTACAGAAGGATCAAGCTTGCATATCATTACTTTACCCCTGACTTTTAATACAGAATGACAGTGGACACACAGTTGTAGCTTTCACACTACTTTAATGGAACAACTACACAGAGAGAGCGAGAGACCAAACAATTGCTGATTGGGGCAGCCCCACCAGAGTGTGATTTGAAGGAAAAAAAATCCCTTTTTATAAGATACCATTCAGATGTATGAAGCAAAATAATTTTGTGTTGAAATACATGTAAGTGAAGCGGGTTGATTTTGTTCCCTAGTTGTCAGGGAAGAAGAGGACAGCAGAAAGCCTGCTACCAGCATTCAGATAAAATCCTTTTCCAAGTGAAATCCACATGAAGTATATGGTGGGAAAGTTATTCTGCTGAAGCCAGCGGATGAAGCTCTGTTGGCTTCTCTGGAGCATGAGCCATCAGAGACCTGTTTCAAAGGCTTGCAGGCATGAGAGGCTACACCAAGGTGAAGGAACCCTATATGGGTTATATTAAGGTGAGGAACCATGCTTATAGCTTTCTCTGAGGCAGAAAGCTCAATCAGTTTTCAAAGTTGCAAATAAATAAGTAAAAAGACACAGCAGAAAAATTGCTCACGAGGCAATTACCGAAGGGTAGTTGGAGCAAGAGAGAGTAATCCCAGCTTCGCAGCTGGGATTTCAGGTCTAAGCAAATATCTGAGTAATCGTCTTTAGCTGTGTACACATTTTAATTCACACCTTTCCACTCACTTATTGCTTCTGTGCCAGATAGTTTTTAAAAAAGTGAATCAATTGCCCGTAAAAGGTGTCAGATTGTCAACAATGAAAATTAAATCCCCTGGTTACTGAAAAAACAGGCTCGGAGCAGCACTACAAACTTCCACTCACCGCCGAGGCACTTTGCCTCTCATGTAACCTGGAGGGTAACTCTCATTATAATTGCTATTCGGTCCTGGCTTGAATTGCTCCAAGCACTTCTAATACAATCTGATCCCTTCAGACCCCGCTTTACTGCCCCTGTTCAAGCATGAAGAATTCAAGCTGGAACAGGTGCAGAGCAGGATGATTAATACAATCTGGGGAACAGGGAGTCTTTCACAAGCAGAGCTGCCAACGCTATCAATTTATGTGGTAGACAACTGCTTTGGGCAGTAACCTACTGGATTTCCAGTATCTGGCAGCTTAGGTTCTTGGACGCCAGGAAATTCAGGAGAATTTCACAGAGCCCCCACAAAGCAACTTGAGGTGGAACAAACAGCGAGTCCGACACGTCCCTGATCCCTGAAGTGCTACAGAGTCAATTTGTGGTTGTCTCTTCTGGACCTGCAAGGGCAGAACAGTCCAAGGGGGGCTCGGTTTACGTGGCGTAGTAAAGGCTGACTGCTGTCTGGGCTTACATAGGGATGGGAAGGAAAAACGCCACTTATGCTAAAAGATAATGTCAGCACATAAGAACAAACAAGTATGGATTGGCCACGGATACAGTCACACTGTAAACTGGAAGATCTCAGGTAACTATTAGTATAAGGATGTTGCACAACAGCCTGCCTCTAAGGGAGGGGAGGCAACAGCCTCGCTACTTCTAAAAAACACTTGAACCTTTATGAAAGGATTCTATTAAAAAAGTGTCTGTAACATTAGGGATTACATCTGCTAAGTCCAAAGATCCTGTCCTGTTTTCAACCACACAGTAGCCCTTATGTTGCCTTTCTCACAAAAAACATATGATCTTCTCTCCTTACTCTGTAATTTTCTCTGTGTTCTTCTCCACTGAGCAGTAGCAGTAGTATTATTTTGTGTTTTCCAGTGTTTTCATCTTATTTTAAGTGCCAGTTCTTTCTATTAGCCTTAATTTCTTTACATATTTTCAGTTTATATGTCTTTACATCACACAGGTAAAGGACTAGAGATTTTGGCATCATTTAGCTTAGCTGACAACACATTCATTAGAAGAACTGTCTTGAAATTATCTGTATCCCCCATTTTCTTCCATTGTGTTATCCAAATTTGTCCTAAACTTTACAACATAATCACAATTGCAGCCCTCTGAAATCATTAATGAATGAATCTCTCTTATGGCCATGGCATCATGGAGTCAGTGGAAAATCTCCTGCAGATCAGAGGCTGAATTTCCACTTGAGCTGTGAGCTGGTGCATTGTGAACAAAAACTACACAAATCCTATTAATTTCACCCAGTGAAGGCCACTGGTAACATTCTTCCCTGTTACAAGCTCCCTTATAAAGTCCATCTGAATTTTAATACTAAGTCATGAAGAAAAGACAACAACCTAGAACTTAAAATATAACGTCTTTTCAATTAACGATTTAAAAACAGGGGAAGGCACCTTATGTACCTTTTTCTTATCTTTCAGATAAAGACTTCTTGGGTAAGCTTGGTAAATCCTTATCTGCTAGATAAAGGACCACTACGATGGGCCTTATCGCTTAATTAAATCCTAGTACTATGTACAATGAAGTCAATAATTTGTTATACAAGATAGCACTTCAAACTGTGGCTGCATTGGATAATGCATCTCTATTGGTTCCCTGTACCACAGCACGCGGTAATGGGTCATGTTCCATAACCTGCTCCTGGGCTGCAAGGAACTCATTATAGAAAAGGAGCCCAGCTTAATGTGGACAGGCTGTGATAAATAAATCTGTTGGATCAACTAGATAAACTAAGGTCCCCGGATGAAACTGATTTGATATGTAGGGCCTAATTCTGCCAGTCTTCCTTGTAAGGAAATTAGTTGAATGTGAAAGATTTGTGGATTTTGGCCCAAATAAAATACTGATGCTGTCAATCACTGCAACAGAAAAATAGTATAACCAAAGTTAATGTTAAAAAATGTTGTGAAACCCATGGAACAAACACAACTACTGAAAAAAATATATGATAAGGTCTAAATCCTGACCATCCTTTTACTCATTAAGGTTCATGTCACTCAATGCATTTACATCTACACATATCAGGGTGAAAAAAGAAACTGGTCAATAATAGTTGTAGCAACTATCACCAGATAGCATACTGGTAAGGTCTTTCTGAATACTAAACCCCGTCCAAATGATTCTCTTTTCCACACAGACAAACATATTTGCATAAAGAAGTCTAATAATTGCAATGCTTCATTTCACTAATTGGCTTATTGGTAATGTGCTAGAGTGATCTGTTCCTGAGTTTGTTTGGCAGCAATACTTTTGTACATATGGATAATCCATAAAATCAGCTGCATTGTATCTCTGAGTCTCTGAAGGACTCCATTATAGCCTAAACCCATTACCCATTAGGCCCAGCAAACACAGAAATGGCCTGATCCTGCAATATTCACTGAAGCTCTACAAGCCAGGAGTCTTTTCCTGGTAAATGTGGAAAATTTCAGACTTGAGGTGTGCTACTGGCTCAAATCTTGCTCAGCACTATCAAAACAGACACTCTATGGTTGGGATTTATTTCCTTTCACTTTTATCAAGATAGGTCTCCCATAGCTAAGAGTCGGCATTCAGCCCATCTAATGTCACTGAATGGAGGAGGTTCACACAATGAGCTTAGATTAGGCATCTAACTTTTAGCCAACTAGAGCTAGAGAACATTTATTCTTCCCTTAGAAAGAATCCCTGAGGAGCGTCTCAGCATGCAGCTGTAGCGGTGCTATGACACAGATGTCTGTCCATGAAGGATGTGGCATCAAAATTCTTGGGTGCTCAGTAAGATAAAAGGTCCAGATGTGGATCTTGTTCATACTGAAGATGGTGATTGCTTTGAAGTGTGTTATCTTTACTTATTTATGCCAATGATATGCTCAGAACTACACTGACAATATTAAGCAGAGATAACCCCTGGCCACCAGGATAAACAGGAGTAACCATAAAATGACTCTAGATTATGCCAACAAAAATCCTCCCCATTAGGGCTATTCTGTAAACTTCGCATCTCCACACATTTACAGGGTTTGTTACAATCACATTCATGCTTTCATAAAGCTGAGGGCACAAAAACTGCTTCCAGGAACCACTGGTATCAAGGCCAGGCTAAATACACTCTATGTTGCTAGAGCTGTGTGCAGGAGTTCTTGGATTTCACAGCTGGGTACTTCCAGCAAATTGTACTCCTTTCTGTGCATAGTCCCGAAGGATTTCCCCATAAGTGCATAGACCTAGTTCTCGCATGTCTGGCAAACTCTTCCTGTATGCTTGCCAAGTTTTAAAGGGCAAGGAATCAACAGCTGATAATTTATGCCAGGAACCTACAATGATCCAAATTCACCCCTCGTGTAATTCTGGTAAAGCCAGCAGAGTTCCAGGGGAGAAGTTGTTAGCTTAGCAAAGTAAATTTTCACTGACATTTGAGGAATACACAGTATCAATTAAAGCAGAGCTAATTATTGCTACTATTATTTGCATTGCAGTAGTTCCCAGAGGCTTTTAACAGGATTATAGCCTTCTGGTATGAGGAGTTCTTAGGAACGTAAGCTCTGATCTGGAAGTTCACGTATGATAGCTGATATTTGGTACCTGTGCACCATGTCTCCATGTTCAGTGGGGCTCTGCAGAGCACCGGGCTTTGCTCACAGGCGTGGGCCACAAGAATCTGGGCCACAGAAGTTGCTTGTGATGCTCTGAGGTTTGCCTAAAGCCATCACATGTCTTTCTGCTCTTTACAGAGTGGAAGGGGCCAGCCTGGCCTGTGTCCAGAGAAAGAAAGCCCTTCCCAAACCTCAGCATTTGGGCAAGGGCAATGATGCCGTCCACTGGGTCCTTGTCAGGAAACCTTGGGAAACACTCAACCTTTACTTATTCTGATACGTTTATCATGGGGTACCACTCCCTTTGTCTAAGAATGGGGCATCTTAGACATTTTCAGCTTTATTCTGAGTCATTCTTGAAAAGAAGGACTACCTTACATTTGCCAGCTTCACTCCGATGCCTCTGCTGCCCCTGACACCAGATGGGCTCCTTGGTGAAACAAAGCAAAGCTCAGTCAGTAAGACTTCCAGCATCCAGACTGAAAAAAAAAATTACAAATAAAATGCTGTTATATGTTTAACACTTGGATTCCTCTGGTGTTTCTTGATTTCTTTTCTCTAGATACCTAAGATACATTGCAAACACTGGGGTCCAGGGCAAAACCCAGACTCCTGTGTGCTGCTCTCGATTCAGAAACCAAAGCTACAGCCCAAACCTCCCTGCAGCCAGTTGAAGCTGGTAATAATTTATATATTTTACACTATACTTCACCAATATATACGTTCTGCTGAGATTTTGGTCTTTGGTGGGTGACCAGCTTTCTAGGAACTCCACATGTGACACATTAATAACACACTTGACAGCCACATTGCTTGTTCAGACCATTTCTCAGCACGCAAGCTCTCCTATTCTCCACCCTAGCAGCTGTTTCAGGGGTCCTTAGGTCACATTGCTCTGAAGAAATTACAGCTGAAATAAGATGCATCGAATGGGTTGCAGACAACAAAGCAGATAAGCTGCAACAAGTGGATAAATAAGTAACAAGAATGGGGGAGGAAACAGGGAGAAAAATTACAGCGATAAAGCTGATACACATTAACACTGCCCGCAGCTCTGAAACTAGGGTTAGTCCGGAGGCTGTAACACACTCAGAATGTTTTCTGTTCAAAGTTTATCACACCAGTGTTTTTTGTGTATTTGAATTGTTTCAATCCTCATACTGTTCTCTTTCCTTCAGTAACATATTTATTAGTTTTTAAAGTCTTTCCCATTTTCAACTCTGCCTTTGCCCTTCTGGGGAATACTCCCAAAGAGAAAGCATCTTCCACCTGTGTATATCTTTTAAGAGGTACTGCTGCCTCCTAAGATTGCTGTCACTGTCAGTAGGTCACAGATCAGGCCCAGTGGCACCTATAAGAGAGTGAATTTGTTTTCGCACCCCTCATTCGTACACTTTAAATCCAGAATTTCCTGTCAGGTGTGACAGAACATTTACCGCATCACAGGACGTTGCTGAAATAACCCAAGACCTGTTTAGTGTCCGATTTGGAGGAACTTGTCCAAAACCAGGTTTAACTTCGAATGCAAGACGGTGCCCCGGAGTTAGACATGACTTTGAGAGGTTCATCACAAGAAGGGTATGAGCCAAGACCATGACCGGACCACCCTTCTTGGCCAGCCTGCCATGCTACAAAAACTCAGTCTGGTTTTGCCAGACTGAGTGGGACCAGAAGGAAAGCTCACAAAGAGGTAACTGTGCTTAAAAAACAAGCTGGAAGCACATTTTTTTCTAGGGAATTAGGAGCCATTTGCTGTTGATAACACTTTTCTTACTATCCTCGTATTAATTTCAAGTGTTTAATGGAATTAAATTTGGAGGTCTGCTTTACCAGATTTCTGACTGGCGATTTGTAACCATTTGAGTGTGCATGCAAAAATAAATAATAATTTAAATAAATAAAAAAACAGATTAAAAATGAATGTGTCTGCTCAAAAAATAAGCTACTAAGTATTTTGGAAAAAAATGTTAAAATCCCAAACTAGTGTAAATAAAACTGATAGTGACTATTGCAGTGGAAATAGCTTAATGTGGAGAAGTTAGGACACAATAATTTTTACCAAAAGGTTTCAAATAACCAGAAAAAAAGTTTAGCATTATTATCCCCAGCTTGGAGAGGGAAATCTGAGGCAGCAGATGCAAGGCAACCTGCCCCAGTAATGCAGCGAGTGCAGAACCAGGATTACAGGTTTCTTGTGTTCTGTCTCAGTTATTTACTTAATCTCCTCGCAAGACAATCTGTTGCATTCCCAACTGCAGCTGGATTTGCTTTGGAAGACACACAGGCAAATACATTATTTATGCAGAACTTCCAAAAGTATTTAAATAAATTGATGATGATTAGTTCATATGCAGTCATTTTAATTCATGGATTCCAGAAGCAGCAAGTATGTCAAGCCCCATTTACAAAAAAGACATGAGCACACTTGCATTTCATAGCACAGGTTAGGTAGTATCGAGAAAAAGTTGGGGTTTTTTTATACGGAATCCAGAGCAACTATAGTTCCTGGAATTTGAAAACTCACAGGAAGTCCTGAGTGAAGGTGAGTAGAATCACCATGCCTCTGTCTGTCATAGTAGCTTAGGTCCCTGTTGCACACCTGATGAAGTTCAGACATCTGGAAACAGCCACTTTTTTGTACCAGGACTGTGCAAAATGGCTGAAGGGTCTGTACATTAACAGAGTAATCATGAAGTGTCCCGTTATTCCTCCTTAATATTGGACTGGTGTGTTAAGCAAATGGTAACTTGATTTGTGTTTGGACTGTCAGTCATGGAAATCAAATCTGCTATTAAAACGAGAAAAAATATAGAGCATAAAATACCTATAAAATACACTCTTCTACACAGCTGAATGCCACAAAGATGCTCATTGTGGATACTGCTTATGTTTAACACTGCATTTCCCAGCCTCAAACAGAAGAGATACAGAGAATTATGACAAGAGAGCTGTGAATTGTAACGGCTGCTGCTGAGACTGGATGAGTCTCGCCCCACACTTCTCCTCCGTCCAGCCTTTAAAGGGTCCAGAAAACTCCCTCCCTTGCTAGGAAATCCTTTTGTATTGCAAACCAGCTGCCCAAAAGAAAGATCGATACCAAGGAGCGACGGCTGAAATCCTGGCCCCACTGAAATCACCAGGTTTTTTCACCACTGATAGTAGCAGTGCTCACATTTTACCGCCTCCACGTCAGGTGATCAGAGCTGGACTGGTGGACTATGTATTAAATTATCAGCAAGCATCGCCTATTGATGGTCTATTTCCTCAATTAAAGTCAGAATTTGGCTGTGAGTTTGTAGGAATATGTAAAGAATAAATCTCTAGCTGTACGGTTGTGAAGAAAACCTAAAAAATGAGACCAAATGCAATGCAGAGATAAGTCTGCAGGGAGCCTGGAACAAAGTGACATGAGAACTTCCCTATTCTCATAACGAGGGTTTAATCAGATAACGCTGATAATTTAAATACTAACATTGTTAATTATTTCCATGAGGACTTGTCCACCTGGGAAACTTTTGACGTTTACTTGAACTAGTCTTGTTATAGTAGGCTCCATTAAACTGTTTCAGATCAGATTGGGCTTCTTCACAAGCAGCGTAACCTAAAAGTTTGTTTTACGTCAAGGCACAATTTTATTCTCTGTTTAACCTGGTCTGGGCAGAATGCCACAAGTCCCGATTCCCCTGTTAAAAAAAAAAAATAGGAAAAGGCAGAAAGGAAACTCAAAAGGAAAACTCATTTTGGTGAATTACTTTTCTGTGGGATCAGTGATCCACACTGATTTACTCTGCAGCCACAGAACCTCTAGGTTCTTTGAAAAGGAGAGGGGGAGCACGTAGCTAAGCAGCCAGGAGGGAAGCGCTTACAGAAGGGCTAGCAGAAAAGGGCTTTTTGCTTGCAGTGAAACTGGATTTAGCACGTTGTGACACTGAGCCTGTCAAGTGCATACCCAGGTGACGTGTGAGTGGAGAAGCAAGAACTATATGCCCTGAACTACTTTAGTTTATGCAAGCATTAGCTCCCCTGCACACTCAAGCCTTAAAAGATGGAGGACCACAGATGTACCTAACATAGCCCAAACCGTCCCTTTCACGGTGAATTTAATCCCATTAACTCATGGCGTTTTTCCTGCACAAGAGGCAGGTGAACTTGGGGGGTCCAGCTGGACCCACCGCCTGCTGAAACCTCGACGCAGCCCTCTGTGAGCTGGGCATTTCGGAGGTGTTGCGAGTAGCCTCCCGCCTGGGCAAGAGGCATCTACAGATCCTGGTCAGGGGGGCGCGGGCGAGCTGGAAAGCAGCGCCTCCTTCCCCCGTTCCCACTCCCCACTATTTGTCCCGGTCAGGCAAAGGCACCGCGGCCACCGCGGCCGCCTCCGCACAGCTGCGGACGGCAGCTTCCCTCAGGGCCGGAGGCCGGCGGGCCTGCTCCCCTCCGAGGCACCGCGGGCTGCCCGCAGGGGCCCGGGGCAGGGCGGGACCCGCTCGGGAACAGCCCCGCCGCCCCTCCCCAGGGCCCGGGCCCGGCCGCCATCCCGCCCGCCCCGCCACCCCGCGCGCATGCGCGTCCCCGCCCCGCCGCCCAGGCACGTGCCCCGCCGCGGCACACGCGCACTCCCGCCCGGCCGGCGCCGCCGGGAGGAGGCGGCTCTGCGCGTGCGCGGAGGGTGGTGACGCGTGCCGGCGCGCGGCGCGCCCGGGCTCTGGCTTAACCAACCAGCGGCGCTCGCTGCCCGCCCTCCCCGCGAGGGAGGGCCCGGTCCGCCGCCGTCCCATGATGCAGCGCGGGGGCAGCGGCGATAGCGACGGCGGCCGCCATGTTGTGGTAGTTTGTTGTTCTCCTGCGGTGGGTGCGTGCGGAGGGGCGGCGGGAGGGGGAGCCGCCGGGCGCTGAATCCGAGCGCTTCCCCGTCCCCCCGCTCCCCGCCGCTCCTGCGGGCGGTACGGGGGTCGCTGCCGGGAGCCGCCGCCGGGAGCCGCCGCCGCCTGAGTGAGGCGAAGAGCCATGGCTGCCGCCCTGGGAGGAGGCGCAGGTGGGTGCTGCGGCCCCGAAGGGCTTCGCCCTGGGGATGGGTGGGCTCGGTGCTCCGGGGCCTCGCGTGTGGGAGCGGGGCCTGCCGCAGCGGCGGCGCGGGGCCTGGCGGGGTCGGAGCGGCCGGCGGGGCCGAGGGGAGCCGTGGGCTGCGGGGCCTTCCTGGGGCGGTGGCGCCGCCTCCTCCCTGCCTCCCGCCGGGGCGGGGGCGGCGGGTGTTGCGTGCTCGGGGCTCCCGGCCGGGCGCGGAGAGGGAGGGCCCCGCGCTCCTGCGTGGGAGCAGGAGCTCCCCTGGCACCGCAAGGCCCCAGGGGCTCCCCTCTTGCTAACGGGAGTCGGCGTCGTGCGGTGATGGGAACTGTTGTCTCCCCTTGGCAGGGGCGGGAAGGGGCAACAGCTTCATCGCTCATTGCAGATGTGGGACCTCCGGGTGGGACGGATTAGAGACATTCATTTCCGTAATTTTTACAGCTAGTGTGTGACCTGTTTGAATAACTTATCTCTTATTTGGGGAGTAGTTACAATTTATTTTACAGACTGCCTAGAAGCAGAAGGTCTCACTTGGAAAGTGTAAAATTAAGTCAGTGCTTGACCCCAGGACTCTCAGGTGTGACACGTCTCTTCTTGACTAAGGACGCTTCTTCTCACAGCATTTTAAATGACAACTCGGAACCTTCTGTGGTTCTGATTGGTACATTAAGCAAATTTTAAAATAAGAACATTTGGTTGAGTGATCAAAAGAAAAACTTGCAGGGGTTACACTGAGGTGTTCAAAAGAGATTAAAGACCTGTCAGAGTTGTCAGCTGACCCACTTGTCCTTGTCTGTACAAAAGTTTGATGATTTTAGTCTGTGTTTTTCTGTAAGTAGGTGTCACTGAGAAGAGTGTGACTTGACCTCATGATCACACACCTAAGTGGTCAAACTGTTCACCATTTTTAGCTTAATTGGTAACAAAGTACATAAAACACAATTAAGTTTCCTACTAAAGGGAAATGTTACAAAGAAATTCCCAAATTCAGGAGTTGAGTTTGGGAGGAAGGCTAGGAGGGACGGCACTGATTGGTAAAACAGTAAATGTTTGCATATCTTGGGCATTGTTTTAATGTGTTAAATATATTGCAATGTAAGCTACTTTACAAAAATCTTTGTGCTCGTTTCTGTGGTTCAGATCAGTTATATGTGATGTGGAGGTAAACTTTGTGTGCATGTTCTGTTTGGAAGTTTTTTTGTAGTATTATGAGGACAGAGTAATTTAAAGAAAGTGTCAATTTTGAAACATTTTGGTTCTTGTGTTTAAAACTGCTGCAAGCTGAATGAGCATGGTTTCATGTACAAAGGTGTATGCAGCAGACAACCGTCAACTAAGTGGTGAAACTGCAGTTTCAAGACTGGATTTTTTGTTGTGGAGTACCGTTTGTGTCTAACCATGAATTAGGATCCCTTTGTACTAAGTGGGCACAAGCAGTTGTTTGTTCAGAGTTAACACTGTGCTCATCAATAAATGGTGGCCAATTAAATATGATCCTTGCCCCATATGAACAGTGTTTGTTTAGTCTAGATGATCACTGTGCAGAACTTGCCTGAATGAAGAAACCCAGAGGTGTCACACACTTATGTCCATATGACTAGTTAAGGAAAATTCCTTGTTGAAGTTGTTAAATACACTTTTAAAACCCAGTAAAAAGGCCTAGAACTTACAGGAATGGTATGTGCAACTCTTTCTGGAAAGGGACTACTATCCAAAGTTGATAGTGGTAACAAATGGGAAGGAAGCCCAGGACTAAGTGGTTATTTGGCTTAAATGTTTTTGGTCAATTGAAGTTTTAACTGTAGGAACTAATGTTTTGGATTTAGGTTTTGGATTTTTTGGCGGGAGGGAAAGACTTTAAAATATGGAGATAACGGCACCCCAGTGTTTTCTAAAAAAAAAAAAAAGAAAGGCTCTAATGATTGGTAAAGTAGTACAAAATAGGTCTTGGAAAAATGAACGGAGTGTTAATTTGATGACATTGCAGGGTAACAGTTGACAAAGTGAGATAGTTTTGGCTTTGAAGAGGCAGATTAAAGTTTAAATCTTCCGTAAGGATATGTTGCAGGGCTGAGAAATGAAATGTGAAACGGCTCTGTTGGCTGAACACTTAAATATATTTGATGGAAGGAAGGTGATTTTTCTGTTGGACAGCATGTGTGGGCTTTTTGGTCATTTATGATTTTTTAGGTTCTTGGGAAATACTGGCTTGATTCATAAGAATAAAGTATGCATAGGTACTTTTGTGACCAGATACTTGTGTTGGTGCAGCTAAGCTTTCTAAAGGTGAAGGTAAAAGCTCTTTTGGTGATAGGTTTCACAAACATAAACTGGAAAGTTTTCAAGTGGTGGTCTGTGAGGTGTGTTGAGGATTCACAGCTTCATATTACTTCACAAATTCCTTTGCTATGCAGCCTGATTCAACTTGCTTCTAATTCTAGAATGGCTGTATTGAAACATAGACGTTCAAGAGGGGTGTGCTAGTGATGATGAGGGACTTTGAGGGCTTATAGTTGCTCATTAGAGCATTGATATAGTGAAGTCAATGGCTTCCAAACTTTGATTCAAACTTGTGTATAAAAACAGAACCAGAGCAAACGTATTGAATGTTGAGTAACGTAATCGTCCTTAAAGGGTGGCTACAAAGAGGACGAAGGTTCTCCTTTCACAAGGAGACACATAGAGAAGGCAAGGGGCAACTGCTACAAGTTGCACCAGGAGAGGCTTCACTTGATATAAGAAAGACTTTTTTTTTTTTTTACGGTGAGAATGGTCAATCACTGGAAAAACCTCCCCAGGGTCATGATGGAGTCTCCATCACTGGAGGCTTTTAAGATGCGATTGGACAGGGTGCTAGATAATTTATCTCATCTAGGCTCCCTTTCCTGCAAAAGGTTGGACCAGATGGTCTTTGAAGGTCCCTTCCAACCTGGGCTGTTCTGTGATCATCTGCTTATAGTGTAACGCAACAACTGTGTTGTATAGGTGCTGAATTTTTTTCTTGGTATTTACACAGCTGGATTTTGATTGCATTTAGGAAGAGATGGTTACAGGGTAAACAACAAACCATCACTAAAACAAAGCAAGGAGCACTTCTTATCTTGATTGTCTGCCATACTGAAGTAAGGGAAAACTATTGTAGGTTTTCTTCCTTTCAGATTAGTTCACTTCTGTTGAACTTCAGTGGTCTAGAAGGCTTTAAGTGTAGATGTCCTTGGGGTGTGAATCATGACAGGGATAGGGTGGAGGAGGAGCTGAAGAGGGCCCCGTCTATACATGCCTACCCCATATTCCTGCTGGAAATCCTGTACCAAGAGTAGCTGAACAGGTGTTTCTCTAGCTCTGAGCCTGTAATGTTATTCCTCCAGCTTGAACTTACACTGTCATTAGTTTAACTTCACTTTAACTAATCTGAGGGCTGCTGTTGTGCTCTCAGCAATATAGCGGCTTTAAAAACCTCTTGTGAAGCTGTTGATAAAAATTGGAAAAAAGCTTATACTGCTAGCATAGCAGGCACCTTTCTCTGTGTTGTAGGTCACTATCCAGTTCGAAGATGTAGTAAAAAATTCTCCACTGTGACAAATTCAATTGAATTTGTTGTGCTTCAGGCTATTCGGCAGTGGCATACAGGGGCTGGAAATAGATTCTGCAGTTGTGCCTAGATGAAAGTGGGTGGAGTGCTGGGTGTAGTTTGGTCTCTGTGGGTATCACATTCTACTTTATTAGGTGGACTGATGCAACTGGCCTCTCAAGTTATATTGGAATAGGCACACACTAAAACTCCTCTAAGTGTCAAAGACCTATGGAGTTCACAATTCATGAAATCCAAATATATGATCATGGGATATTGTACCACCTAAGGACTAGTCCCAAAAAACGTTACTACTTGAATGAGCTTGCTGCAAGCAAATATGCTTTAAAGGATAGCAATTTTTAATCTCTTTTATGCTTCTTTGACAAGTTTTCACTGAAAGTCATGCTCTTCTGAATGTTCTCTCATTTCAGGTCATCTAAATTAAACGTAGCCTTAGCATCACTTGTTTCACAAATGACAAACTATGTTTTATTGCATCAAATACTACACCTCAGATTTTAGGTCACATAGAACTTGTTGTCCAGAATAATTTAAGATGATGATTGTCACTGACTTGGCCAGAAAAACCTCCGAGTCAGTAATGTGATTGGTCCTGTGTTATATTTTGCTGTAATGCAGCCTCAGTTTGAACTATAACTTTCGGTGGCTGTGAAAGATGCTGGAGAGTTTCTGGGGAGTTGCAGTTTCTCATCGGTGTCCAAAGCCATTTGGGAACTGAGTTCATGTGGATTTCATTTAAACTCTTGGCCTTTATTCACTGTTCAGTATTTGTGAGGCAAGGACTATGACAGTTTTCAAATGTTTTTCCAAAGCAAATATATGTTTAAATCCAAGCAGACTTTGGAAATGTTTTTTTTGTGGCTTGGTGGTTCGGGTTTAGATGTAGTTTGTTTTAGTGGTTTTTTGGTTGTTTTTTTTTTTTTTAAAAAAAAGGCACTATTTCTTTCAAGCAGTGGTTAGAGAACTTCAGTTCCAGGCAGTGTATCATAATTAGTTCTGTTCTTACTGCTAGTGATTTGCTTTGCGTCATGACAAACCTTTTAAAAAAAGGCTGGTTTTGAGAAGGTAGAAACAACTTAACCTCCTGTAGAAATTAGTTTTTCTACTTATTTCTTTGAGGAAGCTAAACTCTGTACTATAGGAATAATTTGGAAAGGCAACATGAAATACACTAGTTGGGGAACGTGTTATGCAATTGTTACATTGTTATAAATACTTAGTCACTGAATACTTAAGGCTTCTATGAGTAATTGTTTACAAATATAAAGACTCCATGATGTCTATCCCTGAAAAGATAAACTAAACTGTTGGTGTTTGTGTGGTGTATTTGTGTGTGTGTGTTCTTGTGCATAATGCAGTAGTAGGAGTGAATGTGATTTTTATGTAGGGGTAGGGTGCTTGATTATCTGTGATAAATGAGACTGGATTCGTAGTGTGCTTTGTAATGTGTTAGGTTTACATCACAGGCTTGGGTTCAGGAGTTCCTGTTGACCTTGTGCTTTTACTGCTAGATGTTGTTAAGATTTGTTACCAAAGTTTTCATTCAACTGGTGTTAATAGTGCAGGTACATAGCCAGACTGTGTTTTAGACATGACTGCTCCTCATGCCAGCTGTTACTCTTCTGTATTGCATAGCAAGAGGTGTGGAAATTCAGTTCATAATTGGGCAGAAACAGTGGTCTGTTTTTAAATGGTATACTCCGTTCCTGAAGATCAAGGCTTTACGATACCTATGTGTTGTGTAAACTTTTGCAATGAAATATGAAGAATAGTTTATATCTACAGAATACTCTTACATAAAGACAAGCTGGTAAACTTTTTAATCTGGAGACTTGTGCTTGAAATGCTGTCAAGTTGTCATGTTGAGTGTTTTAAATATGGTACCAGGGAATGGGATAGAGCAAGGTGGACTTGTTATGTTCAGCATTAAATAATCTGCTGAAGCACAGAGAAGTGGCATTTTTTCATGTGGTAGATGACCTTTTTCCTTTAGTTGTCCTTTTTTTTTTTTTTTTTTTTTTTAAATAGCTCCCTTACCTGTTCTGCCCAAAAGCAGTGCAGCTTAGTTACTTTATTAAAAGATGTGTTGGGTAAACAGTGCACAATGCTTTTTTTAATCCGTTGAACTATTGGATCATTGTGGCATCTCCATCTTGTTTTGGATAAGGAGAAATCTTCGATGCTTTTTTCAATGCCTAAAACTAATAGTATGTTTGATATTCATGATAGTGTAATATTGAAGGGAACCAAAATACAAAATTTTGAGCTGTTAAGGAGGCTTATGAGATGGCATGTGGTTAGTGTTCCAGAAGGCATGCAGGTGTATTTCTAGGAAGACGAACGAGGCAGTCATCAAATGTTTTTCCTAGTCTAGAAGTCTTGGCCATCTCATTGCAGTAAAGTACTCCATCTTAGCAACAGTTGCTAAGTAGGACTACCTTTTTAGGCTATGTTGGTACCATTTTAAGATGTTAAGAGCTCTGCAGTGTTCCTGCTGATTCACCTTCTACGCTTGTGAGACTTGACTGTGTAGCTTAGGACTTCCATTTTACATAGAAAAATGACTAATGAAGGCTTTATTGAAAGGGCATCCACAGTATTAGAAACTACCGTCAGCATAGCCAAAGAGGAAATGAGGCTTGTATTTTGTGGATTTCTGGTGTGGATGATCTGTTCTTATTAAGTAGGGAAAAAGATAACAGCTCTGGACATATATCATAAAACCAAAAAATAAGCTCTATAGGACAGCTTATAGTGCTGCTGGTGCTATGCCAGGGTAAGTATAAAGCAAATGGGAACCTTTTAGTATAGGGAGCCGAGTGTATTTGGCTGTCTTTGTGCTTATTCTGGTTCACGGCTGGCCAGAGCCTTGCGAGGCAGGCTGGTCTAACAAAACAGCCAGCGTTAGTCAGTCTCTGCAGCATTCTGCAACTTCTCTGTCACTTTGATAATGGTGATTTTGTTAGAGCTGCAGTAGGAAGAGCCAAATGGTAGATTATTTCTTTTGTTTTCCTGTATAACCGGTCTGTCCTGCTTGCTTGCTTAGTTAGTGCTTTTTTGGTATTTGATAGGTCTTGGTTTTCTTTTCCTTCTAGTGCTGCCTGGAAGTTAGAGAGGGGGGGCTTAGTGTGTTCAGTGGAAGATCCTGACGGGTGATCAGTTCATACCCAGCTAATGTGCACACGTCTTGGTGAGCTTGGCCATGAGAGCTTTGAATTGAAACGAGGAGCTGTAGCCATTGCATTGCATATCTTGGCAACAGTTGCTATATACGACTGCCTTTCTAGGCTGCACTGATACAGCTGGAAGAAATACAAAACCTCTTCCAACGCACACAGTGGATGTTTTCCTGTTTAAAAAGCTTATGTTCATGGATTCCCCCCCCTCCCTTTTTTCTTCTCTCCTCATCTCCCACACAGTAGTACTGAAAACTATAAAAAAAAAAAAGTCTTTGGCTGTTGTTCTCAGTGGTTTTGTACTCTGCTGATGCTCAATGTTCCTCTTTCTGTACAAGTTAATGTTTTACAGGCACTTAACCATGCTTGACGCAAACATTGACTTATAAGAATTTCTCAAGGAGAGACATCCATAAATGTTATGCTGATTGTTGTTTACTGGTATTTTCCAATGTTATTGCCTAGGCAGGTAGAAGAAAAATGAAAATATGTGTAGTTTCAGAAATGGAAAAAAAAAAAAAGATGCCTCGCTGAGGTTTGCTAGGTATCACATCGCGTGAAAGGCCTGTGTCCATTTCGGTGCTTGCTATCTCACAAACGGTGAAGCTGGCAATGAATGATGTTTGTAGATGCGTGACTGTTGTGACCTCCTTTTCTAAAGGAGAGCTACAACCTGCTTTGGGCTCTGACAACACTTAATGTCAAAATGGTGTAATTTGTAATGCTCGTTGTCAATGTCAGCTGTCACAGAACAAATAAGCATAAAAAGAAAAGCTGGCTCCCTCTGTCCCAAAGATCTTTGTATCATAAGTGTGTGATGAGATAGGGAGAGAAGAGATGAGAACAGGGAGGTGGTGGGGACATACGTGGAACAGTTCTTATAAGCTGCGGTCACCACACACAGGTTGACCAGTCATTTTTGAGGCTTTTGTATGTGTCCTGCTAGAGGGGACTTGTGAAAAGGGCTTTGCATGGGTGTAATTCAGCTTTGGATTTTGGTAGGAGTTGCTCATAGATAAGGAATAGGATGTGAGAAATTTAGAGGGGTTGGAAGAGCTGAAGGGTGGAGGTTCGTGATGTTGGCTGAGTGGGGGTCCAGGTCTACACTAGAAACTTGACATGAACGTGGACCCTCGTTTGGTATTGTTTCTTCACTAGCAGTAATACTAGGTTGAAGCACTTTTATGGCCATGAAACTTAACTATCTGGCCTGGAAAAGTACTATGAATTATACTGAAGAGTGTTTCTTTTTGCTGTAGAGATCTCAACAGAGAAAAAGGGTTTGGCATGTAACTTCATGTTGTCTAGATTTAAACCTGGGTGATGTGAAGGTCCATCTGTGTAAGAATTGTGTGCTGAAGAGCTAAGATCTTGTCTTCAAGGGGTGTTGGTTTCTAATACAGTTCTCTAGTTCTAAAAGCGGTGCCTGGCATGAAAAAATACAGTATGTTGCAAGCAAGCATAGCTTAAAAAGAAGTTACTGTCTTCCTGGTGGTGGTGGTTGTCTTGAGCTGTGTTAGTCAATATGTGGACGCTCGTAATTTGGGTTGCTGCAAAACTAGTTGCATTACCTTAAAAAAAAAAAAATTTGGAGGTGGTTACATCTAGTCAGTGGATTACTGCAATCCAGCTGTAATAACAATGACAGTGCAGGATATTTGTGCCCTAGAATGGCAGTGCACTAAGATAATGACTGCAGCATGGTTTTGAATGACCATAAGGGGAGCAAGGTGGCATTTTTTTCAGAGACCACAAAATGGGATAATTTAGTGTTCGAGAGGAAGATAGTAAATGCTTGGGTATCTGTCTGGCTTTTCCCTGTGGGTGAAATAGGAATTGGAATTGAAGGAGGTTGCAATATGTAGATGTTTGAACAGAGAAATGTAAACTAGCTGTTTGTTTCAATGGTGTTGGCCCATGTAAATTAGTTTAAATATAGAAGATTATTTGAAATATAAAAGTATCTGTAGGGAGTAAAGGGGGGAACCTGGTCAAGGGGAATTGTTTTTACCTACTGTTTCAAAACAAAGGAGTTGACACACTTGACTTGTGTTGCATCCTAATTCATACTGAGCAGTCTTACTTTCATAGCTATTTATGATTGAAATTTCTGGTTTGAAAGCTCTTAATTTAGTGACACTGCAAGAACTGAATTTTCTCTTTTTAATGTTTTTACCTCCTTTTAAACTTCTGTTGGTCACTAACACTTGTATTTTGATTCTGTGAAGAAAGAAGTTAATAGGTTTGTCATTGCATGTCAGGAATGTCCACTAAAGGATACTGGGTTGAGTTTAAAGAGCTGAAGACAGATTTGGTTTTGAAGGTTCATTTAAAAAAACCCACTTGATCCATGGCATTGTACCCAGGAGCTGAGTGCAAGTAAGTCAGGACAATGACTGGATATATGGCATCCTAGTGTTCACCAATTCAGACTGTAAGGCTGGAAGGACTGGATTGCTTAATCTCCTGTATTTTGCAGACCATTAAACTGCAGTCAGTTTTCCCATGTGTTGAGCATAACTTTTATTTGCCCACTTGTTTGACTCTTAAAAAAGTCACCAAAATGTGTGAAAAGATACTAATTCCAGGTGTGCATTCTCTGTTGAGCTGTAGCCACAGGATGGGAGAGTGAGGGTTGAGTGTTTCTGAAGGTATGTGCTTCCAGTTTTCAGATGACAAGACATCTGGATGTCTGAACAGAGCAGATGAGCTTTGCATTTCTTTTGTAGATAAATGGAAGCTTTAGTATTTTTAAGTAGCAAAATTGTCACTTGCAAACTAAGCTGCGTGAGAGTAATTTGTGATTTGATAGACTAAAGTGAGGGTACTTGTTGAGAGAAATATATGGAGCACCAGTTTTATCTTGGAAGGCATGTGCATGCTTAGGTCTGCAGTGTAACCTGCTTCAATGACTTTAGTGTTTTTAATGCCCCAGTTGAGATAATTCATGGTGTATTACACCTGACTTCCCTCCTCTGTTTTGAGTTGCTGGTACCGTCCTGCCCTTGTGCTGACCTGAGGTTTACTCCTATTTTCAAAGTGCCTTTGCAGGCTCAGTGTGGGTAGATGAGCCTGTGGCCCCCAAGGCGAGCAGAGATCTGGTAGATGTAGTTCCCTTCACCTCCAGTGCACCTCAGTTTCATGCATTTCTGGGGAGCTTCTGTCCTGGGATGACCTTTGTTGGCAACATTTTCCAGTGATTTATCTCATGCTCTATCTGTTTTCCTCGGGTCATCCTCACCTCAATAGTGAGAAGAGGGAAAGCTATATAGTACACTATGTTTTTTTATTATTGAAGCATGTTGGTATTTATGCGTTTTCCTCATGTTAAAACGGAAATTAGAATACAGCTATTTTTGTTCCATCTTCTACCCCCCTCCCCGCCCCACAAAAATCCCACCTAAATGATTGCTTCAGAAATCTTTCATTTCAGTAAGAATTATTTAATGTAGTCACCTTCTTTACAGATGATGACTTTGATCAGTTTGATAAGCCTGGTGCAGAAAGGTCTTGGAGAAGAAGAGCTGGAGATGATGACTGGGACAGGTATGTAAAATATCTTTATGTTCAATTTCTGTATGCTGAATTACATTGCTCTGCTTTCCCATTCTGGCATTTTATATTCTAACATTTAGAGTAGTGCACATTTAGATACTAATGAAGATGTTGGTTGTTATGTATGTGTCAACTCATGCTAGCTTGTGCCAAACATATACTTGCCTTGAGGAATATAGAGAGCACTGTGAAGAGATACGATTTAAAATTGGATAAATACTTCGTATTTGTGATGTGTAATTAACTTTACAGTTAATGTCCTGGTTTTCCTTTTAAATATTTAATAGATCTCAACTGTTCAAATGGTTAGATTTTGCTCGTACTTGAATTTGCCCAAATTAATTTTTTTTTTTTTTAAACTAGATGTTTAAATTCTTATCCTCAAAGTCCTACTTCAGTTTTACATTGGGGGAGAGTAATCGAGCTTAGGTATGGGCTTCTATTGAAAAAAATGTGACTGTTGGGAAGATTTAGAAGTACATATGAATTTGCTTATATTTGGGGAGAATAAGAGTGTGTTCTTTTACACAAAGGCATTGGGAAAGACTTGAATCATGCTGCTGGCTAGACTTGTCTATTCTTTCTGGGGGAAAACTTGTTCACTTTTTTATGGGGTTGCTTTTTTATTATTCCTTTTTAGTAACAGAGACTTGTGCAGACTTTGCCAGTGGTTTTCACTGTAAAAGGGGGGGGGGGGAGGGAGGGAGGGGCGGGAATTCGAAACGATTTTTGTCTTTTCTAATAATCATTCAAGTGGTTGTAGTAAACACATTTTACCCTAAGTAATTTTCCACTGAGCTGTGCCCTTGGAGTGAATCAGCTACTCTACATTTATGACCATTTCAGAGAGAATAGTTTCCTCTGTGCTTTTCTGCTAGGTTAAGTGGGTAGTTTTCATTGCTCTAGGAGGTGAGTAAGAGTGAATAAGGAATTTGGACAATAGCTTCAGTATACAGGGTGTTCTGCTGTGTGCTGGTGAGGGGTGTCTGCTCTCTGTCATGCCAGCACAGCTGTTTGTGGGTTGGATGGTGAGCTGCATCAAGGGACTGATCTGGTTTGAGAGTGTAATTAAAGTAACTTGTTCAGGCTGGGCCACTGTACTGTGCTGCCTCCCAGCCCTAGCTCTGGGTATTCAGAAATACTGAAGCCAATATTACAGGCAAAATGCTTTGTATTGGAATATTTTCTGAACTTTTTGCCTTTGCTGACTTCGTGATATAAATAGGTGGGCTCTTAGATGCTGGCTGGTCACATTTGGTTTTAGCTGTCCTACTCATCACTTCAGAAAACTTGCAAGAGTCAAACAGCCATTGTATCGGAAGTTGTAAGCTTATTGCCAATGGCAAACTCCCTGTGGCAAAGCTGTTTTTATAGGACTTGAGAAAGGTTATAGCGTATTTTCACTGAGCTGTGACTTTGAAGCACACAAGGATTCAGTTTTAGAAAAAAGTTTTCATTTATGTGCTTATTATTAGCTGCATATAATTTAAGATAGATGATTAAAAAATCATATTGTTTATTCTTTAGTGAAATTGTAAGGGAAGCGGTTTCAGGTGCAGTGCTGGAGATTCCAGAGTTTCATTTTGCTGATCATTTCAGAAAATCTTTCTTTGCAGCTGTATTTAATAGAATATTATTTTATTTGCATGTGTTGGAATTTTTATTATTTTTATTATTAATTCTTTCTAGATTGCCAAGCTATCTTTGGAAGCATTAATCTGTGGTTGTCTGGGCAATTATGAACGTTGTACATGGATATGCTGTTGTCTAGTATAATTGCTTGAATTCTTTTAACTACTGGCCTAATTCAGTATAGGACACAGTTTCTTGAAGATAGAAAAAAGGCGTAATGAACACAGTAGATAGACTTGGGTTTTTTTAATCTTTCATGCTTTGTTTTGCAAGCTAAATCACTTTTTTTGTGGGGGAGGGTGAAGGAATTATGCTGTTAGTCATACATCTTGGTCAACCATCAACTCTTACTGTGTTGCTACTTAACTGAGTCCCATTCCCCAGTCATTTTAAATAATTTTGAATTTCCAGATCACTTTCCTTTCTCAAACACTGGAAGGTGATAACTGAGAGTTGGAAGGCCCCTTTTACTTGGGAGTACAAATGTAACATTGTTCTTGGAGAAGTTTTCCCATTACATTTTTTTACAAATTCTTTCCCTGAAACACTTGTGTCCTTACTACTGCTCATGTTTAATGAGGCATGCTCATGAAATTGGAGGCCAGAAAGGGCCAGTCTGATGTCTTTATCATGGGTTGTTAATTTATACATTTATCTCTATAAGTAGCCCAAAGCTTCAGTTTGGGAAAAACATGCAGTTCTGATGCTATCCTGTGAGATGGCAGGGCTGATTTAGTAGTTCACTTTTGCTGAAACTTGCTTGTTCTGACCTGTCTCTGAGATTATTCATTTCTTTGACTGAAAACTTTCACTTTTTGTTGTCTTTCTTTTTTATTATTATTTTCTCTTCCTCATTTGGTGAGCTGAATTTATTCAGTGAGGGGAGTGTTGAGTATTGGGAGTTGAGGAAGTGGATGAAATGGGTCCATCTCTTCTGAAAGCCGCGAACTCTTAGATTATTTTAACCCTAATTTTGTAGAACTGTGGTTTTGGAAAGACCTTTGTGTCTTAATGATAGTGAGGGTGAGTTGCCTTTGGAACTATCACAGATGTGTACTTTTATTCTGGTTTAATTTATTTTGTGTGGCTTTGAGTGGTGTCAGATTGCAACCACTCATTTTTGTCTGTTTTTCTCAGCTAACCTAAGATCTTTTAGTATCTGGATTTTTTCTTTTTTTTTTGTTTTTAATCAGATCTGTTAATTCTGGTCCCTCTTCTTTCTGATAGATGACTTCACATCTGGACATTTTAAAATAAGCTTGAGATAGGGTCCACTTTACTGCGCAGGCTTTTCTCTGTTACTTTGTTTATTCAAAAAGTTACCAATGGTGATTTTTCTTCTTTTATCAATTAAAATATTGAATGACATTGAATATTGTATTAAGTTTGGAGGGGCATTCTGTGAAACACTTTGTTTCTGTTATGAGCTTCATTTATGTGTTAGTGTGAAGTTTTTTGACTGTCAAGTAATAAACCAAAGCTTTTAAAAATCTAGAATTAGAAGCAATTACTTCTAATGACAAAATGTTTAATCTTTTTCTAAAAAAAAATCACATCAAGGATGGTTTTTAGTAAAGTGTTGAATAGCCCTACCTATGTTTATGTAATTAATTTAATCTTGCGCTTTCTTTTTCATTCCTTCTGGATATCTTACTACCTGAGCTTGCTTTTCATTTTTGAATGCTGTTATAACACACACTCATGCCATCTTTTGCAATTTCTCTAGTGCAGCTTTATTAAGAGCTGTCAGTGATGGACCATAGTGCTGGGAAATAGTTTCAAACTTCCTGGTGCATTTGTCAGATTAGTGGCAGCTGAAGAGATTAGTGACTTTTTCCTACTTCCATTTTGGCTCTAAATTCTTCTGAAACCATTTCTGTTACGTAGAGTTTTCTGTCTCTGAAATGAAGGGCTTTAATTCTAGTCAGTTTGCTCTTTGGGATGTATGATATGTCTTATGTCCCAATTTTTGCTTAATATTGCAGTGAGGACAAAACAATTGCTATTTGTAAATGTTCAGTCATTCCTGGAACTGTTTGAGATCGGTAACTGTGGACAAATATTGTGTACCGGTGATAACGTCCTATTTAGTGCCGATTTGGAATATCATCTGTTGTCTTCTAGCCCACAAGATTTTTATTCCCCTTGTGCATTATCTGTACAGTAACCAGCTCTGAAAGAGATGTATCCATCTGCAAATACAACTCTAGGCACTGATTTATGTCTTGGGATTGGCTTCTCCATTTTCAAGTATTTCCTATACAGTCCTGAGGAACTCTTACACGTATTTCCATTCTGTTCATATAGCCCATTCTCACTTTGGGGTATGTAATTTTTATGTAGTATGTAAGGCTTTTTTTTTAAGTGTGCAGGTAGAAATAGGTTCACATTCTTGAAAAACAGCTCATGTTTCAAATCACTGGCATCTCATTTTAGTATTAGGACATGCATGTTCTAATATGGGCATCTGTCAGTAATAAGTGTTTATTGTAGAAGGGGGAATCTGGTTATTCCTGTCACTAGGTAATTGTTTCACTGAAGGAAGAATGAGATTAAGCAGTTGTCCTAGAGCTTAACTACTCTGGACTGTAGTTCTTTGTGTTGCATCCTATTTATGGGACAGATGCTATGTGATGGCAGGAGTTTTGTAAGCCAGGTATTTCTATGCTTCCTGAATTCTTAGCCACACTTACAAAGATGGTGAAACATGCATTTGATTTTGTCATGCTACAAATGTCTGTTTGACCTTACCCTGAACTTGAGGAGGAGAGAATAAAGTATTTAGGAAAGATCAAGGCCTAAGTGCCTCTGTGCTGAAGTGTAGCTTGCGTGACATGGTGGCCTGTAGACTGTTGTCCACAGGACATTACTGTCTCACTCGCTTCTTCCCTCAAGAGGTGGGAAACAGCAGTTTGGACACTACGCCTCAATGACCTTGAAGTGAAGGATCTAGAGTGGGGACCTAGCTAACCATGTTTTAAATGCCTGCACTTTGTCTAGGTTTATGTGCTGTGTTATGGTTGGAGGGATATGGAAAGGAGAGCATGTGGAAATGAAACGACAGTGCAACAGTAGTCTTACATATTTTAAATGAAACAATAGACCATACATATTAAGTATCTCCTTTTTCAACTTGCTGAATGCTTTGCTAAAAGGAAAGCCTTGTGCAGACTCGGGGACAATTCTCCTCAAGTTAGTTTTTTAAGTTGTATACCCTATATGGTGTTTGTTTCTGTTTTCTGAGGTTCAGCTTCTTAAATTTGTTAATGTTTTCCAGTGAACTTGATGATGACTTGCTTGGAGAGGATTTGCTAACTGGCAAAAAGGTAAGAGATGTGGATTGAAGTGAATTGTTACAGATAATAAAATGTGAATGTTGTTCAGCTCACCCACTTCAGTTTGGTATGGCCTTTTACGTATTTTACAGTCACCTTCCCAAAGTCTTGACAGCCACAGGTACCCGAGATCTGCCCTGTTACCAGAGCGCTCTGCATCCAGAGCTCTGTTTCCTTTTGTGAAGTACCTCGAAGTGTGGCTTTTTAAAATAAGACTTCTAGAAGAAATATTTTTTTCAGAGACAGTATTTCTTCTCATAACATACGGTTCAAAAAGGAGATGGTTCTCAAAATCAGTTTTTCTGTAGCTCATACTGACTTAACAATTAAAAAAAGCCAAAACAAAAAAATGCAATTATGCCTCCTGAGTGCTGATTAGCATTCTGGAGAATTTACTTCAACTGCCAGTTTCTTGGCTGTTAAAAGCTACTCATGAAAATACCATCAGTATTTACCAGACTAAAGAAAAAAGCAATCAGTGGTGTCTGTTAAAGATCTACTCACTGTACACAATCCACTACTACTTTGTCTAATGAGTAGGCAGAGGATTTCCCCTTCTACAGTGAGGGAAGGATATGGGAGCAGCTAGCATTGGAGAACATAAATGAGTTCACCCATGTCTGCTATAGACTCCTCACTCTGATACCTGTTTCCAAAATTGTACTCTATGAATAGAACTAAATGTATGTTTGAATTTGCTAGATATCTGCAGAAGACAGGGCTTCTGTTTAGGAAATCAAAACTGGCTAGTCCCCTCTTTCTCCACTTCATCTGCTAAATGAATTCATTTAGAAAATAGTTTTTAAAGTTTTAGTTGGAGATTAATAGGTTTAAGAAACCCAGATCTGGTAAAAGTTGAGTTTTAATAGATGTAGTTTTTTATAATCACACTCTAAATGTTGGAAATTAGCTTCTTGAAATTATTCTGTAAGTAATCTGTATTAAAGATAGGAAGTTCCTTTGTCTCATGTACTCATTTAAAAAATGAAATAAAATTCAAGGAGGATGGGGATTGCAGATGTGTGTTATGCAGTTATCAAAAACATAAGCAGTTAACATTGCATACATCTTTGTAGTTGAAACATGAGTTGATGAAGTAACTTACTTATCTTAAAAAAAAAAAAAAAATTACCTGAATGAATACTAACCAATACTAGATTTCTCCATTGTGTTATGTGTTCTTGTGCTTTTTCTGTTCTTGTTTTCCATTTGCCATGTTACAGGGCTCTGAGGAGTTTCTGTGGTGGAGTAATAATACGATTTCTCAGGAAGTTTTCCCTGAGCTATTTAGGCTAAACTGGCTTCTACTTAATCTCATCCCAGTACTTTTAGATAAGTCTACCCTTGTATAACCTTTCTGCCCCTATTACTTTAAAGCATGGAAATAATGTTGCTGAGCAAAACTGCAGTTATCTCTTCCTAGTGGGTAATTATTTAAAAAGAAAAAAAAAGGCAACTGAAAGTATCATAGACAAATTAGGAGGAGTTCAGAAAAGGCATGATATTGTCTTTTGTTTTTTTTCTTCACTTACAAACTAATTGTGGTTTTTCAATTTTCTTCATTTCATCATATCCTTTCCTCCAGTCTGCTAAATAGCTCTGCTTTCTAGAAACTGTAGTAACTTAGTGGGTTTTTTTTGACTCGCCTAATGCATCAAGGTCACAAGGTAGTTAAATAAGAGCACTAAAGCTAACCTTTCTTTCTTCTGGGTATTTAAGTGAGTTGTCATCTTTGGCTGTATTTCGGAATGCATGAGTGAAAAGTGTTGATAGGTAGGCAAATTTGAGTTTTGTAAATTTCCGTAAGACTGACAAACATTTCTTTTCAGATTTGTTGTCTTGTGTGGTGTATTTTTTCTCATCAGATTAGGTAATTTCATTGCAGATATGGTCTTAGTCTGGGATGCATTCTTCATAAAAAATACTTCGTGTTCAGAAGTTTCAGTAGTTTCAGTACCTAATTAGTTAAAAGTTTATATCCTTTCTTATGTTCATGATTGACTTTTTCTGAAACCTAGAATCAGTCAGACTTGTCAGATGAAGAGCTGAATGATGATCTTCTGCAAAGTGACAATGAAGAGGAACAAGAATTTCGGTATCTCTTTTCTAAGTCTTGGGTTTTGAATAACTCTAAGCTATTAATGACTACTACTGATAACTAGTAACTACTAAACTGAAGTTATTGGTATATACTTAAAATAGTTTTGCTTTTTACCTAGTGAGCTACTTAATGATGTGTATATATAATGTGTTTTGTAGCATTGTTAGCATTTCAGTAAAATGATTTTTTGTTTATTTGAATCTAATATATTTAACTCAAATCTATTAAAAAAAGCTTATAGAGAAGAGACTGCATCATCTCCTGTGCATTTAGAATTATTTATTAATACTTACAGAGCTCTTGTTCTGTGCCTTCTTGGTATTGTTGTGGGCTTCCTTTTTTGCCATCTTTCTTTTAAAAATATATCTTAACTCCTAGGACGCCAAGGAGGGGAGCTTCATAGTTTGTAAGGCTTGATTTGTCGCTTAAATATTTGTATACAATTACACAGCAGAAAATTTTGTACAGAGTTTATAGGGTTGAGCAGATACTTCCATGGGAGTTTACTGAGGATCCTGCCCTGTGAATACCCTGTGATGATACAGCTCCACAGCTGAATTATGGGCATTACAACTCAAAATGAGTGTCTTGACGTTTTTACTTTTCAAGCTGGACTGAAGAGGGAAGGAGAATGCTTGTGATGCAGTACCACTGCTGCTTTTAATGGCCTGTGTTTTGCTAGCTTTTCCTTCTTGCATGCTATGCAGGCATGTCATCTGAAGGGGTATGAATATATATGTATGTATAATGTATATACATATGTTGCTCTGAGATCTCCGTTCTATCCTTGGCTGGAGTTAGCACAAAGAGTCCTGTCCCTGTGTTGGATTGATGAGGGTATGGTGAGATACCTCAGACCATCAATGTCTCCATTGGCTGCTGTTTTCCTCCCTGCAGGAGTGAGGACTGGACTGTCCCCTTCAAAACGGGGAATCCCAGTTACAGTCCTTGCTGTTTCTTCTTTGCATTTCCTCCTTGTGAGCCCTGGTCTGCAGGGATGGCTATGTGACTGCACGAGTGATGAGAAAGTGCCTAAAGTGTGATAATATTGAGCAGTAGAAGCAGATTTATGTAGACAGGTCTTGCATTTTTAGCAGTTTCATTGCCAGGGAGTGAGAGCATTGCTCCACTCCTTTCCCTTCTCCCTCTATTTCCATTCAAACTCATTTATGCCTTTCTAGTTGGATAGATAATAATAATCCTGCATGATGTCTTTTGTTTTGTGTTAAATCTTCTCTGTTTTATAGATGCAAATAGCTCAAAGCTGCCTGGACCTTGTTCCCCCAAACTTAAGAAAATAGTAAATAATAGGAATGTAATTAAAAAAAAAAAAAAAAAACCCAACAAAAAAAAGCCCCCGAAAACCCACAACTTTGTTTTCCTTGTACCCGAAACCCTCAAATCAAGAAGAGCTTTTTTTGCCTGCTTTTCTAACTAGTCTGCAGTTGGTTAGTCATTCTTTTACGTGTTGATGGCACTAGCTACTGTAAACAGTATTCTGAGTTTTGCTTTTCCTCCAGATTATAAACTTGCCAGGTTTTGTATTGATTGGGTTTTTTTCAGTGTCTGTGCCAGTGCTGTTACTAAGTTAGAATAAATCTTAGATGTTTAAATGGCAGTTCTTGACTATATTTTACGTTATTTTAAGTAGAACATTAAATCTGTCACAAATGTGTAAGTTTGAATTCAAAATAATCAAGAAGGAACAGTATTAATACATTTAATAAAAAATAGTTTACTAGCTTATTCTGAAACATTGGGAAAACAGGTGCAGTTATAGTAATTCTGTGTAAATTTTTTTTTAGTCTCTGAATTAAAATTGAATCCAGACTGCTTTGGTTACCAAGCAGGGCTTTTGCCAGTTTGACCTGCTAAACCATCTGGTTGGTTTGATTCCCTTGGTCAAATAGCCTGCAGCTGGTGATAAGCTGCAGTACAGTACGCATTATGAGAATATGGCATGGAATCAAATAGTGTGTGAGGTATAATTTTGTGCACCAACTTAGAGAATTTGTATTTGTTGGCTTTGTTTTGATAAACCTTTGTGAGTAGTTGACTGTTACGCTTCAACCTCTGAATTTTTTTCCCCCCCATACCATAGTTCTCAAGGTGTCACAGTTAGCCTCAATGCTACATCTAGCATACTTACATCATACGAACTCCCTGAGACCATCAACGATCAATCGATAGAACATGAATCTGAGTATGACCAAGGGGAAGATGAAATCGTTTATGACAGATCTGAAGCACCCGAAGTATATGCTTCAGAATATGCAGAGGAAGGACATTATGAAGGCAATGATCCTGAACTGACAGAAGACCAAATAGAATATGGGGAAGAGCCTGGAGAAGAAGATGAAGTGCTAGACCTTGAAATCAATGAACCCCTAGATGAATTTCCAGTGAGTTTCTTTCTATTGTATCTTCAAAGATAACATTGCTTCACGTGCATAGGGTTTTAGACTGATTTGAAATCTGTTTACCTCCCTAGGGAGGAGGGGAAATTAGACCTATTATCACTGTCTGCCAGTTTCTTTATCTAGGCTGTGACAAAGTTTGTGTTGACAGCTTGTTTGGCGGTAGGTAATGCTCCTTTGTCATGCTGGAAGGCAGTTGAGAATCATGACCTTGAGGATCCTATCCTTAAGGAAGAAAACAGCTTTGTGTGGTGGAGATATACTGCCAATTGTTAGAAGTACTTAATGCAAAAGCTTTTATCCAGGCTTTAGACAAGATCTGATAAAGTCCTTCGAAGGTGAAAAGATTATTGACCTGCTAAAGACATCTTTAAGGTGCTAATATCGCAAAGTGATTGATGTCCTGCTCGTTCATCCTTTTTGTAACTGAGAACTGTCTAAACCTGAATAAAGAGATTGGAGGTTAGTTCAGAAAATGTCACCTGCATAATTCAATATAATTTAAGCAGTGTATGAGAGAACATGCACTGGGTTTAATTGCTGGTGAAATGATTTAATCTTAATTAAGACTGTATATGATCAATGAGATAATTTAAAATACTAGCAAACTTAGGAAAGGTTTTGCTCTTGTTTTTTGTTCATCATTGTTCATGTGTAAGCACTTGCAGAATGTTAAGAATGTTTATATTTTTGATGGGGTAAAGTCTGATGTTAATCTATATGTGCTATAGGTGCATGTTTCCTTTGGTAAGAAAGTACTGCAGTGATTGTTTCATGAATTTGTAGTCATAAAGGATGTAGAAGTACAGAAGTAGGTGGGACAAGCAGTAGTAGACGGGATCTTTATGATGACATTGGTGGGATCTGAATGAAAACTGTTTTGGTTATGGATTTGATAATATTGAAATTATTGTCTAGTTAAAAGCCCTGCTAATTATATTTTTGTGGTGGGTTGACCCTGACTGGATGCCAGGTGCCCACCAAAGCTGCTCTATCACTCCCCCTCCTAAGCTGGACAGGGGAGAGAAAATATAACGAAAAGCTCCTGGGTCGAGAAAAGGGCAGGGAGAGATCGCTCACCAGTTACCATCACAGGCAAAACAGACTCCACTCAGGGAAATTAGTTTAACTTACTACCAATCAGAACTGAGTAGGGTAATGAGAAATAAAACCAAATCTTAGAACACCTTCCCCCCACCCCTCCCTTCTTCCTGGGCTCAACTTCACTCCCAGTTTCTCTACCTCCTCCCCCCGAGCGGCACAGGGGGACTGGGAATGGGGGTTGCGGTCAGTTCATCACACGTTGTCTCTGCCGCTCCTTCCTCCTCAGGGGAGGACTCTTCACACTTTTCCCTTGCTCCAGCGTGGTGTCCCTCCCACGGGAGACAGTCCTCCACCAACTTCTCCAACGTGGGTCCTTCCTCCGGGCTGCAGTTCTTCACGAACTGCTCCAGTGTGGGTCCCTTCCACAGGGTCACAAGTCCTGCCAGCAAACCTGCTCCAGCGTGGGCTTCTCTCTCCATGGGTCCTGCCAGGAGCCTGTTCCAGTGCAGGCTTCCCATGGGGTCACAGCCTCCTTTGTGCACATCCCCCTGCTCCGGCATGAGGTCCTCCCCGGGTGCAGGTGGATATCTGCTCCCCTGTGGGTCTCCATGGGTGCAGGGGCACAGCTGTCTCACCATGGGCTGCAGGGGAATCTCTGCTCCGGCACCTGGAGCACCTCCTCCCCCTCCTTCTTCAGTGACCTTGGGGTCCTCAGAGTTGTTCCTCTCACGTTCTCACTCCTCTCTCCAGCTGCAGTTGCACAGTTGTTTTTTTCTCCCCCCTTTTTAAATGTTATCCCAGAGGCGCTACCACCATTGCTGACTGGCTCGGCCTTGGCCAGCAGCGGGTCTGTCTTGGAGCCGGCTGGCATTGGGTCTCTTGGACATAGGGGAAGCTTCTGGCATCTTCTCACGGAAGCCACCCCTGTAGCCCCCTTGCTACCAAAACCTTGCCATGCAAACCCAATACAGCCTTATATGATGTCACTTAAAATTGACAGTTCTGATAAATACAATACTTCTCTTCCAGTTCTGGAAACAGTAACAATGCATACTGACCACATGTCTTAATGGGTTTGTGATTCTGTAAAGTTGGCCTATGTCTTTTCACCTTCTTGTGTTATTGCCTTAGGATGAGGATTACATGCAATCATATAACGAGCAAGCAATGGAAGAACAAGAAGAATATACAGCTGATGAGGAGCTGGAAGAATCCCAGACAATAACAAATGAATCAGAAGAGGTATGTTGTGAATTGAATGGAAACTTAAAATAACTAGTTTCAGACTTTGAATTTGTAGTATTGTCCATATTGCTGGGTAAGAACTGATGCAACTTTGCCAGGGTTGAAGTATTTGTGGTATTAGTCTTTGTATAAGATGAATGGTGATAGCATCTGTATTGTCAGATACACAGATCCCCTCTCCCCCTTGGGATGAAAGTCATAAGGGAGAGCTCAAAATGTCCATAGTTAATCTTAGCTTCAGCATTAGAAACTTCAGGGACCCTTTTGGTTAGAATGATAGTAACACTGCATGCTGTCTGTTAAATCTCTTAGAGCTATGGTGCCTCACTTCCAGATGGATAATTTGCTGCTGTTGGGAGTGCAGATACAGTTCTTGGGTATCCCATGTTGAGGAGGAGCGTGAGCATGGAAGGTTCTGTATGTTAGGAAGGCAAAGGTCAGATCATTGTTTTGAAAGAAGTTGTATTGTGACTGAAATTTCTGTGAAGTTTATCCTAATTCTTCAGTTAGGAAAAAGATGAGTTCCTTTGTTTGCAAGAAGAACGCTTATGCCAGAAACTGTCAAGTATACATTCACTGTTATAGCCTGGAACAGTGGTATCATACCTGTTACTAATTTGCAGCAAGTTTTTGATGTGGGATTTTTTTTCCTTTCCCCACCAGGAATCTGCTTTAATTTTACTTTTATTCCAGTTCTTAATTAAATAGGATTGAATGGATTACCTGCTGAGAAGTGTAGTCAGTGTGTTCCCTCTTTGGAGTTTTAACTCATCAGGAAATTAATTCCTCAAAGACACAGCAGCGTTCTTCTATGAAGTTCTAACAAATGGGTGTGCTGTGATACTCTCTAGTTGTAGCAAACTTATAATAATAAAACATTCTTTGGTAGGTGAAGAGAGATGTGTTGAAAGGGGCCACCTGCATTGTTCAGTCTTTGCTGTTGCAAGCATGACATCTTACACCAAATATACATTAAACATAGTTAATTTCCTATTTCCTAAGTATTAAATCTACCCTTCCAAATAACTGTGAAACACCTGAACACATTTTGTTCATTCACTGGATTATATACACTTTCCTTCTGGTGGTTTAAAAGCAGCCTGATGCATTTGTGCTATCTGCAGCCACAGTCTATATGAGATGATGAGAGCACTGCACATCATGTAAAATTAAGTACATAGCTGGGGTTCACTGTCAACCTTACGCCTTTAAAAAAGCACAGCTTCATTTTTAAGAGTATGATCTAGTGAGAATTCTGTAATAATTGTGTTGTCTAATTTTGTTCAATTCAGAATTAAATTCCTTTCGTTCAAAAGATAACATTAATGCAAATTTTTAATTGAACTTGTTAATAGAGCTTTTAGAGAATTTGTTTATCATGTAATGGGAACGTTTTGGCCACATCTTTATTCAGTTAATCTACATTCTGGTTTTATTCTGATGGCTTGCAGATTGCCACAGGTTTCTTGTTTCCAAAATAGTACCATCTTTTTATTCATTTATTATTTCATATGTAGCTTATTTACATTTTGTCTGTAGGCTTGTAATTGCACTCTCCAAATGAGAATACTACCAAGAGAGATAATCTTTGTAGAGTATGCACTTCTGTTTATTACATGGTTAGTTGTGTGCCTCCAGCTCTGAATAGTTTTGTTCTTTATTCAAGTGTTATATTTAAATCTCATAAAATTCAGTGCTTGTAAACAAGAGTAATTGTTTGCATTCTCCTGTAGAAAATGTGACACAAGAATGGAGCTGTAGTAGTTGTGGTACAAATAAATACCGTTGTTATTTCTTGATTGAAAGTTGGCATCTGAATAACTGAGGGCGAGCTGATAGAGAAAAATGTTTGGTAGTGTTGTATTTTAAGCAGTTTCCACATTAAAACCAAATGAAGCCTCTTAAATTGCATGAAGAAATTTTGTAAACCAAGGGAAGAGCTGACTGGCTGGGGAATTGGAACATCATGGGGGAAATGGGTGAAGAAGGGAAGTGAGAGACCTTTTAAGAGTGGCAGTCAGGTGGGAGATGTGAGGAAGAGTCAGGAAAAGTTTGTCCTTGGCCAGATCAGGTTCAAGGTATGCTTTTTCACTTGATATTTAATTTGAAACAGTGCTTAGAACTTGGATTTTGAATGAATAACACTCTTCATGGAGCTTCCTTGAAAAATGTAGCGATGTTTCAGAAAATAATTTTGCCTTCATAAGGTACAAAGCAAAACCTAATACCCAGAAGTTTCAGCAGCAAATAGGTGTGGTAAAACTGTCAGTTACACGAGTTATGTCCTAAATATTTTTAGAGTAATAATATTACTAATTATTTCTATGAAATATTCATAAAAATGTAACCTCCTAAAATTAGAATTCGTAATTTCCTTGTTTTATATTGAAACTAATCTGCTGTGAAGTCTATGATAGGGGGTTTCTCATTGCATAAATTTAAACCATGTCTTGGGTTACGCTAATAAGAAATGATGAGGACTTTAATCAAGAAAACATTTCATGAAGAAGTGCTGCATACTGCTTTTCTTTTGATAGAATACAGACTTGGAAAAAAAAAAGGCCAATGTGTCTGCCTGTTGAATTGTTCCATCTGTGTGTAGCCAAAACTTAATGCATTTTAGGTCTTTTGTTCAAGTTTGAAGACACTACCTGTCAGCCTGGAGGAAAATGATGAAAAGAGCGCAAATCAAAACAGCCAAGTTTTAAACATATTTAGAAGCTCTTCAGTTTGTTTTTTTTTATTCCAATTTTTCATCTGTGAAGTGGAGGTGCCCTTGGAATAGCTGTAACATCCTCTTCTCTGTTATTTCTTGATCCCTTAGGATTGAGCAGTTGCTGGTGCTTCAGTGTTAGCCTCTGGTAGAAGCCTCCACTGCTTATTTTCTAGCTAGTTAATAGTCACCTTCATAACGTTTCACATGGAAGGGATCTGGTTTAGCCTTTACAGTGCTTACCTGTTCTGTACATCTTGGCACTCTGGCACAAAGCTCTCCAGAACACTTGACAGTCCCATGTTTAGGAGGATCCTGTGCTAAAATCAGCATTTATCATGCTGACTAGTGTTTTCTCCTGCTTTCCTTGGGCTATGTCTGTTATCATTCCTGCAACTGGGTGGCAGGCTGCTTGGAGCAGGAGCGCTCACTCTTGCTCCATAGCAGATCATAACCCAGCGCGGGGGGTTCTGGTCAGTGACTGGGATTTATGGCATAATTATTTAATGAGGATGGCAGAAAACTCTGACCTTGTGATAGGAGAAAGGTAATTATTGGAAAAGTCAGCAAAGCTCTTTGGTAGCTTTGTGCAAGGTGTCATAATGGGAAATGTTAAGCTCCCTTTAAGGAGAGCTGCTAAGAAGTCTTGGCTGGCTAGTCCAGGTGGCTCTTCGAGGACTGTTTATGTATATTCAGAGATATTCATGATTAGCAAGTATTAAATAGAATCCTCTAAGTACTGGTATGTATTAGTTCTGTGTCTGCGCTTGTGTCTTTTCCTGTATAAATTTCTTTTGAAACATAGAATCCATTCATATACTGTAATCTTGGCAAAACAACTCATCCTGTTAGGCTGGAAGTTGGTAAAGATGATCTAAAGAAGTGTTGCATGCTACAACTATTGAACAAATTGCAGGGTAAGGGTGTATGCTCCTACACAGCTCAGATAACCTTTCCTGGAGCTATATGTAGAGAACATATGGTTGGCTGTCAGACATGTTTGTGTCTCCATTGCAACTAATATAAATCCCTCAATAATACATGTAATCAGACTTGGACATGGGTCAGTTCGCATTCTCGAGCACTGCCTTTCCTTGGTGCCTGCTTTTTCATTAGCTCCTTTGATTTTTTTTTTTTGTCTCTGATATTTAACGCTTGTATGGCTGTTTGTTAATAGGTGGCATGAGTATTATACTGATGAATAAAGTGAGTTGAGAAGACTACAGAATTGGTATAAGTGGCTAAACAGAATAGTGCTGGTCTAGAAAAGTTTGAGAAATGTTTTTTATTGTTGCATAGGAAAGTAGTTGTCTTGTAGTCTGTTACAACTTGCTTTTTATTTTTTACAATGAAATTTTTTTTCCTCCAGAATGAATAATTATCAAAAGGCAACAGTATTTCCACAAGTGTTTTCTGTAGCATTTCATTAAAGCATTGCAAAATTTTTCAGGACAGTGCAGACTGCATTAGCCATTCTAGTCCTGCTTCTGCAGTCTGAGACACATGTAGAGCCTTGCACGAGTAAGGCTTGCACTCACAGATGAGATTACATGACTGAGACCAGTCTTTGATGAATAAAAACTGGAATTCCAACATAGCTTTTAAGGGGCATGGACATAGAGAGTGGACGTGTCTGGGGTTTATGCTCTAAAGTAAAGCAGAAGGCTCAGTGTAGTGAGAGCGCCAAAACAGCTACTCCAGTTCTAATTTCCAAATACTGATCCTGAAGGGAAAGTTTTTAAAGACAACATTGGAAGACTAAAATTAGGGGGTTTATGGTATTTAAAAACATAGATTTGATAGAGAGACTGCTACTCTGTTCTCTTTTGGGAGTCCCTCTTTTGAAAGTAAAATGCTAACTCTGTCTTTCTCCCTTGTTTTTGTTTGTTTTTATTAAACCATGTTAGCATCCCTTTCCTTGCTAACATGCCTCCTCTGTTCCACGAGTCTCAACTGCCTGTCCTCAGAGGTGCTTTGATTATACATGGTTATGTTAATCAGACCACTTGTGCTCAGTTTGGGTTTTCTTTTGAGGTTTGGATTTCTTTCAGTCTTGAAGGATTTTTTTTTCCTGATATCCTGTCTGTTGTTTTTAGCTGCATTTTTTTATATTGTAAAGTCCATATGTAAAAGTAAATATCTTTTTAAAGTATAAGCCTTAAAGCTTTTTGTAAACGTTTGCTATTCTCTTAGCTATATCTTAAAGCATTTTTGTGAGGTCAGGAAGTGTAGTGTTTGAAGGTTTGCCTGGAATGGATAAAGCACATTCTGTGACAAGGAGATGATAAAATGAAAATAACTTGGGATCAGTGACCCATTAAAGCCCAGTAACTAATTATACAGATGATTTATTCACCAGACCAAAGCTGGAGAACCCTTGAGCTGGAGTTCATACGGTGTGCTGTCTTTTAAAGTAGAAACTGTCTTGCCAGATCCTGCCTGGGATCTTGCTTCCCATGTGTCTTTTTGGGTTTGGATGAAACTGGACTCCTGGATAAGGAAATTTGCAATCTCTTGCATCATTCTGCCATTAATTCTTTTTCTTGATTTGTGACTTAGTGTGTCAGTCAGGTGGACAGATACTTGCTGTGCCTTTTTTTGTATAAATTACTGCACCAATCTGGTTAATTAGAAGGTTAAACAGTTTTTTGCATGTTACATCTCACTCATTTTTAACTGTCCTCAAGCAACGTAAAAGTTATAATGTATTTAGTGGCTTTGCAAAGAATTAAAATGCATGTGCAGGCTCTAAGAAATGAGCAAGTAGGCTTGCACAAGAAATAACCAAATACACAGTAACCAAATATTTTATGGAAAATCGTACTATATTAGAACACTTCTAATTTTCAACTCTAGAAATCAAATATAGCTTGTGTAACATTCTGAACATTAATTTTATCATGCCAGCACAGGAAAATGAAATTGATTTTTTCTTTTTTTTGTTTTTTTAATTTGAGAGTAATCCATTTTCATTTGGCACATTGTTTCATCTAAATAAACGTTCTCCATTGTAGAGAGAACTGGAAAGTAAATGAGGGCAAGGGAGTAGCATTCCAGTATACAAATCTAGTATATTCAAATTTTATCCAATCCTGTTCTCCATTCACTTTGTCAGTTGCTGAATTAAAACTGGGAAGTATTCAAGGAGTAGAAAAAGTAAAGACAAGTACAGTTGTACATACCTAGTGGAATAAAATTGAGATGTAAGGTTATCTGGTTTTTGTTGGGGTTTTTTTTTTTTTTTAACCAACATGCTACTGACAGTAAAAAATGAAAAGAAGTTAATGATTTAATGTTTGTATTACTTGAATCTGGTGGTGTTGCAGGTTTGCGTCTTAGTCAATTCAGGGATAAAATGTTACTCTGTAATGCAAAAGTAGCTACTAATCAGATGGTGGTTCTAACTGGAGTTTCCATATTCCCTTAAATATTAAGCAAAATGGGTTTTCTCCATAGATTTTGCTATATAATTTATTATATAATTCATATCTTTATTTAAAAAAAATCACCAAGCTCTTAAATGTTCACTGAGTTATGTATGAGAATAATGTATAAAGCCAGCAAAATTTGTACAGTGGGACCTTTAAAGAAAGCTTTGTCTTTTGACACTTACTGATCACAAGAAAGTAGATTTTTCAGTTTGCATGTCCTCTGTATTTTGTGATTCAGGCAGCTATTGAATCTCTGGAACTTCAAGAAGAAACAAAAGAAGAATCTGATGAAGAGGAGGATGATGATGAAGAGTCTGGACGATTACGTTTCAAAACTGAGCGGAAAGAAGGAACGATAATTAGGCTCTCAGATGTGACAAGAGAAAGGAGAAACATTCCAGAAACTTTGGGTGAGGTTTTGTGGCAATGGGCTATTTTGAAGAGCTATAATAAAAGACAGACAGGCCTGCCAAAACTTTTAGAAAAGAGTTTAAGGGCAAAAGGTAGAACAGTTGCCTTCTAACTTAGACTGGCCTATATCCAAGTTGTCCAAAGTCATATGTAGTCTGTTGGAGTATGTGTGGTGTCTTTCTCCTTGGGAATAATGTTTAAGCATATCATGTTTTGAAAACCAGTGCGATGTTTGTTCACTGAGACTTTTGTGGTGTCTTTGAAAAGCTTTCCTCTTTTCAAGCAGCAGCGGTCTGATCTGTGTGTGTATTGTGGTGGAATACATTTTAAGGAATTCCTTTGGACTTCCGTCCTTGGAAGATTTTCAGTTGGTAATGCAAATCTTGTTACTTGTGTTCTTCTGTGAATTACCTGCGTGTTTGCTGTTTTCCCCTAGGAATGTAAGCATGCTGTGAACCTGTTGTGTGCCTACTGTTGGATTGGCCTAGAGAAATTGTAACTTGCTGGGGAGTGTGTTAGAAAAATACGGAAACCCCTCTTTTCTTGCTTCAGCTTTTCTAACATGGAACAATCTGGATCTCCTACACCACCTTGATTCTTTAGGCAGTGTCTAAAAGGGTATATTTTCTTCATATTTGAGTAGCATAACACAAATGTGTTTGTTTCTGGGAACACTTTCCATGCAGCTAATGAATTTGCCACTGCTAGTTCAGAAGCAGCAGTAGACTTGCAACTTCCTTGCAGCCGCCCTCTTTTAGTCTATAAATAAAATCACATTGGTTTATGGTTTTGAGAGTTAAGTTCAGGCTGCCTCAAGTGCCCTGGTACTCAAGTATCTGATACTGGTGTTGTACCTGCCCCACTGGGGATAACTATATTGCCTCTTCATGTTGGCCTTATGGTGGTAATAATAAATAATAAGAATAAAAGGTCAAATTAAAAAGGTGATATTAGGGAGATAGGCAGAAATCAAGTTTTGCTTTCAGAAAGATGTACCATTCTCACTTTTGCTGCTGAACCAAAATATCAATTCAAACTATGGAGAAAAAGCCCTGATCTTTTAAAGAGAATCAAGATATGCAAGAGAGGTGAACTGGTAATGAAGGCAAATTGTCAGATACTGTTGGCTAATTGTCAGATACAACTGAGAGAAGATGTATTTTTTGATGATACTTCAAGTCTTGCCAGGCTGTAGGGTTGAATTCTTTACACAGGATTGCTTTAAGATGGGTGCCATGCACTGTGAGCTTGGTAGCTGGGTGCTTCTGCTTTCTTTCCAGATGAGTCAGTGTCTTTGGGACAGCAGGGTGTTTTGGAATTACATTCCTGGAGCACATACCTAGATTGCTGGAACTCGTCCTGAAGAGATTTTCCTCTTACCTTGAAAGCCTTGCTTTTCCAAGGATGTCAGTTCTAAGGATTTTTCTCGAGTTGCATAGCCTCCTAATTCTTTAATTTGGTTACAAGGAATTTGGGCTTTTACTATGCCTGCAAAAATAGAGAAGCCTTAATTCTGTAACAAAGGTGTTGTGGCTAAGAGGACTTGTTCATGAGCAGCAAGGAGTCAGCTGCAAAGGCTGAACCAGCCTTTCACAGCAGTATTCATGTAGGCCATGCTGTGCTGTGAGTGAGACGTCAGTGCATGATTTTGAATCAAGATCTTTCTCATCTGTTGTTCGTATTTAGCAAATAGCTCTTCTTACTTGCAATTTCAGGCAAAGTGTGTATTAAGGGCCTTTTTTCAGCATTGTTTTGATGGTGAGGAATTGATTCTGATTAGAATAAGACTGAAGGGAACCCTCTAGAAGCACAGAGTAGTCTATACGGGCAAGGGATATTTTAGCTGAGGTGCATTCCAAATGTGTTTTCAACCATAAGACCATATTACTACATACCACATACAGACCATATCTTATTTATACAAAAGGTGCTGGTGGCTTTATGAAACAGAGTATTTTAAGAGTAAGAGTGCACTGGAATAGCTAAATCTCTGCATGTAGTTGCAAGGGAAATGACAATTGCCTGCATTTTTGGATATCTGTGGATTTACTCTATAGTTTAATGTAAAGACAAGACCAGCCAATGAAGAGAGAACCTGTAGTGGAGCTTGACTGTTAAAGGAACAGTGATTCAAATTAGACTTACTTTTAAGTGTAATTTTAAATGATTTGGGATGTAGGTTTGAGATATAAGGAAAAGGGGATGCAAATGTGGATGAATCTATAAACTAAAGAGCTTTTTTTGAAACTAATCTTTGGCAAAAATACAGTCTTGCTGTTCTGAAATTGTTTCTGTTCATACTAGTTTTTCATGTTAATTTGTTGATTAAAGAGACCAACTGATTGAGCATGTGGTACAGAGTTAAACAGCAAAAAATACTTGCTTGCATGTAAGTATTTGCTTGCTTTTGAGATTATAGATCAAATTTTTACAGATGCTACTGGTTTAAAAATGAAACTTCATTGCAGATCTACATCTCCTTGCTTTAAAATCTGAACATAGCTGAGAAAACACTTAAAGAGGAATTAACATTTCAGTTGAAGTTACAAACGTAATTTCCATCCTGTCACATTTTGGTGACCTTTTGTGACAGCTTGTCTCTATTGGAGGAGTGCATTCTTACTTGCTGATTAAAGATGTCATTTGAAACCATTTTATTACCAGCGATAGTGAAATTAATCTTGACACTTAGAGACACTAGAAAAATAATTGCTGATTCACTGCATTAACTGTGTGTGTGAGAACTGTATGGTCAAGATGAGAATAAGTGTGTGCTGATAAAAACATACGTAAAAATATAGAGTATTCTCACGAATGTAGTGGAGACCTTTCCTAAATGTTTCTTTATCCAAGATAAGGTAAGTAGTGGTTTTGAAAAGTTTAAAGGAGAGGTGGCGTAGGACAACCATGCAGTTGATTTCTAGAGATACCGAGTTTGTCATCTTTGGTGAGAAATATTTTACTTCTTTCAGTGCATGTAGTTGAAGTCTTCACAGAGTTGGAATTGTTATGCTCTGGATTTAGTTAAGGAATGTGAAGAAAAATGGTTTTGTTTGGTATCACCAAACTAAAGTATTCTCTCTGTACCTAATTTAAGAAACAAAACCAAACCCTACACTTATGCAGAGCCATTTGCAAAGTGATAACAAAGGTTATTGCATGTGGTAGTACTTTTTGTTATGTCCTGCTTAGCTGGCTTATGTTTACTCTGGTAACTTGTGCCTGCGATCTTCAGGTAAGACTAGGAAATTAAAATGAATGGTTTCACTGTTGTCCTGTTGCACCATGTGGAGAAGCACATAGTATAATTGGGTTGCAAGTCTGGATGATGGGAAGAAAAAAAGTTAAAACAAAGGAGAACAGTTGCTGTTTCTCTCAGTTTAGGTTGCTTGTATATAGAATAGAATCATAGAAGGCATATGTAAAGGCATATGTATTTTTTCTTTTTTTACAGCTGTTGTAGAATGTGATTTATGTTGTAAATCTCTGCATTATCCAGGTTAATAGGGGTTCTGGGATCCTCAAACCTGGGGTTCTGAAATGCCATTGCTCTCGGGGAGCCACCCAAGGCAGATGTAGCTGCAGAGTCCTGTGCTCGGGGTTGGTGTAGGCAGGAGCCGGTGGCCATGCGCTGCAGCAGCCCGCACACACTGTCCAAGGGGCATGGCAGTATCCAGCCTAGCTCAGTGTGTTTTGGTCACAACGCACACAAGCTCTTAGCCAGGGAGAAGCAGTGGGCCTTTTCATGTGAATACCTGGCTGTGCTTTGGAGGAGTCTGGGGAGGGAAAGAGGATTTCTTCTTCCTCTGCTTGTCAGCTCTTTTCTAGTTAGCAGTTTGGTCTTGCTTTCAGGGAAGACAGGGACTATTTTCCTGCTCCCCTCCCTGCAAAACCGTCTTCCACACTATCCTCTCCTTGATCTCTGTATGTGTAGCACAATGCTCTCAAATTCGAGAGCCCACCTAATAATTGAGCTGACAGTATATTTTGCTGTGTGGTGACTGATAGCAATATAAAGCACTTGAGGTGTTCATGTGTTTGGTACACTGCATGAGTCTTCACTTCTGCAGTCTGTCTCTGAGGCTCTGAACCTGCAGTTTTCTGTGTAAGCAAAATTCTTCATACTACTGCCTTCAGTGGCATGTTGTGCGGGAAGTATGCTTGATGTTAATGTAATCTTAACATTTTTTTTTTCCTAAATCAAATGGTTATATTACACTTCTGTGGTCATAGATGTGGTATGAATGTAATGATGCTTGCTGCAGTGAATTCAGGGTTTTTGTTTTGGTTGGGATATTTTTTTCCAGGGTCAGTGTTACACAGTTTCCCTTTTCTGGCTGAAAAACTGAGTATGTGGACTGTGCCTTTAAAGACACAGCCTTAAAATTTTAAGAACTTTTGTGTAAAGTGAGTAGGAAAACAATTTATTAATTTTGATTTTAAAGAGTGAAAAGTAGCTGCACAGCAAAGATCATCAGGACTAACTTTGCCCTGGGTGCTGTCATCCTTCCCCAGTCTTAATCAGTGCAGCCCTCTGAAGCCATTTTGTTTGGAGCAGCCCATTCTTTCTTCTAAAGTTGTTTCTATTCAGTGCCCTTTGACATGTGCTCAAGAGGCTGAGAGACTCAGATATGATCTGGCCTTGTAGGAAGCCTAGCTCTATTCCTGGGTTCATTAAGAATTGCTTTCCTCACGTGTGATTTCTAATCTGTTTAATAGGAAAGAGCTGCTTATTGTCTTGAATGAGTGTCAGTGGTAGGTACTTGTTGCAATGACTGAACTTTGCTTTCCAAACTGCCTTGCTGAGTTCAGGGTTGTAGTGTGGAAGATGGCAGAAAGATTGCCCTATTCTTGGAAAAACCAGAAGACTTTCCAACTAGCAGCATGTGCAGGATGCCATGCAGGATTTGGATCCTCTCTGGTTCAAGGGAGGAGAGCTGTTGCTTTGCAATGTAATGGCACCATTTCTTCCCATAAGTATATGGGAGCTAGTGGTCTGTCTTTCCTTCAGACCAACTAAAAGCCCATGTTAGCCCTTTCACACTTGCAAGCCTGTGAAGAAACTCAACTTGCTTCAGGGGTGGACCAGGAAGAGGCTTGAAATCAGAGCTCTACTTTTCCCATTAAACCAGCTTTTTTCATCCTCAACAGCTAAAGATGGATAAGGTGGTTGGTTTAGTTGCATCTAATGCTTTTGATTGCTTTGGACAAGAGTACATTTGTCTTAATTTTCCTCAGAAATCCATAGTGTGCACATTTAATACCATACTAAGACTTGAGGGAGTGTGATTCCTTGCCCCTTTCTAAGCATGCCATGAGATTTTTCCTGATGAAGCCTGATTGTCTTGGGCTCTGCCAATCTCTCAAGGCAGGTGCTAGGGCAAAAGTAGCATTTTATAAGAATATCTGGTGTGATTGTAAATTAAAGCTTCATGCCACTTAATTGCAGTGTCAGAGAGGGAAGAGAAAAGGAAGAGAAACTTGTCTCATCACCAGCGTGCAGAAATCAAATAGGAAGCTATATGGCAGATTCTGGGCATTTAGGAGTGTGTCATGTTTGCTGTGTTCTTAGACAGTCAACAAGTTCTAAACTTTTTTAAAAAATCAAAAAGCCGCTGCTTTCTGGAGGTGCTGAATACCTCTGAAAACTGGGACATGCAAATTTAGTCTTTGCAGCTCACTCGTGCAGGTAGTTTTTGTAGCCAAGTGAGAACAACTGCCACAGTGGGAATGCATGGCACTCGCCCTTTTCTGCCCTTCTGTCAATCCTCAACTTCCAAGACTAATTGAGATTACTTATGAAGACGTTTAAGATGGTGGTTTAAGTAGCTTTGGCTATTACTTGCAAGAAATTTTAAGTTTTCTAATTGCTTTAGTTATGTATTCTTGATGGAGGATATGTAGTGACGTGGAGATGTTGTAGTAGTGTCTCAGCTGCCAGATACAAACTATTTTTATTCTGATCTTTAGATATTATAGCCATTATGTATAGTATTAGCAAGTAAAACCGCTTTGTCCTGAAAAGTGGTCCCTGTACCCAGTCTCCTTTAACATTAAGAGCAGACTTTTTAAATGGGAAAAATGGAATTCTTGCACTAATTGCCATGTATATGAATTCAAAATATGTTTTTATTTGTCAGGAATGTGTTTCTTGTCGTTTGATTTTTGCTCTGTTAGAGTCAGAAGTCAATTTTAGAGGTAACAAGGGATCTGACTGGCACATGGCAAAATCCTCAGCTGCATGTTTGGGTCAGAGTTTATCCCTTTTAAGTAACTGAAACTTGGTGAGTGGCACCGCTCGTACTGTTATGGTGTGTTTCCTGAATTTTACTGTAGACTTTCTCTACATTGCAAAGTAATGTGATGACCTGGGCCTGTTACTGCATGGTTTTCTCTTAGTGTTATCAGCATTGATTGTCCCAGGTTTCAAGCAAATTTGGCTGTCCTCGTTGAGTACTGTCTGTTCTCTGGTGTTTACGTGTGAGGTGAGCTGAGTGAGCATTATCAGTGGCCGTGTATTTGACTTGAGCTGAGCACAGATTTTGAAGTGTGCTCTCTAAGTGGAATTGTCACTTGTGAAGTACAGTTGGTTCTTCAACCACATACAATAGATAAAATATTAAGTAATTACATACTGCAGAAACACTTCAGTGACCAAGAAGTCCTCCTTTGGAACAGGCCAATGTGCAGAGGAGTCTGGAGGATAAAAACTGTTTGTATAGAAAAGTCAACATATCCTTTACTGTAAAGTTTACTGGGGGTTTTGCAGACATTTCTGCAGATAAGTGAGATGTTGTTTAGGGTAACACAAATGTGAGAGGAGCCATAGCTGCCTCTTACAGCATAAGGCAAGCTTCAATAGCATTTAAAAAAAAAAAAAAACAACAAATGTTTTTGTTCATGTTTGTTTCATTTACCTGCTGCTTTTTGACTGTGCAACAGACACATGTATCTCTGCTTTTTCCTTTTAAAGATGTCTTTAATGAAATGTTAACATGCCACCTAAAGGAGATCAAAGTGCCTGCAAATTTTGTTAGTTGCAGGGATGTTTCTACAGTTCTAGCAATGTTTTTTTCATGATATTTTCCATCTCTTCAGCACAAAGCTAAAATATTTTTCCTCATCTCTCTCTTTTAACAGAACTTTCTGCAGAAGCCAAAGCAGCATTACTTGAATTTGAAGAGAGGGAGAGGCAGCTTAAACAGGGACGGTATGGCTCAAGGAGAGGAGGGCGAAGAGGAGGCTCAGTTATGTGCCACGGAATGGGAGAACAAAGGAGAGACAATAATGATAGGGGAAGAATGAAGGATCACAGGCCTGCACTGCTGCCAAACCAGCCATCGACAATGGTACCTTTTAATCCTTAGTATTCTTTGAACATGCTTTCAGGAAATTATGGAGAAATGCATTCTAAATCGTGAATCTTTACAAAGGTGGAATATATATTCCAATGCACGCTTTTTGCTCTTTCAGGGCACTGTTAGGCAAGATGGGCTTTGCATAACGTGGTGATTGTGAAAGTATGTACTTAGTCCTGTTACCAGACTCAACTTGAGGAATCTGAAGGCCTCCAAATGAAAAATGGATTTTGACTCGTACAACACAGAAAGGCTTACCTACTGGTTTGCATAGGGATGGAGCAAAAAGTTAATTCCTCTGAGAAGTCCTGTACATGCAATGTGGAAACATGTTCAGTCCCATGTTATCAGTAGTCATTTAGTTTAAAAAAGTATTATTCTGTAAAAATATTTCTTTTTTTGTCAAACTAATATTTTTGCTGATACTTTTTAAAAAAAAAAAAAAAAAAAAAGTCTTTCTGTATACCTACCGTGCTACTGTGGAGGCAAATAAAACCCTAGGGAGGTAATCACCACTAGGTAAATTAGTATCTTGGGATTTCAGATGGAACTTAGCTTTGTTACTCTTCCTCCCTCCACCCTGCACTTTGTATCACAAACTATATTACTTTCTCCATCCAAAAAAAAGCCCCAGCAAGTGTGTGATCAAGAGGTGGCCCACGCTTATTTTTAACTGTCATAAAATGTACTGGAAGCTGAGATTGTAGAACAAAGCCTGTGTATGTCTTTGCAGGACAAGGTCATCTGTGTTAAACAAAGGGGATTTTTTCCAACAGCAGTAACTCTAGGTGCTGATCACTAGCAGGAGTCGGTGGATATCTCAGCGGTTGAGAGCCCTGCAGTAGAATATTTCGTGCTTTTAAAACAGTGAAGGTGGAATAATTTTTTTTCTGTATTGCTGCAGTCCTTGCTAGTTATTTTGATCTTGAATGTTGTAAACATATTGTGCTCATCACAGTATCTTCTTGTGCATACTTTGTAGCTGCTTTGCTTTATGTATATGGCTGCTGAAAAAAAAATGGTGTGTCACATCTTTGTTACTAAAAGGTTGCCTGTTTGGGACTCTTCTTGCACTGCCATTTGGAAGTTACTGGGCTAGGACTGATATGTAGTATCAGTGAGTTCAGAAGCAGAAGAATGTGTCTGAAGAGAAACATGATAATATTTATTTTTTTAATTATAAATTATTTTGGCCATTTGTTTTTGAGTGTTGAGCAGCAAGGGACTTTCTTCTATGATACAAAAGGTACCTTTGAAAGTATCTTTTAAAGTAGTTTTTTCTTCAGGCAGTATGGATAGGTGGGCTGCACTGGTATCTTAGTATCTAGCTTAATTTGTATTTTGACTTTTGTTGTTCCTGTTAGGTCTGTTTTCTCAGCCTCTTCTATATGTAAGACAAAAGTTGGTGGATTTGTTTTGATACTAGGACTCAGATTTCTAGTGATCATCACATATACCTTACTGCAGTTGATGACAGTTTCCAGTGACATATGCAGAACCCTACATATGAAACTAGACAGTTTCACTGTTAAAAATAAGTGAATGAATGTCTGCATTCCCTGCGTGCTCTTTGCTCCTTGCTCTTTGCTGTCCTCTCCTTCACACAAATGCCTTTGTTCCTTTGCTTTCCTGTGCTGATGGTTCTTAACAGTTCCAGTTGATGATATGGGAAAGAAGTTTTTCTGTTCATATTTGGCCTTAATTGTTCTCCAAAGGTGTCTTGGTTTTGTGCTGGTTTATGTCAGGATATTTTAACTTTAAAGCCTATTGACTTTATTCTTTTGTCTGACTTTAGACTCATTCACAGAGGTTAATTCCAACACACCAGCAACCTGTTAGGAGTCTGTTCCAGCAGCACCACCAACAGCAGCAGCACCACCAACAGCAGCAGCAACAGCAGCAGCAGCAACAACAGCAGCAGCAGCAGCAACAGTTACAATCTCTGCTTCCTTTACAGCATCAGCATCATTCTTCTCCTCCTCCAGGGCTACATATGCCCCCTCAGATAGAAACGCCTAGAATAATGATGACTCCACCTCCAGTGACACCTCAACAACCGAAGAACATACACATAAATCCACATTTCAAGGGGACAGTAGTGACGCCTGTGCAAGGTGAGCTTTCTGAACACCTTCCCAGTATGCAAGCGTGACTCATCTTCTCTGCCAGGGATGCAGCAATTTGTTTGTCACTTCATGGAAATATGCTTCAGGCTGATATTTTTTTCCTTAAGCTTGAAACAAATGTTTTGCCTAAAGTAAGACATAATGTTGTTGGGCTGTGGCCAGCTGGAATAGTAAAGCGTTTTCAACTTTGTCTTTGTTACTCTGCTGTAAAAGTCTGCAAAGAACAGTAAAAATGGAAACTGAAAAGAGAATGTGCTTTTTAAAAGTAGCAAATGTCAGTTTTCAAAGCTAGGTAAGTACTGCAGTTTATAATTTCCCACATCATTTCAGCTTCAGCCAAGCATTCACAGAATGACCACCCACCTATTTCAGTGAGAGTAGAGTGAGGCACTCCTTGCACTGTAATTGCTCTGTGAAAGGTACCAGCTGCCGTCCTTACTTGACAAGATACATGCCCTCAGTTCTGCTTTCAGTGCCACATTTGTGACTGTTTGATTCACAGTCTGCAAGTACACTTTTTCTGTAGCTTAACACAAGCACTCTTTGGGCAACACTTTTTAGGGCAGCTCTCAGCAGAGCTGTTAACATTACTGCTTATTTGGGAAGTGTTTAATGCCTAAGAGGATAAAAAAAAAAAGGCACCTATGTCTCTCTGATTTGTGATTCTGGTGGGACAGCAGGTAAAGAAACACATATATATTTATACATATTTACCGTCAGGTTTTCTGTATTTTTTCCCCCTTCAAATCAGCAGATCTCCAAGCCATTGCTATCTGTGCTTCATTTATTTGACCAATGAAAGGTAGGAATTGGGCAGGGTAGGATATTGCCAGTTGATAGAGATCTATTAGGCTTCTCACAGATGGTTTCATAGTAGCTGCAGTGTAGAGATTATTTCACTTTTTTCCTGTCTAATAAAATCAGTGTTTCCCACCAATTTATGCATCAGGACAGATTATTTGGAAGCAGTCCAGAAGGTCCTTTAGTCTTGGATTTATGCCTTTTGTGCATTTTCCTAGAATTTCCGAAGCAACGGTTCTTGTTTTGTGAAAAGCAAAAATTTGGTTTTAGACTATTCTAGATGGCTCTCCTCTCTCCCCCTGTGAAACAGTCAACAAATCTGCATCCAGGTGAACAAGTTTCCTCCTAATGCCAGCAATGGCTATTGAGGATTTTTGCTTTTGCTTAATGTCAAAAGTATACCAGTGTATCTTCTTTCTTTTGTCTGAGTGGGTTTTGGTTTTTTTTCACATTATCAGGTGGCTTCAGGCTTGTCTAAGCCTTACTATTACATCTGTGGCACTGTGGGTATTCCAGGGGCCTTGCTTTATCTTAAACATAGTCTTTTTTTCTGTCTTTACTTGCAAATCCCCATTTTAACAAAGTTGTGTACCTCCTGCATGTTAGGAGGTCTTCCATATTGGATCTGTAGTGGGTTTTTTGTTTGTTTGTTTTTTTTAAGATCTTACACCTGCTGACTTTGTGTGCACATTCATTTCTTGACTGGTAAAAGTCTAGTCATCCTCTCAGAGTGAGCAGCCCTGGAGAATGAGTGATCCATTTTTGAATGGTGTAAGACCTGTATTTCCGTGAGGAACATCTTTGCGATGTGTGTTGATGGCGGCTGGTTCATATGAAATAACTTTATGCTGTCCATTTTACTGAAGGAATCCTTGGCAAGACTACTGAATATTTCTACTAATAGGTGTGCAGCATACTATTAAATGCAATCTTTTAAATCACTGTAGAATTTTAATTTTGATTAGAGAGCATGTATGGGAAGCTGAGTCTTCTGCAGTGGCTGAGAGTAGTGGCCATCTCAGGCTCTTAGTCTGCAGCAGTACAGTTATGTTACATGAAAGTATACATTTGCACACCTAAGGAAAACGTGTAGGAAATCAGTAGTGTTCTTCAGGGAAGATGAGCATAATTCTAAAATCTTCAATGGCATTTGCATATTGAGATGCATTTTTAAGCAGTCACTGCAGGCAAATGGTAGACAGAAATTCCAGTGTAGGGAGAGCTGTTCTAAACTTCCTCTTAAAAAGTCCTCCTCAGTTTAATCTGTCTGCTTGAGGCCCCAGTAGGCAGAGACTGGTAGTTGGCAACATAAGGATGTTTCACATGCAGCATCGCTTATTTCAGGGTAACAGGAAGTATGAAAGATCAGATCGACTTCATGTTCTTGATGAGATCCTGCCCCTTCTTGGCTGAATATATTTCCAGATACATGAGGGTTTTTGCGCATTGGAGAATACAGTCAGATAGGTGCAAAGTTTACGGGGATTCTGTTGTTGAAAATGTGATGCCTTGGAAGCTAAAAATGCCATGTCTGGAAGTGCATGATAGGCACACTTAAGTTCTGGTAATTTTAATGGTGTGCTGTCATGTTTTAGTGTAGACTGGCATTTTTTTCCTCTCTAATTTTATGGCAGGATTAAGCTCACGTACTTCTAGTTGTCAGCACCAGGAATGCTTTTTCTAACTGCAAATCATAGAAATACACTTTCTCAACATCTTTTTGGTTTGAGTTAACCTTGAAATGCATCGAGTGTTATCAGTATTTTCTAAAATAAACTCAAACCTCCTGTAAATTGTTACGAAATTTTCATGTGAATAAAATAGCATGTATAAGAGCTCTAATAGCTAGCTACTTCAGGCTGGAAGTGAGTTGAAGAATCCTATCATTGGCTTATTCCTTTGATGTCTCAAAGACAAATCTCGTACAGTGGCCACCATCTCCCTGCCCAGCCTTGAATCTTGATTCAAAAAAAAGTTACTTTCAAGTCAGTTTTGTTTCAAACAAATTTGTACTATTTTTAGTCTTTGAAGCTCCATAAATGATCACGAAGGACTCGGTCTATCAAACCCCCTAGAACGGTTACGTAAGCCTCTGCGGATACCTGCTCCGGATACTGTTCAGTTGGCGTTGAGCTGTGCCTTTTGTGGCATTTGAATCTAATGTCTTTTAGTTGCTTGTCATATGGTTTTCTCTTTCCTTTATGCCCTATTCTGTAAATTAGTTTTGAGTTGTAAGTAGTAATTTTTGGTTGAATGCATGTCCAAATTTGAGTATGATCAATTTACAAATGCTGGAGGCCTATACGTAGATGCACTGTGAAATACTAATTCAACCTGTTATAATAGGTATTGAGTTTTTTCCTCTTAATGTTTATATCACAAATAATTATTTCAAGGATACTGTGGTGCTGCCAAAATTGACATGAACTAATGAGCAGTTTATGGCAGCTCGGGAGATTAGTATGCCATTTACCTTTTAAAAACTTTTGGTGTCCTGGGAAAAATTACATTATAATTCTCCTAAATATTCAACATGAGAATTGCTGCTTCATCTTTTCAGGTGTAGCATTGGAATTTATGGTCAAAAGCAATTTAATCTTCTTGAAATAGTATCTAACAACATGTTGTATATTATTTTTGAAACATACTTTTTCAAGCCTATGCAAGATTTGACATCAGGAAATGAATGTTTATTTGGGACTTCTTTGCTGCTTCAGCAAGTGTCCAAGGATTGAAAGGGCACAGAGTTTGAACTACTATCTTTCATGAGTATTAAATGCATTTGCTTAAAATATATAAATATATATGCTGCTGCCAGAGGCAGGATACTGAAATAGACACGAGTGCCCTGTTGAGTTGACATTCCTCTACATTTCCTACTTTCCTGAGTGCCTTTCTGACCTGTAATACCTGAGCTATTTTTGGTCCTAGGTCTGTCAAGAGCACCCTGTCAATTTTTTCCAGGTGGCCGTGGCTGTTTGATATCGACAGATGTTCATTAAAAGCCAAGATGAGACTATTCAACTAATTTGCTCATGTAACCTGATACAAAGTTTGCATGCAGTCCTTTGGCGCTGAAAGACTGGTGCAATTAGTTTACCCCATCAGTTGCTGAACTAGTAAGCCACAAGTACTTAACAAAAGTGGATAGAAGCCAGACGTGGACATGAACTAAAAATAACTGCTAATGCATTAGTTCTTGTACCTCAGTTACCAAGGAAAAAGGGATTTTTGAGGCATCTTGTCAAACTCTGTTGGGAAATGCAGCTAGTTTAAGGGAGGAGTTGTGTGTCTGTCATACACTTCAGAGCAGGGAAGATGTTAACACAGTAGTTGTCTACAAAGTTGATGTTTAACCCTGTCACTTTCAGAAATGCAAAAAAACAAGTAAAAGAATAAACTTACTAAAAGTTTTTAGTAAATGAACAAACATGTTCAGTGCTGTTTCATTAAAATGCTTTATTTAACTTCTCTAGGCCTTCTGTTTAACATTGGACACTTGTACTTTTAACAATTTGACAATGCCACAAGGAAAAAAAACTGTACTGGAAAATGGGAAATCTGTCATTACACTTTGTACTGGGGAGTTTCAGTCCCCAAGGTGATCCAGCAGTAGACTTTGTGCATTATGCCATAATACTGAGTGAATGTTTTGGGAAATTTTTTTTTTTGTGACTAGTATGGACAAGTCATACAGATTAATGCCCCTGAAATCTTAATTTTGGAGGTTGTTTTTCAGGAAGATGGTCTCCTAATTGTTCTTGGTGTCTCTTTGTGAAATAGCAGTCTTTCATCTGAGATCAGCACAGTGATCACAGTTGCATATACCATTAATCTGGCAAGACCAGATTAAGTAGTTTTTGCTTGGTGTCAATTGCCACTGTCTGCCTCATTTTACCCTCCTATGAACAGTGATTTACACCAGATAAAGGCTCTGATGTCCATGCTTGTTGTGGGAGGTTGGTGGTGAGAGTGGGAGATACCTAGGAAATCTTGAGGGGCGTGAAGTAGAGAAGGCAAATTAATCATGTATCCTTCTATTTGAAACATTAAATTATTGTTAAGAGTCTCTGTCAGCTTTGTCTAAGAGATGTCTTTGGCTGAATAAGTATGCTAGTTTTCCTTCCTGCAACAAGGACCAATTTAATTCTGGAAAATGCAGAATTAAATTATGTAAATGAACTAGGAGAATCCTGATTGCCCTGTTGCATGTTGCGGGGGAGGGAATGGTTGCATAAAGTTAATTGTAGGAAGTGTGACATGTGAGGGGAAATGTAGCAGATTTTAATCATGGCTTCTTATTGCAACCACTTTTGGAAATAACAGCAACAACTGTTAGGTAAAACAAATGGTGTTAAAAGGCGCTTCTTGTTTCAGTGCCCTTGCTGCCAGTTCCAGCCCAGCCAAGACCTGCTGTAGGACCCCAGAGATTTCCTGTGAGTAGCAGCTGTTTCTTCTTCTCTGATATGGATAAGCATACATTTGCAAGAAAATATTAATATAGCAAATAAAAGCTGTTCTAGTGAAATATAATTTTAAGGATTTGTAAATATTGACAATACACTCTGCAGTTGAAAATGTTTGTTAAAAGCTTAAGGTCAATGGATTTTTGAGAGTAGAATTAATTCTGTTTAACTGTAAAATTGTTGAACCAGTCTCTCCAGTGGGAGAGGCATGAATGCATCTTGTCTTAAGGAATATGGGCTTCATTTTATTACTTGACTCTTTCTGTATAAATAGAATCCTTATTTGATTTGATATAATAAAAGGCTTTTTGAAATAATCCCTAAGCTTAAAAAGCGGTATATATGTTTTTATTGTAAAAATCAGCAAAATTTAATTTTTATCATTACTTCAGGCATTTAAATGCCCTCATATTTTTATATAAAAATGGGAATGGCATTGCATGACCTTGCTTTCTTGTATATTTCTAACTTCCAAAACAAACAAGGCACCTAGCTGATTCACTAGGCTAATTCCGTTTCATAATTTCCTTTAGCTCTGTGAATGGAGAGAGTGCATGCTTCTAGACTTTTTCTCATCGTTTCACAGTTCTGTTGTCCTAAATTTTCAGTTCAAGTGGTTTGCAGATTATCAAAATAAGCAAAAGAATAAGTAGTTCATGCAATATTGCCTTAAATATTTTCAAATAAAGACCTGTATATTATGTTTTCCAAAATGTGTTTTATACACACAAAAATTATCCTCTGTTAATGTGTGCAGCGTTGGAGGAGGAAAGTAGATGTTTGTGAACCTCTGTGTAGTATCACATAGTAAATTACTTGCATAGAGATCAGATGTATTTGAAAGAAGCATGTTTCAGAAACCTGCTGTGACTTTAGCCATGTGCATACCTGGTTGTTTTTGACACAGAATATTTTTCATACAGGACGTCTAGGTAAGGAATTGTGATGTCTGTATTTTGTATAGTAACTGAGTTTTTAAATTGCCATGTTTCTTCTGTGAAGTATAAAAAGGTTAGCAGTAAACCCACAGTTTAATTACGTAAATTCATGTTTTATAATTTCATCATCAACCCTATAACTGGAGGTATTTTTCTATGAAAAAATACTGCAGTTTTCAAGGGAAATAGTTTTCTTCAGCCCTTAGTATTATATGGAGACCTTATTAACATTTTAAAAGTAATTATAACTTTTCTTATGAAAGCAAGTATCTTGTGTTTTTTTTCTTTTGACACCAAGTTGCTTTGCCAATAAACAATTTGGGATGGGAAAGAAATTGGAGGACAAGGAGTATCTGTAAAGGCATTGTAATTGACATCTTTGAAGTGTGTTTAGATCAGTGTAGAAAAATTGGAAATTAATTTTTTCTAAATTGACTGTGAAATTAGACTTTAGTTCTGTGCACTTGTGGTTTTGCAAGTTGAGAAGTACTGCATACTTAGCTAATCCTGCATGCAAAAGTTTTTAAAAGGGGGTAAAATAGATTGAACGTTTTTGGTAGGACTCTTGTTCCTTTTGCTGGAAGGAAAATACTTGACTGCTTGCTGCCTTTTTATGTAAGCAATGCACTAGCAAAGAGTCAGTGTAATTCTTTTTTTGTAGAGGGGAGGAGGGATAGCTTAGATAAGAGGATCCAGTACTGTGATTTGGTTGCCCTGAGTGTTTTGGGGTTTTTTTTCTACCTCAGGTCATAACCTGCTAGATGACCCTGAGAAAGTTACTTAATTGTTCCATGACTCTGAGTTATCAAATGGGTATAATATAGACTTGCTTTATGAAGTACTTTATAAATTTTGCATAGGTTATCAGTCGTATTAAATTAGGAATTAAGTGTCACTGTGTACATATCTCTTGTTTGTTTTATTAAATGTAGTATGTTAGCTCTTGAGCTGAAGACAAATTTACTTTCTGACTTGAACGTTTTATCTTGCAGAACTACTTTTTCTTTGCTCTTATATGTCAAATGCCTTTGTGCCATTATAATTCACTTGTTTATGTATAAATGTTGACTTATAGCAATATAGCAATGGTTAGACAACTTTGGCAAGCCATTTGAAAGAGATCAAAGTAGTATTCCAGACTGTAGTTCATTCATCCTTTTCCTCATTGTAGAAAGAATCTCTGGATATGTAATAACATGAATTTGCTCTTGTTTTTAGGATTGCCTAATCAAAGGATAATAGTCAACTGATTTTTTCCGGTTGCTTTGTTTCTAAAAATCTGTGGGGTTAGAATTAAATATTTGTAGCCTGCTTTCCCCTTTAACTTTGAACTGGATGGTTTATTTAGGTTGAATGTGGCAGAGGTGGAAACATTAAAGGTAATTAAATTCTTGCAAGGGAGAGACCTAAAAGTGGCTAGTGCCCTAACTGAAGGAAAAATTGACTCTAAGTTCCTATCTTATCTAGGAGAGAAACCTCTCAGCACAGAGAACCTGTGTGTGCTCCAAACATGGGAAGAGCTTCAATCAGAGCTAATCAATTGCAAGTCGTAAATCCATTGGAAACCAGGTGTTATTAATTTAGGGCTAATGAAGTGACTTGTAACCATGTAATGGTTAATTCTTACAGCCTTTTGCAGAAGGATGTAATTGAAGAGTTGAACAAAGTTGTAATGAGCACGTTAGCATATTGGTGTGAGTTTTAAATTATAAGAAATAATGTAGGACTGAATTAGGGTAATGTTGATCAGGATTGAACCTGCTTGGAGTTGGGACTGATTAAGTTCACTTAACCTTGAATCTAAATTCTGGTATTCCAGGGTAGTGCTCACTGTTCAGTTGTTTCTTACTTAAAGCTTAACTCCTGAACTGTTTAAAGAGGAAGTACTAGAAAGGACGTAATGGAATGAATCCATGTTGCCTACTTAAGAGTTATTTTAACATTTACAGTAATCTTGAATCAAGCAAGGAGGTTGTCTATCTCTTCTTCTGTAAGCATTCAAGGTGACTTAGTGTGAATGATATTTGAGAGCTATATTCAACTGATTAGGGCTGAATAAATGGTGGATCTGAGGCGTGTAACAGCTCAGAAACGTGGTGAACTTGTGGTAACTGGGAGTTAAAGACCTGAGTTCTGCAAAGGCTTTTATGCTTGTCTAAATTGCACAGTGTTCTTCAGGTGGCTGTAGTTGATAGTAATCCAATCTTCAAGCATAGTTGATACTAATATTTTTCCATGTATTTGAATTAACCTGGAACTGTGCAAGTGCCAACTGCGTGTTTTCTTTAAACTGTTTAAAGAACAGAACAAGCTAACTTCTTTGGCAGAGTCCTTCTGAAGGTCTTCCTTTGTCATCTGCCTTTGCTTTAAAGTGGTTAAGATGCCTTTTTTTGAGTTCCTGTCTCAGTGTCACAGTTGGTATTTCACAAACAACAGTCTACTTTGGGAACTGAAGGTATGTGACAGAAGACTTTGTTCATAAACTAGTTGTATGGGTCTTCTGAACTTTTCACGTGTTTTCTGACCAAATTGTTAATTCTTGTGGATGCCCCATACTCCACAGGTATGGAGCCTGTGGTTTTTCCTGTTACACAAGAGGGACACTGTGGTTCCTGTCCTCTGGTGTTTGTTATCTGGGCTAATTTCTTTTTCAACTCGTATGTTCTGTGAAGAAGGATGGGGTAAAACAAGGGAAGAAGAAATTAAATAGAAAATGGAAGAGGTGTTTCTAGACACTTTATATGTAGGTTGCTGCTAACTGACTATTTTAGAGGCTAGATCTTTTCATCCCTTACTGTGAGTCCACCAGCACATTCTGTGTCTGAAATATTTCAATGCTTGCCTGAGGAAAAATTTGTAAAGACTTTTTGCTTCAAACTTAATGAACACTGAAGTAATACTCATGTGTGGCATGTGTGCAATTTTTTAAGGACATATAAAAGTGGAACGAGTGTTGTCATGTACTCCCAACACATGTTGGGATAGAGCGTGGCAGAGGGAAGGTGTTTTCACTGTCAACATTCTTCAGCCAGAAATTGTGAGGTATCCCTAGCATCCAAATTTGTGGCTGGAGTGGGGCATTTGGAGTGAGGAGGAAGTTGGGGAGAACCTGCTTCACACTGCTCAAGGCAGAAGAGAGGAATTCCTTGGATCTGAGGCCACTCCCCCTCTGTCTCTGCCCCGGATTCTCCTCCGAAACTGCTGGAGAGAGAGCAGAGCCTGTTAACGCAGCTGTACATCTTTATCCAGAGGACTTTTCAGGAAATAGGGATAAATTCTGCTTCAGCTCCTGTCCTTAACCTGACACCCTGGGTGTAGTGTGAGCTGGGCAGGTGTCCATCCCACAGGCACGTTTTATTAGCTTTAGTCAACTTGAGTTTTGGAGCTGGAGTTAGGAATAGTCTGAAGTGGCATGAACCTCAAGATGAACTGGCACTAGTGTCTGCCTGACTAATTTATGCCAGGAAGGCTTTGATACTTCTTAACGCACAAAGCTTTTTCTCCTCTGATAGGACACCTTAGTGCACTGGGTACCTTTCAGGTAGCTGTTGAATTCAAGTCTGAAAAAGTTGACTTGTATAACATAAATTATGTTTTATTCAGCATAAAAATAAGACTTAAATAGAGCAACTTGTCCTCAGGCCCTTGTGAATATTCTACATCACATGTCTTTTCTGTTCCCAGGGGGTTTTGATGTGATTTGCTTTTGGAACTTGCCTCACAGTTTCCTTTCAGAATCTTCTTTATCCCAAAAGAATACTTGATTTTTCTTTTTTTTTCTTCCCTTAAACTGCAGAAATCTTAGTATTTATATTCCCATTCAACATGCTTCCACTTGATTTCCAGGCCGTCAGGTTTTGTCTTAAATGGATGCTGTGAGAGGCAGTTGTCATGCCCACGTGATTAATTCTTTTCACCATTTCTGAAAGTTCTAGTTTGACGAATTCTGGGCTTTCAAGTGTTTGAAATTCTTGAAATTTGAAATACATTGCTTTCAAACACTTCTTTATGCTTTAACTTGTGAGAGGTTTTAAACAGGTGCCCAGTTGTTGCTCAGAACAAGGTTGCTGTCCTTCATTGCGACTTGCTTGAAACATTTCTTTTGGACAAACAATATATTAGTGCTAGACAAATTCATTATAAAAAGTACATTAGAATACAGTTTAGTGCTTTTCCCCCAAAGTGGTCCCTGGACTGACCTGGATCAGCCTACAACACCATTCTAGCAAACTTGGGTCAGTTTAATGGATATTACAATGTACCTGGGTCTGTGGGTGTGCCTTATGTAAACACCTCTTGCAGTATGTAGAAGCAGAAATTTGCGGTGCTTTTGAAAACAAAACTCCTTGCAATAGTGTTTGCTGTTTGTTGTGGGAAATGCAAATAGGGAGTACATTTTTTTTTCCATCATTTCAAATTCAATTGTGAGTTTCTGTGAATGAATAAGGGGTTTAGCAACTGTTACTAAGGTTGTGGCTCACATTCTCCAGTACACGCAGTAAGAACAGTTTCAGTGGTCCTCCATCTTGAGTACAGGCAGTTGTTTTAAACTGATATTTAGTAACTAGTACATGTTTGCAACAGTAAGTATGTAGGAGACAAACTGTTAATGGAAATAAAAAGCCACTTGTGAAAATGATTCTCCTACTTTCTCACAATTATTCTGCTTTAGCTATGGCTTTACTATAATGAGTAACAGTAAATGAAATTTTCACTCTATTAGTGTGTAGCAGTGGCAGATCACAGGTAGTGTAGAAAGCATTTTGTTTTCATTTAACAGGATACATGGTATCAGGTGGTGTTGATTGACATTTCTTGGATAGCGCTTTATACAGCATTTCATGCAAATCATGTTTGAATGAGACTGCTGCATCAAATTACATTTCTTTCAGATTATAGCCCTTGCAGATGTGAGACAGAGCTTGTTCAGCAGCTAGCAAAAAGCTTTCGTTCTTAACACTTACTGTTTTCACAACTTGACTGCAAAGCCCTATAATTACAGCACTTAAGATAGTGAAGGAATGATGGGCACTTTCTCTTATCAGATCTATAAGTAGTAGCAAGCAGATGCAGCTTGAGATCCCTCCAGCTGTCAAATATTGTCAGGCTGGCATAGAGGGAATGCAGTTTAAAATGCAGGTGACATAATACCCAACATCCTCCATTTGCTAGTGGGCTTCTGATTAATCACGATTACCATACATTATCATACCATCAAATTTAATCATATCAATGAATTCCCATCTGCAGGAGGAGCAGCAGCAGCTAAACATGATGGTAACAGCTATTAAATAAGAAAGAAATAGATGGTTTCTAAATGCAGTAACCCTTTAACTTGTCATGCTAGCTCCATTGTGCACATGCTCTGTATATATCAAAATCAAACAGAAAACTTGTGTGTTTATATTTCATAGTTATTGTCATTTACCTTTCTGTTAAGTAATTGCTATGTAACACTGCCAAGGAAATGGGAGTTGTAGATTTTTTTTTTTAATTTATTTTTTTTCTGTGTTAACGATGCTAGGTTTTCTTCACTCTCAGCTTTATTTAGTACCTGCTAAATACAGAATCACAGAATGGTTGAGGTTGGCAGGGACCTCTGGATGTCATCTTGTCCCACCCCATGCTCAAGGAGGGCCACCTAGGGCTGGTTGCCCAGGACCGTGTCCAGACGACTTTTGAATATCTCCAAGGACGGAGACTCCACAACATCGCTGGGCAACCTGTGCCAGCACTCAGTCACTCTCACAGTAAAAATAAGTTTCCATGTAGCTATATATTTTTATATATATAGCTATATACTGTGATGTTGGTATGTTTGTATGAATGAAGTTTGAACTTTTTAAAGCCTGGTAAGCAAAGCTTTTTATCAAGGCAAAGAGGAAAAAGTATTACACGTGTAGCTATATAGCCATTAATTAGACACTGTTAAAGAGATATTTTGCAGAAGTCAAGACTCTTATAAAGAAATCTAATTAAAACGTACAGTTGACTTCTTACTACGATGCAATAAGGCTAATCTAGTGCTTAAACACTGAATGAAAAACTAGAATATATTTTGTATAACATCATAGAGTCCTAGATGATAGTATAGTTCTCTTAAGGTATTTTCACTGAGCTGTGAAAATATCCTTTTAAAAGATAATTCAGTACATTTGTATCATCCCAATACAAAAAAAAAACCAACACCCCAAACCTATAAACTGGTATTTATTCGCCTTCTGCACCTTTAGTTCTTGCCATTTCTTTAGAATGTGAAAGGAAAAAATTATTCATTATAAAAGAGTAAGTCATGCTACTGTTTACAGTAAATTTAGAGGACTATTATGGGTTGATGGTAGGATACCCAAAAAATGTTCAGTCCTTTGTACGCAACACATGACTAGTACTTGCAGGCACATTGGGAGCTCGGATATGTAAAGTTCTCACATCAAAGTGTTTGCAAGGTCAGAGGTGTGTAAAACATCTCCAAAATGAGATTTTCTTACAGAATTAAAAATGAGGAATCAGGTAATCTAACTACTAAATAGTCAGGTCTGCAATGGCATTTTCTAATATAGGTTAAAGTCCAGGTTAGCAACAGTTCTAATATTTGTCATCTATAAAGCTGGCTGCTTCTTGACCTTTTTTGGTAGCAATCTGAGCATTTTTCATTGAAGGGAGAAGCATCGTCCCCAAGCCACATGTATTTATCACTGAGGTTCTCAGATTGTTTTTAAATTAACTATAACTGCACCCTCAAGCTTGGAGTATAATGTAGAAATCCTGAATTTGATATTCATGATCCAGTTTAGTTCTGACCGCAGAGTTGTTTCTAATTATATGTGACTTGCAGGTCACCAAGATACACTAGGTCAATAAACACTGTAATAATATTTGCATGGAGTAGTCTCTGGTAAGTCTAAGGATAAGGTATGAATTTTGTTAGATGCTTTATCTCAATAGTTCTGAAAGCAGAGGAGGTCAAAAACTTTTGGGTCCCTAATTTTTTACAGATCCCTAAAACCATTAGCTTTCAGCACAAAAATACGCAGAAGGATTTTAAGTCTTTAAGTAAAATGATTATGAAATTCTCTTTCGAGGAAGAATTCACCATACTGAATGGCACTAATGTCTCATACTTTTCCACCAGTTTCTATTTGTGGTATTTCTATATTGTACTTAATCTTAAAAAGTTAGAGGGCACCAAACAAAAATAGTCGCATGCTCTTCTACACCACACCCCTGAAGAGGATTACAAACTAAAGTGAAACTGAATCTTCCAAATTAATTGGTTTAAAACACCTGTTTAAGAAATTACTTAGGTTTGTGCTCTAATCTCAGAGGTTTGGGTTTACTCTTCCTTCAGGCAGTGCAGGCTGCTACAACTTGTCTGTCACACCATTTCTTATTACGGCCTGTCTCTCCTTGCTGGAGACACTCTTCCTTCATCCATACAAAACAGATGAGAGCATGTTTTTTCTGTACATCAGTACTGTTAGGAATTTAAAGCTGGAGTTGGGATTTAGTTAACAGTGTCTTTCCTGTGCCTGCATCTCACTTGCTATCTCCTTGCATTTTCCCCTCAGAAAATGTATTCCAGAAGCTTTGAAGACTTGTATGGGTAGCATACATTCATTGTCTTGAGTTTTGTGATTGCTCTGAACTTTAATTTTTGTCCTTCTTGATTGTAATGTATTTAAGGCACAAATTTTTATATAAGGTCATCTTATAATACTAAGTCCATTGGGAAAATCATGGTGCTGGCTAGGTTTTAGTTCACCTTGATGGAATTACATGATTGTCATAGACATCACAGGGACACTAATGAGTCATTTAAACTATATTTAAGGAAATACAAAATACATTTTATTATAAAATTTCAGTGAATCATTCCCTTTCTGTATCCTGTGCACAGTAAATGAGACTGCTGTGAAACTTGAATGTGAAGAGCCATGGTTTGTGGCATGTATACATTTCTACTTGAAAATTTTTGAACCATATCCCAGATATATGAAGCAGGGCTTCTTACACAAGAGGATCGGAAGTCAGTTCCTTGTACTGGAAGGCAGGCATTTTAGGAGAGCTTTTCAAACAGTCTAGTAGCTGCTGAAATAAGAGGATTAACATCTTGTGACAGATGGCTATAGTTTTAATTGTCATAGGTTATAGTGGTCATTATTCTTTGCATTTAAACCATATAAGAAGAATTAACTGAGTGGCCCTGCTTAGCTGTCAATAGGGTTCTCCTAGCTCTTTGCATTTTAAGTGAGATTAATAAATGAAAACATGTTGTAGAGGCAGGGTGTAATTTATTGAAAGATTCATGAAGTTTCAATGACATTGTTAAGGTATTTAATTAGTCTCATAAAAAAGTAGTGACCCTTTTAGAGAAGCTGATAAGTCATATAATAGCTGTTAGATCCTCTTTATTCCTTGCTTTATAAGATTAACTTTGTGCTAAGCAATTTATGCTAAGTTTTCCCTTTTATTGGTAACCAAAGTTATCTGTGCTTCATGAATAGATTATTGGAGATAACATCATGTAATTAACAAGAGATGCAGAAAAGTAAAAGTACAATTTGTGTAAGAATTGTATGAGAGAGAATGTTAATTTCTTAACTAGGAAGGATATTTAAAGGGATAAAAGGAAGGCAAAATAGTGCAGTTCTTTGAAAGGATTAAAGTAACCTTATCTCATGTTCTTTCAGAAGGTGGGATTGCCTGAGTGTGTGAAAGTCATGTTCAATGAGCTATTCACAACTCTAATGAATTGTAGACACAAGTTTGCATTGCTTTTTTTTTTTTTTCCTTCCAAAAGTGATTGATAAGGTGTAAGTTATGCCTTAGCTATATTGAATAATGGAAGTTAGTAAAAGGGGAAATTGTGCAACATGCTGGTATGCGAAATTGTGTAGAAATGTCAATCTGAGGTGCTGTAAATTATAGTGTGTGGGGAGGAAGAGTGGGTAGATTTCCCACCCCTGCCGAGTAAACTTAAAATTAAGGATTTAAGACAATACCTGTCAGCAGCACTGCAGTGTACAGTTATCTTCTCCTTTTAAGTATTTCTGAAATGTCTGTGATTGTGGTCTCTTTGGAAATCCACACAGAACCCCATTTCCAATGTAATTTCCTTCTAGACCTCAGTTCCTGTATTTAAAAAAAAAAAGGTGATGATATGTAAGAATTTTCAAAGTAAAATTATAAGAGGATAAATTAGATGAGAGTTCATCACATTCCTTAAAACGGGGAAAAACACAGGTCAAAAATCACTTTCTTTGGTAGTTTAAGAAAAATCTTGATGTTTAGTACCTTGCTTTGAGTGTTCAGGCATTGGTAGGTTTTGGTTTTCACAGAAGATCATAGAATCATAGAATAGAATCATAGAATCGTTTAGGTTGGAAAAGACCTTTAAGATCATCCAGTCCAACCATTAACCTACACTACCAAATCCACACTAAACCAATCAAGGGTAGACTAGACTAAACCATGTCCCCAAGTGCCACGTCTACCCGTTTTTTGAACACTGACAGGGATGGTGACTCCACCACCTCTCTGGGAAGCCTCTTCCAATTCTTGACCACCCTTTCCATGAAGAAATTTCTCCTAATTTCCAGCCTAAACCTCCCTTGGCACAGCTTGAGCTCATTTCCTCTTGTCCTATTGCTAACTACTTGGGAGAAGAGACCAACACCCACCTCACTACAACCTCCTTTCAGGTAGTTGTAGAGAGCGATAAGGTCTCCCCTCAGCCTCCTCTTCTCCAGGCTAAACAACCCCAGTTCCCTCAGCCGCTCCTCATAAGGCCTGTGCTCCAGACCCTTCACCAGCCTTGTTGCCCTTCTCTGGACACGCTCCAGCACCTCAATGTCTTTCTTGTAGTGAGGGGCCCAAAACTGGACACAGTATTCCAGGGGCGGCCTCACCAGCGCCGAGTACAGGGGAACAATCACCTCCCTGCTCCTGCTGGCCACACTATTCCTGATACAAGCCCGGATGCTGTTGGCCTTCTTGGCCACCTGGGCACACTGCTGGCTCGTGTTCAGCCGGCTGTCTACCAACACCCCCAGGTCCTTTTTGGCCAGGCAGCTTTCCAGCCACTCTTCCCCAAGCCTGTAGCGTTGCATGGGGTTGTTGTGACCGAAGTGCAGGACCTGGCACTTAGCCTTGTTAAACCTCATACAGTTGGCCTCGGCCCATCGGTCCAGCCTGTCCAGGTCCCTCTGCAGGGCCATCCTACCCTCCAGCAGATCGACACTCCCACCCAACTTGGTGTCATCTGCAAACTTCCTGAGGGTGCACTCAATCCCTTCATCCAGATCATCGATAAAGATATTAAACAAGGCTGGCCCCAAAACAGAGCCCTGGGGAACACCGCTCATGACCGGCTGCCAACTGGACTTAACTCCATTTACCACAACTCTCTGGGCTCGGCCACCCAACCACTTTTTTACCCAGCGAAGACTACACCCGTCCAAGCCATGAGCTGCCAGCTTTCCAAGGAGAATATTGTGGGAGACGGTGTCAAAAGCTTTGCTAAAGTCCAGGTAAATGACATCCACAGCCTTTCCATCATCTACCAGGCGGGTCACCAGGTCGTAGAAGGAGATCAGGTTGGTGAAGCAGGACCTGCCTTTCATAAACCCATGCTGGCTGGGCCTGATCCCCTGGTTGACCTGCACTTGCCTGTTGAGTTCACTCAAGATGAACCTCTCCATAATCTTCCCTGGCACTGAGGTCAGGCTGACAGGCCTGTAGTTCCCCAGGTCCTCCTTCCAGCCCTTCTTGTAGATGGGCGTCACATTGGCAAGCCTCCAGTCATCAGGGACCTCCCCTGTTAACCCTGTTAACAAAGATAAGAAAGAATGGCCCCTTACAGCCCACAAAGCCTTACTGAGAAGACCGCTCAAGAGCCCTCCAGTTTTCAAAAATTACCATTTCCCTCTCAGGTCTTTGAAATACTTGTTAACACCAGGGCTGCAGGTAGTGGTTTGGAAAGAACTACAGTGCTGAAGTGGTTGCAGTTTTGTGAAGGATTTGTGTTGGTTAAGGACTTCTAAGCCAGACTGGGACATGGTTGGGTACGTCTGCTTCAGGTCTTGTGCTGTTCTCTGATTCTGCACTGTTTTTGCGACTAGCTTTAAATCTAGCTAAAAGCTCCATTTTAGGAGTCTTTCCTTGCAATTTTGCGCACTTTTGTTATTTAGTAAAAATAACAAGTCTGGGAATTATACTAAACAATCAATGATAATGATACTAAATCAGTAATAATGATACTAAATAATCAATCTGATAACAAGGAGAAGGGGAGAAGACTCTTCCAAAAAGTTACCGTATACACTCTGCCAGGTCTTTCTCATATAGACGTTTGGTAACTCAGTCTTTGGAACCATTGTCTGTATGAATGTGATCTAGCCTTGTGAGGTCTCACTGGAAAGGCACATAAATACTTTGTCCTTTCCCCCAGTGTCACAGTTGGCCCCAGCCTTGGACTGAAATGTAGCTCCTTGCAGCCTTGGCTGATCATATGAATTTGCAGTTCTCCCTTTTGTTCAGTTGAAACCTGTTAACTTGAAAATAAGTATTTTGAAGATTGTGAGATTTATTAAGTAGGGACGTTTCCTAAAAGGTATAGTAATAGTGAAGTAGTAATTAAAATTATTTTTTGTAGGGAGTCTTAGTTGTCATGTGTACTGAATATGTGGTTGTAATTTGAAACTGTCCAGATAGCGAAACCATGAAAAATGGGAGTAACTACTGTGCATATAAAGATTTATTATGCATCTATGTTACAGTATGCTTATTTTATCAAAAATAGACCATTATGAAAACTGGCTTTTGCACCTGCTCTTCATTAATTTTTGAAGTTAAATAGCTCTGCGTGGTCTTTTCTACAGAATACCAGAGGGCGCTTGGGTGTTACTAGTAGCAAATACTTGGGTGTTACTAGTAGCAAATACTTGGGTGTTACTAGTAGCAAATACTTGGGTGTTACTAGTAGCAAATACTTGCTGAATGTAGGGCTTAACACTAATGGTAAAATAATCCACTCCTAGAATTATAGCTAACTACTGTTAAGGGAAAAAAAAAAAAAAACCCACCCAAAACCAACCACCCTCAAAAACTTTAATGGAGAATGTTATACTACTATTTTTAGGACATTTAGAATTTGGCATAAGTAAAACTTGAAGTTGTAGTGTTAGTGTATTCCTATTAAATCGGAAAAAAAACCCTAATGGTATTTCAGAGTAACAGGCAAGTGTGTCATAACCTAGAAAAATATCCGTTGTAGTTTACATATTTTCTTTAAAAAAAAAGAAAAAGTCCTTTGTGTCTGGAAATAGTAGCTCTGGTTGAACCTTAGAGCTTTAGTTTCACATGAATTAATCCATCATACAAGCAAATTCCTGTTGGAATTGTCCTGAAAGCTTTTTCAGAAGAAAAATGTCAGCAATGTGAAATCAGAAAATACAAGCTTCCCCCCCACCCATGTTACTGTAATTTTGGGGCAGAATTTTATTTCACTCTTCAGGGATAGTAGAAGCAAAGCTAGTTTAGGAAAAAAGTGAAGGTCAGTCTTTTTCATGGATGTTAGGAGGAAGAGAATCAAACTAATATATTTTTTAAGAAGCAAATATTGATAATTAGGTTTTTTGCAAATAACAAATGTCTTTTCAATTAATTTTGCATGATTGGCCTTTGGTTATCAGCCAAGAAATGTGACCAGTCATATTTTAGTAGTTCTTCAAAATGTCATTTCTTAGTGATACTCAATTATCTGTATAGCATGCAGCTTTAATGTGGTGTGATTTATATCAGCCGTACTTCAATAGTTTTGCCATTTTTGAAACTTTTAGGTTTCAAAAAGCCCAGCCCTCTTGCATTGTGCATGGAGTAAGTGCTCTGGCAGGGAAGGGTGATTATTTCAGCACTAATGAATCCCGACATCAAGGGACAGCTCATGTTCGTTGCTCGATATAAAAAGGATCTTCAAGTTACTTTAAATGCAAAATGGAGAAGGAGGGTTGGCTTTAGGATTGGAAAATATTTGTTATATTTAAAAACTTAGCCTCAAAGTTTAACTGGAATTTTACTTAAAAAGGGGGGGAAAAAACCCAAAACAACCAACCCAGAATTCTTAACTGTGAGGGATGGAAACAGAGAGGCCAATAGGAAGAGTTCCAGACTTCAAATACTTCCTTCTTGCTCTGATTTTGTTGGAGTGTTTTGGAGTTATTTTGGCCCAAACTTGTGTTGTGGGATATACTTGTATGAAATATACCACTAATAAAAGCAGAGAAAAAAATATTTTCTCAGTGTATCTTGGTGGGCATTTGTTGGGATTTTTGGATACCAGCTTTTGGATAAGAGTTGGATAACTGTTAGTTTGTCATAAAATCAGTGGAAATACTTAGAGGACAGTAAATATTTGCTTCTTAAATTAAGCTGGGTGGACCCTTTGGTTCTGAAGGGAGCTTGAAATCAGTATTGCTTATATTTTTAACAATAAAATATCTTGCTGGTTATTAGTTTCTGTAATTTTTTTGTAAATAAACTGTAATCTCATTTTTTTAAAGTGTGACCTTTCTTAGATACAAAATAACCTTGCATTACTCAGTTCTAAAACTTAACTAAAGCTTATTTCATAAGGGTTTAAAGTTTCCTTATGATGGGAAATACAAAGCTGCTCTCGGGGTGTGTGTAGTACTACCAGACTTCCGTGGTTTGAACCAAAATGTTGTGCTGGTTGCCTGCCTCATTTTGAATTGTTTTGGTTGAAATTTTCCAAATACTTTGATTCTGAGATTGAAATGGTGGAAAAATATTGTTATGCCCAAGTGTTTTATTATTGTTTAAACAATAATATATACATTAAAAAAATAAAATAATAATAACAAGTGTTTTATTATTGCTCAATTTTTCAAGGAAGAAAATTGAGTTTGGCTGCACTGAGGATGTTTCTGTATGGAAGAACTGTGTGAAATTTAACAGGACTTCCCATGCATTTGCAATTCAGGGCTGCTTTGGGATGAGGTAGATCTGGGCATAATAACAAGGGTACAGGTTGGCAGGAGAGGGAAGGCTGGTGCGAAGAAGAGTTTATTTAAACTACAAGTAGAGGATCTTTTTCAACCTGTCATCTAATTTACTTTTTGCCTGGCAGGAAAAAGAGGGGAAATTGCCTGGACTGTGTACAGGCAAGAAAGGCAGGGTCTGGTGGGGCAAATCGGAGCTCCTGACTGGCTGCCACAAGACAAGACCACCAGCTCGGAGTCAGGCAGCTGGGAAGCTGGATCCATGGTGGGATTAGGAACCAGCAGGCAGAGTGAAAGACGTGATGGGGATGAGAGAATGTACCTGAAGAGCAAGCAGGACCAGGAGGACAGTAAGGCTAATTGGACAAAGAATTGATACTGGGGAAGATGCTTGAGACTGGGTTACAAATTTGGTCATAGAAGCAGAGATGCCTGCTTATTTTGTAGCCTAAGCCTGTATTTTGTAGCCTAGCACTAAAACTGAAGGTTGGGAGTGAGGGGAAAGACTGATAAGGATCTGTTAGCTCGACCAGGGCAGAATATGTTGAGTTTAGAAGAAGCAGGTAGAGGAGACTATGGTCACTGCAGTGCTATTTGGTGCTTGGAAACAAGCCCAGCCAGATGATTACTGCTGCCAGTTCTTCAGCTTGGGTGGCAAATAATGTGATACTTATCCTTTATTAGCCCAGATTTCAGTAAGTTTCCACATAATTTGATTTTGCTGGCTATTTTAGAAATAACTAAGATATGCATAGGCATATATTGTGTCTAGAGAAAAACACAGGGAGAATTTCAGAGCTTCCAAGTCAAACTCTCAGAAAATAGGAAAAAGCAGGTTGTCTGTCAAGACTGCTTTCTCTCCCTAGGTACAACATGTTCATGTGACTGACTACATGCGGTAAATAAGATGCAAGATAAAAACCATCTTGTGTGAAAACTGCCCTGATGAACTGGTTTCTTCCCTGCCTCTGTTGCAATGACCTTATGCATTATGCAGTGACAAACTAATAACTAAATAGCTAAATATCAGTCGGTTTGCTGGGTGCCTCACTCGAGGCCGTGCAGCTTGTGGAAGCGCTGTGTATTCCCTAGCATGGCTGTAAGAGCAATGCTTTGAGTAGTAGGCTTTTGTCACCAAGGCTTCCAAGATGAGGGAATGTATTTAACCTTAGTTTGAAAGTACCTCTGGCAGCTCCTACGTGCGGTGATGGTAGAGGTGTGTTTTGGGAGCGAAGGGTCAGGGTCCTCAAGGTTTGTGTTTGGTTGCTCTTTTGGCAGGCAGCCAGTGCTGTCCTGCTCAACACAAGGGAAGGGCAATGCAGTTGAACAGCCTTGTTCAGCTAAACCTGAACGGATTTTGATGGGACAAATAAATGTCACTTACTCCATCCCAGACAGCTCCCTCTTCCTCCAACTGTTGTTGTTTGCAGGCAGCCTGTGAAATTCAAAGGCGTTAGTCCCTTCTGAGGTGGCGAGAATATTTTGCGTTGGTAACTGTTCACTTGCAGAAGTGTAGCAGCTCCTCCTACAAACAGTATGTGTGTTATGAGGACTGTCATGCTTGAGTGTAATATAATGTCTTTCCGCTAAATGAAATACCCACAGGAGACTGGCTGACTAGGAGCACTGGCAATGGGATATAGACCCTTTAATCTCTAGGAATGATAAAGTATTTACAGTTGATGGCTGTATAATGACATAAAATAAGTAGTCACAGTCTTGCTTCCAAATGAGAAATCTTAATATCTCACATATTCCTGTTTAGATGTTTTCAAGAAGACCACAGATTTAATAATGTCTGTGATCCTCAGTGCCTCTCTCACCTACTTGTTCGGGCCTTGCCAATCCCAGCTGTATTGTGCTGGTAGAAGGGTGTGAAGCAGTTTTGTCTTGTGCTACCTTGGTAGCGAATGGACTTCAGTTTCCAGGGCAAATACCCATTTTTGCTGTGTGAGAAGTTCTTTTCCTAAAACGCTAGTTTTTGCAGTACGGATAGGATAGAGTGAGACTGCACGTGCTGTTGGTGAGGGCAGATCAATAGATGAATGATAAGCCAGTGCAACTTAGCTGTTTGGTCCTTTGCTGATGACCATATTTCAGTCTAGCAGGGAGTGTTTGGTCTGAAATCTGTTTTGGGAAGCTTGTCTTCAGCAGTGGCAAGCTTTTAACTTCTAAGGTGAGGATCACATGTAGACAGAACAGGTGCTACCACTGATTTCAGAATCCATATAAAGATGAAAACAAGGATGTTCTTAGATTATTTTCATTACTTATTTTATTTACTCACACGTAATAAGGAAATGTTTGTTAACATAATAATTTGTGAGACATAGCTTCTTCCAGTTATCAGAGGTTGCCAACATGTTTTGTCAACTTCTGATATAAAATAAAAAAAAATAATAGCGTGAATTACTTAATTAAGCGTGGGTTCTGCAAAGGTCTGCTTTTGGATTCACATCCTGCTTTCTGCAAAATGTAAAGGCTCACTTTACACATTTAAAAAAAGACTTACTGGAGGAAAGAGCATCTGAAGCATTATATGAAAGACAGCAAAATGATAAGTTGTGAATAGACAGAAGTGTTACTCTCCTGTTATTTCTTTTGAAAGATGATGATTTTAATTTTCTGGATGCCATAAATTGTTCTTCTCCCACCCTTTTTTTTTTAAGAACATCTGCTTCACTTCTGTAGCTTACATTGTACTAAATTGATGATGAACAGCACGGTTTAAGAAGATAAATGTCAGGAATGTCTTCTAAAGCAGACATTCAGATTTTTTTGGATTAATGGGAAAGAAGGTCAATAATTGCACGGATTTCAGTAAGCTTGAGAAGAAATGGCATTCCTGTGGTGCTAGTGATTATTAAAACATTGTGAATTCATTTCAAGATACTGTGCTGGTGTTTAATATCTCTTCCATTGTGAAATAATGATTCAGTAAGGGCTGCCAATTTTTACAGATCATAGGAGTTAACTCATAACGCAATTGTATTTCTAAGATAAGAAAGTTATAGCAGGCAATAGATAAATTCCTGGATGGTAGTCTTAATCTCAGTTTTGTCTTATTAAATAGGGCCCTCCAGACTTCCAGCAGCATACGCCTGGACCAGTTCCTACCAACTTCTCCCAAGCCCCAAGGCTGCCAATCCAGGACCAGTGGAGAGGGCCACCACCACCACCACCACCGCTCCCTCCTCCACCTCCTCAGGACAGAGATCCTTTCTTCATAGCAGGTAAGCATTTTCATTTCCATTAACATGCAAAATCCACTTTTTTTGAAATGGTTATGCAGTGTAAGCGTGAATCATATAACATGAAGTGTTTGGAAGAACCTGAAGACCGGAAGACCCTGTTTGATGTAGCCAGACTCATACATGCCAAAAATTCTGGTGGTCTGGTATCTTTTTCCTTCCCTTATGTAATCTTGTGTCTCCATCTGTAACTACCATCAATCTGTGTGTTTATACAGATACAAAATAAACTTAGTGCCTATAATTGTTGTGATAAAGTTGTAGTTTGTTACATTTTAGATAACTAGTATTCTCCGTACACTTTGGTTTCCACTAGTAACTCTTCAAACCATGTGGACTACATGTGTACTGTAAGAAATCTGTTAAGGTTAGCTAAAATGATACAGCATAACAAAATAGGTTGTGTGTGTGAGTGCATGTAGGTAAGCATATATACGTAATGTGCATATATATAATCAATATTTTATAGGTTTTTACACACACGAAATACATAAAAATTTGCTAAATATCTGGTCGGCAAATGGCGTAAAAATTTTGTGAGTTCTTGCATATTTTAAACTCTAATCCCTGGAATCCTTCATTGATTTCATTAGAGTAGAATTTCTAAAAAATATTCCTTATTCCAGCGAATTACCAGTTGTGCTGATCTTTAAAGCATCAATTCCTTTTATACGCAGGTGGCAGAAGCAAGAGAAATGTAACCTTGCGGGTAGCTCTTAAAATTAAAACATCTCGTACGATTTTGCTTTCTACAAATTGCAGGTTACTTTTCCAAATAAAGCAGAGCTTCGTGTCTTGAAAGTGTGTTTGTGTCCCAAGGAGGTTGTCATTTAAGTACTTACCTGATTCCCACAGATGCAAGGTTTCCAAGCCATCACTTGTTTGAGCAGCGGAGCCCCCCACCACCGCCACCTCCACCGCTTCTTAATAGTGCGCACCCTGTCCCTACCCAAAATCCGATGCCATTCAGCCAGCCCGGGCCGGCGTTTAATCAGCAGGGACAGCAGCCGGTGTTTCCCAGAGAGCGGCCAGTACGGCCGAACATGCAGCCTCAAGGCCCTGTGGGGATTCTCCACTTCAACCAGCCGGGTTCTGCGAATCCGCGGCCGTTCATCCCTCCGAGGCAGCAGTTCCTGCAGGCGCCGGGACAGCCCTTCCTCGCCGCACACACGCAGCCCAGCATGCAGGTACGGGTCTGCAGCGGGAAGGGGCCCACGAGGAGTGTGTGAAGTGACCCAGTGCTGCCTTGTAGGCTCATAGCACTAACGTAACTAAAGTGCGGTTATTTGAGATTACAGGTATGATGTGATGGACCTGTAACACTTCATTGCTATGCCCGAAAAAGCGATTAATTTTCTCCCCGGTTGCCAGCACTAACGTATTTCCAATAGCGAGCCTGCAGCCCGGCCCTGGTACCTTAAGTTGCTTTAGCTCCGCGGAGGTAGGGAGAGCCCCGGCCCCGGCCCCGCGGCAGGGCGGGCGCGCCCTCTGTCGCTCAGCTGCTGAGCCCGGCAGGGAGCCGGGGGCCTCCCGCCCGCCGGGAGGCAGCCGAATCGCAGCCTGCAGCGGGTAAATGTTCTGGGGATGTGGAGGGCCCTGCGTGTTCAGTGGGCTTTGTGCAGGACCTTTTCACGGGGTCTGTGTTTTGAACGTGGGGAAATCCTGAAGTCTGGTGATGGGGAGAGGTGACGGGGGTGGAAACAAAAGGCGGGGGGGGGGGGGGGGGGAACCCACAAACCACCCAAATCCAAACAGTTTAAAAGTCATTAGAGAAGGGGGCAGAGGGCAGGAACCCTTGCATTTGTCTCTTTCCATTTCAGCTGTTGCCTTACACAAGTTTAAGTGTAGAACTACCTTGCACAGCTGCTGTTACTCTGTTTTTTTTTACTCAGTATATTTTTTATTTAGCCTGGTCCATAGCTGCTTACAGATGTATTTAGGACTTGGGAGGCTGGAGCTACTTTTCAGGAATTTATTACCTTGAAACTAAAACCAAATAATCTTTCTCTTCATGTGAAGGGTCCCTTGCATCCTCCATTACAGCCTCAGCCACAACCTCAGCCGCAGCAGCACCATCACCAGCAGCCTCAGCAGCACCATCACCAGCAGCAGCAGCAGCAACACCATCATCATCTCCAAGGGCCACCGCAGCCCTTGATGCCCATGAATCAGCCACAGTTCAGGCCTCATATGCAGGCCACACAGCAGCAGCCAAATAACAACAGGATGCAGTGTCAGCCGCGACAGGGTCCAATGAAGCCAAGACACGTAAGTACCACGTACATTGGTGTTGCCTTGCATAGTTCTGCTTGGGTCACAAGCATGTAAGCACAGGTTTCAGAAGTCACCAGCGCGGTTTTTCAGTCCCATTTATTCCGTCCTGCTCTGTCACCTTCTTGCACCATTTCTTGCTCCTTTTCTGCCTTGATTATTTTATAACCTATATCCAAAAATAGCACGTGTATCTTTCCCATTTTCTTTTCTCCTCCAGTCTTCAGTGTTTTTCTTGATCTGGGTCCAATAAGAGATAATGCACTTGCCCAAGAACTGGCAATAAAGGGGTTTTGGAGGATAGGTTTGCTTAATAAGATTTTAAAACTGCTGATAGCCTGTGATTGTGTTGGAGTCCAGTTCTCTGACACTGTCTTTCAATTTGAAGGCCTCTCTGTATCACTGCTAATAAGCTTTCTGGTTCAGATAGTGCCACTCATGTCTTCTGAGTTTGCTCCAGTGCAGTATGTTCTGTTGCTCGGTAGGTTGGAGTAGCACAACAGTCTGAAGCAGTGCTCAAAACAATGTGACTGTCATTCAGGATAACTGCTGTGATTAGGAAAATAAATCACACAGTGAAGCCAATTTCTGGGAAAGACATTAAACAAGTGAGATTCAGTTTTGCTTTTAATTAAAGAAAAATACAACCGTTGTTAAAATATTCTCATTTCTGTGACTTTTTGCATTGAAAATATTGTGCCTCTGAAAAGCTTTTTTTCACAAACTTAACTAAAACATGAAAATGTGAAACAGGAAACACTTTAGTCTGGTTTGTAGTGAAAGTCTGTGTTTTTTTAAAATTTTCTTCTTTTCAGAATACACCATCACAAAATATTGTCAAGCGTCCAAATCAGCAGCTACAGTCAACTGCTCCAAGAAATAGTAACTTGCGCGAGTTGCCGATAGCACCATCACATGCTATGGAAATGAGCAACAATAGGAGAACCTCTACCCCAGCTGCTCAGGTCAAACCCATTACCAGCACGATGTCTGCCACCAAGTCTGTAGCTGGTGTTGGAAACTCGCAGGGAAGGCCCGAGATGAAAGCTAAAGCAATCACACCAGTGGGCCAAGCAAAATCAGAAGTAAAATCTGAACCAGAGGTAAGGCCTTTTTTTTTTAATTTAAAAAAAAAAAACCAACAAACCAAACAAAACACAACAAAAAAAACCCACAAAAAACCTCCCATCTTTTTAAAACTTTTCTAGTCTGACTTGTGAACAGTAAGCACACTTAATGTATTACTCACCCAATATTTTTGGTGCCACTAGAGGCCTCCCTTCTTAGTTGTAATTTCCTCTTTAATGTGATAGCAAACCCAATCTCCATTGATTAAAGAAAGAAGTCTGGAAGGTTGGCAGGGCTGTGGTGAGTCTGTTTTGCAGGAGGAGGAGGAGTGACTTCTACTATGAAAAGACAGAGGTTGTGTAAAGATCATCAATGATCCAAGCCTGTGGAATATCCATTGGGCCCATTTTTGTCTTCCACGATTATGATTGGGGTTTTTTTCAGGTAATCACTTCTTCCTAAGTCAGCAAACCTATTCTCTTCAATTTCCTGTGATGCTTTATGGCTTGAAGAAAAGAGATATTTGAAAGCTGTCTTCCTCATGCTGTTTTCTTTTAGGCCACCCAGTCTCCTCTAGGGTCTTGAGCACTCATGCAGGAGGTTGCAGCTGCATCATCCATGGAGCTTCTTGCTCTTGAAGAAGAAAATCTCTCTTATGAAACCTTTTGACATGAGGGAAAATAGGAGATGCTCTCAAGTTTTTAATTTTCGAGAAAATAATGCTGTTTGCTCTGCTAGTACGCTGCACAATCAAAATTGAGATGCCAGTGTTTTGGGCCCCACTGGATCGTGCAGTGTGAACAGATGACTGTTTCCCTGCACAGATCCTCCTGGAAACTAGAGACGACTCTCCATGAGCACTGTTAGTTTGAGAGAGTGGGTAGGATTGCACTGATGGTGAACATCAGCATCAGGAGGTACCAGAGGAACATGATGGCTAAGTGCACCCTGTATAATTTCTGAGTGTCATGTTATTCTGAGGAAAACCATAAATCTTCATAGTTTAGTTGACCATGAATCTTGTCTCAAGAACCAGGTTTTCTTCAACAACTCGTGAAAGCTCTGATTGTGATAATATTGTCTTCCCTTTAAGCTGCTCATGATTGGCTTTTCATCTTGTTCTTGAATTAGGGATGGTCATAACTAATTTTCACAAATGAGGCACAAAAGAAACCCATAGCTAGCAGTGCCTGACCTCCTGTGCACTTGCTTTTCAATGGTAATATTAAAAAAACCCACCAAACCTTATTGCAGCTTTTTAGCTTTTAATTTTGATCTTTTTTGACTTAAGTAATTCGCTTCCCCCCAGTTCAGTCTCTTGAAATAATCTGTCACAGAAAATGCAGTACCTCTTAGAGAATCCTCTGTCTTTCAGGACTGGTAAGGTAAGTTTTGAAGCAAACCAGCTAAAGGCTTCCCCATCTAAAGCATCTTAATGTTCTTTCATAGTTTAGTCATCTGAAAATCAAGGCATTAGTTCCAAAATATCTCTGACAGTGTTTAGGAAAATGAATGAATATTTTTTGCTCCTTAATGAAATGAGTTAAAAAAAAAAAAAATCCCCCAAAACCCAAACAAAGTGGTCATCTTGTTCTCTCCATTTTAAGTTTTAAACATATCCCAACAAACCTGTAGTTATAAGGCTAATTAATCTTACTCATGTGAATTCTTGGTTTTACAAATAAAGCTTTCTTTTTATTTGTGTCAAAGCTATCTTTCAAAACAGTTTGATACCTGTTTCATTTAAGTTTTTGCAAAACAGGATAAAAAAAAAAAAGTTGCCTTGGAAAAAATGGTGTCTCCTAGTGTTTGCTCTTGTTAACTGTAAAAGCAAAGCCTTTGTAGATACACTGAGCAAGTACTAGAAAAGTGTGTGAATGTGTGCGCACACAGAGCTCTTCTTTCAAAGCAGACTTGAAATAGAGCCTTGTGCCGCAAACAGTGGTGTAATAGCAGTTGTCCCTTTTCAGCTGTGCCACTGCGGTGGTCTTGTTCACTGATGCCACTTATTGTCACTTCTACAAACAGCATTGCTGCACTTGTAATATTCATTTCCAAGCATTTAATCATATTCTTCTCTATTGTTGTAATGTAGGTTATTATATTTCTCTCCTTAGGCAGATTGTAATGTTTTCTGGTCTTTTTTGTGTGTTTTTTCTTGTAATTTGCTAACTCGTCCTCTTCTTTTGCTTTCTATGAAGATGAGAAAGAGTTAAGTTCTGTCATCTTTTCTAGCTGTATTGCTCATAACTGAATTGGGCAGGTTATTTTGCAAGTGTCTTCGACTGGAAAATTATTAAGACTTTTCTTTGCATCCTTCTTCCCAAAGAATCAGTGGCCATATTTATGAATGCCCTATCATTCAGGAAGCACCAAAAAAATAGCAGGATTGTCTATTAAAGGTTTTGCTCACCTTCAAAATAGATATTTGAAAGGTTTGTAACCGGAGTGACTAGAAGATTAAAAACTGTATTTCTACTTTACTAATGGTATGCTTGTGTTCCTGTTCCTGTGAGGCTGCAAAATACTGTCTTTAAATGCCTTTGTTTAGAATAGCTGTTACTCTCCAAGATTTAAACTTGCATATCCTCAGTCTGAAAAATTTTGTCAATGAAATTGGAAAGTATGGGTGATGACTGTGGGCCTAATTCTGCTCATGTTGAGGTCAGTTTAGGATAAGAGGAATTAAGGCAACATTAAGCATTTTTGAGTTTAAACAAGGGGGAGGAATGTAGAAAGGTGATGTGAATCTCTTTAGAAGAAATGGATATTGGAACCCAGACAGGAGAGAAATTAGTAGAGTGCTGCATTACTGTGCATGATACAGTACACACATGTACTGATACTACTACTTATATTGCAGTTAATGTCCCTGATGCACTGAAAGAAAACCTTCATGTTCTGTTCTCCCAAATACAGTAAATTTTGAAGTTGGGTTGTTGGGTTTAATGCTGTTGTCTTTTTTTTTTTTTTTTTTTTAAAAAAAAGACTTGCAATATGGAAAATAGTTGCTACATTGCTGTTGGAGCAAATGTATCTAAATTCTTTCCATATTTTTTCAAAATAACTACCTGGAAAATTGTACATGTCTAAATTTGAGTTTTCTCCAGTATAAGTAGGTTTGATTTCCAAATTTTGATAATGGTGCCTCCTGTCTTATTCTTAGAAGATTCTTCTTATCACAGTCTTTTTTCCAGTTGGAAGATCGCAAGAGGGCAGTGTGCTTCTCAAAGTAACTTGTAACCTTGTTCTTAATTCTCTTCCTGTTTGTCCAAGATGCGCAGCACCTGTGTTTTGTGGGGTGACTCATACCTTCCTAGGGTTCAGGAGCTGATGTCATCAGTAATGTGAAATGTGTGATGTGTGTGCAGGTGCCTTTATTTAAGATACTTTGTGGTTTTGAACACAAGCAGCCAAATGGAGTAATTTGGATCTGGCCTTTTATGAAGACTTGTCATGAATTTTTTGACAAATGATTCTAGCCTCTTTTGCTTCCAATGTTACAACTAAAAAAATAAAGATAAACCTGCTGAATACCTTGGTGTATATATATATGCCACAGATCAAACCATTTTGATTGCTCTGTCCTTGCACCCATTCTACTGAGGGACACGAGTGAGCCTGGTTGCATGATTCCTCTTTTGTTCCTTGATAGCAAACCAGAACACTTACAGTATCTGGTACTTAGGACTCTGCATTTAATTCTATTAACTAGTAATAAAGCCTGCAGACCTCTAGAAAGGTGTGGGTTGTTGGGGTTTTTTATAATTCACTATATAAGAACCAAACTACTGATACTAGGACTTAAATTACAGAAGAAAACTTAACCCCTTGTTTTAGAGTGTGTCTTTGCTGTCTTTCCCTCAATCAACAGTGCAGTTCTAAGTTCTCCTGGAGAATGATGTAGGACTGCTGCTTCTTTTACTGCTGCTCTTCAGTTAGACTCGGAAAAGCAGCCTGCAACATCTTCTTTTGGCACTTGCCATCAAAGCCTTTTTGGACCTTAAGGCAAAAGAAAACCTATAGTTAAGGCTTGGTCTTCCCTTCAAACTACAATGAAATATGTTGTGTTCAAGAACTGTTCAAAGACAGATGAGAATCTCCACTTTAAAAAAACAAACAAACAAAAAACCCAAAAGTGAAAAACCACACCCCAAAACAAACAACAAAAAACCCAACTAAAGAACAACCAAACAAAAACAACCACCCCCACCCCCCCACACCCAACATAAAACCCCTCTGCAAAACCAAGGGAACTACTTTGCCTCTCTGGCCTTGTACTTTGTAGCCTCCTGTAAAAGGAGGAGCCATATACAATACACTGTTTCTTCGTGTTGTGGGATTTTCTACAGAAAAAGGTAAAGTGTCAAGAGCTTATCTAGGAAAAAGGCTGCTTCAAGTTCTTCTGCTTTTTCACTACAGATAATGTTGCTTTTGGGAGGAAACTCCCGAACACAAGCTGTGAACTTTGACATCTTTGAAGGATGTCTGCTTTCTCCCAGTTGCTTTCTTTTTTGGCAGTTTGGAGAAATCTGTACTGGGCTTATTAAACTAATGGGATGAAAATTATTAGCAATAGGCATTGCATGCTGTTTCCATCTTGACCTGAGGTACTGTCTTGCCTGTTCTGTATGATGAAACTCCTTATTACACAGTATAGGTCCTTTATATGTACTATAGGTCTCATATATATACACACACACACTGTAGTATAGTGTAGTATATATAAGGTGCTCTTAAAGGTAAGCAGCAGAGGACTTAACTGCCCTTGTTTTCAGAGTAGTGAGGAGTTTGTTGCCCATTCTGAATCTGTACTGTTGGGTCATTTGCACAACTAATTCCAATTAAACCTGACTCCTAATTCAAATATTTTTTTAATGATCACAGGGTCATTATATTGTTTGGTCTTACTCTAGCTGCAAGGGTGTCTTGCTGAGAACTTAACAGTAGTAGCAACTTGCTTATGAAGATGAAGGATTTAGGTCTACCTATAGCCTGTTAATGGGCTGATCTGCAGTTCTCATATAACCTCAGAGCTCTTGGACCTTGATTTCAAAGCTTACCCGTTAAGAAGGAATTGACTTCATAGGATCTGTACTGATTTCTAAAGTATTGAGTTGAGTTCCTGAAAGGAAAATTTCAGATTATATTTGAGATCAAGTTGTCTGAAGATTCCACTAAGCATTTGTCTAACTTCATATGTGTTGGTAATACAGTTTGCCAGTTGTCTTCTGTGTTTAATGCTAGTGTAGTTTAAATCAGTGTATCTGTCCATGCTGCACAGACATATTGGACAGAGTCCCTCAGAATGTTCATTCCTTGTCTGCTGGCAAGACTCATTTATAAGTGTGCCACAAAGTACACATCTCTGTGCTGCTATATGTAGCCCTTGAGTTAGTGTTTTGTACTTAACTAGGTCATGATCTACATCTTCCAAGGCCTTCAGAACTGGCTAGATGATAATGCGAGCAGACAGGTACCTGGTAATAAAAGACAACTGAGAGAAGAGCTGGTCTAAGGCAGATTCTTGCTGGTATTGACAGCCTCAATTGAACATTAAAAAAAAAAAAAAAAAAAACGCGCTACCTCCGTAGGTAAACTTGGTACTGGCTCACTGGCATCCATCAAACCCATTTAGATAAAATGTAGAATATTCTGATCTAAAAAAGCAAATGAATAAACTAATTCGTTAAGTTAAGTGGAAGAGGTTTTGTGTTTGGACAATTTCTCTAATTGAGATACTCACTGTGTCTGTGTAGAATATTCTGATCTAAAAAAGCAAGTGAATAAACTAATTCATTAAGTTAAGTGGAAGAGGTTTTGTGTTTGGACAATTTCTGTAACTGAGATACTCACTGTCTCTGAAAGTGACTGAAAATTTTATTCTTTGCGTGAGGATCTGCTTGACAGCACATTCTCCTATCTGGAGCTTATCTGTTTTTTTGTCATCCTACGCAAACTATATTTAAAAGTCTTAGCCTTTTACTGTATTTTGTAAGGGCACTATTCTTTCTTTTTACTACAATCCAGCATCTCCAGTTTTCAATTTAAGATGAAATACTTGAGTTTCCTACTACTTCCCATTTTACTTTGTAGAAGTACATTCCTGTTACCATCTATCAGTGAAGACCTGTAATCTAGTTGTTACAGTGATTAGCCATTAATCACCACCATCATAGTCTGAAAAGCACAGAGGAAGATCAGAACCCTTTGGTATATGAAGCATTCTCCTAAAAAAAGGACAGTGTTAGACCTCATCTCAGAAATACAGCCCATATTAAAAATAATTTTAAAATCCAGTTTTGTTGAAGTCTTATTTTTAGCTGTTGTTTAGGCTGGAATTCTGGTGTGAGACATGTGGCTATTCCATAGTCACTGTGGGAATAATCCCTATCTGTAGCTGCTCAGGGAAGAAGCAGTTACATCTGAAGGAAACAAGCATTCAGGATTTGCACATTCTACAAGTACAAATACTCCTCTACTGGGCTTTTATATCTGTGAACTAACTTTGCAGTTGGATCTGTTCTGCCCCCCTTTTTTTTTTCCCTTGGGTTGGGGAGGATTCTGGGATGCACCAGGGATAAAAGGACTTGAATTTAAAAAAAAAAAAAAAAAAATTGTTGCACATTTGGGCCCTGTATGTGCAAAAAATGACATTTGTGTTGACAAGAGCTGGCACCCAGTTACTTCAAGGTAAATAACTTCTTCATGGATTCCCAGCATTTGAGAAACATTTTAGCATTCTTTATTGCTGTAATTTACCAAAATGCAAAGTATTGTTACTTTGAGAGCCTGTTTTTGTTAGGGGCTTGAGTAGAATGTTATGCACATTACCATCTGTAAGCACTCTCTACAAGTCTCTAACTTAATATTTCAAATGGTTGAAAATAAAAAATAATATAATGAAAAAGTATGCTTTGTAATTTTGAAAATGCATGAGATTGTATCACGAGCAATTTGATTTCTTTTCTAGGATGATGAGAATCTGCATTTCCTTGACTTTTGCTCTTTTCATACAGTTTTTCATAAGAACCTGTTGTGCCAAAGTTGAAGAATCTTTAGAGAGGTTATTTGATGGTGTGTAATATTGTCAGAAGGGCCCAGGGCTGGAATATTAAAGGCATTCTCTATATACCATTAATATTCCAACACTGCATTTGGCAACATTTTGATTCTGAAGAGAGTGCATGAGTTCAAGGTCAGAGAGATTGACTTGCGCTGTTCATTATAACCAATTATTGTGTGACAAATGAGTTTGAGATCAGGCTGAAAATTCTGTGAGAAAAATCAATAGTTCTAATCAGGGCCTTTCAGGTCATTTACCACCCTACCTTTTGTTACTTTGTCAGAAAAGAGCAAGATAAAACCTGTGTGACAGTGGGTTGCCTCCGTATTGTTACTTTCCATTTGAAACATATTTTGATATCTTGAATTATATTAATAGTTTAATTGCTTTTAGAAACTTCTAAATGAGTTCCAATTTGTAAAACAACTTTTTTTTTTAGTATTCTGATAAGATTTCTCAACTGGTATTAAAACTCCTTCCCCCCACCCCGTTTCCCCCACCCCCCTCTGTCTAGGAAGTAGTGCATCTAAGTCCTAAACCAGATTTGAGCTGTTTGTCTGTAATGAATAGCAAATAAACCTTACCAGCAGATATACTTCACTAATAGCCTTAGTTTGGTATCGGGGATAATTTAAAAAGTTCTTCAGAGAGTTACAGCTTTACGACATCTGAAACAACGATGTAATGTTGTTTTGACCAAGCTGGGCATTTGTTGAGAATTTTATGAATTCATTTGTGTTTTCCTTTGTAGTATCCAGACGAAGATGAAGAAACTAGATTGTATCGTTTGAAAATAGAAGAGCAGAAGCGTCTAAGAGAAGAAATTCTGAAACAAAAGGAGCTGAGACGGCAGCAGCAGGCTGGTGCTAGAAAGAGAGAATTGCTCGAAAGACTTGCGCAGCAGCAGCAGCAGCAACCTTCTACGCAGCAGTCCTACATGCAGCAGGACGACGACTCCTCTGAGTTCCCCACCAACGGCAGCCCTTACATACCCCACTCTGGCTTACAGACCAGGCAAAATGTGAAAAACAGACTCCTTGTTAAAAAGCAAGATATGGTAGTTCCAAACATCCAACCCAAACCCACAGATTTCCCACAGGTCGGGGCGAATATGCCGTATCAAGGACAGCAGATGAAGGCAGTGAAGCAGCTGAGGCAGACTAGGACAGTACCTCCGAGTCAGCCTCAGGCGCCACAGAAAGTACTACAGACAAAACCTGCTGCAGCATCGCCGCCCACGACACAGGCTGCTCGAGTGGCTTCAGCACAAGCAAGGCCCCAGGAACTGAAACCTGGCGTGAAAAGGACTGTCATGCAGCGGACAAACAGTGGTAGTGGAGATGGGCCCCATGTCGGCAGCAAAGTCAGGGTGATTAAGTTGTCAGGAGGGGTAAGTTTCCGAGGCTCATCTCGTGTGTGTGTGTCGTCGTGGTTTGGTTCTGTGTGTTTCATTCTGTGTAATCCCAAAATAAAAAATAGGCCTAAGCTGATGGGGGAAGTAGCGGGTTTAGCAGACCTAATAATCCTTATTTTATATTTTCAGAATTGTAAGTTATTAGCAGTTATTCAGAAATCGGCGTTTGCTGTAATGCTTTACTGCCAGGCAGTTATCACTGAACTCACATTGAAATAGTACTCCTTTCTTTTAAGTTCGTTGTAACTTGAGTCTGAAAGACTCCTCAACTGAGCACCTTTTGCTTACAGTTGGTACTTCTGATAATTAGTCAAATGGATTTGGATGACTGTTTTTAAGGTTTGGTTAAAAAGCTAGGATCTGCTTATTTGGTAGTTGAGGCCACCTAATTTAGTTGTGTGCAGGTGCTGGCATTAGTGTGGTTTCTGTACTCAAGGGAAGATTGTTTTTATTTTCTTGGGAAGCATGTTGTGAAACTAATTTAAGCAGTATATTGGACAGGGATGTTTTCTGTTGGAGGCTGGGTTTAAAACGTTATCATTTCACTTCTGCATCTAAATGAGATTTCCTTATCTTTTGATGAGGGGTCTATTATCTGCGGAGTGTCCCTTGAGCACCAGTGTTGTGAGGACTCACAATGCTGGTCTTGATGGCAGTGCACATATTTAAGATCTGGGGCTTTGGTTAGAAAGTATCTCGACCAAATTTCTTCTGTCTTAATGAAAAGACAAGTTAATTTGTTAGGATTCTGAAGAAACCGAGATGAGGGGACATAGCAAGATGGTGCTGTAGGTGTGAAATCTGTCCTCGGGTTTATGCTGAGGAGAAAAGAAGGATGTGATGTGGTTTAATGCTGTGGTACATTGGAGGGGTTTTTTTGAAGAATGCTTCTTAATGCTTCCTTCTTAAATTATTCAGAGTGTTAATTAGGGAAACTTGCAGAAGTGCTGTAATCTGTAATGAAGTGAACAGTGTGTTAACAGGGACTAAACAAGGCCTTGGAGGCTAATCTTTACTCTGTAGAAATGGAGAGGAAGTTGAAATGCCGAAGTCTTAACTATTTTTATAAATGTTTTTCTACAGCTCATAAAACTTAAATGTACTTAAAATTGTGAATTGCATAATGGCCATGTGGTCTTTCACAATATTAACATAAAGGACATTATTGACTAGATAGAGCTGACAACAACCTGACTTGGGGGATGTCTAATTCCTCAGACATGGTAACTTAAGTATAGAAGAATAAAGTACAAGAAGTTGAAAGAAATTTCTTCTGTGGGGCTAAAAATACTTATAAATAAATATGTCTGCAGGAATCCCAGTGGCCTGCAAGAGGTATGACAGGTTTGTTGTTCATGAATAATTGAATAAAGCAATCATGCGCAACTTTTTATTATGTGGTGAAACAAAGCAATGCCAGTCACCACTGTATACAGCTCTTCATAACAAATGGTTATCAGTGTCCAAACTAACATTTGCAATGAAATAGTTTTTAACATAATGCTCTATTTCAGAAAACCATAAAGTATTTGTTTCAGATAAGTCTTATGGTAAGCAAGAGCAATTAGCTTCATTAAATGCATGTGTAACCCCTCTTTCATTGTATACAGAAGCAGATTTGCTCTGTCCTTAACTTTCAGATACTGAGGTTTTAGCAAGGTAAGGCAGGTTCTTTACATGTAGCCTTTGTTACTTTTTTCATATTGGCATGGACATTTTAAGTTTTCCTTCCAACTGTGGAAGAATAAAAGCAGGCATTGCAATTAGCTGTTTAACACTGATCAAGATAGTTGATTAATTTTTAATCGGTTAGTGACAAGCTGAATCTCTGACTTTGCTTCTTCAACCACACAAGGAAAAAGAAAAAATTGAGCAGCAGTGGGGCCAATCTTGTTTATTTTGACAGGATTTTAAAGAAGAATTAAAAGCTGCTTGGACTCTGAATACTACAAAGATCACAAATCACATTTAATTTTCATTTCTAGTGTTTAGTCCTGCCACATGCTTTATTTATTTTCACAACTTTTGCCTCAACCCTAAATATAAAGCAAAAGCAGAGTCTCATTTTTCCTAGCCATTCTCCTTAGCATGTAATAGTGCTTCCTCTAATTCCCTGCCTTTGGCCAAAGAGATGGCTGGTATCTCTTATCTGTACGCTCTGACTTGGTCCTGCAGTTAAGCAGCCCTGCCATTCCTCTCGGTCTAATCACACCTTTTTGCTTTCTAGAGCTCTTTTGCGCGGAGGTGTTTTGAATACCCATGTACGAGTGAGATGGCTTACGATTAGACACAGTGCACGTTCCTTTTTGAAGCCCTCTTGATGCATGTTGGTAAAGACTTGGAAAGTCCCTTCTCTTTCAGCCTACCAGCTGTGGTACAGCACCATAGTAGAGCTGTCAGTTGAAGAAGCTGACTGAGGCCAGACCCATACTAACTCATCTAGAGCAAATTGCCCTAAACCAGGAGCTCGTACCAAGGACTGTTCTAGATTTTGTAGGACCGTCTGTAGAACAGGATTAAATGGTGTTGCATTGCTGGTGATGTTTTTTTGTTCAACAGTTAAGAAGGGGTGCTTGGTGTATTGGTGAGATCTATGGTGTACAAATACTGTCAAAAGAGAATGGTTTCTTCTCTTGAGGGCAGTATCTTTCCCAGTCTAAGCTGCTAACTATGTTTATTTGTATTGCTGGGCACTGCAGTACTACTGAGGATCTCTGACCTCCAGGTAGAAGTATCCCTTGTTACTTAAGAAGGTAAAATGGCCTTTCATCCGTTTCCACAATATTCTCTCTTGAGAGGATTTTGCTTTTTTAAGTATTTTTATGGAATGGTAAGAATTACTAATCAAATTCCAAGAAATTTTTTCAGTTGTCCACTTCATCTGATGCATGAGATGCCTTAATTTATGGCTTCGTATACTTAAAGAAAAGGGAAGTAGAAAATGATTCAGCATTTCCTGTATGTCATACTAAGTCTGCATATCAAGGTGACATATGTTAGGTACTGTCATTAGATTTTTGTCTGATGCTTTTTAAAACAAACTCCCCCCCCTCACTGATAGGCCCATCCCTTTCTAATACTCCTGTAATTTATGCAGGAATGGAGGAATGGCAGTACAGTGAATAGTTTTCAATTTTAATTACTCCTTTAAATATTACGTTCCTGGAAAATGAGGCAGTGCTTAGTGTTTAGCAGATGTATTTTTGAGGTCTGGGTGTTTTTTTTCATGGAGGCGCCAAGGTCTTTTGATGGATCTGGTCTGCTTTATGGTTTGTGTGGCATGTCTTCAGAACCATCCTTTCCAGATATAGGAGTTCAGCATATTTGCTGAGTATTCATACTAGTATATTTTACTAAGAAAACATCTGAGATTTCCCTGGCTTGGTAAGGAGCCTTGAAGTCAATCCTAAAGGTATGCAAAACAATAAACTCAGTGAGGTTGTAGAATGTTGTTTGTTGGGAAGAAACACCCTAGTAAAACACTTAAGAATGTGATTGTAAAATTATAGAAAATAGGGGTGAAAGGACCATAGAAATAATTTATTCTCTCTTGAAGGGGGAATTAATTCTGTAGCATTCCTGACAGATTTGACCATCCTTTTTCTGAGATCTCATTATTGGAGGTTTCTTTGGCCATCTGTTCCAGTGTCTAACCTGTACATTTAGGAGAATTTTCTCAGTGACCAACCACATTTTCTTGCTGCAATCTTGAATCTATGACTAATTGTATTATACTTCAAGAGGCATGGGAAAGAATTTATATCCCTTTTCGTGGCACGCTCTCTCTTTAAAGATCTCTTAACTGTTTCTGAGCACTCATGTCCTTCACTCCCTCTTCATGGGGCATGTTTTCTAACACCTTGGCTGTTTGTGGTGGTCTCATTTGGGCTTTCTGTGATCAGTCTGTTGGTAAATAGTTCCAGAACCAAGTGCAATTGAATTCCGTAAGCTAATATATTAGAAGTGTCTTTAGTCCTGGAAGAACAGGTTTGTGCCAGCTACAACCTTAAATATCTTAATATCATAAGAAATGTGCTGAACGTGTTTTTTCATTTAGTTAGAGGTTCTGTGGGAAATGGTACTATCTTAAAATCTCTGTATCATTCAGTCATCTTATATTGTTGTTGGGTGATTTCTCTCTAGCCAGAAAATGGCCTGCCATGCTCAAAGAGATGTTTGTCTGTCCCAAAGGCCTGAAAATGCTGGTTCTTATGCTGCACCAAGAATACAACAATCTTTGTCTCTGTGGAAAGCTGCACAATGAGCTTTTTTCATAAATGCATCTGTATAAAAATACATAAAAATCTCAGTGTTCCTTGTTGGATTAGAAGCAGTATCTTATTAGCGATCATAATTCCTGAAAACCTGAGATGATGCTTCATCTGAAAAGCTTGAAGAAAGATTTGGCAAGTTCTTTTTGTTTGAAAAGCCTGTCACAAAAAATGTCCTCGGATTGGAAAAAGAGAATTGGAATGGAAGATAGACAACTTTATTCATATTTAGAGTAACTGAGAAGTGTAAGAGACGAATATGGAGTTCTAAATATGGAAAAAGATACTGATTGAGATGATTCTTGTTTGATAATGTAACCTTATCAATCAACTTTGCTTAATGTTTGTACTTGTTTCTGCTTGCATGTGTATGTTCAAGTTTAATTAAAATATTTGACTTGAAAGCTCTATAGCGCCTTTCATCTAAATATGTCAGGAATTACAAACACTAAGATTTTTGGCATTTGCATGACAAGTTCTTGAGGGACCCTTCACCCAGCTCTGCAGTGCTACCAGCTGCGAGAAACAACACAGGAACTCTCACTGCATACCATACTATTACTACTTAAGAGGCAGATGGCATTGCAGTTTATTTCTATCCCAGTATTTGAAGGGAGGTATGGATAATGTCCGTATTCTATCAGGAGCAGACTGAAGGAGCTGCAGAGACCATGGTGTCTGAATGCCCGGGTACCATGTTTGTCATTTAGAGGGTATCAAAATGGGCAAGACCTTTGAAGCAGTACTAATGTAAATGCTGTTGAAAAAGGACTCTACCCACCAAAACCTGCAAGACTTCACTCTGGAAGTACTTCACAAATGGAATGAAATTCTTACTTCCACTGAAAAAAAAAACCCAACAAACCAATCCAGACAAAAAAAACAGAAGCCAGGGAGCCCTGTGGTATTCTGATTATGAAAGAGGCATAGTATTTTCATGAAACATTTGAAAATGAGCAATAAACCCTGTCCTCCCAGCGCTCCAGTGAGGATGGTCCCTATAGAGGCTGGCTATTTCATGGCTTGGGGGTAGTGAGGCAGGGTATGCTGTGTTGTTTGGGGCATATTTGGTTACTGGGAAATGAAATACAAGGGCATGTGTGGACACACTTAGCAACTAGAGGGACTTAAGGTGACAACCAAACCAGACACAGATGGTACTTTTTATGGGTTTGTAATAAAAGCTTCGAAAGGGGGAAGAGAGATCTACCTAAATTAAATCTAACTTTGCTGTGGATAACTTGGAACTGAAGTGCAATAAAATATTTCCTATTGTAGACTGCAGAACAGGTTTCTCCTTTTCCTCAGGAGACTTTTAAATTGTATGTTGAAGAAGAGTGCTGCTTCCTCATGAACACCCTGAAAGCAAGGTGTTTGGTATTGCTTGTCGCTCTTGTTAAGTCTCAAAGGAGAGTTTTTCTGCCATCGTGTTACAGTGCAAAATTCATATTGATACAATGTTGGTGTTACAGAGTGTCTAGTAGCCCAGTTTCCTGATGGGAAATGACTAAAGGCAACTGTGTAATACTGTTAAAGTACATTACAAAGAGAAAGAGCTAGTTTTCAAATGAAAATTACTTGATTGCAATCTCTGAACTTGGGAGGGAAACATGCAGATTTGTCCAATTTAAATTTCATATTTCGAGAAGTTACAAATGCCTTTGGTAAATGGTATTTCAGGTTTGACCACCTGGAATAGACCTTTACTACAGAGGTGAGGCGCTCGGTCGGGAGAATTCTGACACTGTAAGTGGTTGGGGAGGGACGTAATGTGGGTTGTCAATGTCAAGACCCATGTCAAGGACCTTAGGGCAACACACCAGAGGGATTCAACTTGCCATTAGTTTTAAGTTTCAAGAAACATGAACTAGAAAAACTAGACATGACACAAGAAAGGAAGCTCAAGTTGTACTGGGTTTTGATATTCAGTACTGGCTTTCTGTGCCATAGCTGGTGTCCAGCTGAGAAATGCTCCTGTCCGGCTGAGAAATGCTTTGGGCCGTCAGAAGTTTTGAGTCGCTGATATTTTCCGACAGGAGCCTTTTCTTTTGGTGATTTCTCTGCCTGTCCAGTGTTCACTGAAATTCTCTGTACAAAAAATTATCCTGGAGACTGGTGATTGAAAAGGAAACCAAGAAACTGCTCAAAAACATGTTTATTGACATCTACATTATGTATTTTGCAGACAGCAAAGTAAAAATAAAGGTACTTCTGAGCATATTATACATATCCAGTCCAGAACCTTGAATTTGCTGTAGCTTTGACACAGAATTTATATTTTTTTCGTAATGAACTGGTGGGTGGTTGTACTAGTAAAACATGTAGTTTTGATTCATCATCTGAGCATCTGTGTTTCTGTGACTCCCAGTGAAACTTCAGAGTAGCACAGGTATGGCTAGGATTCTCTAACATCTTTTTGGCTGGTCCTTCGCCTTGCCTTAGTTTTCCTCTCAGGCAGATGAGGAGATACTTAAGGTAAGAATTCTGTTAGTACATGGGATTAAATGGAATTAGCTGCTTTTTTTACAAGACTTCTTGCTGTTCTGACTTTTCATACACCATTAGGCACAGAAGAAAAGATAGTTATCATATCATGGCTCGCTGAAGCAGCTTAGCGGTGTCTTTTTATCGCAGGAAGGGAACTGTTTCTGCCTTTTACTTATTTATTGCTTAGTCTGGGTGCTGTTGTTTGAGGTAAGTTTGCCCCACACAAAAGTTTTAGGCTGGGAAAAATAACCCCTGATTCACTGGCCAGCACCGGAAGTGTCTTTTTTCTGGTGTGAATGGGGAATGCTTTGGTTGTTCTACCACTTCTGTAGTCTGATGTAGCTTATTTCTGTGTGTACTCTAATTCAAAACTAGACTATTAATATGTCTTAAACCAGTTGTTAACGAGAAGTTTTCTATTCATAGAGTAGCGTATTCTAGCCTGGCTGGAGAGCAGGAGGTTTTTTAAGAGCTGCTATTCTTGAATTTTAAAAAAGACTTAAAGGCCTTAAAAAAGCCTTTAAAAAAAGGTCTCCAGGTGTTTCTTATTGGCATTTGGCATATTGAAAACAGCTCTTCAACTGCTTGGTCGTGTCACTTGGTTGTGGGATATCTGGCAAGTGATGAGGCTTCCTATTCCCAGGTCCCCAGTCTGTCAACTGGCTGTATCAAAGTGGTAAAGCATTGGAGCACCAGTTGAAGAGAAATACCTAATTATTAGGGGGTTGCCTTTAATATACTCATAATTGTAGTGAGAAAATACTTGTATGTATTAGATGATAGTCTTTCTTGCTCTACATGGTTTTTGCTTTACTGTTTTTTTTTTTCTCTTTGTTATATGGGGATCACGGTCTGCGTAGATGTCTGTCTTTTTTACTGTAGCCAGTCACAGTATCAGTAAAATACAAGTTTACATATGAAAATCTATATAGCTGATAAATAGTAGTTTCTCTTGCCCTTGAAGTGAAGATGAATGTAATAACCTAAAGGATGGGGTTTTTCCCCTCCTAACTACTGTGATACTGTAGAGGTACTCATTTCTAGAAATATTGACTTCAGCTGGTTACAGATGAGGGGTTTCTCCTTTCTTAAAGGAAATCAATTACAAGACATTTTTGGATTGAGATTTCCCTGCAAGATTTAAGCCGTCATCATGCTACAGAGAATTTGAGATAGCGCATCTAAGAAAACATTTTGCTTCTCTCTGTTATTTTTACACAAATCAACCAGAGTTTATTTCCTTTAAGTGCTTTATCCGGCATGCGCATCCCTTTACTATTGGGTGATTTTTGAATTGGCTTTATAAAGATTACATGGATAGACACAGCATTGTCGTAGTTAATAGAAACCTGTGCAGTGAGGTCTGTGGGCTGCAAGATCACTAACAGTGCCAATGACAGTGAAGTATGGCCTTATCGAAAGGAGAATTCATAAGAGGCTGCCCTGGGACACTGCACCACTGTCCTTCTGTGTATCCTGACAATGTTATCTGTCCTCTCAGTACGGAGTATCAAATGTCTGTCATGAGTACAGAAATTAATTTAATGTCACCTGAAGACATGCAATTAATCTTTTAGAGGTTTTCATAATACCTTTACAGAAAGAGTTGCCAGTTTGGCGGATTTGGATTTTGGGGTTTAGCAGAAGATAAGGAAAATTAATTTTTCATCAGGGTTAATACAAGCTAGCAGGGCCACAAAGGCTGAGAAAAATGGTTTGGGAATTTGTCAAGTGTTGTCACTCTAGAATAATGCTGCTTAACGTCTGATAGGTGTAATCAAGAGTTGAGATTTCTATAGAGGGGGATTAATCAATTTGCTCACTACAGAATGCAAGTTGGTGATACCATTCCTTCATGGGGTTTAAGAATGAAAATAAGATTTGATCTGTCAAATTGCAAGCAGCTCTGACAGTATCAATAGGCATTTTTATCAGTACATTTTAAAGCATTTGTTATAAATAAATTTGTCCTGCTAATGTTGGTGGCAAATAAACTTCATCTTCCTTGTAAAACTGTCATAATGATTCTGGTAGAGAGCTTCAGCTTGCTAAATTCAAGCAGTCCCTCATAAAATTCTGCTTTTAGGATTTGTGATCTCATATTTGAAAGAATGGTGTTTATGTTTCTCAAAACACACCACTGACTCTCTATGTATGTTTATAGTGAGAGAGTCTTACTACTGAAAAACAGCCACGGTAAGTATCAGGGAATCGGTTCTAAAATTCATGGCCACTGAATGGTGTAATTTATCATTTTTGTTAGTCCACTTTTGAGTCAAACTGTGCAGACTGTTCCACAGTAGAAGTTTGAAAACCATTCACCATGTAGATCAAATCCTTTTGCCTCGCTCTTGAGTTTTGTTTAATTATACACACTATTTGAAATTAACTTGTCGTTTTGGTACTGCTAACAATCTTGCAGTACTTGAAATTTGGAAAATAGTTTTTATACTTTCCCCTGAACAGAACTCCTGCCACTTAAAAAAAGGCATTTTCATTACTCCAGAATTAACCGAATAATGGTCAAGTTTCATTCAAGAGAACTCTTTCCTGGCTATATGTTAGGAAGGCAGACCTTCGAAATTCAAAGCTTGAAGGCCAGAAGTATTTGTAATATAGAAATTAAACGGTAGGCAATAACAAAAAAACATTCTTCCTTTATTGGTTTGCAGACAAAGAATGGAAATTCACTTTCCTGCAGACGACTTCAGAGGAAATTTGCAGTATAAAATCAGAGCTTGTGTCCATCAATCTCAGTCTCTGTGGTGGATTGAGAAGTATTCTGCCTGGCGTCAGCACTTTGTGCATCAAATTGTATGAGGCAGGGCATGATGATGAATAGATGCCTCTGAAAAATTTAGTGTTGCCCTGTACGTGCCAAAATGCTATAGAAAAAATCAGATAAAAATGTATTTTGACAAGAGAAGACTTAAGATTTTAATACCTCCTTCTGTTGCTACGTGTATAAATTTGGGGAGGGCAGTGATGTAAGCAAATGAAGAATTAGCAATACAGAAATTGTCTTTAGGAAAGGAAGGCAAAAGTTGATGTCAAATGAGCTAGAACTGAGACATTCTAAGAAGAGATGCTAGCAGTTTAGCTTCTGTGATTTAGATGTCATTTTGGGTAGCTTCTGCAAAATAGCTTCAGTTCATGTACCTGCTTGCCTGTAGCTTTGCTGTGTGTTCTGATTTACCTTCTGGGTGCCAGCTTATTGTACACCTCATGAGTGAAAATCAGGAGTCAGCATATGTAGAGTCATCTTTACAATCATACGTCTTTTCCTCCAAAGTGTTAATGTTTTCATATGAGTGTGTGACCTGTAAGTAATGTTCTGAGGTTTTATAGCTTTAAGTCCAGATGTTAAAACTCTTTGCGGGTGTTTTGCTTGACTTGGTTCTTCATTGACATGCCTAAGGAAGCCACTAACTGTCTTGCATAGGAGAAGTTTAAAGGATGATGGTGGTGAGTCTGATTTGCCACTAAATACTACTACATAGGTTCATTTTGGCTTGGACAGTGCTTGTCCTTGCATTGTCATGTCTTTAACATGTGAAAAAAGAATTGGTGCTGAAATTTGTTATCTGAGGCTGTGTAATTTTGCTTGTTGGGCTCATAGTGACCTAGGAGTCGTGTTTGGTTTTCATTTTCTTAAGAAAACCACCCGATTTTGTCTTTGCTTGGAGCCAGGTGTACGTGTAACAGGAATCAGTGTATTGCTGACTTGCAGGGAGCACTGTTAGTCCTTGAGCACCAAGTCGCTCGCTCTCAGACCTCACTTGAGAAGTGCTGCAGGTTCATCCCTGCTTCCCCTCTTCAGGTCATCTAAAAAAGCAGTAGATGTTCAGAGCAGTAGTATAAAGAAGGGGTTTGATCCAGTTGCCCTTTCTTCCTTCTTGTTGCAGGAACAAGGAGACCTTGCTCCATCCCCTTTTCTTACCCTATGGACTTTCTTGTTTTGTGTTGGTTTTCTTATTTCTGAATTATAATTCAAAAGTCTGGAGATGTTTCTACCTTCTGAGACTTTTGCAGGAGCGTGGTGCTAGCAGTGAAGCCCAAAGGTGGCATTTGAGACCCCAGCAGGGAGCAAACCCCATCAAATTTTTCATTAGTGTGAACCAATGTTGTGTGCTTATGCCTTTGACTCTGTTGTAGTTGTGTGTTTAGTTTATACAGTTTTATTTGGTGATAATTGGGCTTGGTAGTTAAATACTGGGTGGTTGTTGGCCATCCTAGCCTTTTATGGGAAATGATTGTTTGCTTTTGAAGTTTCAGTAATGAGCATGTTCGATGTGTTTTGTACCTGAGGGCTTCACTCTCAGATGCTCTTCCTATGTGCTGGGGTTGCCTTTTGGTTTGGAAAGAAATGGTTGCAAATACTTGTGGTTGTTTTTCACAGTGGGCAGTTAGCAGAGATTAGATTTTAACTCCCAATTACTGCATTTAAATTCCTCTTAGAATTTTTTTGTTCCTTTTAGTTTCATCATCTTCCAGCTGCTGTAGGGTTGAATAAAAGAAATTATCTGATCAGGGCATAGGGCTTATGGTGATCTTGGTATTGGAATTAATACTAAAATGAGGAGGATTTAATGCTGGTTTCCTGGTAATGTTTTGTTTGTGTGCATACATTTGGGTTTTTCAGGAGAGGAGAGCTGTTGCTTTTACATTTTTGAGCAGTAATTGAAGAGAGACTCTGAAGGGAAAGCTTTATAATTTCTCACTAGTTACTGCTCTCAAAGGTGTATATACAAAACTTCCTGTGAAGACACGGAGCCATTCAGTTTAGCAGAGAAAAAAGCGTATGTGATTAGAAGTGGAAAAATTAGATGCAGTTTTCTGCTGCTTTCTCACTTTGGACACTGTGGACGAAAGCCCTTAAGTGGGAAGAGCTTCAAGATTTTCCCTACGACAGATTGTGCTTTTGAAGTGTAGACAGTGCAAGGGGGGGATGAAGCTGATTTGTCTGGGATTTAAGTAGTTGAGTTACTGAGAAGTTGTTGCCTGCATATACTTGATAATACAGAGGACTTGATTTAGGGGTGTGAATTGTGAACTAGTGAACTTGCGAACATGAGACTATCCTACATATCACCCGTACCGGACTATTTCTCTTCAAATGGTAGCAAAGAGACTTAGTAACCAGTTCTCAGTAGGTGTTTCTTTTGCTTTTGTTTAATCCCAGTAGAGAGGTAATGATTTATATTCTCAATCAAGATAATCTCGCTCTTAGACCATAAACGTATTCCTTCTGCAGCCTTGTATTTTGTCGTCTTGTCTGTGAGAAACGTGCCAGTTCGTATGAAACCCTCTGGTTCGTGAGATGTGTTACAGATGCGAAAGAAGTTTTGACTTGTGAATATTTAAGGAAAGGGGAAAGAACCCTATGTAAATAAAGATGCTTTCGTAATTTTTTTTCCCCTTTAGACATGCCTTCTATTTGGGAGGTTTTGCAGTGTTACCTGAGGTTGCTCAGGGACTTAGATGAAGCCTTCCCCCTGCAGATTTAACATCCACTAGTATTTGAGTTCTAAAGTTGGAGTCCAGTCAAGGTATAGATACTGCTGTTGAAACCATGCAATGATATGTTGTGCTTTATAGGTGCAGAAGTGCCTGGTCTTTTGTCAGGTTCTGCTGTCTCTTGCTCCATGGGATGTTTTTCAGTGATTGATCTGATCTGGACAGTGGGACACACATTCAAGAATCACCTGTCTGTGGGTGGAAAAAAACGAACTGTTTGGGTAGAGGCAGTGGAAAGGAATCATTCCTCTCTTGGTGCCTTCAGCTTATGCTTTTACTGTGCTTGATTGCACTGAGAGTTGTAGTGGAAAGAGCTACATTGGATGAGAGGGGCACTGAGGTGGTGTTTCGTTGTGCTTGTGATTATGAATATCTATAATAAGAGCTTTATAAAACAAACAAACAAAACCTTGGGGAAGAACTGTTACAAGTACGGACAGCGTTTGAGGAAGGAGACTGCTTAAAAGGCTGCTGGTATAGAAGCTGGCAGAATAAGTATGTGCTTCAAAATAAATACCAGTTTTTAACTAAAGAGAGGTTGGACTTTTAAAGATGAGCAGAGTATTTGCCTGGTTCTTCCAGCCTTCACAGTTCTTTGCTCCTTCTTCAGCAATGTGTATGTCTCCCTTTAAAAAAAACAAACAAACAAATTAAAAAAAAAAACCAAAAACCAAACCACCTAAAAAAAAACCCCCCAACCTGCACACCGTAGTTCACATGTAACCCTGGAAGGAAGAATGATTTGGAAAAAGAAGTGAAAACGCCTTGCTTCTTTGTATATGAAAAGACATTATTGAGCATTGTAATTATAATAAAGCCTGAACGAAATAAACTGTTCTTCAGATACCATGGATTTATTTTAGGCTGAAGCACAATTTCCAGGCTGAGCCCTTGCACGCGCCTGCCGCGGCCGCTGGTTTGCTTTAGCGGGCAAACCGATGGGCGTTCTGCGTGCGCTGAGTGAGCTGGATGTGGCAGGAGGCTGCTCAGGGCGAGGGTTTGCGGTGCCTGGACATTGAGCCGCCTGTTGTGTTGTTGATTTCAGCAGGGGGGAGAGGATGCTGGCTTTTTTCACCCAGAGGGCCAGCCCCAGCGGCCTCAACAACCCCTGGAGCCGAAACAGCAGCCAGTGCGGAAGGTCACATTGACAAAGGGAATGCAACAGCAGCAGCACCAACAGCAGCAGCAGGCACAGATCCATTCACCAGCTCCTCAAGGAGTCAAAAACATCCAGGGAATCCATCAACCTAAAAAGGTGATTTTTAGATGCATATTGCTGCTAGAAGTTTTACTGTCTAGCTGTGTTGCTCTATTAATAACTAGCATTCTGTTTGTCAATTGCTAGCGCAGGGCTGCATGACCCAGGAGATGCATAATTGCATATAAAGCTTTTAATCTAGAGAGGCCTGTTTGTACCCAGCACAGACTGGAGATGCCTGCAGGTTGTTTCATCTGCTGACTTTCTGGCCAGCACAGTACTCCCTGGGGTAAATGTGTGCGTCCCAAGATAGCTGGTGTAGGAGATGGTATCCGGCATGCTTTCTGGCTTTAAAACCAAGAGTTGTTCTGAAGTTGTGCTTAAGCTTTTATTCTGGCTGTTTCCTGCATACGTAGGAGCATGCAGCGACTGTTTCAGGATGCTCTTTGGTCGATCCTCAAAGCTGGTATTGCTCAAAATAGTTGCTGATCTCGTAACTGGATTTTTGCACTGATTGTGCACCGGGAGGAGGCAGGGAGAGGATTCGGGTGGCACTGGCGCGTGCCTTCTCTGCATTTGCAAATGGGCGCGCTCCCTGAAAATAGCTGGTATTTTGGCTTTTAAGTTATATCTCGGTTTTGAGCTGTTGGCCATAATCTTTCTGCTTCATGTAAGGACAAAGTTTCCTTGCTGATGAGGAGGGGTGTGAAAAGCTGTTGCCCTCCATAGGCTTTCTGAGTAGGAATCAAGAAACTATGTTGAATGTTAACTCTGTTTAGTGTTTGTTACCCTGTTTCACTGTTATTTTTCCTCTCTCCAACTGTTCAACCTTTAATATACAAGACTTAAATCCACATGTTTCCAGCTCCAGAGGATACTGTGGTGCCAGATCCTACAGAATTTGGGGGAAAGGAACTTTGGAAAAAAATTGTTCTAAAGTTATTTGTCATATGCAAATGATATCATCATTATTTATCCTGATAACAGCCCAAAAGTTGGTAGCAGTAGAAACCGGAGGTGCTGGAAGCAGTGTGCTGGTCTTGTGGGTACATTAAATTTACCCATGGGTTGAGAAGAGAAAAGGGAGAGGGATCACTGTTTGTTTTTTTTGGCCAGATTCAAAACACAGGGGCTGAACACAGGCTGCTAACGTGAGCAGTTTCGAAAACTAGGTTATATATTTTGGTCTGAGATCCTCCATTGCTTGGTTGGTCTGTGCTAACACTGTGGCTTTTAGCCTCAATGCAAAATATATATATATATATATATATAAAACCAATATATAACTTGCTGTCCTTCTAAAAGAGGTTTGTATAAGCAGTGGATGAATACGTTAATATGTGGCCTTTCAAATCAGCAAACAACAACAAGCTGTTTTAAATCAACACATACTTTAATCAAGTCTTTAAGTAAATCGCCAACTTTTGTATCGTCTGTCAAATGCAGTGAGCAGAAGCACTAGGTAAGTAAATCAAAATACTGTTACTTTTGTTGTTGGCAGGTCATTATGCACGGGAGAGGCAGAGGAGTAGCAGGCCAGATGGGCCGAGGACGCTTGATGCCAAATAAACAGAACCTGCGAGTGGTGGAGTGCAAACCTCAGCCCTGTATTGTGTCAGTTGAAGGGCTTTCTTCATCAACTACTGATGTCCAACTGAAAAACCTGCTGATGTCAGTGGGACCCATTCAGGTAGGTCAACCTCAGTTTATCATTTTTGTGCCAAAAGGCTTTCATTCCGGAAAGCTCAATTAATTCCCTGACACTAAATACAATGTGTGTTTATTGGTAATTTATGTTTGAAGGCACCCCCACCCACACATGCTACACCTGGTAGCAAAGACAAGCACGTGATGGTACTGCGACACAGGAGGTACGGTAGGATTTTGCTAACCATCACATTCCTGCTGCATAAGAGTCTCCTTCATTTTGGAGTTCTTGTACAATCTGTTATTTTCTTAGACAATACCAGCAAGCCCATTCTGTGAGGTTGTTAAAGCCAAATGATCACAGCAAAGTGAATATACTTTTGGTTGCCGTCCTTGTTTTAATTGTTGACTTGCATTAACATTTACCAATTAGTGTCATTGCAGTCCAGGGGAAAGAGCACTTAATGACCACTACCCATTGGAGATTTTGTACCATGTAGCACCATCTACTTTTTTCAGATGAAAACACAGTCTCCTTTGAAGGATTTATCCTTCCTCCCCCCCGCCCCCCCAAGGTTCTCTTTAGGAGGGGCCTGAAAGCAAGGTTACAACACACACACTGTGAAGCTTCTGTTCGTAAACTGCTTCCTGGAACTGATACATCAGTTACACTGACTTTAGGAAGACGGGAGGTTTCCAAAGCACTGAAGGGCTTAGGAGGCCCTGTCTGACTTACTGTTACTACATTTGAAAATATCAGTCAATGAATAATGAAACATACAGACGAGGAGAACTTTTTTCCCTTGATTTTTTTGTTTTTTTCAGTTTTGGGTGCTCCTTTTGGCAGGATCAACATTTTCAGATAAATGCAATGCATGAATTGGAGCTATTCTGTGAGACTTCTTTATGAGTGGGATCATCTCAAGATGTACGCTCTGCCTCACTTCTTCCCAATTTAGTAAATGGAATAATGCTGAATTATTTACATCGTCAACTCAGAGAGGTTCAATTTGTTTGTGAAAGCAAAAATACTCTCACAAAATACTTTGTCCCTTCATGTTCTGTAGTACTCTAGAAAATTATTCATATAGATCCGAAGCACATTTATTCAGTGTTTACTTGCTAAATCTTGCATGAGAATATTAGAAGGAGATTAATAGAAACCCTGCTAGGAAATACTCACAATTGAGAGAAGTTATTGAGAATGTGCTAAAAAATTTATTCAGTATTTGCGGTTTCACAGCAGACTCCAAACTCTAGTCTCACAATTCAATGTCACAGACCAATTTAGAAGGGTGTGCTTATAGGAAGAAATTGGTAACTAATTTTCCAGTGGAATTTGATACATCCCTGTGCCCTACAGAACGTGCATTCTTGCAGCAGCATCAGCTGTACCTTTGGAAATGATGGTTTCTAAATCATCATCTGTTTTGACTTTATCAGAGATCTAGAAGTAGTGCTTGAAAGAGATGCTTGAATTTAGCTAACGATGCAGAAGACTTTTGTGCTAATTCTGCACTTGAATTTCAAGTCTGACTTGTAGAAGGCTAGGAATTTCATGGCTGGTTTGAGACTGATGTTTCATAAGTGTGGATAGTGAGATATACAGGGGAGAAGTGATCCTTTTATAGGAAGAATATGAGACTGGGACCATCACATGCAGTATTTAGCTCTGTGATGTACCATGGAAGTGTTGATGCACCAAATGAGGAAGAGACAGCAGCAATTTTAGGTGCCTTGTAAGGCAAAAACTGAAAACAAAATGTTTGAAAAATCTGTGTCCCTGTTCACAGTAATCGTTTCTATACAGATGGTGGTAGATTTTGAAAGAGATCAGTATCCTGGAGTGCAAGACCAGATTTTCACGTGGCTGTAAATTAGTGTTTTTAATAATGTTTGTGCTCAGTGCTGTACAGAATCCCCTTTTGACTGGAAATGGTCAAGAGGCTTGATAGTGAAGAGATACTCTACTTATTCCTCATTCTTTCTTGAAAATGTGTTTCATGTGAGTGACTTGCAATGAGGAGTGCAGAAGTGAACCACTGGAGAGAGCTGAGCAGTGAATGGAAGGGTTCCTTGCCAGGTGGGCTTTGGGGGTTTCATGCGTGAGGACAGTACGTGAGAGGCACGGAGAGGCCATGGCCAGAGCAGAGATCTCAGGTAGTGCAGAGCTCTCATCTTCTAAGATGAAGTGTTGCAGCTTGATGAACTGAAAAAGGAGGGATTTGGGGTGATGGCTATTGTGAGAAAACAGCAAGGTGAGAAATTCTAGCTGCTTTTTTGGAAATTAAGCAAGGTACCCAGGTTTTTAGCTGGTTCAGCTGGAGCTCAAGAGATAGTGAGTGGAGGGAAAGGCTAGTCAGGTGTAGCTGACTCCATCTTTAAGATGCAGAATATCCTGTCTTTAGCTGTTAACTATGTTCAGCAAAACTTGCCTTGATGAACTAACTCTCAGACACTGGTTTCTTGAATTTTATTTATCTGGGGGAGTGGGGAGAGGATGTGTGTGTCACTCATGCTTACTTTTTGCAATTGTAAAAGAAGTTTCAAATCTGAATCAGAGCTTAAGGAGTTCTCCTGCCTGGATGGTGTCTTGAAATGACGTGCTGATTATCTAACACCCAAACCCCCGGTTAAAGGTAAAGATTCCCAAACTGTAGGACATACGCCTCTAACGGTAAGCAGGCATCTTGCTTCAAAGTGACGTGCAAACACCGCTGATAAATCTGAATATTGCCTGTTGTGTGTCGATTCCTGATGCAGTCAAGACATGAATGTGGGGATGGCCACACTGAGGCATAGCTCCCAGGGAGGGGGAAGAGATTCTTCCCAGTGATCTCTCTGCTCTTTGACAACAAGAATAGGTCACAAGTGCTTGTCCCACCTGGTACAGGAACTCCGCTTAATCTGCACCTTCCATACTGGTGCATCTGTAGAGCAAATGATCCCACACCAGCTCTTATTTTCAGATACATAATTTGGCTCATGATTTTGTTGCAGTGTGCATATCCTGCGTGTGTTGTCTCAGGAAGAGGATCTTCGCTGGCATAACAGAAAGTTTTAACATATTTATGGAAACAGTCTATAATTTGTCAATGGGGTGAATGGGGAAGAAGAGATTACTTTGTTTTTCTGGGTGCAAAAGGGTTGGATTTTTATTTTTAGCTTTTTCATGTCAGTATCATTATCGAGGTACAAGTACCTTGCACAACCTTGGGAAGGGAAGTTGAAAATTTCCCTAAATTTATGATATTTAGTGCTCCTAGTTTTGCCATCAGCTTGCATTGAGATGATTGTCTGTGAGTCGGGGTTTCAGAATAGCTGGGCTGAGAGTGTTCAAAAAACGGGTAGATGTGGCGCTTTGGGACATGGTTTAGTCTAGTTTACCCTTGATTGGTTTAGAGTGGACTTAGTAGTGTAGGTTAATGGTTGGACTGGATGATCTTAAAGGTCTTTTCCAACCTAAACGATTCTATGATTCTGTGAAAATGAAGGAGACTTTTACAGTTGAAGTTGGAAATTTGCTTTTTTTCCCTTCCATAGACTAGAAATGGAGAAAATTCTTTTCCCATATATGAACTTTGAAATACTCTCTATTGCCTAATCACTGAAGACTCTCTAATTCTTATCCTTGCTTGATTAAAGCTGCTCTGTTATTAACATAGGAGAAAAAAATACCATTAAGATTCTCAAGGTACTGAATAGAAGAAAATCTTTGGGGCTCCAGGAACAGCCCCTTAGTCATAGCTGCCTTTTACAACTCAGACATGATTAAATTAGCAGGAAAAGTACTTCCTTTCAACATATGATTTGCTGTCAAATTCTTTCTGGAGAGGATAAGCTTTCACATACAAATAATGTACCTGCGGTAAAATCTGAGGGTTGAATCTAAAATAATTACATACTATAAATAAAATTACTGTGCTGGAGCAGTGACATTCAGTACACATCCATCCAGAACCACTTCCTAAAGGAGATTACTAACAAGTTGCAAAGGTCATGAAAAACGAAAGGCATTTTTTTTGTGCTCTTGAATCCAGGTTTAATGTTTATACTGTCTAAAGAGGCTTGTGTTCAGCTAGTTATTGCTAGTTACTTTCTTTTTAGGTGGTGGTAGGTAGAGGGGATCGTTTGCTAGATGTCCAGATAACTTGACTACTGAGTGATCGTTCTGTGGAGGTGTTCCATCATGATCTTTTGTCATTTTTTCTTACATCAAATGGTTGCAAACATAAAACATCAGTGCAAAATCTCAGTATTGCTTTGTGAAGATTTAAGATCATAAATTCTGATGTTAAAGGAAAAAGAATATCTTGAAAAACTCCACTGTTGTGTATCAGAGGTGATGAGAATGCTGCGATTGTAGGTGTATTTTGAGTAGTTTTACAGATACACGTTTTACTCTGATTAACGCAGTCCTTTCTTTTCTGATCTCGGAAGGGAAAAACAATTGCCCTGTTGATGTGCTTCTCTTCGCTTTCTTAGAGTGACAGTGCTACCTAGTGCTCAGCTAGGGTAAAGGCAGCTATCTGCACTGACACTGCATTCAAAATCGATTAATGTATTTTTAGTTTCAGGGCTTATCAGTGGGAATGATGAGCATGCCCAGAACATGAGCGCTCCTCCAGGATCAGCAGGGCGGTTCTCCGTGAGACACAGCACACAAGGCATGCAGGGCTGGCGTGGTGACCTGTGTGGTCTTTCTACCTGTAAAAACATTTTCAGCCAAGGGTTTTTGTCAGCTTCACCGACTGTGGGAGAAGACGTGGGGAGTCCTGCTCCTTCTTTGGGGCTGGGGGAAGAGAAGAGTAGCTCCATAATGAGCCTGTCCAGTTCAGTCCTGCTGTAGATCATGTGAGCTAGAGACGCTCATTTCAATGATAAGAGAAAATCCTTTCTTCTCATCTCATCTTGCATATGATGACGGAAAGCTGAGCACTTTTAAAGGCAGATACTAGGAAGTCAAAGGTGTCAGAAAAGCAGGAAGGAGGGATAGAATGTGGAAGAGATCAGTTGCAACAGCTGAGGATGAAATAAATACATTCTGACCCAGCCTCTATGCCTGTTACTAATAGCTAGGAAGTGTTGCTCCCAGGAAAGATGCTTCAGATGTCAGGAGACTGTGGCGATAATAAAAATCTGTCTGCATTTATTGATGGGAGGGAAGAATAAATAGAATCCAATCTTTCTTTTTAGAAAGTGCCTGCCGTGCTGCTATTCGACTTGTTGCAGAGTGGGATGGATCACACACTGGAGATGATGTTGGTTAGGAAAGTTTATACTTTCTTTTTGCATAAACCCTTTTTTAGCAGCTTTGTATGGACTTCTAGTCCCAAACTCACCAATGAACTGATTGCACAGTCTATTAGGTAATCCATGTACTTCAGTGAAAGAAATTAAGTAAAAGAGGAAACTTTTATTTCCCATGTGTCTCCTATAATTGAAATGAGTGCTTGCTCCAGTCTCACTCTTGCCTGCTTGGTTTCCATCTCCCAGTGCTCTGTTATCTCCCTTTTAACTTCTTCCTGCCTGTGTAACCTCTGAGCGTTTTAATGTCAAAGATGCTTGCTTTCTGCAAGAGATCTCTTGCTTTCTACTCATGCATGTCCTGCTGCTTTTCTCAAGGCTCTTTGTTTTGCAGTGAAGCTTAACTAGAGATTCTTGTGCTGCTGTTATCATACAGGCTATTTCAATATTATTTTCACTGATAGTGTGAAAGTGTAGATTTAATTACAGAGTGTATGTGAAGGAGAAATTTGAGGGTAGTGTAGGTCTGCAGGCCTAAAGCAGTGTCTGCAGAGGGAATGGTCCTTTGGTGATATTCACGCTTTAGTCACTGGTAATAGTTCAGTTGCAGAAAAAGCCAGAGCTGCTGATTTTTTTTTAAGTTGTTGAATTAAATAGTATGTTTTAAAACAGTTTGTAGGCAAACTCTCAATCAAAATCATGAGTGATCATGAAATACTGGTTGTTTTGTATTTTCCATTCAACACAAGATCCGCATCTTCCCATGGCAGTGCCTAAGGAAACAGAAAAAAGAGATAATCAAGATCAGTATGAGCTCTATGCTGCCTAAATCCTTTCCATATAAAATACTCCTCCTCAGTCTAAACCAGTTTTTTATTTTTAATGCTAGTAATATGTCAGAGTGTAATCTCAGTTCTCCAGAGTTGAATGGGAACATGCCCAGAATACCTCTGATCTCAGGTTGGTCTCAGATAGCGCTGTACGTAGTTCCATACGCCTGAATCCATAAAGTAACCAGTCATTTGAAATCCCCTGGAAGTTATTGTGTATATTGTCAATCCTTTACACCTGAGTGGATCCGGGAAGGGGTTTTCATCCTCTGGTGAATGTCTGACTAGGTCAACTTAAAGAGAAGATGTGAATGAAGTTGTTTTCTCAGAGCTGTGACATTTGGGAGGATTGTGATATTTCAGTTTAGGAATTCACAATAGAAAGAGATTCTAGTGAAGCAGTGTGGCAACAGGGAAATCTCCTGTGGAGGAAACATGAGTGTCCCACCATTAAATGGGAAGTCAAGTGATGCTTGGTAGAACCAGGCCATCTCCAGAGGCAGCGCTGCGTGATCGGTCATTACCTTCCTCCCCTGACTGGCCCTTCAAAATCAGGAGGTTACGGAATAATACTAAATTCAGATCAAATTCCTAATGAGGCATGATACTTTGGGAAAGATAGGCTCATATTTTTACCATTATATTGGAGATCATAAGACTAAGAATTACTTTAGTATTATGCACTCTTTGAAAATGAGAACAGCTGTCATTAGTACTATATGAAGATCTGTCTGATGCTCTTGGCCTCTTTGTGATACTATCTCAGGCCTAAAACCCACACACTGAATTACTTTTTCTGAAATGTGTGTTGGGTTTGTGTGGCAAGGTATTGGTAGCGGGGTGGCTTCTGTGAGAAGCTGCTGGAAGCTTCCCCTGTGTCCAGTAGAGCCAATGCCAGCCGGCTCCAAGACGGACCCACCACTGGCCAAGGCTGAGCCAGTCAGCAATGGTGGTAGCGCCTCTGGGATAACATAGTTAAGAAGAGGGAAGAAAACAACTGTGCAACTGCAGCTGGGAGGGGAGTGAGGATATGAAAGGAATGGCTCTGCAGACCCCAAGGTCAGTGCAGGAGGAGGGCAGGAGGTGCTCCAGGCACCGGAGCAGAGATTCCCCTGCAGCCCTGGTGCAGCCCCTGGTGAGGCAGCTGTGCCCCTGCACCCATGGAGGCCCACGGGGAGCAGATACCCACCTGCACCCGGGGAGGAGCCCACGCCGGAGCAGGGGGATGTGCCCGAAGGAGGCTGTGACCCCGTGGGAAGCCCGTGCTGGAGCAGGCTCCTGGCAGGACCCGTGGAGAGAGGAGCCCAGGCTGGAGCAGGTTTGCTGGCAGGGCTTGTGACCCCGTGGGGGACCCACGCTGGAGCAGGCTGCTCCTGAAGGGCTGCACCCTGTGGGAGGGACCCACACTGGAGCAGTTCGTGAAGAACTGCAGCCCGTGGGAAGGACCCACGTTGGAGAAGTTCAGGAGGACTGTCTCCCGTGGGAGGGACCCCACACTGGAGCAGGGGAAGAGTGTGAGGAGTCCTCCCCTGAGGAGGAAGGAGCGGCAGAGACAACGCGTGATGAACTGACCGCAACCCCCATTCCCCGTCCCCCTGTGCCACAGGGGGGAGGAGGTGGAGAAACTGGGAGTGAAGTTGAGCCCAGGAAGAAGGGAGGAGGCGGGGGGAAGGTGTTCTAAGATTTGGTTTTATTTCTCATTATACTACTCTGATGGGCAATAAATTAAGCTCATTTCCCTGAGTCGAGTCTGTTTTGCCCATGATGGTAATTGGTGAGTGATCTCTCCCTGTCCTTATCTCGACCCACGAGCTTTTCGTTATATTTTCTCTCCCCTGTCCCGCTTAGGAAGGGGACTGATAGAGCAGCTTTGGTGGGCACCTGGCATCCAGCCAGGGTCAACCCATCACAAAATGCCATTAATCTGTGGTGCTTACTGTATCTGAACATTATTGAAAGAAGTATTTAATAGAGATTTGAACGTGTCTGTCGCTAACATATACTCGCTCATGTATTAGGACATCACTCAAGCCTTAGAGTACAAACCAAAAGTCATCTAGATTTTCTAAGAAAAAAACCCCAACTTGCCACCAATAGTATGCAAGACACCTGTGTTGTGGCACTTGGGTATCAACCATAGCACTAGCTGACTTGAACCTGGAACAGGTCAGTGGCATGGTCCCCTATTAGCAGTCCTTGTGGTATTTTTGGAAATGTGGTGTTGCAGGAGGGCTAGCACTTCTCACAAAGGACTGATAGTTTTGCAGATACTTGCTGTAGGTTTGTTTGGCTTTGGTTCAAATGATGGACAAAACCTTTTGTGAGCAAACTGGAATTTTATATAAATCTTGCCCATATTAAACATTGTTGAGCAGTAATATTTTCTTCAGGATTGAAAATTGTTGTTTCCTACTAATTGTCACACACTGAAGATTTCTCCTCGCCCTCCCCACTCCCCCAATCTTTATTTTTTTCTCACCTTACTTTGGCAGTGATCTTCCCAGCCTCTTGCTGTTATAGTTAGCTCTCACTTCAAGGCCTCTCATACGGTGATTTGTAGGAGAGACATCCATAATTTCATGCTTCAGATGGAAATTTTAGCAGCCATTGAGGTTGGTAGTCCAAAAATAAGACTTAACTCGTTCCTTCAAAATCATGTAGTTTCTGTTTATGATATTAGATATTAACTACAAGAACCCATTGTCTCTGAACATGTAATAATTTCAAATAAATGCCATTAACTTCAGAAGTAAACAAGGTCAATAGATAAAAATCTACAAATGCTAGGTTACTTGATTTATTTACATAGAGAACCATGCAAGAAGAGCTTTTGTCCAGTGGAAGTTTTGTTTAACTTGTTATAACATCTTCTCCAGAAGTAGTTAGGCAGTATGAAAAGAAATCACTAAAGTTAAATCTATTCTGATGTACAGTATTGTGTTGGAAATACAAGTTAGATATATTGTGGGGAAACAAAAATAATACTGAAAACCTTATAGGTGAGCGTCTATTTTTGTGCAAGCTCTACGATACCTAATGCAGTACTTCAGGTTTTACTTCAAAAATGAAAGATGAATGTTTGCACATGTATGGGTTTTTCATTAATGAAATACATTAGACAGTGGTACCAATAATTTTGGAAACTTATTAAAGCACTCTTTACAAGTAAGCTGACTAATACAGTAGATAGTCCGATTGGTGAAAGAGCATGATTAAAAATAACAGCTTTCTAGGAGGTTATTTCAAGATCACCTTGTAGTGAATATGCAAGCACTCAAACTATCTGAGAATATTATGGATGCTAGAAATACTGGATGTTACCACTGAAAAAAAGGCTGCAAAATTGTTCAAAAAAGTTGAAAACAATGAAGTGTGTTAAACTAGCAAGCTAGCATGATTAAGATACGTAAAATTAATTAATTTTGCATGTATTTTCCTAGCACATGTATTTTGAATCAACAAAACCAGAAGCTGGTGAAGTAAGTCTTTAAGATAATGCTTTGAACAACATTTCAAGCTAATAAAATTCCACAGGTTACACAAAAAAAGTGTGTTTCCTTCAGACTATCACTGTTAACATCATCTAAATGCAAGGTCAGCTCTAAACTGCATATCATCCCGAATTCAAGGAGACAGAAATAATTCACTAGGATGAGTATGCAGTTATTGTACTTCAGGTTTCCACTGAAGTGGAACACTAGTTTGTATGCCCGGTTGATAACCCATCTGCTCAGGGTGGGATAGCAGCAGCTCAGGACCTACACCCTCTGGCAAAATCATACCTACTTGTTCTGTGCCTGACAATCAATGTTGTTAAGCATAAAACTGGGAGTTTAAATAGTAATGCGAGTAAGTAGATATTGTCCCAAAATCAGAATGTAAATTTTCAAGAGATCTTTGTTAGCAAGATCATACTTGCAAGTCATGATAGATGAGGATTTGTTTGAAAACACAATGTAGATCACTATTTATGTTGAGATATTAAAAATCCTTGTCAGCAAAATATTTATGGTGGTATTTCAGGCTATGGTGGTCATATCATCAAAGTAACTTAGTTTAGTAATTGTTCTTTTCTTGTTAAAACACAGGTTTTTTTTTTTAATACCTAAATAGGGTGAATATATCTAATATACCTAAACAAACATGAAGTGATTCTGCATCATTTTCACTACCATAGCTTGAGTGCAGTGGAGGCTGAGAATTTGTATTAAAACAGTTTGAATGAAAATTTTTCAGACAGTTTCCAACTGGCAAAGTATCGTTCGTGTAGCATTAGTTTATCGTTTCGTTTTGTAGTCCTTAATTCTCTCTCTTGTTAAAGCGTAGGCATGTGTAACTGCAGCAGCTGAGAAGACCCTGGTGCTAGAGGTTACTGCCTTACCCCTGGGCTGTGTAATGGGTGGTGTTTAGGCAGTTCAGTGAAGGATCAGATGAGTTGGCTTTTTGCTTCCACAGTTGTCTGTATTGACAAGTGAAATTAAATCTGATAAAGGTGCTTTTCAATAGACTTATCCAAGAATTGATGCCTTGTTGCCAAAGCAATTGGGTATTAAAAATATCTAGTGTTTTGATTGCATTTTTTTTTGCTTTGGAAAAGAAGGCAGTAATACAGCATAAGAACAGGCTGTGACATAATATCCAAACTAGTCAACCAGTAAACTTTATTAATTCATATGAAAGCATAAATAAGTTTTCTATAATAAGATTTAGATACTTTGCCTAATTTCGCTAATAAGTCTGCACTATACCAGAATGTCTTCCTTTAATCAATTTTTATATGCTAATTACCAAGCAGCTTCTTAATAACTTATCATTATTGGTGTGTAAACTGCAAAATCACATTTTGCTGTTGTGCATCTCAAGAATATTAATACAGTAATAGCTCAATTATTGTGGAAAAAGTCACTAAATGCAGCTTCTCTTATTCAGTTGATCACAACGGGGATCTGGAGCATAAAGCATTGGGAGAATCTCCTGTGGTAGTTGAGCAAGATCTGACATTGTTGTGAGGATCGGTTGTCTGCAGGTGGGCTGGAGATGGTTCAGGAGAGGGGAGGGAAGCAGGTGACAGCAGGGCATGCAGGGTACAGCTGACGGGATGCATCTCCAGGTTCTTTTCCAGCTCCTCTTGTCCCACTGTTTTCTGAAATATTTGTCCATTCAGTGATTCAAACAGGTTTTTCTCATATTAAAATTTGAAGTTCTTTGAAGAAACAGAAGAGCCAAATTTACTTTTCTTGATTTCTTTTTTTTTTAATTGCAGTTCAGAGATTTTTTTTTTAACTCTTACAAGTCTCTTGTTTCTAAATCTCATTATTTAATGGCTGTGATTAATTCTTAGTCTTCAAAACTTAGTCCTTAGTAGTAGGACTTACTTAGTCTTTAGTCCTTTTCTAGCCAGAAGAGTGATATCAAGAGAATGTGTATTAGATACAGTTCTATAAATCGTAATAAAGAGACATCAATCAAGGAGGAGAACATGAACTTCAGCACCTCCTTCACCCACTCCAGCAGATAACCTCCAGGAGAACTGAGCTTTGTCCATGGTCATTGGTGCTTTGTACAGCATGACCATATTCTCACTGATAAAATGTGCTTAACCTTCTCAAGAGCTTTCTGATTAAAAAAAAACCTAAAAATCATTTGCCAAGTGTTTTTGATCTCAAAGTGTGTCACCATTAAAATGTATCATGATGAGTGGGATTGTATGTAGTTTCACAGGAAATAGTTGTTTGTGTAAAGATATGTGGTACCTTTTTTAATAGGCTAGATGATGATACAGAGTTTTTGCATGTGAAATTTAAAATCCTCAAAACTGACCATTGTAGTGCTGGAATCGTCCAAAGGTGGTGGGATGCTGCCGAGTTCCAGGCAAGATGCAGGAGCAGAGAATCATGTTTATATGTAACCACCAGGATGTTATAATGAAATCTAGAAAAGTTTTAAGGTTCCTATATGTATGTGTGTGTGCATATGCATGTACACATATATATATGAAGCTCAGTACAAAATTGGATTGTCTTTACGTAGAAACTTACGCACAGAAAAGACAGATGTTAGGAATTCTTTAATTTTGCATCCAAAGCCATAAGAACAATTGGAAACTGGATGCTGAATCAGAACAATTCTGTCTTGAACATGCTGCAGCATTAAACATCCAAAACCTGCTGTGAGACACTGGAATCATAGGACTTCTCTCTGGGGTCGTCTTGGCATTGCCTGGACCTTTCCTGCTGCAGCAGGGAGCAAGGACATGAGTTCTCCAAAGCCCTGGCTGAGGCATGCTATAGGTTTTGAGACCTCAATACTACACAGGGTTTTTTTGATAGTTACAGCATTGTGAAATGCTGCTCTCGTGGTATGGGAAGCACGTATCCCATGGACTTGTCTGTGTAGATGTGTGTTGCATGGTTTCCCATTACTAGGAGGACTTGGAAGTGGTGACCTAAGCGATCTCATTGGGGTCATGTCGTTGTTAGCATCTGTCAAAAGCTAGCCGCTTGTTTTTGTTAAAATAGTGTGAGGATATACAGTCTAGAGACCAAAACCTAACGCTTTTTTCCTGTTTCTGTCCTGTTTGACCTGTGGAAAGCCCCGATCCTTTAACATACATCAGGTGAATGACTCCCGGGCGCTTGTGTGTGAAGTTGAGCTCTGCCCAGTTGAATGTTTCTCATTCAGTTGGTGGGTTTGGTTTGCAGGGTTTGGTTCACCTGTATGGATTGAATTGAAGAGCTGTTGCCTTTGCTTAACCAGTGGTGGTCTGGGTTTTCCAGTTAGTACAGTTGCTTAATGCACCAGTTCAGACACCTTCAGCTGGGTCCCTGACTGCAGTTTCGGCGGTCTCTTTCCAGTCCCTGAATACCCATAGTGTTTCCGAGAAAAGAAATATGACAAAATTGCAATGGGCTTCATGCAAAATTAGTTTGAAGGGAACTTTAAGTGAATACTAAAAATATGTTTTGGCTTTTTGTCTCTGCAGAGTTTACAGATGCTTCCTCAACAACGGAAAGCCATAGCAAAATTTAAGGAGCCAGCACATGCTTTAGCATTTCAACAGAAATTCCACAGGTAAGTAATTAAGCGCTGCTGCTGCCTTGGTTCCTTCCCTCCCTTCAGAAGATTAAATCAGTCTCCTCTTCTCATGTTTCTTCTAAGCCAATCGGTTGTCTGTTAATTAGTGACTTCATAGAACCTCCTTGTTTGTTCTCCACCCCTAGAATCAGTTTGAGTACTAGGTTTAAATTTCTTTTAACTTTCAACAGGCACATGATAGATCTGTCCCACATAAACGTGGCGCTGATAGTTGAGTGATGTCTGCTGAGAGAAGCCCTGACACTAACAGAAGCGTACTGTGGAGCTACACAAGACGCAGTGGCAAAACCATCAGGTTGTGAAACCTTTCAGCTTAGTCTTTACTTGCTATGTTGAACTACAGAAAGCAGCAAGGTGTCCTCCAGAAGAGCTGAACTTGAGAGGATCTGCAAAGGTGGAATTTCTGTTTGGTTTGTTCGCGTTCTGTTGTAACCATGTGGAACTACAGATATTTTCAAAATGCTTTCAATGCATGTAGACACTTTTCTTCAAGATCCTACTGTGTGACCACAGTGACTTGAGAGAGAACGTTTACATCGAAAGATTTAAAAACTTTCTTCATAGCAAAGAATATTTGATAATGGTTGCTCTTATCTTCAGTGCGAGGTATTTGAACGAAAACTCACTTTTCTAAACAAAACACATTAGTTACGTTGTATATCTGAGAGCACAGAAGGTATTCTTGCATAGATTTAAACGTGGTCTACTTCACTGAATAGCAGTATGCTGAGAGGCTTTGGAGGTGACACTGGAAAATTGTAGTTTTGATCTTTGTAAATAAGTTAAGTCTGTCTTTGCATTTTTCTGTTCCAACACAGACTTCCATCTTCTTCCAACTCCACGTATTCCATAAAACCCTATGTAGGAATAACATTGCTGTATTTTCCCTTGGTTTTTAAGAACAAGGATCTTTGCCCTTCAGAGCATCGTGGGGTAGTGAACTCCAAGTTGTAACTAGGTTGTTTTAAATGACGTTGCCAGATACAAGGAAAAAGAAATATTTGGTGGCTCACTTCAAAAATGTTACACAGGAAGAGTGGCACGTTCATAATAGTTCTTTTGGGCTAGCATTTCATGATTGCCTTATGCTTTATTTTGATTAGTTTTTTTTCTTTGAGATTTATTTTGTGACTAATGCTGAACCATAAGAAACCCGTAACTAGAAGGACTTGGTTTGACGTGTTGTTCCTGATAAATACAGGACTATAAGGACATTGTGAATCTGCTGGTGAACATGGCAGTTCCCAAAAATTACGTGCAAACATTAAGGAGCTTATATTTTATTCAAAGTAAAATCCGTAATATTTCCTTTTGGTTAGAACCATCTAGATGGTGTTGCCAAAGGAACATTTTTTTTCAGTTACTTCTGAATAAACTTATTAAAATGTCATCTTTATATTCGATTCCAGTTTTTATGAACATTTCCTTAGTTTTTAGACTGTGAGCTTTTGCTTCATCCTTTATTTTAGGAGTGCTCTTAAGCACTCCACCTACGATTTGAATGGGGGGGGCTTGCAGAAACCTTGTAGGTTTGTTACCTAAGTGACCACAGAACAACGCTATTGGTATGTAATGGAGCAGCTGTGAATGGGGTCCAAAATAGGCATGCCAAGTGTGGAAGGATGAACTAAGCAAGTTTATAGTAGCATAGATTTTTTTTTTTTTTTTAAAGATTTAATGGTAACCAAGTCACAAAGACCTAATTGGCTTTCTTACAGTTTTGGTCCGGATTTTCAATTAAGTAGGAGTTACTAAAAATAATGATTGAGTAACAAATACTGTAAAAAATCTTCTAGATAAAACAGCTCTTTGTTCACTGAAATAATACAGTATAATGTGGTACTTAAGAAATACTGCACTGGGCAAAAAAAAAAAATTAAAGAATAGTCTAAGCCCATTTACAACTTAGTGATGAGACGCAGTAACATCATGAGAATTTTTGCATGGAAGTGAGTTTTGCACCCGTCTGTATAGTTTCCCATTTATGCATAATACTTAATAACATCCAGCACAATGACTATACATAAAGTGCTGCTGGTGCTTCAGGGTAGACCCAAGCCCAGGACAGAGAATGAGCCGCAGGTAGGAAGTGCCCAGTGGGAGCCGACCCTGAAGACTCACGCGAGCTGATGGCGGTGACTGGCTCTGCCACGTGCTGTTTAACTCCTCACACCGTGAGCGCTAGGACCCCTACGCTGCCTCCTCAGGTTATGTAATCTTTATTTTTAAGAAATAAATGCTTACCTTGAAAACAAGTCATTAAACAGTTATTCGTCCCACTGTTAGGGAGCAGCTTCTCTGTAAGGAGAAGGATGGGAAGACATCTCGGAGTGGAGTGATAATAGTGCGTGTCTGGAAATCTGGGTTAGATGCAAATGCCAGACAGGCCAGCAGCTGAGTTCAGCAGTAGGAACATCTGCAGTTGATCAGCTGTCCTGTCAGAAGCAAATGTTATTGGGGTTAGAGGGTTTCTTGGAGCCTAAGAATATGGGTTTGATTCAAAAGTCAAAGAAGTTTGTAGAAACGCTCCTGCTTTGGGTTTTGAATCCATCCCAAAGAGGCTGAGGTTCAGCCAACTTAAGTTTTAACAATTTTTACTCAGTTGGGTTTTTTAAAAAAAATATTTTTTTTGAGACAAATGTGTGGCTTTGGAATAAAGACGTGAAATCGCCTCAGATCTATTTAAATGTAGGAGGCAACGTAAGCAATGCCTGTTTAATGACTAGATGCATCCTCTTTAAAAGCGGTTGCAGTAAATGATTGCTTGTGCATAGACGGAGTACGGACGGATCACTGGTGGTGATTTTAGCTGCTTATTGCAGTACCTGGGTATCTTACTATATGTAAACTTACTATATGTATGTATGTCTGTATGCATTTTATTATACACATATGTACATACATACTGACACCCTGTGTTGTCACCATATCTCTCTAATACCTTAAACTCAGTAGCAAAAGTAGCAATTAGGTGAGTCACTTGTTAAAATGTTTGTGTTCTGTTAGTTCTCAAATCCTAACTTAAAAGTGGATTTCTTGGCAATGATCAGTTTGAATGATACAGCTCTTTTAGATCCATTTGTTGTCTCCTCCCAAAAAACCCCAAAGGAAGTAGAGGTAAAGCTAGACAGACGTGTTCTTGCCATGTTATCTTTCAGCACATAGTTAAATCTGAGCATCTTAAGTTAACTTTCTTGGAAGATCTGTTGCAACCATTATCTTGTTCTTTCTTTATCATGCATTCAAAATATGATGCAAAATGCGAAAAAAAAAAAAAGCATTTAATGTAGTATGTAAATATTGACCTTTTAAAATTAAAATGTTACTCAAAGTGCTTACAGTCAACCACATCTTAGCTATTTGTTAGTTTTTTGTGTTGTCTTATCTAAGTTTAATGGATACAGTTCCATAAATGTTGATGTGTTTTTGTGTATATCTTCAAATTTTTATAAAGATGCTAGTAAGTCAATACATATATCCTGATCTGTGTATTATTTGTTCACAGTTTTTATTAGCATAATTTTATAATGATTTTAATAGGCAACTCCAGTAGGTGATTATATGGACCCAACTTTTTTCCCCAAATTATTTTGTTTTCATCTTGTAGCACTGAAGAATTCACTTTATTAACTAATCATATTTTGCCTTGACTAAAAGATTGGATTGGCCATATGATCTGTGGTATTTTAGTAGAATGTTCTACTTTTTTTAATTAAAAAAAAAAAAAAATCTCTGTCCTTTAACTTTTGAGGGGAAATACAGTGCACTGTCAGACCAAGGCATGGGGTTTCTAGGTTTGTTCCGTTGTGCTGTACAAGTACAAATTAGGTCTGTCGTGTAATATTGTTCTCAAAAGTTTGGGATATTTTGGTTTTACACGTAATTCAAGTTGATCATGTAACACGTTGGTTCATCACAATGTTAGCAACTGATGTGGCACATATGCTGTATGATGGAACGATGTGCAGTGTTCAAAAAGCTCGGTATAATTGGTGCTAGGCAGGAGGAGGACAGGTCCGTAGCATCTTTATAGCTGGAGGAGCTGCCATGCAAATGTTTATCTCTAAGTAGTGGTAGAGAATAAATTGAGGCAGGGATATTGTTCTTGGCCCACGTACATCTCCGATACAACTTCAGGAAAGAAGAGTAAATACTGGCACCTCCTCTGTAAAGTATCTTCACATACCTAGTTTATTCCCCAGTTTAAATCTGAAGATTCACTTCAAATTTCCAAATTTCTGTAAAACAAAAAAAGTCCTTCTAGCTGTTAAAATGCCAAGCAGACTGAGCACTTCAGTACTGTGATGTTAGGTGTCCACTGCAAGGATATAGATGACAGATTTTTTTATAAAACTGTAGGTTATTTCAGAATAACCTTGAGGGTCTTCATCATTTTTTCTTAACGTTATCTAGCTACTTGGAATAAGAAAAAACCTTTTACTTGGTGCTGAATTTTTTATATTTTTTTAAACATGGTATCTTTTATCTGTTTAGCTTGAAATTGTGCAATTTTCCTGGAAGCTGCTGTAGGCGCTTCCTATCGTTACACACAGTAACTGCGTGTCTGTATGTGTGTGTGGGTGCGTTGCCCTTATAGCTGGGGCGAGAGGGTGGGCGGGAGGGCGTGGGGTTTCATTTCTTGGGGTTTTTTTTGCCTGTTTTTTGTCTAACTCGGGAGATACCCTGAATTTGTTCTCTGACGTAGCACTGTGTTGTTCTTGTCCTTCGCGTAGTACTGTGTTTGTTACGTGAGTCGTGATACTCGAAGGTAGAATTCTGGCTTCACCTGTTCACTGTCAAAAAGGCATTTTTGTTCAGACACACACGAACCTTTTTTTTTTAATTATTTTTTGTGCTTTTATTTTTTTAGCAGCATGTTGGATGAGAGATTAAATGTGAAGGAAACAAATACTGAACAGATTGCAGAAAGTTAGCGGTATTATAAAGGTCATTTAGGGTAACATAGGGCTTTTGTTTCAATGTTACCTTAAATCATGCCTTAACCTCTAATTAATTCATAAACATAATACTTGAAAGTATTTTATCTTCAATTAGCGTCAAATCCTAAGGATTTTATGTAAGGTTTTTTGTAACCTGATTTTTATTCATGGAGATGACTTATTATCCACACGAGCACAGGGTCTTGTGTACAAAAACACTGATTCATATTGGATCCTTACGTATACCATCTTCTGGTATAATATGGTTGGGAAGGATCATTTTGTTCTTTATAACACTGCTTTTTGCAGGGTTGGGGTTTTTTTTATTTAAAAAAGACACCTCCATTTTCTACTTCTGTGCTTATTTTGGTGGAAGTATGGTCCTTACTGCACTAAAGAAAACCTCAAGGGGAAGGTTAAATCTCACTGGGTCTTTTAGGTGCCTGTGTTGCTTTCGCATTTCTTGGTTGGATGCACTGATTATTCTCACTAACTGGAAATGGGCTTTATGTATACACTGTTTTTCAACAGGTTACACTGCTTTTGTTTAATGTAACAACACTTGGGTTAAGTGATTTTTACCATCTAAATAATTTTAAACAGTATTACAGATTAAGAATATTTTTGTAAAAGAACCTGTATAGAGTTAAATGTAGTGTACTGCAATGTCGTGTGTAGTCACTTGGAAGATCACAATTTAAAACACTGCTATATTAATATTATGTTCGTTCAGAGGTTCAGGATTTTCTTTGTGTGCATCTAATGGTTTTTAATATGCATTGTATTTTTTCCTAGTGTCTGTCAGGCTGACTTTGGAACCTTACAGTTTTATTTCTATTTATATAATAACAAAACAATTTTTTTTTTTTGCAGGATTTCTTTTTCAGATGGTGAAACGTCTTTCAGCTGTTTAGCTTCTAATTAATACACATTTTCACTTACAGATACAGCAAAGACAAGATGCTAACACTCATTTATTCACAGCTGATCTTCCGTACCATTGCAATTTTTTTTGATACAAAGTGCCCTTAGACTAAGACAACTTTCTTTTTTCCTGTGGTACCCTTCGCCCTCTGCCCTATGCTTTGCCTCACTTGATCTCATTTGCCCCCATTTTTCCATTCCCACAAAGATATTTGTATCCTTGTTATGTTCCTGCTCTTTTCACTCTCTGTTCATCTCTCCAGACTTTTTCCTATCTGAGTGCATTGCATTCAATCTTCTTCTCTATTTTCTGTTCTTATAGCTCTTTTGAGGATGCCTGAAGCCTAGATCGCCCACCCTGAAAGCACACCGTATTGTACTTTTCTTTGCAGCCTTTGCTACATAAAGTTGAGGTTGCTTTTACAGGTATCACACCTTAGGACATGCTGCCCATCCCAAAGCACTGGAGAAGCATCAGTTAACAGTTTTGTTTTGCAGTTTTACCCGTGTTGGAGAATTAAAACTTTGTTTACGTGCTCTAGAATTTGTGGCAAGCCAGGCGAAACAGGATTAACAACTCTCTTATCCTTTTCACTTTTTCAGGAGTTCTGTTCTTGAATTCAGTGATAGTAATAGCACTTTTTTTTATTGCCACGTAGAAATATGAACACTGTCAACACGATTCTACCTCCTATTACTATTACTGAATGTGATCCTTCCTAACCTGTAAAGTCGTAAACACTGTGTATATTTGGGTGTTTTGAGAATCACTTCAAATGTATTGCTCTAATCTGGATTACGGAGTTTGTTTATTAGCAGTTCAGGATATAAATTCAACAGCCGACTGTATCATACTGACTCCACTGGGAGTTCGCCTGCCTCATGTTTTCTACAGCATCATCTGCACAAGGTGCACTACTGATTTCTTGAATGTAATACTGAACTATACCAAATCTTCCGCTTGCATAAGAGATCTTTGTCGTACCTATTTAAGTGAATGTAAAAATGGAAACACAAAGACAATCTCATGTACAAGTTCTTTTTACATGTAATTCCATGTTTAAAATGTCAACATGTAAATATATTTATTGTACCTAAAATATGTCAATAAAACTTGATCTTCATCATGTTGCCTCTGTTGTCACTTGGTGTACAACTTGAACATCAAACTTGACAGAAAAAGCTTCACATACCATATTATTTTACCATTTTTATTATGGTAGCATCTCTAGGCCCCTACTTTTACGTCAGCATCATAGCTTGGGGTTCTTTCAGAGCTGTGCAAAGGTGCCCCAGCTGCTAAAACAAGTGACTGAGGATAGGTGATGGTAAAAGGGGCTGGTGCTTGTGAGGCTAGTTCAAAGGGTCTGGAGGCTAACAAGGATCTTGGAGATACAGGAGGAACACTTGTGAGTGTAAAAGCTTCTCCGCTTCTTTTCAGCCATGCTGACATGTCTAATAAAAGATCTTTAATTTCAAATATTGCCTATCTTAATTTATGACATAAAGAGGAGCTCTCAGCAAGCTCAATATGGTCACCATCAATTACATTCTGAACACAATTATATCAGCATAAGTGAAGGCTAATTCCACTGGCATATTATGTATCAGGAAAAGAGGTCAGAATCAGATGCCTTGCACTTCGTAGGGGTTTTTAACAGTTTGTTAAAATTATTCACAAAGTAAAATGTAAAAAAATCACACTATTGCCCTGGTATCACTTGAAGCAGCTACCTGCTGTGATCCAGCGTGTACATTTTCAGTGAAGCATTAGTGGTATGTCAGATCATTACTGGGGGTAGATCTCAAGAGAACATTGTTACTTTGGGGCAGACTTACGATACTCCCAGTTGTTCATTTCTGCTTCTACCCCGATAGAGGACATATGAGTGACCAGCAACACAGTGACCTTAGAAAGCTCATTAAGGTAAAAAAAAAAAAGCCTCTGATGCAGCGATTTTTATAGTGAGCAATGTAAGAATAACCATCTTCGCTTACAAATTCCCACTTAGTTTTCAACTTGTGATTTTGTTTTGAATTAACAACAGGAGCACACTGTACATACCCATCTGACTGCAGCAACACCTCTTCCACATCTCCTCCTCTACAGAAAGCTCCAAGCAAAAAAAAACCTCACCAAAAACCTTCAAAACCCAAACCTGATGAGTTACATCCCCTTGCTTTTTTGTACTACTTTTCCTGCCTCTGTTGATCTGCAGTCTTGGGGCACGAGTTGTGTTTTAGTGAAGTTGAGGCACCACTGAGCACACCATCCACTCTTGTGATAAACTGAACAGGTTAACCATTGCGCAGCACAGGGGAAAAACAATCTCCGTTTTTGAGAGCACAGGTTAGGGTGAGAGGTAAAAGTCTATGTGGTCTTTAGAAGTTAAAATCTCCAGCTGATGAACTGGTAAAATGTTTAAGAGAAACAGATTTTTGAGAATTAGAAGGCTGACAACTGCAAAGTGATGGAGGAAATCAATGGGGCTAGAAACTAGTTTTTGAAGGGATGGAGAGGGAGTGACCAAGGGAGGTACAAATAAACCTTTAAAATAAAATTTTGAGATGCCTAGTGCAGTGCTTCAAAAATTGGTCTTGATTGACCTTAATTAATTTGTAATTATTTGGGCGGGAAGAGTTGGAGTGTGCTCACCAAGCATGTTGGGAGATGCATGAGGGAGGGCTCAAATGAGGAGGAGGATCGGAGCATCTTAGAGGAATTGGATGAGCTAGAGAATTATTCTAATAGAGGTGAGATTAAATTTAATCTTGCAAAGTGCAAGAGCATGGACTCTGATATTAATAAATAAGGATTTTTGCTGTAAGAGTCACTGGGAAAAGAGAAAAAGCAGTGAATTAATTGTAGATAGCTGATCTACAGATGTGGTGAACGATGAGAAAAAAGATGACTGCCTTTTTAAGATGGATGGCTCGGGCACTTCCAGAATTGAACTATTAGTATGAGTATGTGTAGTATGAAGATTTAGTGCTGGACTTCAAAATAACAACCGGATCAACCACGTCCCTACAACCCTAAGTAGAAAAGCCTTTGTGAATATTTATTTTAGGGAGTTTTTTTGAATGGTTCAGCTATCAAAGATTTTCTCTGCTTTTTTTTTTCTACGCATTCAGCCTTTCAAAGACCAGGGCTTAAGCTACACAAAACATCCTTGGGTGGGTTCAATGAGAATTGACTGGTCACACGGTGCCACTGCTCCTTGGTTTCAAATGTCAATTCTGGTAACTACTGAATATACATTCAATATTTTCACCCATCGGTGCTGTTTTGAAAAGATCCCAGGGGAAGAATGCCTTCAACTGGTGAAAAAGTAAAGACGCTGACCCAGGAAAATGATTTTGTGGATATGTGGTTGGCATTGGGTGTGCTTTGGAAAGGATCTGGGAGGTGAGCATTTCCGTTTCTTGTGATTCTAGTCCCGTATTCCACTAATTGTTAGCTAATTAACAACCACTTTTCATTAAATTACTGATGAGAGGATTCTTCTTCCATAAGAAGGATCCGTAGCGAGAGGACAGACTAAATAGTGCCAGCAGCCTTTTCCAATCCTCTTTTCTTGAGTCACTAACAAATTAGGCTGTGTCTTCCAAAACTTAGCTATTTCTGTACAGCATCACACAATCTTGCCTTGCAGCAAAGCTAGTAAGACCAGAGGGGGAGCATTTTGGCAGGTTTTTTTTTTCCTTTGTGCATCTATGCAGTGGGTCAGGTGCATGACACCATGCTCTGTGCCTTCCACAGCCTTAGTTAACGTGGATCTCTCTCTCTTAACTCTGCAGGGCTTGAGGGCTGGGGAAGCAGCTAAAAGCTTCAAAGAAAAAGGTAAAAGGCAGCGGTTCCATTTGTCTTGATAGCGGTCAAAAGGTATTCCGGGGCTTGGGGTGCCTGACTGCTCTTACAGCCCTCGTCGCAGAGGAGGCTGGGGTTGTCAAGCTGTTTTTTCCAAGACAGACCACAGGGAGTTTGGGCACCTTCTCAAGTGTGAAGTGTCTGTTCAGCACTGCGCAGAGCAAAACAGTCCTGGGTCAGGTACTCGTGAGCGTAGGATGCTCTCTGGGTAATATTTATGTTAGTGGTGGGTGGCATGGAGTAGTTTGCATGCAGGCAAAATCTAGTTCACTACTATGGTCTAATTGTTAAAAAATTATAATGTCTTTCTGAAATCTAACACTTTAAGAGAAGTTAATAGAAAACCAAATTACAAATAACGCTCTGAACACTCGTCATCTGAATCCTTCCTACTTTGTGCTTAGGTAGGTCTTTAATAAAACAGGGGCGGCTGTGAATTTGCTCCAGGATGGATTTAAGATTTCTCTGCAAATATTCAGTGGCCCTGATATCTGTCTGTTCTTTGTCACTTCCTATCATTTTCTTTTCTTTTTTATTATTATCATTATTAACCTTATTATTGAAACTGGGCTTCTGCAAACAATGGTTGGATGCAAAATCTGTGTCCCAGGGAAATACCTGGGATTTGGTCAATGGAGCCCAGGGTGCTGTTTGAGAACCCCTGCACTGTAAGTATGTCCTTTTCTATTTCTCACCTCAATTTTTGCATCACAAAATGAGTCCTGGAAGCCAAACCCCGTTTAACTGAATGAGGAGATCTTTTCTTTGTATAGTCTCCATCTTAAAGACTGCCACAAACTGCCTTCTCTACAAAGTGATACAGTTCCTATTGCTACAAACCTTTCAGACTGTTTAAAGGTGCTAGCTTATTGGAAAGGGCTTGTTTTCATTCACTAAGGTCAGGAAAATTCATGGATCACATCAAAACAGGGAAGATGCGGTTGTACCCAGGTCTTCCCTGTGTTGCTGTTAATCAGCCGTATCCAAAGGGAGGATGCACGTCGCCTTTAATGGGGGTGAGGAGCAGGAGGAATGTAATCATCCCTCATCAGCGAGACCCTCAATCACTGCACTTCAAACAGCTGGGGGTACGTAACCTCATCTTCATTTGAAAATTTTAGTACCTTTTCTCTTAGCTGCCTCCATTTTATGCCTTTTTTTTTTCCCCCTCATAAATTTTTATGATTTTTTTTTAAAAGGAGAATTTATGGGCGAAATGGCAGAGACCGTGTGAAATGTGGAAGAGCTAAAAGGCTATCACGGTGGTAAATGAGGTTAAATGGTTCTCTACCACCAGCTGTTTAGAGTTCAGTGATTGAGTCTAACTGACAAGAAATAATTATCCCCTCTCAGAGAGGTGAAATGGGTCCTCACACAGTGAATGCTGCTGATGAAGGGGCCGTCCCGGGAGAAGGCAGGATCCTTTCCGACAGTTTCTATGCCTCATCTTGGTTTCTTAAATGCCTCGCAAGCACCTTGCGCTAAGGTTTTTCTTGTATAGGGTGATGTCCTTCAGTGACTCGGCGCACCTCTCCCATCTCTCTGGTCCCGGGGAGGTTCAAAACCTTGACACAACATCTTCTTAGAGGGATGAGCCCAGAGCCAAAATATTCCTTGCATTATTGATTAAAACCAGCAAGTGTCTCTTAGCCCTTTTTATTTCAAAGCAAGAGCCTGGTGTTTCTTACTGCAAAGATGTGCATTAGGATCTAAAAGCACCCTTTTTTTTTTCTTCTTTTCTAATCAATTGCAGGGAACAAATATGGCAAGTACATTTGTTCGCAGGCTGGAGATTGTGAATACCTTGACTTAGATCTGGGAAGGAAAGAACTTCCAGCACCCCACTGCAAAACCTGCATCCTCACAGATCACACTGAAGCCAGATCCTTTTTCTTTTTAAACACAAATCAAACCCTAAATATTTTGAGCATGCACGCAACACGAAATGAGACACAAAAAGAAGCATGATGGTGGTGGCTCGAATGCCGCTATGTTTCTCTGCCTTTGTTAGTTACGTTACTGCATTGGTGAGGATGCAAACACTTTGGATACAGCAAAACATGACTAAATTAATTATTGTTGCACAAGAGCCCACCCAGGGTTGTGCTGCGTACTGCCAAAGCAAAACCAGGTACCACCACAGGTCAGCTTGATGGTGGGAGGATGCTGTGTCCACAGCCTGGCAATGCTCTGTCACCATCACTCACCTCGTTTCTTTAGAAGACGATGGCCATGGTCACCAGATGGCTGCCATGAGCCATCATGGTGCAAACAGGGCTTGGTGGGGCCTCAGCAGTGAAGGAACAACTCAGTGAGGCTCTGCATTGGTCTCTGCTTCATTACTCCTCTTTTAAGTGGCTGTTTCTGATGACACTCTGCATTTTGAGATGAGAATTTCACCCATGACTGTCCCAGTAACTGGCCGAGGTCTCATGGGTTATAACAGGTCATCTAGTGCACATGCAGCATTGTTGTGGGCTTGATGTGAGCTGCTCCTCTTGATGTGAGCTGCTGCCCTCTTAGCTTCTTCCCCCTCGGTTTGGTCTTGGAAGGAGACAGGGTGGGCACCAGTGACAAGGCAGCGTGCTAGAAAGTGCCAAGCCTTACAGCCACCCCAGTGACAGCCCCTTTCCAACCCCGGCTGTCTTCATCAGAGGGTGCATCTCCACCGAGCTGGGGGAGAGCAGCCGCAGCATCCTCCAAGCATCCTCTCCCTGCCGCGCTGGCAGTGTCTCTGTTTCAGTAGGAAAAGAGCTACTCATTTGTCTTTGCAGGGAAAGGGAAGGGTTAAGAAACGTATCTGGGAGCTGCCACGTTGTCACTTTTCCCTCTCCTCCTGTGGGAATGGTTTTCACTTGGTTTCACAAAACACGAAGCAGGATGATTTACTGAGCAGAGAAATACTTGTTTTATCCAAAGAGCATAAATAAATATCCCAAAAAGCCTAAAAATACCCCCAAAGAACACAAAAATCCCACCTGCAAAACCATCTAATCCACCAAATGAAAAAAAACCAACCAGGAAAGGACTTCTGTCCCTTCCATCCACCACCAGTGCACTGCAAGCATGTGTTCCTGGTCATCAGTGGTTGCCCTGTGGCTCCCCCAGCTTTAGTGTCTGCTGAAAAACAAACATTGAGGAGATGAATCAGACCCAGGATCGCCAGCCAGGGGGCTGGGTGGTAGGGCGAGGAGTCAGGCAAAGGCGATGCACACCCCAGGGATGGGGAGGAGACCTGAGGGAAGGTGAGGCGAAACCTTCAATGCCGAAGCATGGTCCAGGTGACCAAACGCTCCAGATCAGAGACAACCAGAAAGAATCATAGAATGCTTTGGGTTGGAAGGGACCTTGAGAGATCATCGAGCCCAACCCCCCTGCAGTAAGCAGAGATTGAACCTGTGAACTTGGTGTTATTAGCACCATGCTCTGACCAACTGAGCTAACCCGGCTGGTCAAGAAATGGGGTTTCCTCCCTCCTGGAAAAAGCAGGTAGTTCCAGGCTTTTTCTTTTGTACCCAGCTGCTTCTGTCCTTTCTAAAAATCTCTTTGCAAGGCAGAAGAAGGGGTTGGAGTGACAGAAGCCCCCAGCACACAGCCCCGGATGGGGTTTGGGCCATGGTGCAGCAGGGAGGCTCAGCTGGTGGGGAAACACAGGTCCTGTTCTCACCGTACTCCAGAGTGTCCTTAAATTCCCATGTCCGGGAGCCATGTCATCAGCACCCACCTCCTTACTGACTCCTGTCCCTGTGGTCAAGGTCTTGAAGGCAAGCATTCTGAAACATCAAAAACCTGAAAGCAAATGAAAAAATCCCGACATGTTCTATTCAACTCCCCTAGGTTTTTAAAAGTGTGGAGTAAACAGAAGGGATGGGAACCTTCTCGCTGAAAGTGATATTTAGTTACAAGATACTTGGTTTTGCTTCCTGAGTGAAGGTGTGAAGCTACCCATGAAAAGAAATACAAAAGCCAAGCTTCACAAAAGTCCTCAGGGGTTTTTTTTAGGTTGCCTTATGTTGGCAACCCAAGACAAACCTATGGTGAGTGTATCTTAAGGGAGGATGTGCCAGTGTGAGAGACGGAGCGAAGGACTGCTGCCAGCTCTCTAGAAGGTATTAAGAAAGGTGATTTTTGGCCCTGTTTGCAAGGACTTGTGCTGGGCATGATGGTACAAGGGCTTTTCTTCTTCTTCAACCTCATAAAGTCAAATAATTAAGTCTGGTATATGCCCTTCAACCACACCTTTGCCCATCTTCAGGCCGACAATTCATGATGCAATTCCCACAGGCATGGGGAGAAATTCTGCCCCCGGGGCGGCACCTCCCCGCTCCCCTCCTCAACCACCTGCCCTGTTCATGCTGCTTCTCCCAGCATGGGCGGTGGGATGGGGGGAGCCCCGGAGTCCCTCCACCCCAAGAAGAGCCTGAGCCCATCTCTAATCCATTTTGTATTTGAAGTGCTTACCTTCCCCTTCCCCCTCCTGTCTCTACAGTCAGATTTCATGATAGTGGGACATAGACCCACATGGAGCAATGGGGTGGGCAGAAGCAATGATGGGCCACCAGGGAGGAGTGATGCTGAACGTAGTGTTGGTTGTGCCGGAGTTTTGCCTGCTCCTGCCAGGCCCAGAGGTGCTGGGAGTGGGGTCTGGACAGGGGCTGGTGTGCCAAGAGGCGTGCAGTGGGTGGACGGGCTGCCCAGCCCCGTGCTGCCGAGCTCGCGGGGGCTGGAGGCTGGCAGCAGGGGGAGAGCAAGACCACGTTTCCCACAGGAACATGGTCCTTGTGCCATTGTTAGAAACACCCCAAGGAAACACAAAAAAAACCCAGACCAAATTGCCCCCTGTTGCAGCTTTAGACCGGCGTTGTTTATACCAAATGCCCTAGAATACTCTTATAGGACCAGTTTTAACATGTCATTTTGGAAAGGGCATCAAAAACCTTAGGTCAGACTCAGCCAGAGATGTAACCAGGCTTGAAACCCATTTACAGGAACCAATTAAAAGGGGTTTGGGTATATTTCCCACCCCCCACCCCACCATCCCCAGCAAAGTCTTTAGACAGAAGTGTAGCAAACAGGCAAGGAAGCAACAAGCTCTGGAAATGCAGCCCGCTGCAGCGGGGTGGCAGGGGGAATGCTCCTTGCAGGACACACCTCCAGCAGCTGGGCAGCTGCAGCCTGTGGAAACCCGGTGAAACACCTGGGCAAGGCAGGTACCCAGCTCCTGGTGCTGGCGGTGGAGGTGGCGGCGAGCTGGCGCCTTTGTGACCTGTGCATGAGTGGTGGCCCACTCGAGATGCTCATCTAAAGTAGCCCTGGAAGGAAACATTTAACTTGCCAAAAAACTAAGTGAAAGTAAAAAACTAAGTATTGCACTAGAGCACGCAAGCACATACCCCGTGCATGTCACCCAAGCACGTACCCTGTGTGTGCCACCCCACAGTGGCAGAGGCGCTCAAACCCCCCAGCACGGGGGGAGCCAGGCTCAGCCTCGTCCCCCCTGCCACCATCGCTGCCCACCGCTGCGGGGCTGCAGCCCATTGCAGGCATTTGGCCCTCTCTGTCACTGTCCTTGCAGTGGCCAAAGGAGGCCAGGGCAAGATTTGTAAGTCCTCAGTCCTTTTACTGCGTTTTGGCCTCAGGGGAGAAGGTTTCCCAAGCTCCGGTGTCATCCTTGCTGATGGAAGCAAGACTTTGCTGGTGGACTCAGTGGAAACGCTGTCCAGCTCACAGCCCTCCTCCAGGTAGGAAACCAAAGTAGCAGTTTTATAGAGGAGATGAGGTAGAAAACAACAGTTAACTCAATTTTGTTGCTCAGTTACAGTGTTTGATGGATGCAGGAGCCTGGCTGATGTGCGGCAGAGGGGAAGGTTAATACAGGGAGAGCTGGGAGGAGTGAGAAGTGACTGCTGCCAGTGAAACCTCTTTACCTGCTGGTGGATGGCAGGGAAAACCATAACACACCACGAACCGAGTCCACCGAGACTGTTTCTTCTCCGTATTTGGTGGAGCTGAAAATTCCCAGGCCCTGCCTGCTGCTGTGTGAGGCTGTTTTTAGGGCCGGTGTCGGCAGGTGGTGCTGGGAGGCCGGGCAGGGTGGCAGAGCATCCCTGAGTCACCGGCACGGCCGCATCCAGGGCAGTCCTGAGTGTCAGCCTAACCTGGAAAAAGTGATTTGGGTGGCAGTGGGAAAGGAGTGTAAAGCATGCAGTGTGATCTCCATCCTGCTGGCTGCTTTCTAAATGAGCTTCATTACACGCATAATTAAAGGAAGAGATTTGAACGCTATTTAGCGGTGTTTTAGGGGTATTAATTTCAAGACTGAGGGCACCTGGAGATTAAATGAATTAACTCACAACCGAATCAGGTTAATTGTCATTTTCTTTACCTGGAGTGAAGCTGAAAAGGGGAGGGTTTGATTCAATAGTAGCAGTGGATATATTAAAGAAAAGCAGGTTCTTGAACAGAAGGAAGCTCACTATGAGAAGTGGTGAATTGAGAACCAGAGCAGACGTGAGCGGAGCTGGGCGGCAGCGTGGGCTCCGGGGCCGGGGCGGATGGAGCGGGCATCCCCGGTGGGCAGCAGGGCCGTGACTCAGCTCCCCACATTCCTGCTGAGGGAAGGGCCCCAGACACTCCCCTGCTCTCCCTGTTTCATTTTGGCTGCCTTCAAATGGACGCCTGTTGTGTAGTTGGATTGGAAGCTCCCTGTTTCTCCCAGGCAGGGGTTGGGGAGCCTGTTAACGTGGGGTTCAGACCCGCTGCCAGGCACATCTGTCCTGGGAAGGATGCAGAGCCGGGGAAAAGCACAGACAGAGCCTGGCTCCATGTGCTCAAATACAGAGCCGGTGTCGCCCTGGAAGCACCCTGCCCGCTGATCAAAGCACTAACCCAGCAAACCTAACAGAAAATGAAGTGCCAACATGACATGCAAATTAATCTTAAATAATTATGGGTTTGCAGTCTCAGGTCTCTCCGTCAGCTGCTTCGGAGTGCTGCCCGGGCTCGGCAGATCCCACAGCAGGCTGCAGCGTGGGCAGGACATGGGCAGGCAGGGATGCTGCTGAGCACAGAGACCTGCTTGGGGCTGGGGGTAGATATTTGGGGCGGGTGTTTTTGCACTTGAAGGCTTGGCCAGGTGAAGGTCAGTTCATCACACTGGGGAGAAACTGCTCTGACCAGTGCACTCTGTTTCTCCATGCAGGAACAACCTAAAATTGGACCCTCTGCCAGGCACTGCCCTGTGCACCCTTCTGTGGTGGGATGATGCTGTTGGACAGGAGCAGAACCAGCCTGCACCCACACTGCAGAGTTCATCACTTCAGTTCCTAACCCACATCACACCAGCCTTTTCACTGCAGCCACCCAAAATAACAGCGGCCGTAAGCAAGCCCTCCTGGGCATCCCATCTGAGCACCCCATCCAGGCTGCGGCTCTGCACACCCGCCCTGCAGCTGAGTCTGGAGCTCTTGCCTGCCAAACAGCTAACCTCTGGGTTTGAGGTGCCTGATTTACTAGTGCTTGAATCTGGCTGGACATCTTCAGTGTGACCTGTGCATCTATCTGTCCCTTAACCACTGCTCCTATACCTATAGGTTAGACTTGTCAGCCCTGAGAATCTGTTCTGACATATAAGTACAAGGTAAAGACTGCTCTAAATAACAAGCAATTAGCTATAGAGATACATGTGAAACCTGATGAAATTCCTAGAGAGACGTAATGTATTGCTGAGTCCTTATTTTCCTATTACAGGTGTGACTGACCAGTGTTAATGTACATGAAGGATGAGCAACCTTTCAGCAAAGGATCCCTCTCTAAGCCTTCATCTTTCAGAGTTCACAACCCCCTGGGTTTCTTCCTACATAGCTGTCGTCGTCAGACTCACTCTAATGCTAAGCAAAAACTTCAACTTCAAAAACCCTTCCTTCCTATGCATATGTGCTGCTTCCCAAAGCTTTTCCCCTAACTCTGGTGGAAATACCTCTCCTGATACCTCCTAGCATCATACTAGCTTTTTGCATGGGCGTGCCACATTCGTGATGGTTACATGAAGGTGGCTAATGCCTGTAGGACTCATTTCTCCTCTCTTACCTCCAGTTTCTAATAGCAGTAGCTGTTTTTACCCCTTATGTGCACAAGGAGCACTTTTGATTATTCACTTTCACATCATTTCTATTACCTAGTCAAGGTCATCTCGTGCTTCCTGAGTGGCATTTTGGTCACTTTTACTCACCATGGCAGCTCTTGTCTTGTCATCCACCACAGCACACTCCCAAATTTCTGCCAGGGGTATTAGAATAGAAGAGTGAAAGATCAATGCTTGAGGAAATCCGTTTGTCTCCTCCTTCCATTTTCACAGGGAGCCCTTCACAGCCCCCTCATTGCCAGGCCTTCAGCTCACACACTTGTTTCCATCTTCTCGGCCTTAGGCAGCATATACTAATGTAACATTGCTGCAAATTCTTCTTAGATCAATTGTTCTGCCTAAAAATAAAATAAAATTGCTGACTTTATCAAAGAACCATTCTACATTAACTGACCCAATCAATCCGGTACTATATATCCCATTTTCTGTTTCACTCTCTGTCTTTGATCCTTCTTTCATCTAAAACCTGTTCTGTGTTCTTGTGCAATGCTGGGCCCAAGGTATTTGCCCTGCGATTGCTCAGGTCCCCTCCTCCCTCCCACAAATTAGAGTTTCTACCTTCGCAGTTGTCCAGTCACCTGCCAACACAGCCAATTTGACGGATGTGTTTAACATCATCCTTCCTGGACGCATAATCTCATATGTTGGTTCCCTCCTGTTCTTGGATGGAGAGAAGCAAGGCTTCTTGTTTTAAGGGCATAAAAGGTGCTGGAGCGTGTTCAGAGGCGGGCAACGAAGCTGGTGAAGGGTCTGGAGAACAAGTCTTATGAGGAGCGGCTGAGGGAACTGGGGTTGTTTAGCCTGGAAAAGAGGAGGCTGAGGGGAGACCTTATCGCTCTCTACAACTACCTGAAAGGAGGTTGTAGTGAGGTGGGTGTTGGTCTCTTCTCCCAAGTAGCTAGCGATAGGACAAGAGGAAATGGGCTTAAGCTGCGCCAGGGGAGGTTTAGACTGGAAATTAGGAAAAATTTCTTTACGGAAAGGGTGGTCAGGCATTGGAACAGGCTGCCCAGAGAGGTGGTGGAGTCACCATCCCTGGAGGCGTTTAAAAAATGGGTAGATGTGGCACTTCGGGATATGGTTTAGTCTGGTCTACCCTTGATTAGTCTAGAGTGGGCTTGGTAGTGTAGGTTAATGGTTGGACTGGATGATCTTAAAGGTCTTTTCCAACCTAGATGATTCTATGATTCTATGATTCTAAAGAACAAGTTCAATTTCCATGGTGGATGCAGTCTTCTTAGAATCATAGAATCATTTAGGTTGGAAAAGACCTTTAAGATCATCCAGTCCAACCATTAACCTAACACTACCAAGTCCACCACTAAACCAATCAAGGGTAGACTAGCAATTTCATGTTTCCTGGCTTGGTGGCTGGATTATTTTTTAATGAACATAAAAACTAGGAATCATTAAGATTAGAAAGGGCCTCTAAGATCATGAGTCCAACCATCAACCCAACACTACCATGTCCACTGAACCATGTCCCAAAGTGGCACGTCTACCCATTTTTTGAACACTTCCATGGTGGCTCCACCACCTCTCTGGGCAGCCTGTTCCAAACATGCCCTGTTACCGTGAGTCATTTTTCTGTTCCTCCCATGTTCAATATCAGCACCCTCCTGCAAACCACGGCAAGGCACTTTTTAAGCCATACTTCAGATATCTTTGACTCCCTTCTCTCTGCAGGGTGAATGAAGTTATCATTGCACAGCTTCATCTTTATCTGGATGTTTCAAGAACCTTTAGCTTTTTCTTATGCAAAGCCAAGGTACAAAACCTGAGTTTTGGCAATTTTCCTTGTAAACCTTCAAAAAGATTGGTTTCTTGGCTGCTCAGTGGCTTGCCAACTTGTCTCCAGGAGTTCAATCTGCCTGCAGTTACGTTAATATCTGCTTCTGTTTTGTGCAAGAGTGCCTAAAGAGGACTAGAAATGTGTTTTCAACACTTTATTGGTATCACAAAATTAGCTAAAACACAGACACAGCCCAGGAAGATGCAGGGAGAATAGCCGTTAGTTTCAATACCTCCAAAGGGCTTCACATGCATTCAGGCAGTACATCAGGTCATTGTTGTTTCAGTTAACACAAGGTTTTGTTGGCAAACTCTTTTTTTTTTTTTTGCTTTTGGCCCCAAAATGTGCTTGGCAGCTTGCACAGCCCCACCGGAGCCAGGGAGCCTCATGCTGTTATCATTTTGTGACTCGCTCCCCTCTGGTATGAGGGAAATCAGGGAGGTTGGCTCCATTTGGAAACCCATGTCAGGAGATGCTGGGGAGGTGGGAACAGAAGGGACCTCCCCAGCCACAATGTTAACCCCTCCTCTCACTCGGTTCCTCCTCTGGTGTTTCTAAATCCACTCTTGGGTGCCAGGGCAGGAAAAACAAAACGCCACAGATAGTTGTGAAGGGTCTGCAAGAGCATATTATGCACCACTTATTTCTCCAGGCTGTTTGAGTAGTCTCTGTTTCTGCACTCCACCATTGCGTTCATTCCCAATAAATCCGATGAGACCTTTTCTAAGGAACAGGTTGTCAAACCTACCTTCCTTAAGAAAACTTTCCTTCAGACAGCGGTGAACCTTTTATAAAGTATGCAATACCACCATGTTTCACCTCCTTCAAATGAGTGCCCATGGAGGACAAGGGTGACCTACTCGCTGCAGACAGGCTGAGCTGGGTGGGCTGGTTTCCAGCTGGCTGGTTTATACTTTTCTGTAGCTTCCATCATCAAAGAATTTAAATGTTCCACTGTGCTACTTTTGACTTGTCTCCTGATGCCAACTTCAACTGTGCAAATTTTACCATGACATAAATACAAGATCGTTTTAAACTCAAGTTTTATTTTAATTTTCTTTTTTTTTTTTTGCCTCCAGGACTTCAAGATTTCAGGTTCACCTTCTTAACATCTTTGCTGCAAACAATGTAGGCTGGAAGGTAACTTGAAAAAAACCAAAATAATCTGAAATTCACATGCTATCACATGGCTCACAGAGTCAGGAATTTAAAAATGCCTCTAAGTATGAGGATATTCAAAACAAACAAAAAAGAGGTTTAGTAAAAATACTCTAAAAACTGCAACTATTATGCACTGTTGTTATCTGAGAAGTTCTGTCATCAAGATGATATTTCAGCAGCTTTAGACAGATGAGACTTCTAAAGGGGATTTCTAATTTGTATTTGTTTTTAATTTGGGGTTTGGATCACAGCAGCAGCAACAATTTGTTTTGTTATGTATTTATGGCTGCACATGTTTAAAATGGTAAATCTGCACTGACCTATTAGACCACAAAAGTGAAACCAGCTTCTGTATTCTCATTCCTTAGCTGGAAAAATAAACCCACAGCATGCATGTATAAAATAAATTATATTTTTACAGCTTTCAGGTTTGGGACTCAAAGGCTGTGCAAGTATTTTGGATTATCACAGCCTTGGCTTTAAAAATAAGGAAATGGTTCTTTACCAGAAAGTGAGTCTTTCAAGACAAAATGCATTTTTCTAGCTGTTGCCTTTCATTAAAATTATATCATTTTATCCAAAATGAAAATAAAATTAATAAGGAGCTTAATAAAATGTGCAAGTTTCTTTGGGAAAGAAATTAACCAAAATACAGAAAGACGCTGGTTTGGTTTAACACCAATAAAGATATCTGGGTCTAAAAGATAATTCAGAGTTAGCACCAGATCATCCTGCGTTGAGCGCCCTGCTGCTTCTTACCTACCTGTTTTTTACCGGCTTTGCTTCTCGCGACAAATAAAAGTGTTTTCCTTCAGTCTCTAAGCCTTAAAAGCAAACACAGGTCGAGTCATATTTGACTTAACAGAGAAACGTGAATAGGACCTGTTACTTGGCCCCCCCAGCTGTGGCTCTGAAGAAGGCTTACCCGGGCAGAGCAGAGAGCCTGGGCTGAGTCTCTCTGGTAGCTGGATTCAGATTTGATGACAAATCTATCTTCTCTGGCTAATTTCTAAGCCCTGGATAAACACATGCAGAATTTCACTCACTCAAGTTGCTTCATGCCCCAGGATGGAGGAGGCTGAATCCAGAAGATGCTGCTGAGAGGCAGCAGGCAAAGCCATAGGTTGACAATTAATAACCGCCCAGCATCCAGGTCTGACCTGGGCATTTTGGGGGTAGAGAGCAGCGGTTGTCAGGAATACAGCCCAGTTTTACACCGTGGACACCCCCCAGAGAGGCAGGAGGGTCCCCTGGCATTCCTCGCAGGGCTGGTGCAGCAGGCAAAGCGGTGGGCCGAGCTGCCAAGTCAAATGACACCAGTTGCAAAACTTCTCATTTCCATGAGAAGTCCTTCTGAAACATATCTTAGGAATGTCCTAAATAATACTTGCTGGTGGGAGTGGAAGGCGCTGACAAATCCGGGCAAAAAAAAAAGGAGCTTTATTGCAAATGGGTGATGAAAGTAGCACTGACCACAACAAGGGAGCACGTTTCATTACAGCGGCTGCGGCAGAGCCTCTGCGAAAATTACAGGGAATGCTAAAGCAGCCCTGGAAGGGATTCAAACGGCAATTTGCTCTCGGCGTGACCATCGTGGAGAGCCAGCAACAGGGAAAGAGAGCAAGAGGGGAGCAATGTTCTTGTCCTTCTTCCTGCAAATGCCAAACCTCATGGTCTTCAATGGACATGGGGAGGGAAAGAATCAAAAAGGAGGTTGGAGATGAACTTCTTCGAAACACATATGAAACTAAAACAGTTGGGTGATTTTTTTCTGGCAGGAATAGTGTCCTGGTTTTTTCATCCAGTTCTGGTTCAGAGATTGACACATCTGACCTACAGAACATATATTTTTTAAAAAATATCTGCATTCATGTCTCAGCAGAGCTTAGCATCTCCTTCATGCCTGTCCCTATCTCCCGTGCCAAAGGAATTGATGATTTTTGCTGCCTTCCCCAACCCTGAAATATCCCTGGGGAATATTAGGCCAGAGCACAGAACCATCTCGCTGCTGACTGAGCTTCTCCCCACATTGCTTCTGAATGATTACATCCCATTTCCAACCCCCTTTTCTATTGATTTTCCTGGTAAACCAACATAATTTGGCTGATACATATTTTTAGTTTCCCCCACTGCTGATGAATTGTAACATCCCCTCTCTATGCTCTTTTTTTCAGAACTTGATAGTTTGGGAAGAAAAAGATGACCCTGGAGAGGTGAAAAATCTCCCTCCTGTTGTCCAGCCTGGTTGAACCCAGGGATGGGTATGGCTGAGCCCCGCAGGAGCACTCCACGCTCGCTACACAACTGGTAATAATTTTGTGATCAGCCTGTGACTGTTCCAAAAAGTAGGAACAAACAAGTTAAATCACAAATCTAGCGCACTTCCTATCCTGCCTATTCCCAAAGAACAGCACGTCAGTAGTGCCAGAAGACACATGGATGATAAGTTACTAATAAATTCATTGTGTTGCTTATTTTTAATGGGCTAATAAAAACAATCTTCTTTTAACAGTGCATGACTTGCATGAAAAGAAATGGTAGAGTTTGAGAAAATATCTTATACTTGAATTGTAGGAAAGGTCATTGTAACAGTCATTAATTGCTATAATTTAGCTTTAATCAGGTATTGATTGCATTTAAGGCAGATGAGAGAGCATCGTACCATTGCACCACGCGTGCTCTGTGCTGGCGGCTGCCGAGCTGCACGGTTAATGCGGAATCACTAGAGGTCACTTTGATTCCACCTAAAGAAACACATCCTAAAAGGTCTGGGGTTTTGTTTCTGCTTCTTTTTTTCAGTAAGACTTTTTTTAAAAAGCAAACTCTTTTTGCACATGTGTATGGGACTTGTTTATAGAAGCTCCTTGGGCTGAATTTTGTTCTGGTGTAAAGAGTGAAACTTTAAAGAAGTTTATAAAGCTGTGCCTATATTCATCAAGAGGAAATTTGGCCCCGAGTTTCTTTTTTAATAAGAAACAGCTTCCGCTGAATTTGATATTCATGATAACAGATGTCATTATTTAACTCTCAGTAAATAGTTCTGTCCTGTCAGGATCCCTATAAATACGAAAAGAATAGCTCCGATATCTAAAGCTGCAAGAAGATATTCTAATTTTGCTGCTTGTTCTGTTATACCCAAAAGTGAAATAATATTTACGTGTGTTTCATTCTCAGCTTCAGTTGATAACCAAAGTGCAGACATTTCCTCGATGAGAGAAAAAAAACCCTAAAACTGAACACCTCGTGATCAGGCAAAATATTTTCCTGCTGCAAAGAACAACTCCAAGGGGAGCCCAAATTTGACTTCTTTTACATTTGTAAAGTGACAGTTTGCCTCCTTGGGAACCTATAACATGAAATCTGACTTTTCTTTCATTTTGGACACCTGGGCTCACTTGGGCCCTGCTCTGTGGGCTCCTCTTGCTGTGGGGTCACAAATGCCTGAGCCCCAGGTGAGGAACGCGTGCCACGGCTCCCTCGGAAATGGCATCGCTGCTGCCCAGCCGCCTGCCCATCAGTCCCTGGCGGGGCAAGGGCCGCACGGAGACAACCCCCCTGCCCTGATGAGCGGCAGCATCCTGCCCATTGCTAAGGGCAGTTGGTTTATTCCTGTTTTGAGAAAAGCAAAGCCCCCTTGCACCTCCGGGATCTCATCCAGGGAGGTGGAAATCCCTTGGTGGTGCTTAGGGCCTTCTTGCTGTGCATACATCAGCTTTTGCTGCAAACTACTGCAGCATCTGCCAGGGCCCAACGGTGAGGTCTCACAAAGCTTCACCTTTTCTTCTGCACCCAGTATTGTTCAACATCTTCTGCAAGGCACTGGGGCACCTGATGAAAGCAGCACAACCCCATACACTGGTGGGTACCAGCCACATCCCTCCCACGGTGGCACCACCAGCTCAGTGCCAAGCTGCTCAGCACTGACAAAAGCAAGGCATCAGAGCTGATTTGAAATGAAAATGCTTCAGAAGGGCTTGTCCCATGTTCTGTGCTCAACGCAGAGGATGCCTGACCTCGTGCTTGGGAACCAAGCCTCTCCCAGAGGTGGAAAACAGCCCTGCATGACACAGCGTTGGATGCACAGACCAGGGCACTCGCTTTCCGTGAACGAACCTTTTTGCATCCACACACCACAAAATAAAGGCCTGAGCAGCTCCCTGGTGTCTCCCATGAGTAACTCGGGAGCAGTGGGCGGGAGAGCTGTAGGCTGTTCTTCTGTGTCTGGCGCCCAGGATGGCTCCTGGCATCAGAGCTGAGTCACCGAGACCGAGCACAGGTGCGCAGACCCGGCTGTGTCATGCCCACACCCAGCCGCTCGTGACTTTTCCTGTCCTTTCCGTGAGTTGCTCAAAAACTGGGCTTTGGAGGACGGGAAGTTCCCGAGATCACAAAAGGTCCCAAGCAAGAAGTCAGCGCTGGGTAGGTGTCAGGGCAAGCCTTCATCCTTGCCTCCTTGCCTTGGAGAGTGGACGGTCTTGGTCTCTTGTTTTCTCTCCTAGAAACACACCTCTTCTTCCCTTTGACAGTGCACAGATTAAGGGAAATTTCTTTCCAGGGACAGCTCTCCATGCACCCCACAGTGCTCCCTCAGCCCTCCGCAGCTTTTTATCCCCACGGCACCGTGTGTCCCCCTCCAGATCACATTAAGCAATGTGACGAGCACCTCTCCCATGAGCATCTATCTCTTCTCCTTTCCTTCCCCCAGGGGAAAATTGAGTGGGAATAGTTTTAATTAACTACACTGTACGTGCACGGTGTTTATACCAACGCAGGCAAGGCTGAACAAGAGTGCCTCGCTCTTGGAAAGAGAGGCGCTGAGGTTTGTGGCCACTCTGAAGTCCTGAGCTCGTCCCACAGCAGAGGACCAGCCCCAGAGAAAGCTCTGGCTTTGGACTACACTGGGCCTACCCCAGCATGGACACAGAGCGGGGGTAAATATGTCAATGCCCAGAGCTCTGTTACTCTGCACAGCTATGGAAAGTCTATAAGCGCTCAGCAGCAGGACCACTGGATGAGTCAAGGGTGCCCCAAATGTAACCTAGCACCACCTGGGGAGCCTCTGCAGAAAACGGAGGGCTGAAGTGACATTTTGGCCAGGATTCAGCTCTAAGTTAGGACACCTACATTCAGACACGTAATTGCAGGTGTCTATGTGAGCTCTTTGTGTCTCAGCTCCCTCATTATTCCATGGAGGCGGTGTCCACCCAGACCTCTCCAGCCAGCGCGCAGGTACTTACTTCAGGGGGAACGAAACTACCCTCTGGGCCTCACTGACTGCACTGAGACACATGGAGACACAATCAGAAGCCAAAATCATGACTTAGCCTTGAGCTGGCTACTGCCTTGTGGGTCCTCCTTGTCACTTATGTGTGCGGTGCAAAGTTTAACATCATGTAAAAAGCCAGCTGTCCTCTTTTCCAAAGATATTTAGAATGGACTTAAAAATCCCACAGGAAACATGCTTATTTTATATATAAAGATGCCTAATACTGGCAGTTGTGAGAGATTTAAAAATTAAATGCAATTTGTTAACCAATAGATAAATAAGAGCGCTTTCAAATAGGCTGCATGTAAAAGTTCTGGATCGTCCCTGGGTTTCACTATGTACACAAAGAGGAGATCCCTCAGGGTGGCACACAGGCAGTAGATGGTATCTGAATCACTGTGCTTCTCATCATGTAGACCACATAGACCACAGAAAATTATCCTCAGAGGTGTTTTTCTGACCATCTCCGATGAAGGCAGAGAGACAACAAGCTGCTTGCTCAAAATCAGAAGAAACCCCATCAAAGGGGCAAGGACCAAACCCGGTTCACTCAAAGCACAGCATTGTTCTGGCAACTTGTTTGTCTGTAATGAGGGATTTTTTTTTTTTACTGCTTTCTCCTTCAGCTGGCATTCCTATGGCTATTTATAGTTTCACTTCATAACCAGTGGTTAATATTTTCAAAGTAGTCTAGCATGTGGCCACCCACACAGAAGATGTGGCTGATTCTCCTGCGCTGCCTAAAAAGTGTTGCCCATGATATTCAGGACCTTTCTGCAAGGGACTGTGGGGAGCTGTCGGCAGAGGGCAAGGAGGATGCCCTGCTGCTTTGGGAAGAAGGCCTTGCTGAGGCCACTGTGCTCTGCAAAGCTATGCATGAGCTTGCAAAGCAGTTACAGCCTCCTGAAGATGCCCCACATTGGGATTTAATGGATTTTTTTTTTTCTACTGAATTTACCCCCCCCAACCCTTTTCAAAGTGCAGCTGCATACTCTCAAATACATGGTTAAACCTTATTGCACTCTAGATCAAAGTCTAGTATTTCATGCCTTCTCCTGCACTGTTGTGTAGTGACAAAGTTCCTGGTGACTTAAGTGGGAGGGAGGCTGCGTCCTGGGAGACAAAACTTAATTGAGTGTAATACCACAGGGCACGTAAAGTAGGACAACACAGCCTGACCTCATTTTGCCCATGCATAACCCTACTGACATCAGTGGGAGCTGCACATATGCAGTCAGGAGATGACATTTGCCCACTCTTGGCTGCTCTAGGAAATTCCTGCTTGCCTGATAAATTCTATTATTTAGTCATGCAATATGAAAGCGAGAGATACACCGAGTAAAGCTGAGCAAATACAGCTCAGCTCCCTGCCTGTTTGAAGTTGTAGAAAGACTCCATTTGACGCTGGTGGTTGTTGGATTGAGCCCACAGTACACAGTGATTCATAATCATTTTCCTCAATGAAAGCAATGAGATCGGTTTGTTGTTATTTGTGGGATCACATGATTCATTATTTGCAAATATTTGAATGGCAGTTGGACTTTCTGATACCTGTGAACCGGTAGCTTCCACCGGTGTTAGCACAAAATGGTTATTCATACAAATACTATGCCAGAACAGACTTGTTTGATAGTGTACATTTATTGCGCTCCTGTTTCTAGAAAAACTTTGCAGAGTAGAAAGGGCATCAGTTGGCAAAGCCAACAAAGCTTATACCAAACCGGTGACTATTCAAAGAGAATTGTTAATGAGCAATCCTGAGACTAATACTTATTTGCACTCAGCACAGTCTAATAATTAAAACCAGGGCTTACTACTGTAGAAAACAGGACAGGACTGACTTACAGAGAAGAGGTTAGCTGGGCAAGTAATGTTTTGGTTGTCTCTGCTCAGTGTGGGCTGCAGGAGCAGAAGCAGAGCTCGGCAGAACTCCGAACGTCCCAGTTTTTGAACCTGGAATTTCTTAAAACTAATCTTAACTCTTGGGTCTCTTTCCCCACAGGAGACATACAAAGACAATATAAAGGAAGATTCTTGGTAGATGGAATGTGATACTGCAATATTTAGGCAAAATGTTAGCTTATTTAGCAATACCGGTTACCCAGAGGGATGGTGGCTTCTCATCCTTGGAGATGTGGGACCTGACAGAAGGTGGCCTCCAGCAGCCTGTTCTAAGCCAGCCCCGTATGGGCCAGGCTTGGACTCGGGACCACCAGAGGCCCCTTCCAGCCTAAACTGTTCAAAAAAAGCTCATGACATATTTTAATGGTCCAAACCAGCCAAAGCCTGGGCTGTACCCTACTTGTAAAATAAGCTTCCTCCATCCAGCAAAACCCTATGATAGGTCTGTGACATAGTGCCTGTGTGTCATGATACCAAAAGGATGTTGCTATAATTGCATACAGATTTGTCATCTATTTCCTTGCAGTGAATGCCATCAAAAGACTCAGGGCTTGGAACAATACAGTGTTCCCAAGTATATTTTTCCTGTGAGCACATCCCCTTTTCAAGGGAGACATCATGGTGTCCCAGAGAACTGGTCCAGACAAGCACTGCCCCAGCGATGGGGAGAGGAAGGGGTCCATCCCCAGAGCCAAGCAAGCTGGGCAGAGCACATGGTGCTCCCACAGAATCCCTGCTCCCCTGCCCACGTCCAAGCCCTCCTGCCCTTGGGCAGCAACCAGATGCAAGTTGGATGGCCAAGGAACCCTCCGCAGTCACGCCACACAGAGCATCCCTTGTCACCTCTCCTCCTCGGTAATATGAACGGACATTTGTTTACACCAAACTGAGCAAATCTAATATTTATTTCACATTTAGGTCACAGGACATCAAAACAAATACTTTTACCCCAAACAGATTTTCTGACCTTGCGGTTTCACTCCTATTTTGCAGTAATATTTGTCTGAAGAGCTTGCTTGCTCTCACTTAAAAATGGAAGGAAAAGAAGTTTCATAGGGTCCTGCACTGGGCTTTAAGGTAAGAGCACAACTCCCTATGCACCCAGCTCAGCTCTGGAAGCCGCTCTTGATTTTACTGGAACCAGGACAGGATTGTTAAACTCATATTTCCTGGATTTGCTCACTTCTTTTCAGTCCTGAAAACCAAAATTATTTAAATACGTAAGCCTAGACACCCCAAATGCAAAGTATTAAAAACTATATTTAACAATCTCGGCACAAACAGTGCCTGCAGGACTCATCCTGCTCCCATCAAAGTCTGAGACAATCCCATCACTTGTAAAGATGCACTTTTTAAAGATGATTTTTTCCCCTTTCATCCTGTGTAGGCCAAGGATTGCATTAACATTGCTCCATTGAAAGCTCTGAAATGTTCTGTACATGGAAAATTGACCTTTTCTTTCATTAAAGTTTGCACTAGTTTTAAGGCAGAAACTGCTGAAGAGAGGATTTGAAAAGCTTAGGAAATCTAGTGGTCCCTCATGACTTGCAGTAATGAGTAAAATAAAATGCTCTTTCTGATTTCCTTCCCTCTGTAATTGAAATAGAAGTCATACTGGAGTTGCAAAACTGCTGCCCAATTATCACCCAACTGGGCTGATTTACATCACTTGCTCAATGTCGGCGTGATGTGAAATGCTCAGGAGGGCAAACATAAACACATTTATAGCCTGGTAGGATATGCTGAGCTCTTAATATAGGGGCAATAATATATATGCATACATACATGTGCATATATATATACATAAAAATATATAGCTAAGCAAACTTTTATACATGAAGGCACAAAGAGCTGCTGTGGCATGGCACGGCTACCTGGATGTGAAAGACCTGGTTTACTCCAGTGCTTGGCTTGGATTTTAATTGCACTGTGGATGTGATCCTCTTTTACTGGCACGTCCAAGCTTCCCTTCGCTTGGTTTACCTGGTGTCTGAACACCGGGGCACAGCATGAAAGACGGGTTAGATAAACACAAAATAGCCCAGTCTCATTAGGGTCACTTCTCACATTGGCTTGGATGGGGGAGGCTGGGAAGGACAGGCAGCCACTGATGGGCTGACCTTCAGGGCATCTCTGTCTCCCCACAAAACCCTGCCAAATGAGTTGGCTTTGCAACGTCACGCGGTATTTCGCGGGTAAATGATAGACTGTCTCCATGGCTCTAGGTGGGAGAAGAGGGAGGTTGCCACCATCACATGAAGTGGCACGGGCACAATTCCTGCTGTGTTTGAAGGGTCCCATGCCAAATCCCACAGGAGCGAGTGCCCGGCTCCCCATGCCCCGTTTCAATGTCACTGGGGGAAAAACGGCAGAGCTGAGAGTGTGTGATAGGAATGCCATCACGTAACAAACATTTCAGGAAGTCTCTGTAATTTCTTTAATTATTCAGACAACAGAGCACAAGGATAATAGCTTCAAGTACATTCTTATACATTATTTTAACAGTAATAGATATGTATTTAGTCATAAACTATTCTGTAGCCACCACTATGTGTACATTTTATACAAACTATTGCCATACTTGGACCCTGAAAATGGACGGTGACATCTCCTAGACATTTTGCACAATGTTATGACAGTACATCCTTCATACGAGAGCTGTAGCTATAGGTTGGATCGGTCCATCTAACAAAGCACTTCTAATGCATACCACGGAGGGGTGGTGCAGACGTGAGGCGCCAAAGGAAGAGATGTAATAAATATACGGTGAGAGGGAGGCATAGAGTCAATTGAAATACGTGCGATGGAGAACACGGCACAGCATTTCTTTGCTTGGTGAAATAGGTTGATCCTAGTATAAGACAGCATCTTAGCTTCTCTCACACCACAAAGCTCTGAGCTTGTCTTGGCCTTTCGGTGAAGATTAAATGCGGCAATGTCTGATATGGTCCCTACTGGGGCACATATCCTACCCTGACACAAGAATGGGCTCTGGTCTAATGGGTCTTTTTCATCTCAGTTATGATTTAGATCAAAGCCCCCAAGCCAACGGCTTTAAATTTGGTCACTGACATCCCTAAACACCTCCACTGCCTGACCTCTAGAGAAGGTAGGCTCCAACATGATCGTTTTTTGAGTGTAAAGGCCTTACAAAATGCCAGCCACCAGTCAGAGACAGGGGTAAGAGAGCTCATATGCCCAGACACCGCTGTACGAAGGCCAAATTCTTACAGCAGAGACTCATTTGTTCCACGATCACATTTTGATGTGCCCCAAACCAGACATGTTTGCAGCCCCCGATGCACCAGCAGACCCCAAAGACACAGAAGCGGCAGAGTCTGAGCTGGGGCGGGCAGCAGGTCCCCTGCACCCACCGGGCAGTCCGCATTCCCCTGTGATGTTCCACACCGCGTGGGCATTAGGGTGGCTTGGTTCCTATCCCAGTGGTCCACACGGGCGCTGCAGCACACCAGCGGTCGCACCAAAGTCTCACCACTCGGCCATGTCTGAGCTTCAGAGGGTGGAAGTGGCCCTGGACTAGAAGCTGCCAGGAAGGAGAGACCACATCTGTCTGTTAGGGCTTGACACGGAGGGTGCTCGTGCCCGGAGCTCGGCCACCGGCTCCTGGCACTGCTCTGGAAGCTCCCAGGCTTTCAGTGTGGGAAAGCATGGTCTACACTTTCTGGAGGTGGCCCCAGGCAGGGGCATCCTGGGAGGCCTCTTGGAGCTGCCATCCATCCCAGCAGAGGACATGGCTGCATCTCTGGAGCAAAAGGCTGCCCGATGGATGAACGTCCTAGACCGACGAGTAATGGAAACTGAAGAAAAGGTGAGAAGACATTCAAGGAAAGCTCCCTTCCGGCACGGTCCTGTCGCAGACGTGCACACACACGCACACACAATGTTTTGCAAAATTTTTAAAGGGATCCTGGAAACCCTCCGGGGAGGAGCACGCGGTGCAGCAGAACCTCACTCATCGGCACCCGTCAAGGACGAGCCCCTCGCCCTGGGACCAGGCAGTGGATGCAACACTGGCCCCAGCACGCGGCTCCTAAAACACAGCTCCAATACATTCACCCATCAATGGCTCAGGACGGACTCTGACGCGTTACAGCTAAGGAACATCTCTCAGAATAAATGAACAAATTTTTAATCCCTCCTTTTTGTTTTGCAAAGGGCGTTTTGTTCTTTTCCTGGTGGCCCCAAGCTCCGCGTTGTTACTCAGGCAAGGTGGCCAACAAAATCTGGTGACCATCTCCTTCCAGCATCAGCCACATGAATCCCAGTTAATTCACCAAAGATGGTGCCTTTCTCCCAGATTTCCACCTTCCGGGCACCCAAATTTAAGTCAATTAAAATCCCGGTGCCGCCACAAGGTGAAGGCAGCGGCCTGCCTTCAGATTAACATGCTTCAAAAAGCAAACTTGATTTAAGACCCTCAGAAATCAATTTTAAAAGCTGTTTGCGGTCTCCGGACCAGACCAGGAGGTGGACATGGAGCCGGGGCTGGAGCTGGAAGAGGGGAGCATCACCTGAGCACAGACGGGGAGCCGGGGCTCCGGCAAAGGGAAACCGCGACTCCCAGTCGCTCGTGCGAATAAGTGAGGTTCTACTGTTAGTACAAGAGATTCCAGGTTACGTGCAGATGTGATGGATTTGTTTCCTTAATTAAAGTACCAAAATTAAAAGTTATAAGCAACACATCTAAATAAAATAATGGGCACTCCTTTAGGCATCATGTTTCCTAAACCAATAAGCAAAAAGGAAAAAAAAAATGGGATGCACCAGGAACTCTTAGTTATTATATACTAACCAGACTGTGCATGGCACATTTTATTTCTATAAAACTATTAAAACTATTACAAAATATTCAAAAATACATTTTAGTAAATTTACAGCAGTTATTTCTCAATTTATTAATGCAAAACATCCTTTTCTCTCCTCTGTACAAACTACTGTCTCCATCATCACAGAATTGCCGCCATGTGCGCTTTTTAAAAAATATTATTTTCTAATAAATTTTTTTTGAAGTTAAAAATAACAAAGTTTCTTACGGTTTTTGCAAATAAAAAGTTTGTGTAACAGTCTTGACTTCCATGAACATGGCCAAATGGTGTTTTTACAAAGCAAAACATGGAAAACAATACAGGAAATGACATTACATTTGAAACTATTTAAATTAAAATAATATATTCTCATATTTTACACTATTTCAAAAAACGAAATGTGATTCAGTTAAGTATTGATCTCTCAAAAAAATCTAATTTACAATTCTGTGTATAAAAATATAATTTACGGACCCCCATGAAGTTTGTCTTTTTTGTGTGTTTGCTTGCTTGTTTGCTTGTTTTTTAGACTTGCTGAAATGAAGGAGCAATGTAATGGAGAGATGGGAAAGTACAGAATTTTGCTTTCTGAAAGTCAGGACACACGTGACATGTAGAAAAATAGACTCTGCGCAGTTTTGCTTGGCCTCACAAAATAATTTTTTCTCCTGTGAGTACAGTTCACATGATAATAAATTATCAAAGAAACTATTTAAGGCTCTTGAAGGTCCGGTTCATATCATTTAAAACATCTATTCAAAATACCAAAGAAATAAATATCCAGGAGAGGAGGAAAAAAAAAAAAATGACAAACAAAACAACAAAACAAAAGAACAAATAAAAATATATATATATTTATAAACTAAACAGAACAGAACTTCCCGGGGTCTTTGTTTCCCTTAAAGTCTACTTTGGACTGTCCTACTTAATTATTATTATTTTATTAATATTATTTTTAAGTCTTAATCCGTGCTCTCTTTTAAAAATATGTAAATTTTTTTCCTTTTTTTTCTTTTAGGTTTTTCTTTTCTTTTTTTTTTTTTTCCTTTTTTTCTCCTTTTTCTCTCTTTCTCTCTCTCTCCGTGTCTCTGTCTCTCCCTCAGAGGCTGGCGGGCAGCCGGGGTGGCACGGGATGCTCTCAGCTGGACGGCACCACCATGCCCAGCGGGTGCAGAGAGTCACTATCCAGCACCCAGCTGCCGATGCGGTAGAGGAGGCGAGAGTACCAGTGGATGCCTGGGGCGGCGGGGGCACCCACCGGGGCCCCCCCGCCGGAGGGGCAGAGGGCGGCCAGCATCCCCTGGAGCAGGCGGAAGGGAGCGAACGCCCAGTGCGCCCAGCTGTGCTCCTCGATGACGGCGTAGCAGGAGGCCAGCACCCGGTTGATGAGGATGGTGCCCTGGGCGGTGAGCGGGGCGTACGCCCCCGAAGCCTCCTCCCGCAGCGAGACGCTGTGCACGGCCGCCGGCAGGAGCTGCCGCCCGCCCTCGCCCAACACGTAGACCCGCTGGCCCGGCCGCACACGGCTGGCGAAGAGCGCCCGGCTGCTGGGGGTCACCTCCTGCGACTGGTTGTGTTGAGGGGCCACAAAGAGGAGGTGGGCGGCTGTCAGCAACAGCCGGGCCCGGGGCTGCCGCGTCTCGATGACATAGAAGAGCTTGTGGGAGCCGTCCTCCCGGTCGAGGAAGGCGAGGAAGTCGCTGTAGAGCAGCCGGCCCTCTGCGTCGGCCGCCAGCACCCGGTCCCCGGGGCTCAGGTCCTTCACCAGCTTGGTGCCGCCTTGCTCCAGGTGCACCGTGGCCGAGCCGGGGAAGCAGCCCCCTGATTTGGCTGCCACCGAGTTTTCTGTGCAAGGAGAGAGGCACAGTGGGTTAGAGGGGGCACGCACCAGGCCGGGGCGTGGGGGCACAAGGGGACACACCGCTTCCCCGGCCGCCCCGACCTGCCCGAGAGGCACAGGTGCAGGATGCAGCCTCGGTCGCCTCTGAAATTCCTCCATCCTCGTCTACAAATGTGCCCTGTTTGCACTCCGCAGGTCAAGTGAAAGCCCCCTTCCTGCCAGATTTGAGCCGATGCGTCTCCCTCTGGGCTACGAGTTACAGGGGTGGTTTGTCTCATTAAGGAAATGGGCCAGAATATTTCCCCTGAAAAAGCTGTTCCGGAACAAATCTCTTCTGGAAGAGCTTCCCACCCAGATGCTGTTTGCCCTGCGCCCGACACCTGATGTCGGCTAACTCTCAGGCTTTCAAAGCTGAGCAATTTTGCTGGCATAATGTTTCTCCTCCTCTAGGTGAGCGTCCGTGCTCGCAGCCCTCGGGGTCCTCACGCAGCTCCTACTCAAGGAGCCCACCTAGGGCAGCCAACAGCAGAGAGCAGGAGGAGGCTTTGCCCCGAGGAGCACATGCATTTGCCCATCGCCCACTGGAAAGCAACCGCCAGGATTGCCCGAGCCCCCTCCATCAGCCTGTGCGGGACCCCGCGCTGCCCCCAGCCCTCGCTGCCCTCCTGCATGGCACGGCGGCTGCTGGGGCACACGTCACCCCCCGTAACATCCCTGCCCGGCGTCCCCAGCACTCCAGTTCACTCCTCTTTCCAAAAAAAAGCATCTCCCTCACCTCTCCCACCCCACTGGAAGGAGGATGCTGTTCCCTGTCCCAGGGCGTGTGGTCCCTGGGCAGCGCCACGCCTGTGCCAGACCCAAGCACATCCCTCCTTCACCTCCTCCAGCTCTTGGAATTACTCAGAGTTTAGATACTAAATGCTGTCACCAGCTGCTTTCCACTGCTACCGAAAGGAACAATCGCAGGTTTAAAGAAAGCAGAAATAGCAATGAGACTTTAAGTTTCTCTTGCAAATCCCTTTCTGGAAGCTCAGCCATGTGCGGGGCGGTGGGAGAGGACCTCTGCCCTGTTCCAGGCAGGTCTCTGACTTAACCAAGGGACTCTGCGGTGTTCCTAAAAGCCCCGATTTTCTATATATTGGGAGTAGCTCACAGCATGTTATGGAAGCAAGTGTCTTTGCTACAGCTGTTGACATTCCTCATCCCTCCCTTGGTTTCTCCCAGTTACTCCCTGTGCCAGTTTAGAGTCCTAGTGATTTATCTCCTAAAGGCAGTCAGATTTTATATTTTGCCTCTGTGGCTGGTACTGAAGCTCTTATGATTTAAATAAATCCTTGGAGTGTCTCCTAATGACTTTCTCAGGAAGGACAGGAAGGGTGAAAATTAGACCGTTATTGATTTGCTAACGACTTTATCACTTCTCCTTCAGAAATGAAGCAGCGAGATCTCCAAGGCCTCTTCAGGGAGGACATGGCAACAAACAAGCTATGTGCTTTATGTAGAGCCTTCTGCTAGCAAACTACACCTTCCTACAAGCCGGCGGTAAAGGTCTGGCTAGAGCTTTGTTTGCATATTCAGGGACTTGATGAATAGATCTAGTAGTGTAGCAGCTCTACAAACATGCCAGTGAATTGGCAGAGGTGTGAAAATCTGCTTCTTTGAGCAGTGCTTGTTTGGGTTCTCTAATTAAAATCCAATAAAGGATCAGCATTGTCATTCTGATTCATGTAATAAATGCAGACACTCTTGGAAGAGAGGACACTTCCATTTTTTTCCCAGCTTCTTCCCCCCCTTTTCTCCCCCTCCCTATTTGTTCAGGTGCAGAAACCCTATGTGCCAATTCACACACATACTCTCCAAAAAACCCAGGACCTTCCAAGCACTATTTGCACAGCAGAGCCACTTTTCCAAGGCACTCAAGATCTGTATTTGAATTTTAAATGTAGAAGCTTGCTCTAAATACTTGCTGTAGCGCATTATCAATGTCCCTTTTACCACCCCTGCCTCTCCCTCCTCTGTCCTGGTGACAATAATTCAGGCCTTGGGGGAACTCTTCTTTGCATTCCAGTCTCCGGGATCATACTTTTTGCAAACAGAGATCTAGATAAAGAATCTTCCTGCCTGGCATTATGGGGTTTAATCTTCTCATAAGATGCTCTGTCATGAAACGAGGTTTGGACAGTTTGAAATCAGGCTGAGCGGGTGGAATTCAAGCCTGCTCCCTTGCAGCCCACGTGGTACAGTCACACGACCCTGCCTGACACCCTCTAAATATTGCCCCCGAGTCCGTGTGTGCCGAATCTCAATGAGCAGCTTGGGGTTACTCCTCTCCTATGGAACACCCGTGGGGGTGGATTAAGGGGTGCACTTGGGCTAAGGTCATCGCACGCCACAATCGGACACCTTGCGCTATAAAGCCCATCCTTGCTATTGAAAGGGATGTTTCGTATCACCGCACGGATGATAGCTTTGCAGGGCCTCTTTTTTGGCTAGAAAGGACCGAGGAGCTGAACAAAAGCGGTAGCAGGCTCTCAGGACAAAGCCCAAGTGGGCCAGGAGAGGTGCTGCCTCGGCTCAGCCCTGGGGAGCTTTGGGCTGGAGCGGGGGGATGAACCCCTCTTGCAGACACCATGGCCAGGCCAGGCCGCTTTCCCTGCCCTGGGGCTGCTGGTTTCGAAGCAAACAGCTATATTTAAAGAAAGCCCGTTATTTTCTTTTGCAGCCAAGTGTGTCTTGACACTTCCAGCGAGCTGCTGGGCTAGAGGATGCTATTAGAAAGTGCTTTAGCTGCCATGCAGCCGGGTGGAGGGAGGTGGCGGGGTTGGGGGGACGGGACTGGCACTTGCCAACTGTTTTGCTCCCTAAAAAAGTGCCAAGTGTTAAGAAAATGAGCTCGGTGAGTTGGGGACTTCTTGCGAGCTGTTCCCGGGTTGAGACAGCGAGTGGCGTTGTAAGCACAGGGGAGGGGAGGGAAAAAAATTATATGTATGAGTATCCCTATCTGGGAATTTCCTAGCGGCTACCGCTGAAGAAGGCAGGGGACCACGTTCCTTATTTATTTTCCTGGCCGGCTCCCACTCGGAGATTAGCGATCGCGAGTAAGGCGTGCAGCCAGCGGGGCGGCTGGAGACGGCCACGAGTGTTTGTGTTGAACATGCTCTGGATGGGGAGAGCAGCAAATCCCACGGGGGGAGGAGAAGGGTGTGTGGCTGCGGCGCGGCGCTCGTGGGAAGGCTGGGCAAGCAAATCACCCAAATAAAAATGCTGTCCGAAAGTGCTGCAGCTGCCTGGGCTTCCCCCCCGCCATCCCTTTCTCGCCCCCTCCCCATCCTTTCCCCACTCCTGCGCCGGCGGGAGCACTAAGAGGCGGGGGGGGGGGGGTTTAGGCTGCGCCCTCGGGGGGCCGCTCCGCACCCCCAGCGGTGCCCGACGGGGCGGGCAGGGCGGCCGGGGCCCGGCGGCGACGGGGAGGAGGGGGCCCGGGCGGCACTGGGCAGGGCGGAGAAGGCTCTGGGGGGCTAAGCCGTGGCCCGGGGGTGTCCCGTCCCCCCCCCCACACCCCGACGTGTCTCCGGGCAGGCTGCCCGCCTTACCTGCTTTGACGGAGCAGTGGATGTGCGCCTTGGACTCGTAGTAGACCCAGTCGAAGCCGGCCTCGACGGCCAGGCGGGCCAGCATGCCGTACTTGCTGCGATCCCGGTCCGAGGTGGTGATGTCCACGGCGCGGCCCTCGTAGTGCAGGGACTCCTCGGAGTGGTGGCCGTCCTCGTCCCAGCCCTCGGTCACCCGCAGCTTCACCCCGGGCCACTGGTTCATCACCGAGATCGCCAGGGCGTTCAGCTTGTCCTTGCAGCGCTGCGGGGGCAGGGGCACACGGGGAAGGGGCATTGCGGGGGGCACTGCTGCGGCCAGGAGCAGAGCCCCCCCCCCCACCATTCACCCACCCCCCCGCCCCGGGCGGCATCCTGCGCCCCCTCCCCAGCCAAATCGGCGGCAGTTCTGTGCATCCATCCCCCCCCCACACCCCCCCCACCCCCCAGCCCAAAACGCGCTGCGGGATGCGCCGAGCCAGGGCTGAGCATCTTCTGCCCCGCTGCCAGGGAGGGACGGGGAGGCAGGTGAGGAGGAGGATGAAACTTGGGGGCACGGGAGGAAGAGGGGGTGAAACACCACGAAGACCCGCCGGGCCAGGGCCGCCCCCTCCGCCGGCACCTGCCGCAGGGGCAGGGCCCCCCCCGGCGCTGGGGTGTGAGGGTGTCAGCTCAGAGCCACCTGCACCGAGCAAATTCCTGCCGCTAAGTGCCCTGTCCCCTTCCCGAGAGCGAAGTTTCTGCCGAGAACAAACACTCGCCATATATCTCGGAGTCACGGATTCCCCCCCGGAATGTCTCTCCGGGTCTTTTCAGCTTAATTCTGTGTTGAAAGGGGTCTCAATACATGTTAACAGCCTTTATGTGCTGGAGGGAGGGGTAGGGTTTTTTTTCTCTCCCGTCGCCCATCACTCATTAGAGCCCTCAAAGCAGCATGGGCTGGGAGCATTCACTCCGCTTCAAACATACATCGGCGCTCGCCTACAAAGCCGAGCAAATCCATACAATAATATAGCTCTTAGTGGGAAGATGAAAAGCAAGGGAGGGCCAAGGAGGGAAGTTAAGCGAAGCAGGGATGCTATGCAAGCTGGGAGACTCTTTGTGTGCAGTGAAACGTTTCCAACTCCGTGGAGAAGCACTCCAGGGTTTTTCCATCGCTCCTGTGGAGCCACCGGCCTTCCCCGGGGCTGAACCGGGCCCTGCAGCAGCGGGGGCCTGCGGGGACTGAGCAGATCCTGGGGGCGGGATGGGGGGAAGGAGGGGCTGCAGTGGTGGAGGGGGGGAGCTCTAAATGAAACCCTGAAAGTTTGGGGGGGGGGGGGCTCCTTAGACCCTTCTTAGCCAAGGGGGCGGAATAGATGCGCCAGCGGTAGGGGAAAAGGACACACACAACCCCCCCCCAGCCCCCGAAATAGGAAATCAGCACCAAAAACGTTGAAAAGCGCTTGACTAAAGGTACAGCTGGAAACACACACGTTGCCAACTTCTCCCCCCAACCCCAACCTTTTTGAGAGGAAAATAACTCGTGGATATACACGAGGTGGCTCGCTTGATGCAAATACTGATGTGGATTAAAGCCACGGCGGGACGCAGCAAACTGCTCTTCCCTCCCTTTTGCTGGCCTGACTGGGATGCTCGGCCTTCTGCAGGACCATTCTGCGCAGTGTGCTCCCAGCACGCCCAGTGACAGACCGCAAAGGCCCCCTTCGCAGCTCCCGCAGAGGCAAAGCTCCTCCATTCCCCCCACGACGCTACTTTTAGGGACGTGACAAGCTTGCTCAACAAGAAAGTTCCCGTGTGTCTATCAACAGCCATAAAAAGCAATTCCAGCAATACGCACGTCCCCGAGAGATGTAAAACACAACCGTGAGCTCACTTTGGACTCTCCGGCCTACGGTTTTATGGAAAGAGCCGGGTGTTTGGGTTTCGGCCCCGTTCCCAGCAGCAAAGCGCAGCGGCACAAGGAAGTCGAGTTTGCTTTATTTTAACTCCTCTCTCTCTCGCACACCTGAGAGGATGGATACGCTCCTCCGCTCATTTACAGGGGGAAGGGGGGCGAAGGATCAAACGTCCCAGCCACCGATAAGGCGACAGCCCTGCGCGACAGGGCGCGCGGGAGGCAGCTGGGCAGGCAGCTGGGCAGGCAGCTGGGCAGGCAGCGGTGCGGGCAGCTGGGTGGGCAGCGGTGCGGGCAGCGGGGCAGGCAGCTGGGCAGGCAGCGTTGCGGGCAGCGGTGCAGGCAGCTGGGCAGGCAGAGGTGCAGGCAGCTGGGCAGACAGCTGGGCAGGCAGCGGGGCAGGCAGCGGTGCGGGCAGCGGGGCAGGCAGCTGGGCAGGCAGCGGTGTGGGCAGCGGTGCGGGCAGCGGGGCAGGCAGCGGGGCAGGCAGCGGGGCAGGCAGATGTGCGGGCAGTGGTACGGGCAGTGGTGTGGGCAGAGGGGCAGGCAGCGGGGTGGGCAGCGGTGCGGGCAGCGGGGCAGGCAGAGGTGCGGGCAGCTGGGCAGGCAGCTGGGCAGGCAGGGGTGCAGGCAGCTGGGCAGGCAGGGGTGCGGGCAGCTGGGCGGGCAGCTGGGCAGGCAGCTGGGCAGGCAGCGGTGCGGGCAGCTGGGCAGGCAGCGGGGCAGGCAGAGGGGCAGGCAGATGTGCGGGCAGCGGTACGGGCAGCGGTGCGGGCAGCGGTGCGGGCAGCTGGGCAGGCAGAGGTGCGGGCAGCTGGGCGGGCAGCTGGGCGGGCAGCTGGGCAGGCAGCTGGGCAGGCAGCGGGGCAGGCAGAGGGGCAGGCAGAGGGGCAGGCAGATGTGCGGGCAGCGGTACGGGCAGTGGTGCGGGCAGAGGGGCAGGCAGCGGGGTGGGCAGCGGTGCGGGCAGCGGTGCGGGCAGCTGGGCAGGCAGAGGTGCGGGCAGCTGGGCGGGCAGCTGGGCAGGCAGCTGAGGTGCGGGCAGCTGGGCAGGCAGCTGGGCAGGCAGCGGTGCGGGCAGCGGTGCGGGCAGCGCCGAGGGGCTCTTGCCGCTCCGGCCCTGCCAGCACCAGCTCCCGCCTTCAGGCGAAATAGAGAGGAAGAAACGACCTCCTAAAGGCCTTTCCTCCCTTTTATACTGCCTGAGCTGGATTGTCAGAGTCAAAAGCCGTGAAGCCCAGACTATTTATTAATTCATTGGGTCGTGTGCCACAAATCAAGCCCAATTCTGTTCAGCCACCGTGAAGCTCAGCAGGGCTGCCTCCACTAACGCTTTGTGTGGAGGCAAAGTTGTTCAACAAGCCCTCTCCTGCCAGCTCCTAATCTCTTCACAAATGAATTGCTTGAAGGAAACACTTAACAGGTACCTGTCAGTGTAAACAACCTGGTGGGCTTCCTAAATGCCAAGATGATCTCTAAATTCCTCGCATCACGCACCGGTTGTGTGCCTGCATTACACGAGATCGCTATTTTATTTGATACAAATTCCAGCTTTATCATACTGACCTGGCCTCCTTATCTCTCCCCCGGATCCAGCCAATGGCTGGGGTGGGGGGGAGGGAGGGGAGGAAGGGGGGAGCCTTCAGCAAACTGCTGTTGTCACCTGCAAAGTTGAGAACCTGACTTACCTACCTCTGTTTGCGCTTTCTTCCCCCCCTTTCTGGAGTTAATATTAACTAGCGGCTAATGCATTCGGCAACTATTCTGCAAGTTTAACGATCCTACTCGGGGAAGATCTCTCCATGGTTGAAGGGCTCGCGAAGCAGGCGTTTAGGGGCTGGGATTTAAGGAGAGGGTGCCGGCCGGGGCCGAGAGGGAAAAGCAAGGCAGGGACCGGCGGCAGGACGGCACCCCGGGGCGCTGCGGACCCGGCCGCGCCGGGGGGAAGGGTGGGCAAGGGCAGCCCCCGCGCCCCCTCCCCAGCCCCGCTCCGCTTCCCCGCTCCCCGCCTGGCCGAGGGGTGCCGGGGCCCGGCTCGGTCCCCCCCTCGCTCCCCTCCGTGCCCGGACCCGGCGTTGCGGCCTCGCCGGCCCCGCTGCCCTCAGCCCACCTCCCCCCTTTGTGTCTAAGGCACGGGAATAAGCACTGAAGGAGAAGGGGGAAAAGAAAAAAAAAAAAAAAAAAAGTATTTGTTTTCGTTTCGTTCGTCTGAGGGAAGTTGACAGAAGGTCAGGAGTTCAGATGCCGCCAGCTGATGCAGCGAGAGCGGCCAGCCGCGTAGCCGGCGCGGCGTGCCCCGGGAGAGCCGCGGGGCCGGGGTCAGCCCGCTCGCCGCCCCCGGCCCGCAGCCCACCGCTCCCGCCCGCCTCCCGCCCCCCTCGCCCCGCCGCGCACACGCACCGGCGCAGCCGCGCAGGGAGGGATGCGCCGAGCCCCGGCGGGAGCCCGTCTCCCGCGGAGCCGCCGCCGCCGCCGGGCTGCGGAGGGAAGGGCGAAACCCGAGCCGCCGCGATCGATACGCGAGGGGAGTAAGTGGAGCTGAAAATGCGGGAGGCGCGGCCGGCTCGCCGCACGCCTCGCACCGCGGGGGGCGGCGGGGGCGCGGAGGGGCGCGGGCCGCGCCGCGCCCGAGCGGCCACCGCCGCCCGCTCGGCTCCGCTCGGCTCCGCTCGGCACCGCTCGGCTCCGCTCGGCACCGCTCGGCTCCGCTCGGCACCGCTCGGCTCCGATCGGCTCCGCTCGGCTCCGCACCCCTGCGCGGGGCAGCGGGCGGCGGCGGGCGGGCAGAGGCGCGCCGCCGCGCTCCGAGGTACGGTGCGATTTAAGGTGGTCGGGAGGAGATGGTGGCGGCCGCCGGTCCCTCGCCCCGGGAGACCCGGCAAACGTGCGGAAAATCAGGCCGAGGAACGGGGAGAGTTTGGGAAATTCCACCCCCCTTGCCCCCCCCCCCCCCCCCTTCCCCGCGTCCGCTCCCCGCCTAGTCCTTCCAGGCGAGTCCTGTTCTAGCACTGAAGGTGGGGCTTAAATGTATTAATATTAAAAAAGCGCTGTTGACCTATATTTGGAGGAAACCCATTTCCAGTGTCTAGATTGCATGTAGTTTCAGAAACTCCGGGATTGGCAGAGCAATTGACTTCACCGAGCTCTCTGTTGAGCATGAATAATAATTATGAGGTGACTCGCGGAGAGGTTCTCTCTCTCTGTCTCTCTCTCTCTCTTTTTTTTTTTTGCATAAAATGGTTCCGCAATCTGATTCCACCCGAGATCCAATATTTACCCAGTTGTAAACCTTGTGCCATCAGATTTTTTAAAACAGAAGGTGATGCAATGCCGATAAGTTGCAAGTCCCTCCCCTATGGAAGTACCAGAGCATTGGCGGCGAGCATCCTTAAAGAAATATCAATATATTTACGCTCTGATGGGCACAATTGCAAATGATGGTATTGCAATACGAGCTATATAATACGGAACCAGGAGAGGAATGGTCGATCCGGCTTCAGCTGCCTTTTGTGAGTGCACGACTGCATGCCTACTAAATTTAGAAAATGCTCGCGAGGAAAAAAAAAATAATAATGAAGGCTAAAATGAAATGAAGCAAAAAAAAAAAAAGGAATGAAATAAAATATAGGAAAAAAATCAAGTCAGCAGGCGTAGCAACCGAGGACTGCGTTTGTAATAATGAGTGAGTGGCCTGGCGGTCACTATACACTTGGGGTCCTCTGAGCTGTATGCAATTCGTTTGATCAAAGTGCATCCTTGGGGACAAATGCAAACAGCAATCTCTAACCAAGTTACAGGGAACGCCATGGCACGGTAATGACTGTAAGTATCGCACAGATTCCCCCACCAAATACCTAGATAGCTCCAGCTCCAGCCCCTGCTAACTTGTCTGGATAGATGGTATTTACATTCAATGGGGGAAACTAGCCGAGTTTGGAGGGGCGGGGGGAGGAGGGGGAGAGGGAAAGGGGGGGGCTTTCAAAAATACTAAGACAGATGCGTCCTTTAGGATTGCTCAGAGAGGTTAACAAACACAAATACAGGTATCTCTGTGGCTCTACCTGAGTCATCAGTCTGTCAGCTCCCGTGTTCTCTTCATCCTTAAAAATAATGTCAGGGTTGTAATTTGGGGTTAGTTCTTTAAATCTCTCGGAGTTTCTTGTGATCTTCCCTTCATATCTTCCACTGGCCCCTAGGGTCTTCTCTGCCACATTGGGAATAAACTGCTTATAGGCTAAAGGGGTCAGCTTTTTGGGGTGTCTCCTTTTTCCAATGCCCCTGCCTGGTCCACAAGTCAGCCCAGAGGAGACTAAAAGAGCGCAGATGAAGCCCACCAAGAGAATTCTTGTCAACAGCAGCATTTCGTCCATTGAATCCAATTACTTCAAAGCTCTCTGTGCCTATCCCTGGCTGTCTCTCTAGAGCTCTCTCTCCTCCTATGTCCTTGTCTGCTTTCTGAATCGTATACTATCCACCGATCCCTAGCAAGACAGGTGCTGGAATGGCAGGCTTTAGGTCGCTGATAACGGAACACATCGGAGTTTGGTCGGGAGACAGCAATCGAGAGACAAAAAAAGGGTCTGATTTTAATGGTAGCAAAGCAAGACGCTTGTGAGAGGAGTCTGCCTTTAGTTCTATATTATAGCTGCCAGGGCCGAGAGCTGATTGGCCAAGGCGAGACAAGCTTGTCTTCTGATGTTTTAACCCTCAAAAAGGCAACAAATTCTTGAAAGATTTTTTTTTCCCTTTTACCTGAAGGGCTTGGAGCTGAGAGGGGTGGAGATCGCGCTTTCTTGGGATAACATCAATTACACGCTGGGTTTTTTTTTTTTTTTTTTTTTTTCAAAAACTTTCTTGGCAGAATGGTACATTTGTCAGCAAGAGGAACAGATGCTTCTGTGAAAGAGAAAAAAAAAATAATAAATAAGATTAGCAGGCTGCCTCAGTGCAAGTCAAGTTTCTAAGGGCAGTTGCGGTTAAATAAAATGCCGAATTATCGGGGAGCCGTGCGAATAGAAACATATTGGGGAAATATTAACGCCCAGGGGGGCAATAGTGCCATTTAAGAGCGCACCCACCTATGTGGCTTTGTAACAGGTTTTTTCCCCCTGAAAAGGGAGCTTGCTCTCCCTCCTAAAGACGTATATTTTCAAACAATCTCGCCTTTTAGCTGATAAATGACTGCTTTAAAGGCAGAAACAAGTGAGTCTGATGCGAGGCGGCAGTTATATGAAGTTAGCATGTCTGACTTGTGTATCACACAACTGCAACGTGGAGAGATCTAAATGGCACCTTTTTTTTTTTTTTAAATAAAACCAGGAGTATCACCCAGTTTAAAATAATGTTGTATCTTCAGAAGTGCATGAAAAGTCATCTGATTAAAAAGAGATGGTCTCCTGAGCACGCTGGGGCTATATTCTTTGTTTCTTTGGTCGAAGTCGAAGAGGAGCGTTTTAGACTCTTACACCTCCTTGCGGGGTGTCATTAAGTTTTTAAGAAAAGCGTCGTGTTGAAAGCATCCGCAAACACAATTAACAGAGATCGATCCAAGCAACGTGAATGGAAAGGGGATAAGTTTAATGTTAAATTAATTGTTATCTCATGCAGCGTGGCAAGTGATGTCTTTATCCTGATCTCCAAAAGCTACTAATCAGACAAAGGTGTTGAGAGACGAGCAAAATTGCAGAGATGGGGCTGATAGAGCAGGTTAGACAGAAGAGCAGGGTCCCATATGAACAAACACTTCTCTGCCTGTAAAGAGCTCATTTACTCTTGCTCCTAAGAAAATACAATTTGTCCTAGGATCTAGAAACTTTCAGGAGTTTTTTAGGAGTTCTTAAAAATGCCAGGACGACATGCTGAAGTAATTCAAAGTCCACTCTCTCAGAAAACCAAACAAAAAAAAAATCAACTTTATTTAAAGTTTTTATTTTTTTTTTTTTTAAAAAAAAAGCTCTTTGTGGTGAGCAATTATATGGGAGTTTTCCGGTCTGTGACATCGAGCTGAGTCGTAATCAACTTAAACCATGTGAAAATGGCCTTTAAAATTAGTTTTTAAGTGGTAAAAAAGTTGTATATCCGTAAACTGTAACAAGCAGGACAGGACGGGCTTTTCAAGGGACAAAGTGGTCTTTTTACGTAAACTTTAGAAAACAGCCGAAAGAAGTGATCCGAAACTCTCACACCGACTCTAACTGGTGCTCTCCCCTTTTCTTTAGCCTACACTTTTCTTCTGCTATTTCTTCTGCTATTTATGTTTTTCTGTAGAGTTTCAGGGAATCGTTCATTTCTCTTTCCGAGCTTAAATTTAGAAGTTTTGACTTGGGAATGAGCAAAAAGTTAAAAAGTCAGCAGCTTGGCTTCTAGGTTTTTATCAGCCAACTTAGCTGCAGAAACAAGTTGTATAACAGCTAAATACCTGCTTCGTGCTATTAAAAAACAAACTTAAGTTTTATCTCCCCGTCTGCGTGCATGTGAGAAGACAGATACAAGGAATATATAATTTATACAAAAGAGGGTATGTTCTTTTGATGTGGTTGCTTAAACAGCATGACTCGATATAACAGTTGATTAAACAGTGCCAAGGAATAAAAGCTATTCTTAATGGTGTGGGATACTGCAAATCTTTTACCACCCCTCTTACCTTGCCCCCCTCCCCCAGGAAAGATGATCGATATCCCAGGCACTAGACGGGTGGACATCGCAATGAAGAAGTATAGAGAATAAGGATAAACTCCCTCATTATCAGATTGCCATATGTACAAAGCAGTCACCCAAAGATTAACAGGAAAGGAAAGGCAAAGAAGGAATTAATTAAATGCAAGTAATAAATGCGCGGGGAGGGGGGGGGGCAAAGGGAGAAATCAAGAAAAGTTGTAACTGTGGGAAGCTTGAAATCACCCTCCTATCAAATTAGATGTGAAAGAAAGCAGAGCTGGGGGGTGCGGGGAGGGTCTGCTCAGTTTCAGCGCAGGCTGGAGATGGCCGCGACCCGCCGGGAGCCGGCCGGGGGGAGCCGGGAGAGCCGGGGGGACCGGGGGGAGCCGGGGGAGCCGGGGGGAGCAGGGGGAGCGGGGGAGCGGGGGGAGCCGGGGGGAGCCCGGCCGCCGCTCCCGCCCCGCCGCTCCCCGGGCCTCCGGGATGCGCCTGCCTCTCCTGCCCACGCTAAGTTTTTCTTTTCTTTAAATGCCACAGCTTCTGGGGAAAAATAACCCCCAAGTCCCCCCAGACCCCCCCCAGCGGGCAGAGGGGCGGGAGCAGGCTTCCCTCCGGCGGGTGCCCTGTCCCTGGCACCCCAGCCCCCGCCCAGCGCTGCTGCGGGGAGCATCGGCGCCCGACCCGCGCCCATCCCTGCCCGCACTCACGTTTTAACAGCGGCAAAAACCCCAAATCAAGCGACAACAGCAGCCACCAGCCGGGCACTGATGCCTTCTTTAGAGGAATTAATCCCTTGGTCGTGGATGATAAAAAATCAACATTGTGTCCTGTTGTCCCCCAAAGCTGCAGGCCGCTCTTTTGCCCCCTGGGGAGGGAGCCTGAGGCTGTCCCGGCCTTCTGGGGGACGAGCGAGATGCCCTGCACCCCTCTGCCCACGCCACCACGAACCAAAGCCACTGCTGCCCCCCCAGGGAGCGGCCCCGGGGTCCCTTCAGGGTTGCCCGGGGTGAGGGGGCCAGGGAAGGCCCCTGAGTGCAGACTCACTTGCTCCCCCACCCCTGCCTGCGCAGACGGGATCCTCATGGAGCTGCCGCCAGGCGGGATCTTCATGGAGCTGCCGCCAGGCTCCCTGTCAGGCCCCAAAGCCCTGGGAGCCCCTTGGGTCTTCTGGACCCCTGGTCCTTCTCGGTGCAGCAAGCACCACAGTCCCAGGAGCATCTACCGCTGACCCCACGGCGTCCTATTTTTCTTGCTCTTGTGCAAGTGTCCACCACAGCCCCATGGCCCGGCTTTCCGCGCTGACATACGGGCTTTTCCAGTGGCTCTGCCAAAGCCCATGGCGGCTCCAAGGCTTCCCCCGCCCTGCGGGGCCATGCATGGGGCTGTGGGGCCACACTGGCCTGGCCTTCCCCACGGGGCCCGAGCTGAGGAGGGGCGGCAGTGGGTGCACCTGGGCCCAGGCCAAGCTATCTGAGAATCTCAGTTATTCTTTATCTTCTTTTTATTTTTTTTTTTTTTCTCCGAAATATGGACTTGCTGCCTGCCGTTTGCTCTGCATAAAGCCAGGGAAGGGTTCAGACCGCACAAGTGAGGTTGCTCGTTGGCCAGCTTAAGCTCCCTGAGTTTTCTCACACTGATATATTTTGGTTGATGAATCCCAAAATACAGGATGTTTCCTTCAGAAGACTGGAGAGGCAAATGTTTGTGTAACTTTTAACTGGGTCTTAATTACTTATCACCCTTAACAGCGACAGTGTGCTCACCCTTAATACATGATTTTTTAAAATAAATTATCCATTTTTAGAGTGTTAAATCTCCATTCTTGTAGCCTCTTTGCACCTGTGATGTTCCTCAAGGAATCTGGGACTGAAGCGATCATTGACAGAGAAGTAAATCATGACTAACTTCAGTGAAACCAGAGGTTATGCTAGAGTAATACTGGTGTAAATGGAAGGAGACTCAGACAGGCTTTTCATCTAAAGCTTTGTTTATTTCTTTTACATACCCCACCTTCCTTCATGAAGATATTAAACTATTTTATTTAAAGGAATTGTTACACATCCCTCGTTCCCTATCCTGGTGGTATTGCAATATCTACCATGAAAATCAACTTAGGAATTTCAGTTCAGAATTACAGGCTAGCTGGCGACTACATCTTTACAGTGACAAGCAGAACAGGTCTTATTCCTCGTAATTTCCTTCCAAAAAACCCAAAACCTTGGCACCAACAAGAAAAATTAAGCTCATAGTTTTCCACCCCTTTTGGTTAGTCAGCAAAATTCAGGGAGTGATGCAGCTGAAGCCTGGTATCTGCTTCGATACGCCCTTAGTCTGGCAATAGTCTATAAGCATTTCTGCTATAGGAAAAAAATATGCTGTGCGTATGGAGATGCAGAAGATGGTTGCTTTCCAGAATAACTGTGTCTACGTGCATTGATTTTGCAGGTTTTGTATCTACCTGCTTGTGGATTAATGCTAATCATTGGCTTGAATATGGTCAATAAAGCCTTCCTTCGTACATGCAAAAATTAATGTAGGCAGCATGAGTCATAAGACATTGTTACCTATGTTTTGTGTGTATATTTGCTCTTAACCCAAACTTTAAAGCAGAGTTTCCCACAAGATTCCTTCTATCCTCAGCAGGGCAATACATAGTTTCTGATTTTATAGAGAATCTCTTAGACCTCTTTTAGGTCTCTTTGCTTCTCCTTGAATAACCCAACATTCTCCCATACCAAAAGCCCCAGGTAGGAACGATTATCACTTTTTTTTTCCTTCCTGGTTTGTGATCTGCATCCCTTTTCAGTCACTTCCTTCTGGTCATGAGTGGGGAAAATCCCAGCCGAGGTGTTTCTATCCATGCAGGGAAGGTGGGAGGGAAACAGCCGCTAGGGGAGCTCGATGTTGGGAGTAACCTCCGAGCATCTTCCTCACAGCTTACACAGCTTTCTGCAGTCCCCAGGAGTGGAAGTTCGAAAGCAGGTGTTAAGTCTAAAAAAAAAAGCAGCAACAAACAAAATGGACAAGGTTTGGAGCTTTATTTTTTTTATAGCAGGCAATTTTATAACCAAGTATTTGAAAGTTGTTTTCTTGTCCCCCTGTACATTGAATTGTGATGTGTGTGTATATGTGTGCGTGTGAGCTTATCCAAGTGCACGGAGGCAAGAAGTAACCATGGCACAAATTTCTTGAGTTTCTGATGACCCATAAAATTAAGAGATATTGAAATGTAGCTGCTCAAGCACCAGCCGTGAGTACGAGAATACCCAAAGTTTAGTCCCAGTTGTAATGTTGACTTGCATCATTGGCAGGTGACTTAGATCCAATGTTTGCATCATATAAACATTGCTAAAGATAAACCTTCAAAAGAAATCTATCTTCTTATTATTGTTGTTGTTATAAAAATTGTTAACTGGAGTATTAATAGTTAGTATGTTCATTTGGGTTTTGGTTGTTTATCTAAGGAATTTATCTGGGCAACTGAGTCGATCATTAGAGGTTGTGGGTGTATGAAGAGCCAAAATAGATTTTTTTTCCCATGCAGATCAATACTAACAGGTTCTTACTTGGCTGTCTTGGGGTCTCACCTATTCTCAAATGTATCTCTGAGTATGAAGAAGGTATTTATTTTAACAGGCTTGCTCTCACTGCTTTCACTACCAAGGATTATTAAAGCTAATACAAAGATGTGAATTTAACATTAAAAAAAAAAAAAGGACGTATGTTTGATATACATCAATACTCTCCACAAATGGTTAATGATTACCTTTTAGCAAGATCCACATTTTAAGGTACTGTTTTCTGTTCAGAAAAAAAAAAAAAGGCTGATACATAAACAACATTGCAAAATGCAAGTAATGCTAGCTCTCTGACTTGCACTGTTTGTGCATTTTAGGAGAAAAGTGCAGAGTCATATTTTGGAATATCGAGTGATAATACATCTCTCAGTCTTTATGATATGACAGCCAGACAGGGGATGCTAAGAGAAACCTGAAGGCATGAGATAAATTCAAACTTAACTTGCTGGCTCTTGCAGTGAGAAGTTGGCTTGCCCAAAGTACACAAACCATCAGACTGGATCAAGGCGCTCTGTTTGGGCAGAGATCAGAAACAAAGCTTGCCCTCTAAAGTCCACCTCATAGCCAGATCCAGCCATGGTAACCACTGTATTCACTGGGCCATGGTAGCAGGAGAGGTATGTGCATGATTGTCTTAGTTTTTCTTGTTTCCTTACATTTGCAGACTATTTTTGAGCATAGTTTACATGTTTTCTTTCTTTTTTCCTGGCATATTTACACCCCAGCTTTTTAAAATGCTTTGTTCATGCTAGTCAGTTTAGCAATGTGCTTGTTAAAACTGTTCCTAATACATTGTATATGACTGAAAATGACTTAATTGTTCTATTTCTTTCTGACCCCAATAAAAAATGTCCCTGATATTGTTTGAGTCGCTCTCTGTTCACAAGTGCCTAGATATATGTCACCGGGTGACTTTGAAACACTTCTTGGATACATCAATTCAATTGCTCTTATTTATTTATTTAGATTTGTAATAATGACAGTAAATGGCCATCTGAATCAATCTGGGCACTTTGCAGTCATTAATACTGCAGCATCGATATCACATAACACGATTATAGTGCAATAAATTACCCATATGCCTCATCTGTTGCCCAACCAAAATAAGAGCTCCCCGTATCTATCACATTGCTCATTTATGTCCTTTCCCTCTAAAACACCTTGATAGTGGAAAAAAGGGCTCTGAAATGTTCCTGAAAGCTTAACAAAACTCCATCCTTTCCAAGCGAAGAAGCAGATATGAGAGCTCAGGAAATTGCGCGTGGGGTGCTCCATCAGCTAATACGTCCTCATGAACAGAGAAGGGCCCAATCCTCTGCACAGTCATCTAATGAAGTTACTTATATTAACACCAGGAAACCTCAGAAGGATATCTTTCATCCATCACATCTGCAGCCGGATTGTGTGACAGTTTGGGAAGTCTTCTGGACACTCATATCAAGCCATGTGGGGCTTGCTAAGCTAAAACCAAAACCTTGAATTTTGTGTAGAAGCCCATGCAAACCAAGTCACTAATAACAGTTGTGAAATCGGTGCGAAGCCGCAACTAGAAGCAGGCTGCCACACTCAGCATCATCTTCAGTGTATGGGTTGTTTTCAGAAATAATGTAACAAAATGCCCATTTTGGCAGCTTAATCTCCGTGCTTGGAAGGACTGGGTAACTGCAGACAGATTTGCATCTAAATCCCACCATCTTCTGACACATGATGATGTAAGGAACTCTTTAGTGCAGCTTCTTTCTGGGCATGCAGTAGCAGCATCGATCATTTTTACCTCAAATGGCTTTCTGAAGCATCTTTCCTGGGGGGCTAGAGGGAGGGAGGGTTCTTGGGTGCAAAGGGTGCTTTTGTGCAACCACAAAGCTCTGTGCTCCTGTGCAGTTGTGTCATGGGCTGGAAGGGAAAGAAGCTGAAGTTGAACCGATGATTTTGCAAAAGCAGTAGCTTGAAACCTCAGTAATCCCTGGATTCAAGAAATTGGAATCCTTTTTCCAATTTCCCACAGGATCCCCTTAGAAAACCCATTAGGATGGCAGACTTGACCCTGGTAGGCCTTGATTCAAAGTCCTCTGGATTCAGTCAGAGCCTTTCTGTTGTTTTCAGTGGATTTTGCATCACTTTGATGTTAAGTCCGTTACATTTGTGTTGCTCAGAGCAAACTGCTCTTGGTGCTGTTAACAATTCCTCAGATTCATACATAAAAGCAGAGAGGTAACACAATGGTTTTATAGCATCAAAGTAGCATGCCCTGCTCAGTTCCCCAGTGACATTTCCTTGGGTAACTCAACAAGCAGCTCTGCAGGGTAACAAACTGTATTAACTATTCATACTAGACGGTTATGTCTCCTTCACAACTGCGGCAGTGTTGCCCAAATCTGCCATAACGTGACAACTAATCTATTGGTCAAATTTGTTTGTAGAATTAATCAATTTCAATCAGTAATTGCCTTTGGGCAATAGTTCAATTATGCCCTCATCTTTTGGCTCTCGCTATCGTAAAACCAGCTAAGTAAGTCTTGAAGAGTAATGTGCCTCACTAATGCTCAAAATCAGACAGTGTTGATGTTGATGCTTATTTTATTCACATAACTATGTTTTCTGCACATGGCTTCTCTCCGGGCATGGAGTACCAACGCATTGACAATACTGTAGTGCACAGTGTACCCAGCTATATGTAAAACAATGTTAATGACCAAAGCAGGCCAGATTTGAGGAGTATGGTGTGTCTCTCAGTCCAACGCTGGAGTTATAAGAACTTAACATCTCTTAAGGTTTGAACAGAAGATACTGTTTTTCTTTTTATTTCAGCTCTTCTCTGTGTATATTTTTCTATATAGAAGTAAAAATTAAATTTGCTGGAAGTACAGAGTTTTCTTCATAAGAAAAAACCACACCCTTGAAATATTCATAATAAAAAACAAAGCCAAAACCCCACACTCTATTACTTCACTCAGCCTTTCTTTCAGAAAGCAAAATAAATCATAATTTATGCATGGAGGCTTGAAAATCAAAATAGTCACAAAGTAGCATAAGGGCAGCCTGACAAAATCAGGCACAGGCCGTAGGCTAGAAAATAACCCACCATGTAAACAAGGTAAGTGACACAGACAATTGGGCACTGAGAGCTTAGTGATTTTTTAGACAGGGGAAAACGTTTCGCTGATATAACCTAAGGGAATTCTGAAACCACTCCAAAATGCACTACCTGAAGAGAGGCAATTTTTGGAATGCGTTCATATTATGTCATTATATCTAAATATGCTGAGCAAAGAGCAGGATAATATTTCCCCTTCCTCTGTGCTGTTAAAATGAATTCAATTTGGGGAAAAATTTCTCAGCCTTAATCAGTATTTTTCTGCTATTAGTATCCAGTTGAATCCCAGGGCAAGTTAAGTAGGCTGAGACGTTGGTGCAGCTTGATATTGCTATTTTTATTCATTTCTGTTTATCGTGGCAAAGCTTAGAAGCCGAGAGAGATTCAGGCACCATTTTACCAGGCTGTACCCAAACAAATCCAAGAAGGTCTTTTCTTCAAAGAACCTATCCTTTTATTTGTACCGTTTGTACTTCACCTTATCTGTGTGAAGACCCACTGAAGTAAGTGGACCCATTTACAGAATGAGGCATATTAAGAGTTCCAATCTGACGTAGCAAAATGAAACTTCATGAAAGTCCTCAGCTGCTGTTAATAGGACATAGTGTGAGAAATACATCACTTGCCTTGGCTGAAGGTCTCATCCATACATTTTAAAGCTTTCTGGCCAACCTCATCTCTAAATATTGCTGAGGCAATTATATTCAGAGTGTTTCAAAAAGGACTGGACACGTACATGATCGGAGTATCTATGCTGAATAGACAGTTTTAAATGATGTGCGAGCTTTAGTAATTTTTGACAGAAAGTTGCATTAATTATCTGGAGCCAGGAGGAAACTTTCCCTTTAAACACCTTGTCGTGTAAATACCCATTTTGAGGGTCAGCCAACAGTAGTCACTTGCCCTGGCTGGAGCCAAGGGGGGAAGGTTTCAAAGACCCCTGGTGATTTGGTAGCACAGAGGCCCTTCTTAAGGAGTGACTTGTGCATCTGCAAGCCCTGGCACAAGGCTGAATTGCAACAGCTTCACAAGTCACTTCATGGTGACTGTCCGAGGGGGCATCCTCACTCGTGGCAAATGTACGAGAAGAGGTTTATGGGACAGTCTAAGCAAGCTCATGTTGCTTGGTAGGTGCAATAGGCTAGCAGAGCATGAGTGGCTAGTTATGATAGGTGACCTGCAGCATGGTAACTAATTCAGCCTTGTCACCACGGTACTCGTTTGAATCCTACAGATCCATAAGTGGCTTTTGGAAATGTCACTTAGGTATGAAAATCTTGTCAAAGTCGTTCAGTGAACCAAGAATCAGACTGCAGATGGCAAGTCTTCTACAGAGGAAAGAAGCAAAAGAACCCCACACCTTTCTTTCTTCAAGTCACAAACACCACATGGAGAACGGATATCTTTAATTTGTATTGCCATTTTCTAATCTGGCGTCTTGAAGTTCATAAATTATATTTCACTAGAAGTAAGAATTATAAGCTATGCTTATAAGATATTATCAGCCTCCAAAAATCTCTGCTAAGATCTTAGTCTTCTGTACATGACAGCCACTTAGAAAAACAAGATTTTTTTTTGTTCTTGCACTGTACACTTTTTATTTCCCGTTGAATACATTTATTATACATTAACATAATTACTTTAATTTATTACCTTAGTAAATGTCAGACCTATAAGAAGATGTCAGCGTATTACACTGCACTCACTCTGTTTAACAAAGAGTCTTGAACAAATGGTCAAACTAAGTGTCAAGTTTCTAGTTCATGTAGGCATTTTTGAGAGACTGTTGTGCAATAAAATGTGCACTTGTAATTAAATTCTGCCTTTGTTTATACCGATGTACTCTAGTTGGGATCCATGCAGTCTGAGACCTGCAAAGCCATGTCCATCTGGCTGGGATGCTGGAAAGCCCTGTGTTGCTAGTTCTAACCGTAGTACTTTTAATATGTTAAATGACTCTCACACCCTGAATTTAAGGACAGGGTTTCTTTCTTTCTTTTTTCCTGTTTTTTTTTTTTTTCCCTAAAATTAAAAAAAATTAGAACCTTCAAATTTGCTATTTAAAACAACCCTAGATTCTGGTTAGCACAATTATGGGATAGAGACAGAAAGGGTCCCAAGAAGTTTATCTAGCTTTACTTCCTGTGCCAGATCAGGATCACCTGATATCACATATGGATGTCTTCACTGCTAAATATGCAGGTTTTGGAACAAATGCATCTTAGAGGTACTGGCTACAACACTTGCATCTTCTGTTGTGCTTCATGGAGAGAGAACTGCAATATCCCCTTTCAGCCCTTTTGCAGATTCCCCAGCAGCAGGTACTTCATAGGGAAGTGCTGACTGTGTACTCTTCTCAGAGGAGGGCTGAAGTGTTCATCTATATCCCCCTCAAATTCTTTGACATTTTATGCAATATTTTTTCCCCTAAGGTAAACACGTAACTTCCTGTTGAGGACTGTATACTCATATATTTTTCAAAAGAAAGTATTGTGAACACTATTCCTGATCTGCATTGGCAGAATTCACTGGAATGACTCCATAGAAGTCATGTTTAGTTCATATACTGTCAGTAATTATACGAGTAATATCTTAACCTGGCATATTCACATAATATATCATTTCAAAGATTTACCTCTGATTATGTTAGTGCAGCACATTGACAGGTTCTAGGAAGGCAGAGCTCTTCTTGACAAAGCATTTATACTGTATATTTCCATAACATATCACTATGACTTTGGAGAGGCCCTCTTAAAACAATGCATAGTGTCAAAGATCTATGCTACAGTATTTAAGAAGTGTTAAATTATGCCTAGTCTCGATTTTCTATAGAATACCCGCAAAACAAAAAAGTGTTAGGGGTTGAGATCATGGAGATGAAAGCTACCAAGAAACCTGTTTCTCTCCAGAACGGAGAGAAAACACAGTGTTTTCTTCACGCCGCTCACTGCACTGTGAGGAGAGCGCTTTGTGGGAAGGATGTCTTCTGAACTTAGGGACATTTCTCTGGGCAAATCTGTTTGATTAGGACTCTGTTAGACCAGATTTTCTATGTGTGTACAGCCCACAGAATGCCCCCATGAGGGTTACTGGAGCCTAATATTGTTTATGAGAGATCATAAACATTTCCTCTCCAATGAACTTATTTTTGCATTTGACAAAGAGTTTCCAGAACAAATATATACATTTTCTAAAATGTGGACTTCAATTCCAAAGACCTGTTTCTAAACAGCAAAGCCATAGACATTTTTGCTCAAAATCTGCAAAACTTTTTCTTGACATAAAAATCCAACAATTTTTCCCTGATAATTTTTTTGAAAGTAACGTTTAAAATGGTTCTGAGGGGGGGGGGGGGGGAAATTAAATTAATAACTTGATCTCCAATCCTTCCTCTCTCAATTTGTTATTGGAATGACTGAAATCTCCCAACCCATTGCATTTTAGACAAGACAGTTTGCACCTATTAGGTGGCAACTAGAGGCCAACTTACAGGCTCAAGCTGCACCAGGGGAGGTTTAGATTGGATATTAGGAAAAATTTCTTCACAGAAAGGGTAGTCAAGCATTGGAACAGGCTGCCCAGAGAGGTGGTGGAGTCACCATCCCTGGAAGCGTTCAAAAAACAGGTAGACGTGGCACTTTGAGACATGGTTTAGTCTAGTCTACCCTTGATTGGTCTAGTGTGGACTTGGTAATGTTAGGTTAAAATGGTTGGACTGGATGATCTTAAAGGTCTTTTCCAACCTAAATGATTCTATGATTCTATGAACTTCTACTGGGTGCTGCTACCAGTTCTCCAAACTCTGATCTGGGTTGCTCTCCTTCACCATGGTTCCTGGAGCAGCAGAGGTCTGCAGTAACAACCTTTGCAACAGACACCTTTGTGGATGATTTGTCATGTATTCATGAATGGAAATCTATGTTTTCAACTTAGGTTTTTTTGTGAGAACTCTGTTACATTCTTCCTTGCTGAGAAATGCATAAGAACTGAACTTCAAGACATTTAAAGAAGTAATATGATAAAAAATATCATCTGGATTTTCCTTTCAGAAAGGTAAATTTTACTTGCTCTCTCTCAGTTGAAGAGTGAAAAAGAGCATTTCCCCCTGCTGTATAAGAACATTTTCTTCATTTGTAAACCATCAACTACCAGACTCCGAAGGACCTCAGTTGGGACTGCATTTGGTATGAAGGTGTAGATATTATTTTGGATTGGGGTCCTGTATCTACTTTTGATCAGAGACTAAAACCAAAGCAGTTCAACCCTGCAAATGTCTGTTGCATGATCTAAGTGCTGTGGAAGGGTGTGGCTTGGCTCAGAGGAGGCCCCTATCCCTCCGTGGACAGAGAAGGTGGCACAGGTGACAGTGGCCTGTGGGATCTTTTCTCAGGGAGGTAAGCTAGACTCTCTTGGCTTGCTGAGATCAGATAAAATTTTAATTTAATCTTCACAACCTCATTTTGAGGCCAGTCATGGAACAAGAGACCGTTACTGAGAATGCATTGTGGGTAACCTGTTTTCATGCTTTCATCTTCTTTCTGCTGGGATCTCCTGGTGCATCCAGGAGGTGTGCTGGAAGATACCTCTGTTACTTGTGCAACTTGTGAGCTTAGCATTACAAAGTGAGGTGCCCTGGGCTTTCTTCAGCAGATTTTTGAGGGAAAAGAGAATCTCACACAAATTAGTAAAGCAAATGTTACGATGAATGCCCACCAGGTCTTTGGAACTTACGGTTAGCTACATCCTCTGTGTGAGTCCTTCAAGCACCTTCAAGTTTCAGGTGAATGTTAAGACTAATTAAAGGTAGTTAGGTTGGTGATATAGCTTTTGAGTGAGGTACAGTAGAAACAGTCTTTGCATGAGCTTTCCAGTAGAGCTGGGTCATTAGGTTTCAGTCATGAGTGGCAAGCAGCTATGAGGTCTTTCTCTAAGCAGAGACTGTCAGTCATGTGCGATTTTAGTGTTTTTGTGATGTGGATAGGCATCCAAAAAGTAACAGGCTGAGACCAATAAACTAATTTCATTTTTAATCTGTGGCAGATTTGAACGTGGCTTTTATACTGAAATACCAGGGTTCAAACCAGCTGGTTTCACCACATTCTTGGCGCTGCCCCCTCCTTTAACCCACAGTAGCAGAATCACATGTAACAATTTATGAGCTTGTGTTCTCCCAAGCGCTTGTGTTTCTTTGCTTACTGTACCTTTCTATCTTTAAAAACCTTAAATATGCTTAAATGAGTCAGTGATTATTGAAGCAGATGTGAGTATGACAATTAAACGTAACACGTCCATATTGGGGTGGGGGGAAGTAAAGAGAAAAAACCAACAAAACTTGAACATTTTCACATGCCAGAAAAAGTAGCTTTCATGTACTTTCAATAAAAGAAAGGTAAGACATGTTTGGGAATAAAGCCGTAGCCATCAAATTCACTCTTCAAGTATACTCTGTTACAGCAGCATGATTCCTTTTATGATTGTATCCATCATGCTGTCAAAAAAAGAAATCTTATCTTCACTCATTACTAAATATACAAAGAGCTGGGATTTCCACTTGGCAAATGCTCCTGTTTACCTGAAGGCTCGATTTTACCTGCACTTTGATAAAGTTCATTTGCAGAGATAGACTAAACTTTTTAATCCTTAAACTACTTGAGTTTGTAAACCAAGTTTTGCTCTGAAGTAAGCAGCATGTGCATGAAGTTACTATTTTCTTTAGGAAAACTAAAGATTTTATTATGGAAGGAAGCCAAAGAGCCCATCTGGATCCGTCCTGTCTGAGTTGTGAGTTATAGCTCCTGTTTACAACAGCTCTGCAAAAAGAGAAGTCTAGGTGAGGATGCCTTCAGTAGTCATCTTCAGCCTTGTTTTCTCAAGTTTTTGTCTTCAGGAAAGGTCTATCAATAATGGGGACAATCTCTTGGCACCTGTCATCCCTAGTATGCTTAGACCTTTTTAGCACTCTCTCTCATCACCTAAACCTTACAATAAAAGTATCAGAAGAACTTTGACAGTTTAAAAGACACAGAATCAGGCCCCTCATGTGCCATATGTGTACTTTCCTTTCTAATGAATGCAAACAATCGTCTCTGAACATGATGCAGATGAAAATCCTGAATCTAAGTATTGCTGCGAGTGCCCTTGATTGCTTATATATCTACTATAATGACAGCCACAAAGCATCAGTGAAATCATGGTCCCATTTTTTTGAGCCACGTTTAAATGTGAAATCACAAACCACTCTCTACCTTGCTATTTAAACAAATACAACAGGGAAAGGGCGTTACTCTAACTCAAGTGCAGAATTGATTTGCACAGTGGTAGAGGTGATAATGTCCCCTTTGATTTGGGACTTTGCCATAAGCTTTGGTGGTCAGTACTGTGTCTGTGTCTCAGGTTGACAGACCTTTATGGCCTGTGTATATCTCTATATCTCTACAACCTCTACTGTAGATCACTTGTTCTGTCTGAAACCTATCTCCTTTGATTTGCAGTTTTGGAGCTATGCAGATTTTTTTTATTTCTTATATTTCATTTTAGCATTGTCCAGTTTCCTGGAGAATTCAGTCTTCAAATTTCACTCTGGAGCCACCAACCACTACAGCAACCTGGTCCTTCTTCGTCTAATATGGCATTGCACCAACAGCTGCTGCCACTGAGGGCAGTGCTAAAATTCACCTGGACTGAAAAGGAAGAGTTAGATCAACACAAAAAAAAATTCCACTACTTCTTCTATTTAATACGTCTTTCTTGTCTTTAGTATTAGCTTCTATTAAATAGCTTATATCCTCTATAGCATTCAGTCTCATTCATCTCATGTTCTTAATTCAGGAAGTTAATCCCAGGTTTGGAGCACTCTTTAATGGCCATCTTTCCAAGCAGGTACAGTCTGGCTAATTTAATCACCTGGTTCATTGATTCTTTAAGGTCATTGGCATACCTATATGAGCAACTCCCATCCACACGCTAACCCTTCTGAGTTTTGCCCTCCTATCCTGACCTTATTTCACATGGACTTAACCTATAGTCCAGTTCTTTATCAACAGAGTGGCTTGCCCTTCAACCAATATTCATGTATGATGTTATGCTTTTGCACAGTTCTATATCCAAAAGTCAAGAATTCTGATTTGCTTACACATAATTTCTCTGTAGTTATGTCAACTATCTTTAATTAAACAATAGCTTTCTATGTGTTCCCCTACTGTGTTCCTGATTAACGGTTCCAGTAACTTCCCAGTTTGTCTCAAAATTGAAATCTGTTATCATTTTTATACTACCATTGACTGAAATTCTTTTTCTGTAATAAAGCTGAACTTTGCAAAGCCTAGATTTGCAAACCCTACATGCTGTGTAACACACACACACACACACACAGAGTTAAAATCTGCAACTCCTTCCCAACTTGTCCCCAGCTGCTTGGCAAACAGAGATGACATACCTTTATCTTCTGAATGACCTGCAGAACATTGGGTAAATGCTGCAAAACCCATGAAGATTCAAAACATAAGAACAGCCATGTATAGTGTGTGCTGTGTGTCCCCTTTATGTTCACCCACAAATACTTGGCTGATTTTCAGGGAAGGGGATTTGATATAGAAAACTTTGTGGAAAGCTGTGTTTTCCCCACACCTGGCTTCCTCCACTGTGAGTGGTATATTTTATATGTGACAGAAGGCAGTTAGAATGATAATAGAATATTGAATGAGAATAGAATGATAATATTCAGTAAACTTCAAGAATCCTGACATGAAGGCACTCAACCCAGGCAAGGATTAGAGGGTACCTTTGTAGCACTCACACAGAAAATTGCATCATTCCGTTTAAGAGTCAGAGTGGTTTTGGCAGGTGCGATGGTGCAATCAGACAGTGCTCATATTCAAAGGAGCCCCAGCATTTCCAGGTATTTCCTGGAGTAGTGCACTTCTGTCCTTTCCCCACCCTATGACCCAGAGTGGGTATTGCTCACTCCTGGGCCCTGCTTCTACCTGCCCTGTTGAAGGTTTAAATGAGGAAATTGCCATTACATAGTTGAGTTTAGAGCTGGTTTTTCTAAAAGGAATGATACTAAAAGGGGCACAATTTCCTCCCAAAATTCAGTAACTTTGCTTTTCTGCTGGCTCCCCTAAAAGAGGTGAGCCTGTTTGAAAGATGTGAGTCCTCCATGGAAGAACTTGGCCTGAATTTTTCCCAACGTAAAGCATAATGAGAACTTCAACCCCTTTCCACATCAGGGTTAAAGCAAGAGCCTACAGAATTTTCACAAAAAAAAAAAAAAAAAAAAAAAGACAGAATACTCAACAGCAGTCTCAGTTTGCACCTGGGGTGCAGAAGACTGCAGGAAGGCCTTGGTTTGCCTGCTGGAGAGCAGAGACCAAGGATTGGGTTCCCAAACTTCCAGTGTGTCTCCTAACCATGGAGCTGTTTGGGGAGTGAATTTTCTCAGTCTTTTCTGTGAGAACTTGATCATTTGTATAAATAATTCATCACCATAGGGACAGTATCCCACTTTTTTTTTTTTAAATAATCCCTCATTATATGTCCTAGCCATTAGGTTATTAAGACTTTTACTCTCTCCTTCTTATATACACATGCACACTTTATTTTGATCAGAACCTCTGTTCCAAGCTTGTGTCGTCACTAAATGAGTGTGTTTTTTTTTTTTACAAACACTGTTTTCAGCTAACTGGAGGTTTGCAAAGGCAAAGTATTTTGATCAGACCCACTTCTGATTATAGGTAGATTTATGCTGTCAGGAAAGAGGAATAATGCCTTATTGTGTGATCCAGTGTGATTCATATTTTCAAATTAGAAAGCAAACTAAGAGAAGTGTACAATGGAGATATAAGTGTGCATATATATGGTATACTGATAATAGCATCTGTAAACATTTTGATTGCTTGTTTCTCCATTAATTTTGTATATGTTTCTGTGTTTTTTTCCTTGGGAATGAAAACCAGGTAGCTAAGCAGTGCTTGCTGCCATTCTGACTGCATCGTGCAGATGATGTGTCCTCCTCTCTTTGCCTATTCTTTGGGTGAAATATTTCTCTTTGAAATTAATTGTTTTGTTTTGTTTTCTTTGCCGCTGTCTTTAATGGGACCAAATATTTCGCCCATATTCTTTAGTCTTGCAAGATCCTCGGGGTAAACCAAATCTTGGTACATCTATTCCCATTGAGTAACATACTCCTTGAGCAATCCCATTGGCTTCTGTGAGACTATTTGGGACTATCCAATGGGAGAAAAAGTACATGAGTCTGGCCCCAAGGTACTTACACACCCCCTCGCTCAATGGTACCTCAGTTTCGGTCAGTGCCTTTGGGTGCTGCTGTATTGCAGCATTTAATAATCAGTTTGTTTCAATTCACATAGCGAAATTTTTATGAATAGTCTATTAGGTACATGTAGAAACCCAATCCATGAAAGTGAGAAGATATTCAAGAAAATGTTTTCCTATGGATACTTCACAAAAGAAGAAAATATGAACTCATCCCAGCACCTACTTGCTTAGTTCTTGGAGATTTACGCTTCCATGTCAATGGTTCAAAGGTTGTCTGAACTTGCAGTGGTCTCAAATGTTCTATATTTTCATCCAAGACTTATTTTCCATGGGAGAGAGGTGTGGGTACTCTACCACCTGCTTTGTGAAGGTGCTGGACTTAGCATTCTTAGAAGGCTTCTGTGCTTCTGCTTTGTTCAATCAAATCATTCATGGTTCTGAACTGCGGCTAGGAACAAACTTTGTTAAGAACATGTTTTAACAAGAGTAACAGAAGGGCCAGGCTTCAACATGCCAAGTCAAATATATACATTTTCAAAGAGGCAGGTATGGTAAGGTCTTGAAGATACTGTCAAAGCTGAGAAGTCCGATCACAAGGGATTCATCTGACCTAAATTTATCCCCTTGACACTTAGTTATCTAATCTAAACGGATTATCTAGGATCCCCCTATTGTCAGTGAAAAGAGATAGAGTGCAATGAATAGCCCTCTGGAGGTGTTTATGTTTCTCTATGCTGACTATAGGTGTAACCCAGACAACTGGTTTAGAGTAAATGTCTAACTTCTCCTGGGCTATACTTAGAGATGAGATAAGTGGATCCCACCCTTAATTTCCAAAGGCCTCATCTTCTTCCATAAGTGACTCAGGAAAAAAATAATATCCATGTCTACATGCAATGAATGTCTCTGCTACAGGAAAATATGTTTGTTGTAAATCCTGGCCTAGGCTAAGGGTATCTCAGTAGGATGAAGCAGGAGCCCGTCATTGGGCTCACTAGGGGGAGCTAGGAAGAAACCTGTAGTCTCACCGTGGTAATAGAGTTCCTGCTGCAGAATTATTCAAGAGAAGGTAAATGTGGTAGAGAGTCTTCTGAGGTCTCTTCTCCACCAGCTCATGGACATAGTACTGGATTTGTCATACCTAATTTTCCAGCTTAATTATAACTTCTTGTCCTTTCAATCTTAAGCACTATTTTTGATTGTCTTTCCTGAATAAGACAACTTGTGTACAGAGGAAAATGTGGTTCAAGACAAGCATGTATTTGTCTTCAGAGAAACAACAACAACAACAACAATGACAACAATAAATCTATCTGGCTGTAAGACTACATTTCTCTCTCAGCAAGACTTTGGATGCATGGTTCACTAACATACTTCTAGATTTGTAAGACGTATTGTGCATGCACGTGTACATATGTGCATAGAGATACACAAGCCCCATATCAAGATTTATTTTTCCAAGGGTGCATCAATAAAAAAGGCTGATCCATCTCATTTCTTTCTAACTCATCCAGGCCAACTCACACTTTGAATCAGTGGTTCTCCAGGTCTACAGTTTGGTGGAGCGAGATAAGACAAAAATCTTGCTATTGAGATCACTGTTTTAGTAGCCTGTGTTCTGGATTACTGAACTGAGATGAGCATGAACTTTTTACAGAGGCAGTCCCAGCTCTGCTGGATCTAGCTGGTTTCCCTGAAAGTGCACGTCTGCCTGCAAAACTGATATCCCAAAGCATGCTATTTTTATGCTGTGAGTTGCTGTGTTGAGATCTAAAATGTTCAGAATTATTTTTATTGGACAAACGCAAGTGCTGAAATCATGAGGTTCTGGCAAGCTCCAAGCTCTGCCAGCTTAACGCTTATTTGTGCTTGGCAGAAAAAACAGTTTTTAATATTTTAGTTTTACTTTGCTAGTCTCTGCACAATGGGGATAATTCTTAGTGCCTTTAATGAAAAAGTAGGAAGCATGCAAGCACTACTGTGAGACTTTTAACTGAATTGAATTGAATAAGCCATTCTCTGATCAATTTTAACAGCAAAAATGCAAATTTAATTTTTGGATGCAAACTTGTATTATTTGCTGCAGCTTTTTAGCCAGCTGAATTACCTGATGTGCTGTGTGTCTGACTGTACCGCTGAATGATTCTGATTTATTTCCAGTGTTGGTTGGGGATTGAAACCTGCTCTCTGTAATTCAGTGTAAAAGCCCAAATAATTCTATTGTTTTGAAGGAAGTTATGTTCTGTTGACCTTGGACCTTCAGTCCCCTTTCTGCAAAATACAGGCTCAGTGAAGTAGGTTTAGTATTTGCTTCGTGCAATGAGAAGAGGTGGGTAAGGAAGGAAAGGAAAACCTGGATCATCTCCAGCAGTAAAAGAGCTCCAGGTAGATCATTGCCAGGTTCTTTTCTGCAGATAAGCTTAAATAAGTGTTACACCCAATGAATGCTACTGTGACCTGCAAATGCCACAGTGTGACGGAGTCCCATAAAAGAGGTACAAATGAGAGGGAAAACAGAGAGAAAGATTGTGACCTGCAAAGGACCAGTTCCTCTCTTTTTTTCATAATGCCAGTACAAGTTTGGATTAATTGTACCAACATTATTATGAGACTGCAGCAGGACTGCTGAGCCAGGACTCTGTTGTAAAGATGAAGTAGTACATCCTTTCTGAAGCTGCTCTAGCAAAATGTTTTTTTCCTGGTGACGTGTTTCTATGCCTCCTGATTACTATTTCTTGTGTGTGTCTGACATAGAAGGATAGTTGCATAAAATGCAAACTGAAACCATGGCCTCAGAGAGGATTCGAGCAGCTCGGTGAGCTCATCATGGCTCAGCAGTCAGGCAGAACTATAGATTGTAATTTACAGCAGAGTCCAAGCTCTGAGCAGCAGATTCAATTTTATAAGTGCCTTTCTAGTTCAGCCTAGGTAAGAGTATCTGGAACAGACATCCTCTACATGTCCTAAAAATAGTGAGTGGTTAAAAGTGTCATTTGGCTCCCTCAGTACACATCATTGATTGCAATGCAAAGCACATACTCGAGAATAACCAGCCTCACTCCCCTCATCAGGTACCAGGGTATTTATTTATTCCTTATTGTCACTAAAAGCAAATAGGAGGTTTGACCTAATGTAACAGAGAGGTGGAAGGCTGATTATTTTATTTCCACAGCTGTTGCATTGCTTTGTTTCATAATATGTTTATAAATCATCAGCATACTGGCACGTTATTATAGCTGAAAAGTTATGTCTTCAAGGAAATATATTTTTATTTACCAGAAAGGAATATGAATAGCTAACTATCTTATCAGAAAGCCTGTCCTAAGTCCAAGAACAAGGTCCACCCAGATACTGATTAATATCAACAGTATTGATTTTATTACTCATACTTTATAAATGACATTGATATTCTTGAAGACTGCAAACATTTGCTTTGTTGTGCTATTGTCTCAGTTGGAGTGTAAATCTCTCACTTTTGATATACACACAGTGATTATTGTTCTGGTCATTGTTTCATGACTGGAGGCATTTTAATGATGATTTATGGGGTTATATATAGTTGGACTATAAACTTCTGATTGCAATTAAAAACTAGTTAAATGAAAACTTTCAGCTTGAAAGCAGTGTCTGTTTATCACAGCAAGGTATAAAGGACTAAAATGTGGTATTTTGAAAAAAAATCAATAAATAGTTCGTTTTATTTTTCTCTTTTCATTCTACAAGACAAAGGAAACTTCTAGAAATCTGTATTTTCTGTGGATTTTCCAGGAGGAGTATTTTAAAAACATGCTACCCTACCGCTCTTGAACAGCTACAGACTTCTTTTTTTCATTATTTATATGCCCAGCGTGTGGTCAGAGAAAGAGACCTTCTTCTCATGTTTTGTCAAAAGAACTGTGGACCACCACAACAACCTGGGGTGCTCCTGACTGCCCCTTGTTGAAGAAATAATGTAAATCCTATAGGTCCTCATGAAGAGGAAAATAACTTTATTTGGTATCACAATGAAAGAGTCCCATCTTATTTTGGGGTTCTGCAAGTTAGTTTCCCCAAATATTGTATTTCCATTTCTATCAGTTAATAGTATTTCCCAGTATTGCATTAGCTTGAGATGTTACTGTCTACACATGAAAAATATTACCTTCAAAATGCTCCTGAGCATGTTGTTATGTGATTACACTGGCCAAGATATAAACAATTTTGGGTTGAGTTTGCAAGGTATAAGCAGTGTAAGCAGGTGCAGACAATCCAGGAATGCCATTTAAACCTGTATGTTTGCATACATATGTATAGGCATATGTATGTGTTACATTGTCATACCACTGCGGCTTATATGAGGGTGTATGAATCTATACTGTTCAATAATTTTTTCACTGACAGTGAAAAGAAGTTGCTATACAGCTCATCATATAATTGTGTGTTGTTTGTTACATAATTCACAAATGAATTATTTCAGAATTTTCTGAGTCTTTAGGAAACCCATCATGTTCCCATCAATTTTCCTTCTCTCTTTGTGTCTTGTGGGTACAGCTGTGTTGGCCACCAAAGACTTTTGCCACCGCTGGGGAGGGCTAGAGGTGAGAGGGGTGGTTAGGCAGGCTGAATTTGAATTTTGCATAACATTTTGCTGGTGTACCCTGTAAGTCTTGATAGGAGTACTGTCACTATCCAGTCCCATATTGTTTGCCCAGCATTAGTCTAGCCTTGTGCTCTACAGGGCTAAAGTTTTAGCCCTGGCAGTTATAGCAGTTTGTGAAACGCTATTGCTAGGGCACATGAACATTTCTGATCTGGAAACAGACCGAAAAGGCACAGACAGGCTGAGCTTTTCCATGAGCTGTCTACTGCTTAAATCTCATAATTATCCTACGTTTTCTCTTGCAATAGGGATTTCACACAAGTTGGTGTAATTTGGTATATCCCTGCCAAATACTAATGTCCTGTCTAAACAGTGGATATGCTGGAGCTGTGTCTTTTTCCTCTCTTTCTGTTTTTAGAAGACCACTAGAAGAAGTTGTATATACCCCCAAAATACATATATATACTTCTTCCACTTGTTTTACTGTGTAAGCAAATGAAAGACAAGCAACTGCTTTTAAAGGTGTATCCCTGACTCTAATACAGATGTTGCATTAAGTCTTCCCTGTAGCAAATTTATATTTTCCATCCTCAAAGGCCTTTTCAATCTCTAGAAGAACAGGCTCCTTTGTACCTTGGTATCTTGTGCTCTTTTTTGGAGAGCTTCCAAAAACAAAATTTGACAGTTGTTGGTGTCTCCTATTCACTTTGTCTGGACCATATCTAGCACTGGACATGGATTTGAGACAAAATGTCATGAGATGGTTACAAGATGTAACAAGATGTTTTTCACTAGCTTGGGTTGATAATAATATACTTGTCTGCAATGAACCACATCCTACTGAGTGTGAATATTTTAAAATGAGGATAATTTTTTGAGCATACTGCTTTCTATAATTCTGGTGCCTACTTCATGTGCCTAAGGCACCCAGAACAACTGGTGAGTACTTGGATATTGATAATTTACTGATGAGTGTTCAAGGACTTTCACAGTCTTGTGCACATGCAGAAATGTGAATTTCCTTGAGGACATCATTGTTGCCTAAAACAAGCAACACTGGCACACAGCTGACAGTCCTACCACCTCAGCTTTATTCCAGTTGTTTTTTCCAGCTGGGTAGGACATTTGGTGATCAAACGGTTCAGCTGATTTTCTCTTTTTTTCCCCTTCTGATGATCACTGAGCCAGGAAGAATCCATGGCTGCTGTACTCCCCTTAGGGAGAAGCTACCCAGAGCATACGTGGACTGTGTTGTTATGGCTTCCTATTCCTTGTACTTAAAGGTGAACAGTTGTTCACATATGGGGACTCATACCCATATGCAGAGCTGTGGGGATTTTTCTTTCCTGTTTGTCCTTCCAATATCTTTCTTTCTAAATTCCTGCCACCTCCAGAAAATTCAGAGTGGGCTTTTTTGAGTGATCTTCTGTTTCACCTGGCCAGAGGATCAAAGTCAGATTGTGAAGAGTTCCATTACATCGCAATTTAAGTAAGTTTGTTGTTGAACTATCAAGTGTATTTGAAAGTAGTCAAAATCAAAGCACACGAGGGAAAGAACACCAAGAGTTAGTAGATTATTACAGGTAGGATATACTTGGAGACATATGATGTAAAATCTCTGTACCTCTCTCACTCTTTTTTGGGGACCTGTTTTTGCCATGCTGTTATTCCTGTTTCACACTGCTGTAACTGAAGTGAAGCCCTTTCAATTACTCTGCTGTAATGGGAGAACTCCATCAAAATGAACTGAGGGGACTCTTCACAGGTTTTAAATTTAAGAGCTAAAATCCTCCTAGGACATAGAGCAGCTTGATTTTACCAACTGTCATGATTTTTACCAAGTCTTTGGGACAAACTCCTGGCCACACTGGGATCAAAATATTGAAACATAGGTCAACTGCCGTGGAGTTTGATGGTGTTTTAAATATCAGCTATGAGAGTCATCTAGGAAAGATCTTTGTCTTTTCCTTCCTTCATGAGGAAGAAATAAACTCCGATGCTGCAAAGGAAAGCTGGACTGGAATGAAGCCTACCAGTACAGGCATCAGACTGCAAAGAAAAATAACTTTTTCTTAACCTCCTGAGGTTTGCAAGCCAGACTTATATTTTCTGTAGCCTGACTGGTGATTTTTAAACACTCATAGCTGCTGATACAGTAGGATAGCTCCACAGAAGATAGTTATGAAACCTGATACCAATGGGCGAGCTACCCCAGGTTGGGGTCTGTGAATGTTGGGCAACCACCTTAAGACTTTGCAGTGACCCCAAAATGCAGAGCACTACATATGGGGCAGTTACACCCTTAGTCCCAGTGGCAATCAGGTACATGAACAGTTCTCAGGGGCTGAGGTTTAGCATTGTGTTAATTGTTAACCCAGGACTAGGACCATATATATTCTCTTCTTGATCCACAATGGGATGAATCCATGGTGTTACGGGTCTGCATTTGTACTGTTATTTCTGCTGGAGTATTGTACGGGCTTGGGCTGCTTTGTAACAGGCATTTTTAGGAAAGTTTGAGAAGTAGGCTTCAATCTTTATTTGTGATGTGTTTGTACAACTCAGGCAATTTGCAAAATGCAATTTGTCTGGTGCTCTTCCTCTTTCACCTAAGCATAAATGCAATAGATCCTTCTGACTCCATGGCAGTGAATGTCTCTACTTCAGCTGTTCTGTTTTAGAACATCTTGATTTAATGAATTGTCACTGTCTTCTGGATTTTTAGTAACAAATGCTGTGAACTGGCACACTGAAGGACTAGACGAAACCTGCTGTACAGGTACGAAATGCTGAAAATTCCTCTTTGCTATGGCTATAAATTCACATCAACTTTTCTTAAATAATTGCTATACACTGCTATTTTGTGATTAGTCATAGGCTCCTGTATAAGCCAGCAGAAACAAAACCAATGTAGCTAATGAATTAGGCAATAAATACCTACAAAAGAATAATCTTAATAAAAATGCTAAAAGAACTATATTGTAAAGAAAGTCTCCATCTACACAAATCAAATAGGAAATAATCTTGGAAAAATCTGAAAATGAGTACAAGCACTACTGACTGTTACTCAGAGCAAAGAATTATTGATCCTTGCCTGCTTCTATTGATTTTATGTCACTTCTGTGATTTAATCATGTTTTCCTTGTTATCTCTTTGCAGTCTTTCTTCTATTGTCTGGTATGAAATCTCAGCCAAGGCCTTTCAGCCTGTGGTGGTGGATCAAAATAACTTTGCCTTCCATTTGCATTGTTTTAAAGAAATGATTAAACAATCAAGCTTAGGTGATCCTTGGAGAGGATTACACAGTATAAATGCATCTCTGAAAAATGAAAATGCCTCCTGCTTTTCCTTAATCAGGGACTAAGAAAGGTTGTGAAATGCTTCTGCAGACAATCCAGTATGCAAACCTATACAAAAGCGTCTAAGTGTTTTGCTTTTGCATTAATCCATCTATTTGTTTCTTTTTAAAATACTCAAATTGTGTTAGAGCTTCTGGTCACTGAAGTCTATGGGAACAAATGTGCATGTGGGAGAGACAAAATTTGCACTTTATTAAAGTGGTATGGCTACTGTCATGCAAACTTCTCTCCAAGATACTACTGTGTTTTTTTCTACAAAGTGCTCAAATTTCACTTTCAGGAAAATGGCTGCAGTGAAGAGCAGGATTTGGCCTAATTCTTGATTTATGTTTAGAAATGCACATTTATGTTTATGCTTTTGTTATTGGTTTTGAAGGAAAAAAATTCTAGAAAAGATTATTTCTTGGAAAGAACAAATATGAGGTATATAATAATAGGTATATACAGTGAAATATATATTAATAAGGCAGCGTTTAGATACCTACTGCTCTACAAGTCACTGTTTTCAGAATATATTTCTTGAAATTTTTTTCAGTTTTGATTAGAATATTTTTTGTGTACATAGTTGCACACCACTGGCAAAATACTGTAGTTCCCTCACATGCACTTGAAATTGTTAATGTTAGATGTTTCTTGCTTTCTGGATCTATTTCCATAATGGAGTACCTTTTTCACTCTTTGTATTAAGATTCCATTTAGGAAGGGTTCAGAGAGGTTTAATATAGAGTCAGTAGATTTATTAGTGTGTTACATACGTAATTATTATAGATGGTTATAAGCACATCAAAAGGAAATGTAATAGATGTTTGTAAGCTCTGGGTACATGAAACCTGTTGGACTTTAACAACTGAATCACCATTTATTAAACGTACCTTAATAATGGATGATAGCCTTATTATAGCTTTTAACATAATGCTTAATTATTTATTTTTCCATTTGAATCTGGACTTTTTAACCTAATATGCATAGGCCGTAGTAAATTCCACACCAGGAGAGGGCTGCATTGCCAGTTCATGGGAATTACAGATTATACAGGTTAGACCCAAAGGTGTAGTCCATGCAAATAAATATATACACACACAAGCTTCTCATGTTCTTGTTTAAACCTCTTAATGAGATTGTGTTACACTGTAAGTTGTATGAAGAACAGAAACAAACTTTACCAGATTCATTCTTTGTAGACCATGATGTTGCATGAGTTCATGGGAATCCTTTTGTATAAAATGAGCCACACAGACCTTTCAGCTGTCCTTACTTCTTTAGGCTGTAGTAGAAAAGACACAGAAAAGTGTCCTGGAGACCACTGAACTTCGGCCCATCAAAATGGGTAGGGGCTGGTCTTGTGTGATGTGGCAACCCAGTTGGCTTTCCAATGGACATCTGTGGCAGACAAAAGGTCAAATTGGAGGCGGAAATCAGAGTGGGTGGGGAAAAAAACAACACATAAAAATGCCACTGTGCTACTTGTTGCCCTATGACAAAGATAGTGTGGGAGGATGGATTGGAAATGCAAGTGAGACCTTCCCTGGGTATCCGCAAGTTGTTCTCTGCAGCAGCCCAGCATAACTTTTGTATTCTCGTTAACAGCATGTGCTCTAAGCCCTCAAATATAAATAGTTACTGGTGACTCATTCAATGTAATTCTTCAGCTATGTCAGTGGGACGCAAGGGTGGCCTTATGGGTAAAGGCATGGCTTTCAGGCAGGAAGTGCACATTTTATTCTTGCCACTTGCCACAAGATAAGTCATAAGGAATTTCTTTAATCTTTCCATTTGTAATTTTGTGAAAAAGAGAGAAAAAATGTTATTCCCTTCAGAGCAGTATTGTGAATTCATCTGGAGTCAGCAAAGCATCCACTTGTCTGTGTCAGGACTGCCAAGGATTTCCGGGGCCCCACTGCCTACTTTGCTTATTCCAGGGTACCGGAGAGCTAGCCTGGCTGCTGCTGCTGATAGTGGGACTGGGGCTTGGGCCATAGCAACTTTCCTGCTGGGAAAGGGGGAGATCCCTCTCAACAAGCAGCAGGCACAACTGCCCCAACTCCTTCCACCATTGCAGATCAACAAGCCCAGATCTCCTCCGATCGCTGGTACATCCACCGCTTCTCTACCATTATTTCCCATGCAAAAGCATCCCTGCCTCTCTCATGCTCCTGCCCCTCATCCTTGGTCCAGCAATATTTGATTTTACAGGTGGTGCTGGGAAGCCTTGTGTTAATTCAGGTCAAACTCTTTTGCATGTGCGACCTCTTGAGACCTTAGATTTGCTTGGGTACTTCAGGGACTGCTGTGTCCTGGAAAAGCAGACACGGTATAGACCTATCCAGTGTGGATATAAGCTATGGGCTATACTTCTCATATCAAGCATATCTGGAAAAGTATAAATTAAATAACACTGTAGAACTGTTCAGATTTGGGTAGGAAAAAAAGCTTCATTTGTCAGGATTTTACAGGTGCTCATTTTATATGCCTATGATTACTTAAAATTGTATAGACCACAGGACAGTATTTGCTTTCAAACCTCAATCTCCTTTTCAGAAGAAGAACAGGGTCACTCAGATGTTGAAGTTAGAAGGGTTTGCACTCAGTCTTTACTGGTCTTTGTATTTCAAAGTCTGCATAACTTGGGCCTGAGTGAGCAAGACAAAAAGTTTTGAAATCAAATCATCAACTACACCCTTGTTTGTTTGGTCAGGGGAAAGCAGGATTTAACATTTAAGAATGTGGAGCTGACAAAAAATGCAGTATTCAGAGCATTTTATGCATGGTCAGTTTTTCGTGAAATGTAGAGGATAATGCCAGTTGATTTAATTTGCACTTTATTCAAGCAGACACTCCCTTATTACTTAAATTTGTTTTCATTTAGGTATGTATAGTGTACGTCCCCTGCACGTCTCCTCTTCCGGTCCCTCACTACTCCTGAATGGTATAATTTTGAACTGGAAGTCACATAAGCAGAAAACCATGAACCAAGGAGCTACGCTCAATGGAAAGCTTTGCCCTGTTCCAAAGCAGGGCTTAACCTCCTTCTTGGTTCTTGTGTGTTTGATATCAGAGTTTTCAGATAGAGCATTTCAATAGCAACACACAGCTTACTCCCATATATTCAACAAATAGGTTATTGACAGTGTTAGACTAGGGTAACAGATAAAAAAGGGCAAATATTTTCACAGTGCAATAGAGAGTGCAGCTCTATTGTAAAGCTGAACTCCTCATGCAGAGGAAAGACTTGATATATAGTGAGAAAGCCTCACAGTGCATGTATCTAGCTGCCTTCCCTAAAAGGCTCCTGTCTTGATGTAATGTCTTTATAGTTGCTATTCTTTGCAAGTTCACTTCAACAGTTACATCCTGGTATTGAGTTTTGTTATATTATACTGCCACGCTAACACTTACACGTTGGCTCTTGCTGATGAACGTCTCCTAATATTGAGTTATGTATCAGGTTATTGCAGGAAATCTGAGTGAAGATGTAATATTTCACATGCTTACCTTAAGAGGAAAGAACTGCTAATATCATGAATAATTTCTTACAATAGAGATCCAAGCTGTCAGCTCCAACTATAATATCTGGGCCCCAAGGGAACTCAGGTTTTCATCTGGAGGTGTACAGATCCAAAGGAAAATTTGGCAGTGTTATCTTGACAGTGGTGGAGAGTTCTACTTCCTTACTCCAGAGTTCCGTTAAATACATCAATAGACACACCGTATTATGAATTTTTAAGCACCTCTCCAGAGACAGTACTTAATACAGAATATTTGAGGACTCAGCCACTGCAGGGTTTTGTTTGGTGCCTTAGAAATATTTCTGCTGGGTAAATTTCTGTGGGAGTAGAGTTCGGCCCTTTATTTTAATCTGTCTTCTTTCAAGATGAATGTGTTTGTTCTTAAGGTCCAGGTGACATTGGCAGATTCTTTAACATCTCCAGACACCATGGCTAGAAGATACTATAAATTTTTTTTAAAGCATAAGGTTTTTTAGCATTGACCAAGACAAAATGAAATGTTCTACTATTTTCAATGTTCTCACCATTTTCCTTAAAAAAAATTTCAAAGTTGCACAAAGAAATTATTTCCCTTTTGAGGAGAAACAAGAAGTTCTTAAAGAATGAGAAGTTCTTAAAGAGAACACGAGCGCAGAACAAGATCCTGGGACACCATCAGCATAGACTCTAAGTGTGTGAAATACTTTCTGCCATTGTTGCAGACTGGATTTCTCTGAAATGACTCACAGACGTGAACAAGCGAAAAGTGCTTTCTGTCCCACTTTTTAACAAGACAGGAACCGCCTTCAGCATCAGCCGCAAGAAATAGGCTTGATTTTGCATGGTGGGGTGCACAGCTGAACTTAACGGCTGCTTCAAATCCTACAGAAGATGAGAGGGCTCCACAGAAACTTTTGTGCTTAGAGGTTTGGTGGCAACCTCAGAAAGTTTCAGAGACAGGGTGGAAGAGTCCAACAGTGGTCATTTGGCAGCCCATGTGATACTGCAATCATTCCTAGCTTGTGTACAAACAAATACAAGGGACTCTGTTACTTAAAGAGGCTGAAATAATAAATAATAAAGAATTTGCTTCACTTGCCCTGGTAAAGGTCTTGCTCTGCAACCTGAAGATCAACATTTTCTGGCATCTCAGTAGGGAAAATGAATTTTTTTAAATGCATGACTTCATAGTCAGCCCCACCATTAAGCTTAATATATGGCATTAATTATGTCAGAATTCTTTAAAGCAACAAAACTCTTCCCAGTGCTATCTTTCAATTAGAAGAGCTAGCTTTTAAGGCTGGGTAAAAAGACCATTTCAAAACCCAATATCTTATCTTGTTATTGGGCATTGCTTTGCCTTCAGCCTCTGGGCCTGCTGCTCAGCTGATGTAAATGTGGTAGATTTTTCACTTGCTTGTGCCAGCTTATTCTGAAGCTAGCTGCTGTATTTAAAAACAAAATAAAGCACTGATGACTGTATTTTTGGTGCATGTACAGAAAGCATGTGAAAAAAAGCACAAAAAAAAAAAACTTGCAGCTAATTTAAAATTAAACGAAACTAAAATGCACACAGGGCAGTAAGCAGGAACGCATACCACTTCTGCAAGGAAAAAGCTTTGCACCCTGATGCAAGGATCAGCCAAGGAGAAAATGGTTCAAGGGGCAGGGAGACTCATCGGAGAGGCTGGTCACCTGACGGCAGGCGCTCAGAGGCGTCTCACATATCCACATGACATTTCTTGAGCTAGCAAACATGGCAAGGACAAAACCATGTTTGCAATTTGCAGGTAAAGAAAGGCTGTATTTAAGCTAATTTATTACCTAAGGTATTTCTGTGTGTCAGTATAAGCTTTCAAGCCAGGTCTGAACTGCAAGATCAGATACTGCTAGCAGAGCTGGTACGTTAGAACAGAAATTGTGATGCAAACCCTGTCCACTTACACCAGGCTCCCTGCTTGAGTCACTGTGGTCATCTTGTCAGCTATACAAAAAACAGCTTATAGGCATAGAGAGATCAATTTGGGCATCTTAAACATCTCTGCATAATCATGGCTGCTGGGTATTTTCAGTCTGTGCATACGTGGTGCGAAGTTGTGGCATGAACCTGTATCCAAGTTTGCATGTGATAACATCAAATGTTTGACCGCTTCCTTGAGTATGCCACCACTGTCTTCAGGATGTTTGACCAAGCAGATGTGTTTGAATCATATGTTCTAGCCCTTCTTGCCAATCCAGAAATGCACATCTCCAAGAGGCTCAGGGTTTTTTGGCTTGGTCTGTCAAAATGTGTTTAATATGATAGTGCTGGCTGTTTAGAGTTGCTTACGTGTCGTAACTGCACGTGTTTGCATTCAAACTAAACCTTGTTTCAGAAGATTTGTAACAGTTGTAATGTTTTTTCTTTCACAACATAAGGAGGCTGCTTATGTGTTGGAATAAGAAAGATGTCCTATGCAAATAGTAGCTCCCTTATGCAAGGAAGGGTAGTCACTTAGGAACGGCAAACAGAAGCGTTCAGAAGAGGAAATATCTACCTCTCACTCATAAAACACTGAAGTTGTCCTAAAATGTAAGAACTGGATTCACAGGGGTGGTTAGGCTCCTAAGTACTATTGATTTAACAGGTAAGAAGGGTTGGTACCTCGATAGGTTTAGCATTATGGCTTAAATTAAGCAAAACATGCCTAATTGAAAGCAAGTGCCTTATCCCATTGCAATCAGTGGAATGTAAGTACACGCCTGTGTTAGACACAGAGGGAGAGACTGCTGAATTGGTGCCTGAGCAAGGGACAAAACTGGTTTATTTATAAGCACTCTATTTATAGCTTTTGCTGTGTTGGAATACACTAATTCATTTTAAGTGCTCTATCTCTGCGAATGAGCTCATAGCTCTCGAGAAGGTGAAGTTCTCCGTCTGTGCTGCCTTTTCTGGTGCAGCCTTGCTCTCATTGAACAGGTCTGCACTCCTCACCATGGAAAATACCACCTAGGAGGGGATCAAAAAAACAGGCATATCCTGTAACAACCTGTTAAATCAGGAATATACACCTGGGGGGCAATAGTGTGCTTTTTTGCCATGGGGGAGCTGGGCCAGCAGAGCAGAAGTAACACTGTGGAAGGGCTTCGTTGAAGAGAGCTTGATCCAAGGGGAGGAAAGCATGATGCAGGACCCATCCATGGAAATGCATTAGGGGGTTGCAGGGCTAGAGTGAGCCCAGGCACAAAACACCGTGCACGTCTCTCAGACTGCGGCTATCACCTTGTCCTTTCCTGGTTTGTCGGCATTTGGGCAAAGGCAGCACAAGCCATTCCCTCCCTATGGCTGGGTGGCTGCCGTGGAACAGCATGGGGGAGGATGCTGATCTCCTTCTATGACCTAGTGACCCGCCTGGTAGATGATGGAAAGGCTGTGGATGTCATCTACCTCGACTTTAGCAAAGCTTTTGACACCGTCTCGCATAATATCCTCCTCGGGAAGCTGGCAGCTCACGGCTTGGACAGGCATACTCTTCGCTGGGTAAAGAACTGGTTGGGTGGCCGAGCCCAGAGAGTAGTGATAAATGGTGTTAAGTCCAGTTGGCGGCCGGTCACGAGCGGTGTTCCCCAGGGCTCTGTTTTAGGGCCAGTCTTGTTCAATATCTTTATCAATGATCTGGATGAGGGGATCGAGTGCACCCTCAGTAAGTTTGCAGACGACACCAAATTGGGTGGGAGTGTCGATCTGCTCGAGGGTAGGATGGCCCTGCAGAGGGACCTGGACAGACTGGATCGATGGGCCGTGGCCAACTGTATGAGGTTCAACAAGGCCAAGTGCCGGGTCCTGCACTTCGGTCACAACAACCCCATGCAACGCTACAGGCTTGGGGAGGAGTGGCTGGAAAGCTGCCTGGCCGAAAAGGACCTGGGGGTGTTAGTAGATAGCCGGCTGAACATGAGCCAGCAGTGTGCCCAGGTGGCCAAGAAGGCCAACAGCATCCTGGCTTGTATCAGGAATGCTGTGGCCAGCAGGAGCAGGGAGGTGATTGTCCCCCTGTACTCGGCGCTGGTGAGGCCGCCCCTGGAATACTGTGTCCAGTTTTGGGCCCCTCACTACAAGAAAGACATTGAGGTGCTGGAGCGTGTTCAGAGGCGGGCAACGAAGCTGGTGAAGGGTCTGGAGAACAAGTCTTATGAGGAGCGGCTGAGGGAACTGGGGTTGTTTAGCCTGGAAAAGAGGAGGCTGAGGGGAGACCTTATCGCTCTCTACAACTACCTGAAAGGAGGTTGTAGTGAGGTGAGTGTTGGTCTCTTCTCCCAAGTAGCTAGCGATAGGACAAGAGGAAATGGGCTTAAGCTGCGCCAGGGGAGGTTTAGACTGGAAATTAGGAAAAATTTCTTTACGGAAAGGGTGGTCAGGCATTGGAACAGGCTGCCCAGAGAGGTGGTGGAGTCACCATCCCTGGAGGCGTTTAAAAAACGGGTAGATGTGGCACTTCGGGATATGGTTTAGTCTGGCCTACCCTTGATTAGTCTAGAGTGGGCTTGGTAGTGTAGGTTAATGGTTGGACTGGATGATCTTAAAGGTCTTTTCCAACCTAGATGATTCTATGATTCTATGATTCTATGCTGTCCTGCCAGCCCCAAGGTCACCCCAAACCCCTTCACACAAGCCTGTTTACTAAAGCCTATCCATGCATTTGAAGATTTGGCCCACAGATAGCAGGATGAGTAGTCTACAGCATGGTTCTTGCTGAGCACCACTTGCCTGTTGAGTTAGCTTAGAGTAGGCTCTGTCTTGGGAGAAAAGCAAAGCTTCAGTGTGAGACTGGCCTCATGGAAGAGATAATACGGGTGGGCAGAGAAGAGCCCACCACCTCCAAGGAGCAGAAAATATAAAACCAGCTGAAGCTGAGGCTGGAGGAGACACGGGGGATTTATCTTCCTCCCCTTTAAACAGGAGCTGCATGTGAAGCCGTTGTCCACATCCCTGGAAGTCTATGCATGTCTTTCAGGACCTCTATTTCAAGGATGCACTCCTGGAAGTGGGAGGAGCTATGTTTCATGTGGGACAGGCTCCTGACTTGGATCTCTTTCAGGGAGCTCTGAGTCATTATTTGATCCTGGTGAGTGTGGCAAAGGCAGTTCTGGGCTGCCCCCATGTTTTGGGCTCAACTCCTTCCTCGTTTGTGGTCCTCTCCTAACGGCATCTTGAATTTCCAGTTTGGCCCTTGTCTAAATTTGAAACCGGAGCAACCAGTCAAATCCCATCCCCAAGCTGGCTACCCCTAAGAGAACCCCGCAGTCCTACTTTATTAATGGATATTTTTTAGGGAAGTCCTTGTGGAGATGCCATCTGAAGCTCCAGGAGAGGATGAGCAAACGGAAGTGGGTGACAGAATCATACACAAATTTCATGATATAACCGCAGTCTCATGTTTACAAACCACACAGCCTCACCTTTGATCGCTTTCTCTTAAGCACATACAAGTGAGTAAATTAGACATGGCAAAACATGTGCATTCCCCATGCTTGTTCTTTTCCAGAAATAACAAGAAAAATAAAAAGATAATAATGATAAAAAAAATTAATATCGGTTTGGCTAAAGTACCCTTCTCTTATATTTCTCTCTTGAACACAAAGGAAACATTTTCAGGAGCACAGAGGATTTTTTCCAATGCAGCCTGCTCTTGGCTTTATCTTTATTTTCTATCAAGTAACTGAAAACGAAACAAAGATCTCAGACATAGGTACATCTTTAAGAGAATTTGCTCACTCTTAACTTTGTTTGAATGAGTAAACCTCCTCACTGTTTGCCCTTAAAGCTATTCTAACAGAGAGCTGTTTTATCAACACTGGCTGCTCAGTAAGGAGAGGCATTTTCTTCCACCTTCAGTGCAGTTTTCTATGCCACTGTTGGGGGGTGGGAAGTTGACCTTACGTGGACCCTCAGGACAAAACCAGAGGCTTTAAGCAAGTGAAGAATAGGCAAACACTAGCCAGCAGTTGCCATATACAGAGTACACTGCTCAAAAATCCCAGAAATCTCACTGATAGAGCATTACACTGTGACTGGATAGGGCTTCTCCCCTTGTAATTTATACATGTGTCAATAGGAGATTACGCCTGTAAGTACAGACTCGGCAAACTCACTTCTAGTGTTTATTATGGAAATTTTCAGGAGAAAAGTAAAAGAAGTACTGCAGGTATTTTCCCCAGGCACAGTGCCTTGGAATGATGAAACTGTGTCTGGAGCTGCTTTGTAAAAACTCTTAAACAATGAGTTTAAACAATTTTTTTTAAACAATTTTCTGAGCTTTGGGGAGAGAGGTTGTAGCTAAGAGCTTTATGTTAAAATTCACAGAGAAGCAGATCTGCAACAAATGATTTGTTTGTAATTATTAACTGAACAAAAGTCCTTAAATCCGAGTATCTCGGCACATTTTGCAAAGTGTGAGAAGCAGATCTGAATTCTTCTGACCTATGTCTCAGGGCTATGAGAAATCACCAACAGTTAAACAGTGGGCTTAAAAATAAAACTTATACCTGCATTGCACATATGTTTTGATTTATCTTAAGCCTATCAGGAACAGGTTCAAGATAAACTGAATTAAGCTACTATTTAAACTGTAGCAAGAATGTCCACAGACCTTTTGCAGTCATTTAATGGAATAAATTTTGGGGGAAAAAAGTATGGTAAACTTCCTAGTCTTTTCCCAGGAATGGGTTTGTGGTTGAGGCACTGGAATGGGTTTTAGGAAATCTTGAATCTAGTTCTGGCTCTGCCAAGTCATTTATCCTCTCTGTGCTTCTATTCTGCACCATTCAAATAGCCATAATTAATATATCTCTGCGAGGCATGTACCAAGAGTGAAACCGTATTTGCTCAAAGACTAAGTGACGTGTATTAGAAGAAAAACATAAACATTGCAGGTGAAGTTTTTCAACGTGCTAGCTGTTACCATTCATAAAATTCCAAATCCTGGAAATTTTACACACTCTGTTAGTTTCTGACTACATTGATATGTTTAGTTCTGCCACAAGAAAGTGCAAGGAGTTCTGCTGTATTGCAAATGTTGTCCCACAGCTCTCCAGGAAGGGCCGTGGCAGTCTGGTGTTCAGATGTCATAAATCAGGGATATTTGCACACTTTCACATAAAAAAAAATTCCAGATCTCCATATTTGAAGCTTTCTCACAGATGCGAGGATTCTCCAATGGATTCCAATGGATTTTCACTGTATTTCAGGGGCTCAAGTATTAGTCCTAACCTAAGGCTACATATAAAAATAACTACCTCAGCTTTCCAAAACACAGAATTATTTTTAAGTTGATTTAAACACAAAAAAGTTTAAAAAACCCTGATACTGAAGTATATCTTCATCTTCATTCCCCAAGCTTAATTTTAAAAAACCCAAAGCCAACATAGCTGTTTCTATTATTTTCATTTTTTTCATTCTTGAATTTCAATGGATGTAATGCAAACATCACAGTGCTGTGATCTCGAAAGTGCAACTTGCTCTTCATTCAGCTGAGATGACGTAACGTGCTGCTTAGCCTTGCAGCTGCATTACATAAATATTATTAATGACAAAATGTGGGCTGGGTGTTAGAGTGTTATGTTAGAGTAATCCAAGGCAATATCAGTGATGAGGTTTTTTAGACGTTATCTAAAATATGGCAGACGAGTCTCCCATCAGGAATAATGTTTCTCAGGAGACAGGATCATGCATTGGTAATTCTTACTTTATTTGATCTGTTGGTGAAAAGTATGGAGAGAGATGTCTTGGTATGTGGAATCCAGCCATGCCTATTTGTGGATGGGGGTGTGGTTTACTGCAAGATATCTCAATATAGCAATGAATAAAATTTTTTTTTTTCAGAGTTTGCATAATATTAGGGACGGCAGTGCAAACACAGGCTCTACTGTCATCAAAACTCTTAATCAAGGGCCTAATAAAAATTCTCCACAAAGTCAATGGAGTTTAGGAAGCAATTCATCTCAGCCCGAGCTAGACATTTACAATAAGTCAGATGAACCGGTCCCTTTGCTTCTGGAAGCAGACAGACAACAGGTAAGTTATGCATTGTGTCTGAACTGGTTTGGTGGGAATTTTTAGTTTTCAGGTCTTCTATGTGAACTCTTGCTCCTACAGAAATTGCTTTATGGTCTTTGTTGACTATATGGAGGAAATGGGATCTTAGATCTAAAGGGCTCATTTGAAAGGCATGTATATGCACAAACGCACATGCTCAAATATTCACACATCACACACAGGCAATAAAATCCATAGTTTGAAAACACACTTTCAGAGGCTTCGCTACCACAGTATCACTAAAAAGATGCTGTTAGCTCAAGTACTGTAAACCTCAGTATTTTATCTCTCTAGATTTTTAAAATGGAAATAATGCCAAAAAGGTATACATTTTCTGTTAGCTTTTATTATTTTGTTTAGTTGGCACAATGGTGAACAACAGAATCCTCTGTCTTTTTGTTCACAATCTTTTTCACAGTCACTGTAGATTTGATTTCAGACTGCACCGGGTGGTGCTCATTCAGACCAATTGTTTTCAATGGGATTTTTTTTAATGTCAAATCACATCTATTGATTTAAGAATTTGCCACAGTGGGTTGCTGTTGTTTTTATTAATACAAATTAAATTGATAATGTCTCTTTAGAGCTGAGTAGTGAAAAAACTTCTTTGTTTTGAAACTGAGCTCCATCAAAATACAAATCCCACTATGAATAGAGGACCGAATGATTATAACAGCCATATGTTTATAAATGAGTAATAACCTTTACATCAGCAGAGTCCTTCACCAGGAACATCACAGATGGCGATATTTACAGTAGTTCTCTCTGAAGGGCTGACACCTAGGGTGGGTGAGCCTCCGTTAGCACACGCAATCTTAAAATGGCAATTTTTGACCTTCCAGGCTGGACAATGGAGGAGTTTCATTTTCCAGAGATTTTTTGCCTCCCTTCTGTCATCAGTTTTGCCACGTTGCTTAGTGACCTTCCGGCACTTGACCAGTTGGCGATTTTCAGAATGCAGGAAAATGTTCATCGAGAACAATGCAAATCCAAGTGCTAGTTTTCCTCAATACCCTGCTTTTGTATCTGTACAATTCAAAACCTGTAGGAGTTGGAGAGATATCATACTGCAGCAAGTAGGCCTCTAAACCAGCTATTGAAAATTCATATGTTTTGATGAGATAGCACATAAAACAGTGACTGGCACCAGGCCACAGTCTGATTGCAAATGTTCATATTTGTTGGCAAAAACGAGTCTTCCGTGACCTCCCAAGGTCACCTCTCCAGATTTCTCTCTCTGATTCATCAGTAGCAGTTTTGTCAGTGTGTGCAAGCACACAACTATGAGCTCTTCTCTTTCTCCTCTGCTGGCTGAGTGCCACTTCTGAGCAATAAAGTTTCCGGAATTGCTTCTGAATATTGCCTGTGACACTTGCCCCGCTCCAGCTCCTGCTGCTTGCAGAGACATGGCAAGAGAGTGAGCAAAAGTGCAATATCAGAAAGTCAGCCAGCTGCCAGAATGCCACACAGTCTACAAAAATGCTGTGAATTTGGGGCATTCTAAAGCCGAGAAATTCTGTCCCAGGAGGAGCAGGGTCTTCTGAATGGGAAAAGGGATTTGGATGCCTGAGGCACACCGAGATGCCAGGGTTTCTGGAAGATGCATGAGGTTTCTGCTCTCGCTTGACCAGTCAGGTTCTGCCAAGGTTCAGTTTCAGCACCCACCAGGGCTGTCTGTGTTCTCAGTGGGCAAGGGCCAGGAGGATTTCTGAAGAAGACACCTCAGCCACCCAGCCTGCACTTTCATTGGCTTCCTGGGCAGGTGCATCTTTCCATTCAGTCCTTGGACTGTCCTTTTGCAGTGCTGGTTGCCTTGTGATGAGGTGTTTGTTTCAGGAGCACTGAATACAAATGACAGGGTGGTTCCCAAATTCTGGATCTCTACACCCATCTCCCTGTGGATGAAGACCTTGCCTGGACACTAACCACTTTCTGTATTGGTTTCCCCTGCTGCCCTGTTGGCTTGTCCAACCTGAACTATTCACTTCACTAGTGGAGCTGACCTCTCATGAATCAAAATCCTGGCACTGCCTTTTTCCTCAAACACTGGAGCATTTTAGCCTAGGGTCTTCTCTGTTTTCACTCTGTTTTTAAGTTTGTTGGATCCTATTTACACCTTCCCTTTTCAGTGAGGTACCATTCATTTCCCCTTCACCATGGTGAAGGGCTCAGGAAACCGATCTTATGACTCAAGCTGTACATTTCCACAGTCATTTTGTCCATAGTTAATCCAGCTCTGAGTTCCTTACTCCCCTCTATGCCTCAAGGTAGAACACGGGCCCTTCCAGTGAAATCAGCTAAGTAGAAATGCCATAACTGCCACAGGTCCCCTGATGGTACCTTTGACTCCTCCTGCAGGGTTTCAGATTTAATGACTTGGAATGGGTAGCAGATACTAATGGTTTGCACATCTGTTACACTGCAGCTGGAGAGTGTGTTCCTGTGTTAGAGGCTTGTTTCCATGTATTGAATGTGGATGGACAAAAATAAAGGTTCATTAAATATTGAAAAGAAAAATATTTTTGTTAGAATATTTACGTCTCTCCTAAAAATCAAAGTTTATAAAAAAAATCTCATCTCTTCCTTCTGGTATGAAACAATTCTTTTTAGCAAAGGAACACATCTGTGTTTCTTGGTGTCATCTCTATTTTGACCTCAGCTAGTCATCAAACTATTCCTCATTGTTGTTTTTTCTTCCCTCATTTCCCCCTGCGCACTTTGCTTAAAAAAAAAGCTACCTTGACTCATTGTGTATTGGCAGGAGTAAGGAGACATTCACAGAAGGCAAAGACAACAACATGGGAAATTTCCTTTACAGTTTTCCCAGTCACCTCAGTACAGAGATCTTACATGACCTTCCTCCATCTTGTGGTGCTGTAAGATAATCTGGGGGACTCAGTACCTTCACTGGCAGGGAATTCAAACATGTGCTGCCCTTTCCAGCTATTCCCATTGCTCCCATAAAAAATGTTACCTATCCCTTAAAGCCTTGCAGGTCTAGAATGTACCAAACAACAAAACATTTCAAAAAACATCTAAAATATTGCCCAACAGAAGAGTGCCTCACTTTCTGTGCTCCTCTGATGAAAAGCGAAATCATGGGTTTGCTTTGCATTTTGAGACCTTGCCGTGTTATCTTTTTTGAACCTTCGGCATTCTTTGTTTTTCAACATCGAAGTGACACCGCAAGGACGGCTGTCCTCACTAAAGTTCTCATTTTCCTAATATTACATTGTTCTGTGCATAAAGAGCACCTAAATGTATTCAGGCAAGTGGCCTTTCTTATACAGGGTATGAACAAGAAAGAATGAGAATGAAGTCAGATCTTTGAGAATCTGCACTGGAGCAAACAAACGCAACAAAAATATTACCGTTACAATCAACGAATGCTGACTGAACTCAGTGGGAGCTATCCACATCCATCTGAGCACAGGCTTTGACTCGCCTTAGCAGTAAAGTTTAGACGTGAACCTGACCTTGAAAGTTCAAGGGTGTTCTGATTTAAAGTTCTAGTTTGATCTCATCTGCACTCGCAACAGCAGGACAACAACTTCTGTTTTCCCCTCTTTGTTAAAGAGGTCATAACTTGTCTTGGTTTTCAAAAGTTTGTTCTTTTCTTAGAAGAAAATGCAAGAAGAAAAAGAGGGGTTTTTTTTTGTTTTTTACAAGTAGATAAAAAAAGGAGAAAAGAGAACTGCAAATGATAAAAAACAGTTGTTTTATCTGAGAAAAAAATAATGCTTTATTACAATAACCGATTTTATTGCACAGACCTTGTTTTTTCCTTTTCTTTGTACAGCAGACAGAAGATGGAATGGGGCTGACTGTGAACATGAATATAAAGGTATGCATGGATGTAAGACTTTATGAACTGCATGGGGTAGGAGTCTTGATTAGTGTTGCTGAGTAACAGATTAATTCCTTTAGCACTTTCCCGTAAACGTGCCTGACTGTTTATACAGTCAGGGGCTTTAAACTGAATGCATAACTTGAATTCTGCCTCTCTTGTCCATGCGAGCTGACATCATCTGTTTCTTCAGCCCATTTCTGATTTTTCTACTTTGCCTGCCCTTTCCCTCAGCAGGGATTTGCTCTCCAGCGTGCTTTGCAGGACTAGTTGCAAAGGCTGCGTGATCACGGCAAAGCTTTGCCTGCATTTGTGTACTCCCAGTGATCTGGGGGCAGAACGGGGATGGGGGCCGTGCAATCGGATGCTGAGCAGCCGCTCAGGGTTTCAGTACTGAAAGGGTTAGGGCTGCCTCCACTTCTGCCAACAGGAATCCTCCCATTGATTTTTCACTAGGAGCAAGTTCAGGCCCTTCTTCAGTAAGTTACTGACACAAGTATCACTGTTGATAATCGTGGCCCTGCAGCAGATGGAGTGCTTCAATTATCTTGGGCCTGTGATGAATGAGTGCTATTGACAGCTGCTGCAAAATCCATAGCAGACTGAGTACAGCACAGACAATTATGATATTGCTGGTAAACATATGGCAGGATTGGATCTCTTAAAAAACTACAAACTCAGGCTCTGCTGGCTTTGGGTTTGGTCCAGAGCCAAGCTCTAGGCTGAACTTTGGTCACACGCCATTGGAAAAATCCCATAGGGGTGGCAAACCAGGGTCTTAGGACTTTGGTATTTGGAGCTCATTCTGACTTTGCTGAGTATTTTCTCTGAGTGTCATCGGTGTTTATTTGGTGTGAGAAAAAGGAAAGTTTGTTTTCCTGTAATACTGCTCAAAATGTATGTGTGAATTCCTTTCAGCCTATTCTAATTCACCTTGATACATACAGGACTACCTACAGAAGACTGTGTTTGAGCAGGTCGGTCAGAAGGAGACTGTATTCCTCTACTGACCAAGCCAAGGGGCCAGTAATAGCCATTTATTTTAGCCAGTTGCCTGCAGTTAGTACACCAGCCAGTGAAGCAGGAGAGCAGAGTTGGTTTTACCAGCTGTTCTCTTGCTGATTCCCATCTCTCTTCACCACAAAAATCTGGTGGATTTGGGAGTACCTGGGCAGGCTCACAGCCCCAGGAAAGGAACAGCAGATGAACTAGGTGGCTCCTCTGTAAGATGTTCCCTGCCTTTACTTAGAGCAGAAGGAGAAAAAGGCGGGAGCCCCTCTTGGCCGAGCCACAATCACATCTGCGTCGCAGCCTTTGAGAGGGAAGCACAGCCAGGCAGAGGCAGTGGGGGACCCTGACCACTGGCATTTCTGCACCACTGACCTATATGCAGGTTGTGATCCAAATTCTCCCCTGAATTACACACAAGCACCGAGGACAGATGCAGGCAGGGACCACATGTGCTGTCTGTTCAACCGTACAGGAGCTTTCCCTCCCCATGTCTGGGACCATCCCTGTTCCACTCACTGCTGTAAAGGGTTCCCTGGATGCAAACTACCCAGTTGTTGTCTGTGGGCTCCTACAAGCCAGCTCCCATTTGTTTCAGCTGTGGCTGCTTAGTGTTTCCAAAAAGGGCACTGTGATGGGTACACATCCACCTTCAACCGGCATGGTCACTTTGGGCACAACTGTGACTGTCTCACTGTGGTCTGGAGGGCTCAGGACCCCCAAGCCTTCTCCAGGATCGGTGGCTCACAGAGCTTTGCCTCATGGTCCGTCCCAAACTCTGAGATGATGTCTTACAGGCCTGGTGAGCTTCTGTTTCACTCAATCCAGAAAATATATATAAAATGAAAGTTCTGGTTTTCAGTCTTTTTCTTCTGGGTGAGGATAGCTTTTCAGTTGCTTTGTTATATAGTTTCTGTCCTCCTTTGGCAGTGTTAACTATAGTATGTGGTTAACAAACAGATGCAGCAAGAACTGTGCATAACAACCGTCCTATCAGCTCAGGGAATTAAAAAAAAAATGTTGAATAAATGCTTTTTCCTTTATTTGCTGAATTAACATTTTGAACCGATCTTCCTGCAATGGGCCATATTCAGAACTCTGCATGTACATTAGACAACTGAGAGCAAAATTTGCCCTTCATATACAGTTTGCTTCTCTGATCACATCACATCTCAGTGCCTTCCTAGAAAATGCACTGATTTTTATTCTTGCTGTATTGTCCTTAACACTTACTATCTCATTGTCATCTGGCAAAGTTATGAGATCAAAGGCTTGAGCATAGCAGGCAACCACTACTGTAAAACATTAGAAACATAGCCAGAGCAGTCTTACCCAATTCTCTACTGTTTGGTAATTTGGGAGGGACTTTTGGATCTCTTTTTAATGCCAAATTGTTTCTTAAACATTATAAATTATGATACCAGATGCAAGCATTTCTCAGCACAGACCACTCTCTGAAGGACATCATTAATTGTACCAGATTATGTTTTTATTTTGTTTTTAATAAATAAAAATACGTGAACACACCTACACAGGCAAGAAAGGTATGAGCTTGTTTGCTTACTTTGAAACCTACTTACACACAGAGAGTTCAAAAGCTTAACTCAGACATCATGCTCTGCTTGGGGGAGGCTGAATAAAGAGGTGATGAGGGGTCAAAGAGGGAAAAAAATCCAACTGAAATGGGTACTGTAGATGACCACAATTGATGTGAGGGTGTGTATTTACACTGGACTCATCAGAGATATCCTTCTTTGTCTGAGCTGAGCATTTGGTGTTGTTTAAATACTGGTACCTTATCTTGGCTACTAATATGTGGCGTCTCTTTCCCCTTTGTTCATGGCACAAGTCTTTCCTTTGCTTGAAAACAGGAAAGGGATTACTGACAGGTTAGAACTCGGTTTAAATAAGAGAAAAAGGTTTGTGAATTCAACCAGCATTTGAAAGAAGTGCCTTGCCAATTCAGACCATTAGCTCTGTCACCATAAAGTCCAAGCCACAAGCCATTATCCTTTGCCCACAAAAACAGAGGAGCCCTTTCACCATGCATGGTCGGGTTTGTTCTCTTCTCTTCTCTTCTCTTCTCTTCTCTTCTCTTCTCTTCTCTTCTCTTCTCTTCTCTTCTCTTCTCTTCTCTTCTCTTCTCTTCTCTTCTCTTCTCTTCTCTTCTCTTCTCTTCTCTTCTCTTCTCTTCTCTTCTCTTCTCTTCTCTTCTCTTCTCTTCTCTTCTCTTCTCTTCTCTTCTCTTCTCTTCTCTTCTCTTCTCTTCTCTTCTCTTCTCTTCTCTTCTCTTCTCTTCTCGTGTGGCTTGTCCTCTCCAGCCTCAGGCTCTCCTTGACCACGTCTTCCAAGCAACAGAGGTGTGGGGCCAGCCTGCTATAAAGTATCTTACAGATTTTTTTTTTTTTTTTAAAAAAAGAGGTGTCAGGGAAGGAAAGGGGATTGCCCACCTTTTGGGTCCAAATCCTGTCACAGTGGAATTCAAGGAAAAGCATAGATTACACAGTATGTTTTCAAAAGCACAGGTAAATGCAATAGTTGCAGATAAAATAAAAGAAATAAAAGAAAACATTAAAAAAAACCCAAACAAACAATTTTTATCCCCCTGCCAACACTCACAAGGAACAAATAATTTGCTAAAACCATCTCAGAAAGAAACAGAGGAATTGGGAGCAAAAATGGGAATAGATGTGCCCAGGAAACCATGGCACTGCTTCCCTGCAAGGCAATGGCAGCCTCTAGTTGGCATTGCACATCATTTCCACAGTGGCACATGGCTCATCTTCCTCTTAGAAAGCATGTAGGGGTTCAGCATAAATGATTGTGGGGTTTGAGATGCTTACCAAAGTTGTATTAGTAAAAACACCGATCTGATGTAAAAATATGTTCTGTTGTGTCTGGGGTCAGATTGCATTTGTTATCATTTAAATTTAAAATGAGGCTAGAGAAGATATTAAACCCAGATATTCTAGGAACTGACACAGCCCCAGGTCTGACTTTGAACAATTTATCGCAGAGACTAGAGTTGTCAAGGGATCAGTCATAGCCTGTAGCTGAGAGCCGTAGACTGTGAGCAGGAGAAATCCAAATATGCAGGAGGAAAAAAGGAAAAAAAATCTGTTATATTTCATTTCTCTGTAAGCATAAGATTCTTGTTCTTGTAGAAGCTTTTGCATTTCATAAAAACTAACTAGGAAAAACCCATAAATTGTCCCCAGATAGTAAGTTGGGACCAGCATTGCATTTTTCCTGGTTTTGTGAATTTTTGTGCAAGGGTGCTGGTAGTTAAGATTAACACTGTATCCACTTGACACTTAAAATGCATTTTCATGATGAGGGCTGTTTTTGCCACTGGTTTTAATAGTCTTATCACTTAAATGGTCACAAAGGGGTTTAAGCATAATACCCCTATTAAGATGTATGAAAGAAGTTCAAACCTCTGCTGGATTTATTTTTTCTCAGCCTATCTGGCTACAGGTTTGACCAGATTCAAGTGCATTGATTTGCAGAGCACAGACAATCTGGATAACCAGAAATAGTAGGCATTTCAGGGCATATTTTTCCCTTCATATTCATTAACTTTAGGAAGAGTTTCTACATGGGTAACTTAAGGGGAATAATAGACTTGTGAACTTAAAAAGAAGTTATCTTGTTACTGAAACCGTTAAGGAGATGCTTTAAAACCCAGGAACTAAGCAAATGCTTTCAGTTTGGATTGATTATAACAGGAAGATGAAATGCCACACCACACCAAACCACGGCCCACGGAGAGCTGAAGCACACCTTACTTAGCCCCTGCACATGGGGCAAGGGCTGCGTGGACGCCAGGACACCCACTCAAGCCAGCACCACGGTCCCCACACAGCTCAAGATGCACTTGAGTTTTCAGCAGGAGCTGGGCTCCTCTGAAATACATGCGATCTGCTGCAGTGTCCTGGTGGATGTAAGCTGCTGGAATGAACTTGCTTTTTAACACTAGGAGCTATAACGTAGCAGTCTGTGTCCACTACATGAATGATTTTCAGTTTCATAATAACTGCCTTTGGGACATGTCCCAAAAGCTTTTTAGAGCCATGCTCAGAGGGGGCTGGATATAGCTAGTTTCTTAGCAGTCTCTGCCACCCCCCCACGGGTGCAATCACCAGTGCAAAGGCAATTCGTCGCGCAGTCGGTGTGCTCAGCTTGGAAGAACCCAGCTGGGTGCTGCTGGCTGGACTTCTCCCCATCCGCGTGTCTGGACATGGGTGGAGATTCATTAACTCTGTGCTTCTGTTGGAATTCCTCTGCTGTGCCAATCTCCTGCTATCTGATCATTTCCAGCAAATTTATGTGGCCAGTCATGTAAAATTACGGAAAACTCTGACAAACTAGGGCAAACCATTTATTAAACTCCCAAAACAATTCACCATTTCTACAGTCATTTAAATACAAATGGCTTTTCATGGATTCTAGTGAAAAACAAGGTAAGTGTCAAGAAATATATCAGTGACATTTATAACTCCACAGATTGGTTTGATGTCTTTTACTAAACGATGTCTTAGAAAGCATTTCTGCGTGGACTTCATTTGTTAACATGGTTTATGGCTCCATAAGCCTTACAAGGCACTTAGTGGATAGCCTCCTCTCTACCCAACAGTGCAAGACTAATGCCCATTTACTTTATGTTGATCAGCCCATACGCTAAAAGTGATTTTCTCTTCTACTGCTTTTCAGCACAACAGCAATCTCTTTTCACTTTACAAGTCTCAAATCCTCTCTTACTCATTTTTCAGCAATCACAAATGCTGCAGCCCCTACATGGTTTCAGTTCCTACTTTTATTTCATTTCCTTAACTTTATGCATAGCTACCTATTCCCATAACAGTGGCTGCAGAAATCCTTCCTCAGCTCAGTATTGTGTCTGTGACAATAGCCTGTAGCAGGTATTTAGGGGAAGAGTGTAAAAGCAGAGCAACCATACAGTGATACTTTATTCTGGCACACCCTCCCAGCAGTCTGTGCCTTAAGGGCATCGTGAGCCAGAGATTGTATCTGCATCTTTGCATTTTGTAACGCTCGATGAATTTTTTCAGCCAGGAATTTGTCTAATTGCTTTTTGAGCTCATTTATACTTTTGGCCTCTACAACATCCTGTGGCAATGAGTTCCGCAGTTTAATTATGCGTTGTGAAAAAAATACCTTTTTTTTTTTGTTTTAAATCTGCTGCTTGATAATTTTATTTGATACCCTTCCTTGGTACCCCCTTCCTTGAGTGGTAATAACTAATTTAGAACATACCACCTTTTTCTTATATTTAGGATACTTTCTCTTCATATGTACTATCCTACGTTTATCAACACTAAATTCCACCTGACAGTTTTTATCTGCTGGTCACTAAGTAACATGAAATCCTTCAGCAGCATGTTACAATCATCTTTTGCTTTTACTTTTGCTTTTGGTGGTTTTTCTTTCTTTCCATTGCTTTTGTTGATCAATTTTGTATCACAAAAAACTGTCATCTTGCTGCTCAGCTCTCTTTCCAGTTCATTTATGAATATTTTGAATAGCATATGTCCATGTGAAACTCCATTGATAATTCCCAATATGGTGAAATCTGACCATCTATTCCTACTCTTGTTTTCCCATCTTTTATCTAGTTACTGGTCCACACAAGAATTTCCTTACTTACAAGTGCTCAGTTTCCCTAAACAGTGTCAGTGAAGGACCTTGTAGAAAACATTAGGAATCTAAGTGCTATATGGAAATAGACATAGTGTCATGTTGCAGTGCCCTCTTTTCCTTGCTGGTCCCTTGACAATCCACATTGCAGGAAGTCAGTTCACATCTTGGGTCTAAATTGGCCATCCACATGCAAAGTTTGACCTTAAGATGCAAGAGGCAGGGGCAAACTCAGGTGTTTTTGACTGGGAGACCTCAGACTTGGGTACTCCCAAGCTACCACAAATCTTCACACCCAAACACAAGCAGGGTGCTCAGCAAGTCCTTCAGAGGAACTGGGAAAGACCTGAAAATAACTCTAGTCCTATCTCAGTGTGGTCTGCATTACTGGGTAGGCCGGCATGTCCACTCCATCGAGCTTGTGCCTCATGCAGTGTGACATCATGGACACTCTTCATTTCAGTTTCTTGAAGCGAAGAGGCCCTGAGAAAAAGGTGATACTCTCCCAAGGGCACGAACACTGTTCTCACACTTTGTGTCAGTTAGCTGTTATCTATGCAGTGGTTGCCCCACTGGTCGATATGAGCTAGGATCTCTTGCGGCAGAAGTTGTTGACTACAGATGCTCCAACACCTTATATTTTGCACCATCATTCATGGGTGACAGCAAGAGTAGGGAGGAAGAAAGGGGGAAAGACGTGTACAACCTTTGATTCCTTGTGCCACTTTGAAGGTAGTCTTGCTGGATGCTATGCCTTTGGATTATTCTTCTTCCTTTTTACTACATTCATACTATGTGCTTGGTTAGAATTTCTGGTTTGCTGGCCTGGCCAAACCATTTAATCAAAGCTATGTGCTCTCCTTCATCTCCCAATATATTTTGGCCTTCTACAGAAAGTGTTCCCAGGTCCAGGCTGTTTAGTGTCTGGATATACAGAGAAACTTCCCTGAGAAGGCAACAGCCATGAAAAGGGATTGTTGCCAGATACCCTGTGTCTTCGTGATAAAGAGAAGATAATAGGGTTGAAAGGGCCTCCTAAAAAGCGTGCTAGACAGCAGTACACTGTCTATTCCTCACAGATTGTGGGATGGTGCAGGAGAATATTCAAGTGGGAGAAAAAGGGAGTGAGGTATGGGTCAGGAGAGGAGGAAAGAGAGTTCTTCTGAGAACAAGGGAGGGGAGTACTGCAGAGAAAACATGGGCCAAAGCATTAGCTTTTTTGTGTCCGTAGCACGCACTTCTCTTTATATGTAAGTGGAAGTGGCTTCCTGGGTTTCTCTTGCATACTGGGAGTAAGGTCTGCCAGTGTCAGGCTGCATAAAAGTGGCCTGTGGGACTGGGTCCTCCTGTATGCACCTCTGTTGGCCAGACTCCACAAGCTGTGGCAGATTCAACCAGCTGCGGTGATGCAGATGGTATTGGGGACTTTGGTGTTTAGCCTTTTCCTGAGTCTCCAGCACCTTGTTTTAAACAAATCAAAGGCCATACTTCTCTAGTCTAGAGAAATTCTGGGCTTAGCTAAAATCCTTACTTGGGCCTTGATGATCTGTGCTGGGTTCTATGAGTACAAGGAACATACAGCACAGCCACAATCCAGGTGGTTTCCTAGCACTGTTGATGACTGTGTCTCCTGCAGGAGAAAATGCCAGCTGCATGCAGATGTCAGTTCTTGGTCCATGGAGATTTCTAATGGTGAGATCATGCCTAGTGATTGGGGCTTAAAAAGACCAGCAAGTGATACTTCTAAATGATGCGATATTGGCCCCCTCTGGCTGATACTACATGAAGGCATTCATTAAATGTCCCTTTCTCTCTTGCACCTGTGTTCTTGAGGTGATGTGTGGATGCTGGCAATAGCATACCTACTCTTCACACCAGACTGTGAAGTACAAGCATCTTCACGGGAAAGCTTTGCCTGCTGCTCTTGGACCTTGCTTTTCAGGACCAGGTAGTCCAAAAAGTGGGTGCTTGTCTCTTTTTGCCAAAACTAGCAAACAGTAAGGAGCAAGGAGGTTGGATTAGCCCCAGCCAATATCTGCACCAAGGGATGTAAAGAGCAACATTCCAGCCCTTAATCACAGGAGAGACCTGTGATTTCCACCACAGGACACATTTGCTTTGTCTTACAGGGATGCTTGTTCCATACATTCCTGGTGGTCTGACACTTGCAAGTGGCCAGTTACAGCAGCAGAATCAACAGCAGGAGTACAAGGACTGCTCAGACAGCAAAAAGGAGAAGAGGGGTAGGGCCATATCCCTGCTTTTGAGCATGTTATCATGATAGTGGTATGAACAAGAACAAACCATGAACATAGATCCATGAATCTGTGTAGCACTGTGCCATGGTACATACTGTTTGATGGATGTGACATGTTCACCCCAAAAGACTCTGATCTTGGACAGAACAGGAGACAACCAACAAACACTACTTCACCTGGAAAATACAGAGGCCCTTTCAGGCATGGCTGCAAAAGGCAGTGCAGATCTAATCTGTATCTCCCATGTCAACATGCTCCAACTATGCACATAATAGACAAAAGTTGCATGTCCTATCTCAACACAGTTTCCTTATCCCCAAACATGAAGAAGAAAATGCCTTTAAATTCCTTGCCTTCTTCTGTGTGCTACAATTTATTCATGCTTGTCTGGCTTGCCTTCATTTCCAGGACCCATAGGCAGAGGCACAGCATACCACAGCAGTACCCGTCTTCTGGCAGACTCAGTATCTACCAATCCTTCAAGCCTGACCTGTTAGTGCACACAGTTCTTGGCAACAGCTGTCTTGATTTTTGATCACTGAGGCCTTCTTAGAGATGTCGACTAAGCAGAAAGACGAGGGACAGAATTTTAGAAGTAGCCAGAGAATCCAGAATGTTATCCTTTTTCCCACAAAAGTTTCCTCTTATATCTCTAGGTTATGAAGTTTGCTGGGACCCAGTAGCCTACCCAGCTGAGAAAAACATTAATCTTTCATACTGCCCATTTTCCCAGGCTAGGAACATGATTCTCCTTTGACACTATTGACCAATCATGAAAATAGTTCTGCTGCATTTCTCCATCTCTTCCTCACTTTTTTTCACCAAAATAGAACTGTCCTTTTCTTCCTCAGGCATGACCATTTTTGTCTTCCCTTTGACCACATAGTAAGAAACTACGTCATTACTGCAAATTGACTGATCATCCTTCTTTCAGAAAAATCTGAAACTCACTGCCAATTATCTTTATGTCTCCCAAATTTCAATAAGCTAAATATGTCTTTAAAATTAACTTCAATTATTTTAATTGAATTGGAATAAAAGCCACAAGAAAAATAAAGTAACAAAAAAAAAAAAAAGAACCTTATTAGCATGGTGAGTGAGTTCTTATCTCCAAAGCACATCCAGCACTATTTCATACCCAGTTGCTGGTTTAAATTCCAGGTGCAAAGCATGGGTAATCAAAAAGTTTTTCTTAACTTACCAGCACATCACATTCCGGACCTTAACTGTGTGGTGACTGTGTTGTCACAACAGCTCTTCAATTTCCAGGCAGCACAGTGAAAAATGTTGGGCTACAAACAAGCCAGAAGCTATAACCTTCTCTTCACTGGATCACATGCCTGTCCATCAGCATTATTCTTGGCTTTCTTACCATTTTCCTGCTTCATGTTGGTCACCAATACAATGAATCCATTCTGCTGAATTTTCAGAGGCCAACATATTGGTATTGCACCTAGAAGAGGCATGCTTGAGTATTCATTACATCAGAATTTCTCATGATTCAGCATTTAACACTGTACCTTTGACACTGTGATGTTATTTCACCTTTTTTTTTCTCTTGTGCCAAAGGCCTTTATCAAAGAAATGTTATAGGTTTTAACAGCTATTTGATAACAAAGATCCTGTGTTCTGCTCATGTGGATCAGTCCAGAGAAGGGACTTAGGAGGCTTGTGCTTCAAGACCTAACATCAGTAGTCTGACAAGGGTATTGGCTACATCATCTGCGAGAAGGAAGGAGCATTTCAAGCAGCGAGTTTAGGTCACAATGAGAACCAGACATTCTGCAGCGGTGAGAACGATTAGTGTTTCTTCCTGTGAGGAGGTGTAGTTTCAGGAACGAGATGTCTGCTCTGTGGTCAGAGAGAGAGGACTCTGTATAAACATTTTTGATGAAAGGTAGCACAAATGGCTCTTATTTTCCTCCATGGGCCCCTTTATAAGACATCACTTGTAGATCAAGATAAATAATATATGAGTGCATGAGTGCAGACATAGATCACACCTTCTCAGAGATCAGATGTTTCTCTTCTAGAGGTTTCAGAGCAGAAATAAAAGCCAGCATTGATGATCTTATTGGTCATCATGTAACGTGCAGTTGTGCCTTGAAAATTAAATACATAATGCCTTGGGGGTCAGGGCAATGAGTTAACCTTCCATTAAATATTTGGAAACAGTAGCAGAAACTAGTCTATTTGTTGTCTTTAATGATAAAACACCTCGATTTCAAACTTTGTTAACACTTATAGCAGCAAATAAACCTCTGTAGATCTCTCTCTCTCCCTCTTAGGCTAGCCAATACTACACCTACTTTTATGTTAATGATCATGCTGTGCATTGGAAGATCTCTTTAGCTTCCTGGTGTAACACTGAAGATGAGCCTGTCAGTGCTGGGGAAACTTATGGTATTTGCCACCATTTGATGAGAAGAAATAGAGGTCTCATCTCTTTTTTTAGCAGGAAAGGCCTTTGCCCCCATCAACAGAGCTGTTCCCCTCCTCATCGGGGTGTCACAGACACCTTGGTCAGAAGTATGGGTTGGTGGTGGTGATCTCTGCTGGCCCTGGAGTTTGTGAAATCTCCTGTTTTCCATTCATAATCCATGCAGAGGACAAGAAGCTCTGGATTGTCCCCAGTGTTATTTCTGACAAATCAACTGCTTTCAAAAAACAATGAATACTGGACCTCAGACTTCAGGGTCCAGGGAAGGATTTCCCCTGGGTGAAGAATTGCATGCACACACACACACACAGACAAATACATAAACATATATTGGAACATAAAGAATATGTCCCACAGATAAATAAAGGCCTCCAGATGGGACAGCTTAGTGTTCTTAGGTGTCATGATGAATCATCCTTGCCTGAGTCTTGACCAGCATGCCTTGTTCATGGGCTCAGGTCATGCTGATTTCCAGATCTTGGGGTTGGGCAGGTATTGTCCATGAGGTCAGATTGCAAAAGGCAGGATCCTTCCCCTTCCATCTTTACCCAGAAATTAGAAATCTTACAGGGATCATTTGGGCTTATCCCAATTAATCAGTTCCCTACTAATGCAGGAATCTCAGGCTATGTTTTCTGTTCTTTGAGTGTTATACAGGAGGTAAAATGAGATAATTTGGTGGCTTCTTTTGTCCTTGAACCCTACAAAACTGTGAAATAAGAATTTAGAACTTTTGGCTTGTACTCAGTGGCAGACAGAATTGTCACTGCTATAATTGAAAGGGAGTTATGATGGAAATGGATGTAATATGCCCTTCAGAACTCTGAGATTTTATACCCCAAACAGGCGATAGAGTAAGGGAAATGAGCAGAGACAGGCTGCATGCAGAAATTCTGGGGTGTCTGGAGGTAGGGTGTTTGTTCTCACCCATCTCCAGATCCCCTGCAGCCTGTAAATTGGAGCAGCTCTGCTGCAGTCAGCAAAACCGTGCCAATTCCCAGCCAGCAGATAATTTGGCCCTTAATATTCACATGTGTAAATGACGGTCATAAACATGGAAAATAACAAGATACTCCAAAAGGTGACGTTGAGGGTGATGAAAGCAGTGATTTGCACAGGTCTCCAGGCAATATTGATAGGAAAGGAGTGTCAGGGAGAATGTACGGAGTAACAAGTGGCAATAAGGAAATACTTTTCCTGGAAACCCAAATAAAATTAAACCAAACACAACCATCTCCTCCTTCCCCAATTGAGCTGGCAGCTCTGAGAGTTGGTTCTTTATGACAGTGTTTAGCAGCACTTCTCTTATGAGAAATAGCTAGTGAAATATTCAGCTTCTCTGTGGGACTTAACGCTTAAGCTGCTGGCATCAGGGCTAGGATTCCTCATTAAGCATGGTACTTGGTTTGAAGTGTTTTCCACCACTCTCTGGTGAGGATAAATCTAAGCTAATGGTGGATTTGAGAAGGCAGCAGTTTTATGATCCAAATACATTGCGTTGTCTATGAATACAATCTATTTTTGTCAGTTACATTGGAAAGAAATAAATTACTCATCAGTCAATCCATTATTATTATAATAAGAGCACGGCACTACTTAATTGCATCAGTTAAGTGGATACGACTTTGCCAATGCTCATAAATGCCATTACATCAATCCACAGAAATGGACCTGTTGATTTATTAGATGATGATGGACAAAGAAGATGTTGCAATCTCTTTTATAATTTAACCTGTGCTTAAAACATGTAGGTGTTTAAGGCCAATACATGTATAGTTATTACCACAGAGAGGGAAAGTGAAAAGGGAATTGTAAACCATAACAACCTCTCTCAAGTACATGTCTATTTTGGTATGTGTAATAATCCTGAACATGCATTTATGTAACACACTGTATGGTACTTAAGCTGCTGTGGGCTATCATGTATTGTAAATCCACATTTAATCAAAGGACCCGTGGCATATGATTGAGTACTGTAAATTTTCTTTACTGTGGAGAAATGCAACTGCAGAGCAGCAGTTCCACAGATGAACTGCAGCGGTACTGACTGTCTAGCAATAATAAATTTCTCAGAGGAACTTCAGGTCCATCATTGGTGATTCATTTACTGAGTGCCTGTTTTCATTTACTTATATATTTTTAACAACAAATCATTACCCAGCAGTGAGCCAAATGAATGCAGTCCTCGTAGTGATATCGTTACAAGGAATGAGGACAAGTAGACTGTTGTTGTGATTTGGTAATACACCTGCAATAGCTTTTCAGTTATTTTTGCACAATTCTATTTGTCTACAAGAAAGGCCTTGCATACGCTGGATAAAGGACAGAAATATCACAAAACTGGAAGTCACCCTGTCTCTTGTGAAAACTGCTTCTATTTGCCTTTTGCTCTTCACTGCCTTGCTGAAACAATTTGGGTTTTATACCTTCTTCTGTATTCTGCCCACATTTTGGGTCAAAGATGCTCTTTGAGATGTCCCGATTGGGGAGCTTTAAAATATAGGATTCCAGAGGTCTTCTGCACCAGGAAGAAAGGCCAGATTTTCTCAAGTGTTTGAGTCCCATTTAGGCACCTGACTAGAGCAGCCATATTCAACAAATTGCTCCCACACAGAGCCCTGGAAGCTCTTGGTTGCGAAGGTCTTTGAAAAGCTGAAAAGTGTGGCTATAAATACAGATCTTAGCTGTTTGTAACTCCCACTTGGAACATCTGTGGGGTAATCTGCATAAATTCTAAAGTTCATATGCAACTTTAAGTAGCCAACAGAAATGAGAAATAGGCTGAAATTTAATTTGTTTCAATTAATTAAATATTGAGATTTGATATTTTTACTATTTGCACTTTTGACTCCCCAGCGGGTATAGTATTATATTAGGCTTCTCAATACGTCTTCTAATTATAATGCATCATATGAAGTCTAGAAGGTCAGCATCTTATTAGAAATAAAAATTGAAACTGGAATAATACTGAATACAGTAGCACCTGCAAAGCTGCCGTGCCTGTATTATCAAAAGCCAGACTCTTGTGCCCATTATTCAAGCTGAACAAATAGATTTCTTCATGAGAAGCTTCCTTGAAGTCAGTGGACTGTGCAGTAAGTCTCCCTTTGCCGTGATTGAAGGCATCAGTCTCTGACCTCAAATAAGGAAAGAGATTTTGATTTTGCTGAACCTTTGGACCACATTGCACAAGCTGGTGGATTTCCTGGTATGCTGACAAAGGAGAAATCTGCACAACAGTGAAGACTTCTGAGTTATCTCAGGAAGGAGCAGAATAGTCAGTCCCTTTCAAGAGCTACTCTCTGGGCTGCACAGCCCATTAAATCTCCTCCTGATGGTGGCAAAACAAGGAAAGCCACAAGCACACCCTCATGGGTTGCCTCCTCTGATCACCAACTTCTCAATAAAAGGAAGAGCAAGCACCTTGATGTCTGTCCCCCTAAGGAAATTTGCTGCAGCCCTACGAGCTCTAACACTGCTGTTTCAGGCAACAAGGAGCTTTTTGCCCTCTCCAGGGCTCTCAGTCTTGTGGTGGAACCATGAAACCTTGAATAAACTTTCCAAGGAGCCTGTTCAGACCGGGGGCTGTCTCTGATCACACTCTCTGGTCTGAAATTTTATCAGGTTGCTGCAACAAACATATTTCTGGTTGCCATTTTCAGGAGAGCCTCAAGAGATCTGATGAAGCATGTCAGAAAACACAAACCCAAAAGCCAATCCTATACATGTCAGAGGGACATCTAGATCTAGTGTAAATTAAAAAGCATCTCCAGTACACTGACTTTGCTAGCATAACTAACAGCAGGATTTGGCCCATTGTTTCCTAGGAAAATTAATGAGCTGTAAGAAAAATATCTGACCATCATTTGACTTATCAAAGCCATTGTGACTCCTTCCCTAAATAACATTAAGATGAATCACCTATTATTTGAGAATTGAGAGTCACGGTAGTGACTGAAGCCAAGTTAGGAAAATAGCACTGCCATTACTAGCTTTGCAGGATTGAACTTGACTTGGAATCTGGGGTTTTGCCCTGACAATACCACAATGTTTGAAATCTTATTTACTTTGTGGGGTTTCTTTTATACTAGCCTGCTCACTCTAACATCACATGAAACCTTTAATAGGTGTCCTACATACATGGAATTTATCGTCAGCTGCTCAAATCCTGATCTCATGCACAATGGTGCAAAAAAGAATGAGGGTGCTGCAACCAGTGCAGAAAACGTCTATTTTCCTTCTGCAAAATGCAGTCACTGAATTTTACAGTAATTAAATTGGACCTGCAGGTGGATTATTGGCATTACTTTGGGGATGCATTTTGTTTGATCTTTATTGCTTTCACACAGTTTTTAAAGTGTCTTTTCTACATTCTCCACTCTCTCACTGCTTCAGTTGCACAAATGAAAAAATATGGGAACCCTCTGGTGGCCAAAATAATATCTGTAAATCCTACTCAGCCTTAACCACCTCTGCATGATCTAGCGATAAGGTCAAATTCTGTTGGAGTTGCATTATTAATGTTTGATCACCTTCTTCCTTCTCTGCTGTTCATGTACATTTGTACATACCCTGTATGTCATTACCTCTGTTACACAAAATGCCCTGTATTTATCTAGACGACTTAAACAACATGGTTTTTATTGTGGTTGAAGGTCTGTTGGTCTTTAATTGCTGATCACATGCTCAGTGATTGGGGCATTTCAGCACAATTAAATGGTGCAGAAATGCATTAAACAGTAATCAGGACTGCCTATCATGGGGTCCTCTATGCAGGTCAGTCCAGATGTGAGCATGCTTTAAGATAATACTTTCTGCCTTTATCCTCAAAACCAGATGAAATTTTTCATCATCACCCTCCCCGCCTAATACTACTTTTGAGTTTAAAACATAAGAAATGTGAGCCCTCCAGTGGCTAGGAAAACACCTGGTAAATCCAGAGGTACTGATCAAGAGTTAAGGCTTGGGGCAACTGAGTATCAATGAATTGGCACAACCTGCCTGCCTGCTGTGGAGAGGCTTCTTTTCTACACTGCTGTCATGAGCAAGGGCACTGGGCCTCCAGAAATGTAGACTTAGATGTCCCCAACTTCTACTGCAGTGGTGCTTGGACTTTTTTGACTTGTCAACTTCATCATGTCTCCTAATGAAAGTGTACACTCCTCTCAATTTGCTTTCAAAGTGCAAGGTAAGCATGCAGGACAGTCTCATTTTTCTTAGCAACCTTCCCTGGACACTGCAGAAGTATTTAAATTCTGCCAGAGATCTATGGACCACAGTCTGCTAGTGCCCTCCAGTTTGTCAAATGGATGAAGGTCTGGTATGAATCACCATTTTTCCATTTTGTGCCATTGTACAATCAATACACACTCATATAAATGAGGATGCAATGGCCAAGGCTCCAGAGGGAGTTGGGCTCCACAGACTGCTGCATCAGAAAGTGGTTGCATCAGATTCTTGCTCTTCTTTGCTGATGCTAACGTAAATTTTATTGCTACGTTGACAGATTTGGCCCACTGAAAGGCTTGTGGCAATTGTGACAATCAGTATTTCCTGATCAATGTGTTGCTAACATTTTTATTCCTTTATAGGGAAATGAAATAAGCTGATTTTCATACATTAATTTAATTCTTTTCTTGAAAAAGAGCTCATTCAGACAACTGTGTACTACTTTATGGTCATAAAATGCATCAAGGAATATGCATATAAGCTGTTCACTTAAATCCTAAGCTCTTCAGGGTAAGGATCATATATCTTTGCCTTGTAATCCTCTGCAACACCTACTGTGACACAGATAATTTGTAATGCCAGATTCCACATGCGTTTTGGTTTCTTACTTGACATCAACTACTTGATATCAATGAAACAGTAAAGGGCATTCTTCATCTTCTCTACTTTGCCATCTGAAATTTAAAGAGCTTAAACCTAAGTAAGTCACCTTTCAACCTCCTTATAGTCAATGGAGAAAAGTAGGCACCAAGAAAGAATAATTAATCACACATCAAGCTGGACATCTAAGATAGGTCAGGCATCCCCAAGGAGTGAGCCCAGGCTCTGGACTGCTGATCATCCACATGTTTAAATTGTTGGCCTGTTCCCTGAAAGGGTTTGTGTGTGTACCAAACAGCACTCCCCTAGACATTGCTTGGGCATGTTTCGGGGGAAAGATGACCCATAAGGTAGTGCTGGGACAGGACTGCACCAGATATGGTTCACCACTGCACAGCTCTCCACCATCGCCATGCGGTATCCCTACAACCTCTGTTTCATGCCGTGAAAACATCAGTCTGACAGGCTGCAGCACAGCCCTTTCATGATTTCAGACACTTGCAACTGAAGAATATCATGTCCTAAGGCCATGGAGGCAGCAAATGAAGCCCAAAGGAGACCCAGAGCCAATTGCATGGATGAAACTAGGCCTTGCTGCTTGGTTTGGAGGTCAATCTGCTTTATATTCAATAATCCCTGTCCCCTTTTTATAAAATAGTATATAGGTACCCAGAGTTTCATTTTGGGTTTAAAAAGCAGTATTTCTGACATGCCAACTATATGGTGATTTTTTATGATTGCATTTCATTCAGGCAAATACAAAGAGAGATAAGTAAAGCCCAGAAGCAGCAAGTAGGCATAATGGGACTGCATCAAGAGAACCAATACTTACTGTCATGTGTATGTAACAGTACTACTGTATCACAGACATAAACCTCTTCAAAGTGAACCTGAAGATATTGGTTTCCAAAGGAGCTACAGAGACCCAGTTCACTCAGCCAGTTCAGCCTTTGGTAGCAGATGAGGGCAGGGGAAAAAAGCAGAGAAGTATTGACTGTTTCATTAGTGTGCTGCTCCTACAGTACAGGAAGAAACACTTTGCGAACCTAATAGTATGTATCTTACTGCTGCCTATCTGTACCTCTGCAGTGTTGCTTTGTTCTGAAAAACCGATACAAAAAAGGCACCTCCTGGCACTCCTGGGTACATGCAAATGTAGCTGTAAAATGGCATAGAGTAGCATTTGCCTTTCAAGTCCTAGGCACCTAGGACTGGATGTATTGCTAGTTTCTGCTCCTCCCAAGGCATCAGTTACTTCAGGGAAGCTGGATTGCACAGGATCCCTGAATTCCTAAAAACCTGGAGTTTAGGAGGTAGTTAGGTCTGCAGAATCTGCTCTGCAATGGCAAGAGATATTAGGAGAACCCACCTTCATATATAGTTCTCAAACTGGCTGGACAGCATGGACAGTGAGAAAAAAAATAACCATTTACACACAAACTGAGCACATGCAACCTGCAGTCTTTATAATAGAGTCCATGCGTAACCCTGCAGTGCCATTTTTGCAGGTACTTCTAAGAAAGGAAAGGAGTTGCATTTTAAAGTCCATGTTGAGGCAAGCAAAGGGGAAATAGCTTTTCATTTCTCAGCAGCCTGTAGCAAATTGATGGTGTTTTGGTTTCATGGCTTGGGGAGGAGTAGATGAAGGCAGAGAACAGCACTCCGGCAATGTGGGTTGTGTTCAGACCACCTACAATAGGTGCCTCGCTTAGTTGTCATCACTGTTATGGCAACTTAGTTCAATAAAGCAGTGAGACGCCTACAGTTGAGGTCTGCTAGATTTTGGCTCCCTGTGCAGACAGTGGATAGAAGCAGTCACTATGCCTAAGTTAGGCACTTGTAGTAGGAGGGTTCAATGAAGGCCCATGTGCTTCTGCCTCATCTGCAGAATTATATTGCTTTTTACTCAAGCAGGCTATGTAATATTGCCAGAAACTGATTAACATCTGAATCATGTTGTCCTCTGTCTGTATGGCAGATATAAATAAGTTGCAATAGAGGTGAGCTGTGTCCACAACTGCTTGTCTCCGTAGGGAATGGTCTTATCTACGTGCACAAAAGTAGGGAAGCCTGAGTCTACTCAAGGAAATCTTCCAAGATGTTCCCCTTGTGCTGAGGATTTATCCTGCTGATCCTGTGCTGTGCAATTGCCCCTCTGGCCCCTGTTCTCAGAGACTTTACTGCGACATGGGCCTCCACCCATTTGACCCACACATGGTTGGACAGCTGAAGAGCTAGCGAAACTGCACCAGCTGAAATTCACTTTCAGTTTATTATCTGTGTAGTGTCACTATAAAGGTCTGAGCTAATCTTAGCTGCATAATGGGCTGGTAGAAAGTATTCCATTTGTTATACAAATAAATATTTGCTTCAAATGTGGTTTCCCAAAGTAGGGTCACCTTGCACGCATCTGCTTCCAAAAATGCATCTGCTTTACAACAAGGTAGTAATTATCCTTTCCTCAAGGGGGTTCAGTTTGAACCTACTATGTGTACTAGACTGCTGGCGAAGTTTTTAATTTTGGTTTATGGTGTTTGTAGTTTTTGGAGGCACAGGATCAAACGCTTGAAATGCAGTGTTCATCTGATACTACGTACCAACCCCAAATACAGGTAGGGTTTGCTTGGTGGGCTTTTTTCTTCTTCAAGAACAGTTCATTTCTCCTGTACATTTTTTTTTTTTTTTCTGAAAACATCAGTCAGTTGAGTGGATAGATGCAGAAAGCAAGTAACTTCATTTTACTGGTAAAATACCTTAGTGGAGTAACACAATAGCATTATCATCCTTCTTTTTTACTGGTTCTTCTTTTAATCTGTATGTCATAATAATGTCATTAGAGGGTGACTTCATCTTTTTAGCAGGCTATTTCTGCAGTACTTAATGTCTGTTTGATCTTTCATTCAGGTATCTATTACCATACATATCTATTATAAGTTGAAAAGGTTTTTAGTCTGACATAACATTGGAGGGGAAGAAATGTCAGCTTCATTAAACCTCACAGTTCTGAGACTGGAGGTAAATTACTTAATCAGCACATTTTTGAAGAAACATACTGAAAAAATCTTACCAAAATATGCAGGTTTTCTTTATTTATCTTCCCTCTTTTCTTTAATCCACATCATAATGCACTTTGCTCTGCTTTCTCTGGAAAGGGGGCAGTGAGTGAAACAGTGTCTTGAATTAAGACATAAGGCAATGCCTGAGCCCAATTTCTACTGGACTGAGCAGCTCAGTGAGTTCAGGGCTGGGAACAAGAGGAAGGAGGAGGTTGGGGAGTGACATGGTCTTCAGCCTCTCACATGCCATAGACCCATATTGCAGAGGGTGATTCGAAGGGTGCACCCATAGCTATTCACTCCAAGACACCACCATTCTTCCCTGGTAGTCTTATGGCAGCGGGGGGGAGGGCAGCAGAATACTGCATGAAGTCCTGGGGCCATCAAAGTCAATAAGGAGATTTCAGGTTTTTTCACTTTGGATCCATAATGTTGGGCTGACGTGTAATGCAGGTGAATTAGTGCCTGATTCAGCAAGGAGCATAAGCACTTTCACAACTTCCAGCGCACAAACAATCCCACTGAAGCAGATAGGATGCCCATATGGGCGATGTCTGTATTTATGTGGCTTGCTGAAGTAGGACTGTGAGAACGCAGAGACAGTGATGACTTTTCTCCCAGGGTTTGTGGCTGTCTTCATCTGTCTGACAATTCTCAGCAGTGGCACCAAGGCTGACAGTCTGGGCATCAAACAGCACACAACTGAAGTCCTTTTGAAGCAGGGAAGTGCAGAATGCATACGGAAAGGCAAGAGAAGGAGGGGGGCTCGGGGGACTGAATGCTCAAAGGCATTAGCATACACTGGCTACTAGCTCTTACGCAAACTAAAAGTTGATGCCTCCACTTCAGATTTTGCTCCTTTGAGGGATCGGGCAAGTGAGTTTAGGGGTCCAGAGGCTATGCTTTAGATATGAATCGCCACACAGATGTTATATAAACTAGAACAAGGGTATGTTTGCAGATGCCCTGCTGTAACTCCCTGTGTAACACTAGCGCTGCTTTTTCATTTAACTTTCAGAGGCAAGTGCAGTTGTGTCTTGGTTGTCTTGACTGAAAGAATGATCCTGTGTGTTTTAGCTGGATCTTCTTTGCTACAGTCCATAACAGATGCCATTGGTGTTTTTGTTACTATCGCTACTTGATGGCTTTCTGCAACTGCACTTCACATTCCTGAAGCTGAAAGTTTTGTTCTCTTGGCCACCGAGAAACACTACACTCTTATTTTGGAGTCTCCCTGCATTCCAAGATAGCACCGGTAACAGAGGACACGCAAGGGTCAACAGCTCCTCGGCCAGCAGCACAACCTCATTCATTGCAGCAAAGAAGTTTTCAGAGTCTGTAAATGCTGTAGCGAGTTTTTTCTTCTGTGGCCCAAAATGGCTGTCATTTGCTCTTTGTTCCTGGGCAACTCATGGAGACACAGACAATGGCAATCAAATATTCTGCACCCAAACTTGTCCCATTTTGGAACTGAAAACTCTCACTGAGCTCACTTGGGGTCTTGAATTCACACAGTGTGCTTTGATTTTGCAATTGGCATGTTTGTGCCATTGCTAGACTAAGGAAAAGCTGGCAAAAAGCTTAAAATATGGTATGGAATGACATCTGCACTAAATTGTTCCAGAAACACCTTACCCTCTGGAACAACTGGAAAAATGAAGGTGAGAACTTTTAGCAATATACACCTTAAGCTGTGTGAAATTCTGCCCTGGATTTTGTTTATATTAACCTGTTGAATGAGATTCACTGTTGTAACTGAGGTCTCTACTTGGCCATGAATAATAAAGACAATACTGAGATTTAGGTGCAAAAGGAGAGATCAAGGTGTTTTGACAAGATATTTTGCTTCCTGTAACATTTTTAACTCATTAAGTCTGAGATGAGAAGTGCAAATAGTTGACATACACTTGGTCTGAGGAGTTGTCACCAACTTTCAGGCTTTTTTCCCCCCAAGTGTCAAACTTTTACAAGAAGCCTGTGAAGTTTCTCTTCAGTCCCAGTGTACAAATACAGTCATCTCAGATGGAATGACCGTGACAGTGGTGACATCTCTTCCTACCCATTTCCATCACTAGAAATCAAAGATCTCATTTCCAAGTTACCTGTAGCTATATTCTGTTACTTATTCCCTGCAGAGAAATGGGATAGATAATTTTTCAGTTCCTTTCCAGACCTATCACAGTACAGTTTTTTGCACCAGTAACTTTCTTATTTTCTCTGTTAATTGTTACTCTAGGAGAAATATGTTACTCTAGGAGAAACAGAGGGTTCTTGTACATACCTAACAGTTTGTTAAATAATGACTAGAAATGCGTGATATAGCATTGACATTTCTTAATTTTTGAGAGTTTCCAACAAGTAGTATTTTTAAACAAAGGAAGACAAGAAAAATCCTGTATTCATTTAGAACAGCAGCTCTCACTCTGTGCTAAACACTGACAATCTAGTTTAACACATCAAAAGTCACCAGTTTTTATACCTGTGTCTGTCCTGGTTCCTACAGAAAGTTTCTATAGCAGTGCCAGCAGGTCCTCACAATACTGATGTGGCATGTAGCAGAAGGAGATTTTCTACTTTTGTAGATACACAACCTCTTTGGGCAATATAATCTACACTGATAAAATCTCTCTCCTGTCAGTGTCCACAGGGAAGATTTTTTCCAGCCTAATTTTGGCTGCTAACAATGTGAATTTTTCATACTGAAGCCAATATAGCTGTTCTGGAAGAACATTGTCAGCCAGGTCCAGCCTCCATAAATCAGAGTGTGCCGAGCCAGCATTAGCTGAGCATCTGAATGGGGGGGCAGAAGATGCCTTTGGGCATTGCTCTGCCTCTTTGCAAGGCATCCAGGAGACTGAAAGTGAAACTTGTCCATGGGAGCTGGATTCGCACCACGTTTTCATTCCTAGTGGCACAGCATGGGGCTGGCAGAGGGCTGGTGGGCAGAGCAGTGACAGACAGAAGTAGTGAGTCCTCAGGAGGGAAAAGGTATGAGAACACAAGGCAGAAGCCTGAGAAGAACAGCCATACCCATGTATACACTTGTAAATGACTGGTATTTTAGCTGGGTTTTCCTAAAATATAGCATGCACAAGCCACATGGGTTGTAGTGCTGGCACCAGCCTAGGAACAAGAGGGAGCACCGATTTCAAAGTGAGTGGCCCAGTGAAGCCCTTTGGTCTAGGGTCAATCCCTAACCTTTGTCTCTCATTAAAATATCGTTCAAGTGCTAAAAACGTTCTTCCCACTGGTTATATCATTATGAATGTTTACCCTGCCAGTACCTGGAAAAAATTGCTCTCTGAGGTAGAGCCAAATACCATTACTAGATCTGCGAAAGATTTGACAGTGAAATTAATTAGTTAATCTTTGTAAAGTGCTTTGAAGATGAAGAGCTCACTGTGAGTTTTAGGTAATGTTATTATAGGTTAGTGAGTCATTTTGTAAATTTAAGGCAGAGGGGTCTCTTTTACAATGTCTTATAGCGTGGCCTTCACCATGTCTGTGCGGCTGGCCGGTCTTGTCCTGTTGCCTCCTGCACCCTTCCCCCTGCCTGCATTCGTGTGCTGCCTATAGTCCTCTGGTGCAAGCTGTGCGGGTCAGGGACTGGGCGGTTCTAAGGGCAGATTTGCTTTGGGCAGTGGGAATCTGCTGCTAAAAATTGCTTTCAGCAAGTTCACTCCTTGCCGTTGCTGCCCCTCTTTCCTGGGAAGTTTGCCATTGGAGCCTGTTTTGGCAGGCGGGTACTTCTCCGCTGCCTGAACAGACTCGGACCCCAACGTCCCCAGTCTCCTGCAAAAGGGTGGCCCAATCCACTCTGGCTCGCTGCCCTGGGCCCCACCTGGATGTTCTCTGATCTGCTTGTGAAGCTCATGGTTGGTATTAGGTCAGGGACTTTCCTCCTGCTCTGTGTTTGTGCAGAATACAGCACACTAGTTCCCCACCAGACTCTGAGATATTGCTGTAATGCAGGTAATAAATAATAACAACCTTTAAACCTCTAGTGCAAATTACAGCCTCATGCAACACCTACATAATTTTGTATAATATTAGCACAGTAACTACCTTGGGAGAACTATATTCAGATAAGAGAATACACAATAATAATCCTTCCATCTGAAATCAAATGGAATTGTCTAAATGCCTACAGCTCCTTTTCTGCCACCGTGTTTTTTAAAGAAAAGAAGGAACACAGAAGGGAAGCAAGAATGTGAGATAAATAACCAAAGACAAAAGGAAAAAAAAAATACTAAAGCATAATAATGATGTAATTTCTCTTCTGTAATACACATAAATTCTTCTTATGTCTGAGTCCCCCTTGCATCTAGCACTCCATGATTACACTGGAGGTGATGAGCCCTCTCCCAGTGTTTATAATCTGAGGTTCCAATCTTGCAAACATTTACATGCATGGTTAACTTTATGCACACAATTAGTGCAATTGAAGTCATGCCACTTGCAAGACAAGATGCAACAAGTGAGTGTATCAAACACTAGGTGGGAAGAGGGCGGCAGACAGATGAAGGGTAGTAATGATAAGATCATGTGGTTACCTGGGCTAACTCTGCACGCTCAATGACTCCAAATGCCTTTTTTATTTTTGAATCATCACTTAAAAAGATTTCCCTGTCACTCTATAACTGCTTGTTGTGACTCAGAAAATGCTGGGCTTACTCATGTTCATATAATATGTAATTAGTGGACTTTTTCATTTTCTCTTCATAGAAATGGTATCTCTCCACCACTAACTAACCCTACTTTAAAAATAAGAAAAAAAATGACCCCAAGCCTTTCTCATTTACTGCTTTCCTTCTCTGTTTGTGTATGAACCTCCCCCTCTAGATACCTTCTCCAAATGAGCATCTTCTAGTTTCCTGAGGCTTTTCTTATCTTCGTTGCAGCTGTCCAAGAGTCAAGATCTGAGGAACAGGAAGGCAGACATCTCATTGACCAAATATAGCAGACACCCCTTACATTCAGGGCTCTGGGGTTGTGAACCACACGAGGGCTGCTCTTGACAACATCCTGGCCTCAATCCGTCCCTCCTGGCTCTTACCAATCAACACCACATGGGGAAGCAGACTGTGAAGTCTGGCAGTGCCAAAATTACTGGGACATCTGGACCAGCCAGGAAGGGAAAACCAGTGTTTTTCAAGGACCACTTTACTTTCACATTTCCTAGCTCTCTGGAGAGATGGGACAGCCCTTTTGACAGCTAAATCTCTCCTTCTTGGAAGATCTTCTAAAAATGCTGTTGCCCCATAGACTGCCGTGGGAGGCTTTGCAAAGTCAGATTTAGAAAAGTCACACTATGCCACTCCACACACGCTGCTGGATACTCGAGGCACCTTTGTGGAGCAGGGAACTGTTCAAAGTTGGATGGACTTGGGAAGACAATTTAGTTTACACGTAACATTGTTATCACATAAATTAGAATAATTATCACATTTGTGTTGTATTTTCATGATATTTGCTTCACTTAAATTGTTGTTATAAAATAATTTTATGAGTTATGTTGCTATACTCTGCGGCGATGTAAGGGAGTTTTCTGAACTCAATGGTGAGGCCATGTGATTTAATTGCCACACTATTTGTTAATTAGTCTGGGTGAAAATGCCAGCACCTGAGTGTGTTTGGAGAGTGGGCGGTGAGAATGTAGCTTTGTGTGAAGTAGTTCCAAATGCCAGAGAACTTGAATTTGTGGTTCTGATTTCTTGATGTTCTTACTTCTTTAGCTCTACCAGCCAAATAGCTAGCATTTAAAGTTTTCACCCGCAGAACTTTTCTTGTGTATCTTATGCATCTGAGTGGAGGAATGTTGATCTGATTCATCACTGGATCACATCTTGCGTAGTGCAAGTGGGTTTGGATCACTCTCAGACCAGAGAGGCAGCATTTTATGCCACGCTGCAAAAGTTTAAATGACTCCAAACCGGGGGGGCACGACTGGTCCCCTCAGTGTCTGGCTGATGTGGAGCAATTTGCTTGGTATCAAAGGTAGACTTGAGTCCATGTAGTCTCAGGGTACCTTGCAAAATCTTCATATAGTCTTGGTCCTGTAGCAGAATCTGTTCAAGGCAGATACACCAGACAGCAAAGATACGCTCATGCATAGTTTGTCTTAGATATGGGTAATGATGTATAATAACATTGGCTTTTTCAGAGACATGAAGCACTGTTAATGAAGCTTCTGATGGGGCCAAAGGAGCTATAGGTCATTTCCCAGGCGTTGATCTGGTTGTAAGAAGGAGCAGCCACAAGGCTGTCAGTCTTCTCACTATTAAGGTGTCCAGGCCTCAAGCTGCCAGTTATGTTTTATGTTATGTGTGTTATTTCTGGGCTAGCAAGTTTAAAGTTCAAACATCAGATGAGTTTTGTATTTCAGGGAGCAGTAAGGGGATGCCGTACTCTCATGTTCTTGCTGATGTTACAATGCAGACTACAGCAATCTGTGAGCTGGCAGAGTCACCCACAGCTTTTAAACAGCATGGATGAGAAAGTAGCCATGCTTCTGCTATGTTTTGGAAATACAGGATAAAACACTCCCTACATAATACATGTTTTGATGACTTCAAGGCTTAAGGAAGACAAACGGATCTAGAAAGGATCCTGAAAGGATCCCTTTGCTGCATCATAACAGACAAAGCAACAGCCTGGCAGGAGAATAACTTCAGAGCAAGGAAGTAACTAACCCAGTGATGGACTGACGGCTCCTTTGGTGCAGTCCAAGGCTACAGGAAAGATCGATTGGCTCAGTACAAGACGAGGAAAAAGTCCTACTTGCCAGCAGTCCCTGTCTAGCTGAGACCCAAACTGGTTACGCACAGATGTTAATCACACAGGGGGAATGCATGTGTATACACTGGGGTTTAGCTGGCTCTGGTTTAGTTTTCCTGAGTTACTATTTTCAGCCCAACAACCCACCATAAATGTTTGTCAGAAAGACATGGCTAAAAAAATCTCTCTAAAATACGCATTACAGCCATTTTCTTATATCCAGAAGACTGATCTTCCTTTTAGCAAGCGGGTAAACCCTGCGTCCACATCATCATTGTCTTCTGCTCTGTTGACCGTTGATAGCAACAGTAAAGATGACATAAAAAGGAGGGAGTTGCCTGTGCTAGCAGGTGGGAAGACTGCTGAGTTCTGCACTACCCTAAAGGTAATTATTTCACTGTCATTTCAGAGCAGAGTCTGCTTATATGAGAGGGAAACTGCAAGTCACCTGTGCTTAATATCTAAGTTCACATTAATTTATACACAGTGGGCTGAACCGTGCCCTCATTTATATGCATGCTGCCCCACAGTGATTATGCAAGAGGAACTGAGTGGAGAATTTGATCTAGTGTGATTTCAAAAATAGCACTATGAAGTAAAGTTAGTATAGATGTGGAGGAAGTAAATCCGCAGAAGAACATAACCTAGGGTGTAAACTAGCAAGTCTGGGTGATGATGCTATCAGTGAAAACTCAGCACCTGGACGGGGTCCCTGTCCAAACAGCAAACTCTCCCAAATATGTTCCAGTCCATCACATGTATGCAAAGCCACCAGTGGTGAGGAAAGGCAGGATGCCCCTGGGCATCAAGAGCCCTCATGGGCTAAGGAGTAGAAGAGGAGGGAAGAAATAGGCTGTTTAATCACCCTGCAGATAAGATAATTATGGTTCAAATTCAGGAGTGTAAGGTAAAAATTCACTGTATACATGAAACTAAAACTGTTTTATTTCAGGAAGGCTGGCAGAGTGTTTCAACAGCTTCCTGTGGCTTAGCTGCTATGACACAGCAGGAATAACCTTTCTTCTGTCTGGGTTTTAGGAAGTATTATGTTTCATCCTTGCTGAGTGACCTGCATTTCACAGGTCAGATGTAAAAATTGTCCAAGAGTCTATTCTCTTGCCCCTCAGCATGTTGGGGGTTCATTAGAAAGAGCGGCTGGCGCAGGGTGTACCTGGCACTCAGTGCTCATTCACCGTTCCTTGATCACAGTGCTGCCCACATCCCCGTGTGTCTGATCACTAGCCAAGATGAAAGCCAGATCCAATACCTTCAGAAAGAGGATCTCTTCCTTTCCCTTCGTGTCAGCCTAAGTGGTTCTCCCTTGACCCCACAAGCGTGGGGCAGTGCAGGGAGCTAGCCAGCCAGACCTCCTGCTGCATCTGTGACACGGGTGCAAGTAGTACCGCCGGGCAGAAAATGGTTCCGTTCCTAATAGCGACTCTTGCTCCTCCTTGTGTCTGTTACTCAGTGCCAGCAAGAGCAGCGACTGTTAGGGATAACAGTGCCTAGAAAAGCTCAGGGTCTTCTATTAACAGGCGGCTGTGAAAAAACAGCATTAACCTCAGCCTTAAATTTTTCTGGTTTTCTGTGATGTTTCTGTTAGGGCCTCAGGTAAAACAAAGTCATTGAACTGCCATTCTGATGGCAGGGCTGATCATGAGATTTTGAGTCACATATCCAGCACTGTGACTCCATCACAATGACAAGTGATGGTGCTTCATAGAGTATTTCTTATGGGTACTGTGCTCAGATAATACTTCTGCTACGGTGTGCTACATCATTTCCAATTTGGAAATATCCTGATGGTGGAATACTACTTCTTTTCCAATCTTTCCTTATTCCTGGATGCATAATTAGTTTTTATAGGGACATAATGACATGGTAGCTTATACATAATTATAATGTGTAAAGTTTGTAAAATTAAAAAAAAATCCTTTAAAATAACTTGAGAAATAGCAGCAGAGCATTGAGACAATTTTGCATGTTGCCAAAGGTACTTTCATGAAATTGAGGAACAACCATGAGAACATGGGCTAGAAGTTGAATATTTCCTATTCCAGTATCACTGTAAAACCATAGAGAGGGAGCTTTACCGGCTTTCAGGTTCAGGACTTGTCCTTACAACTGTGTATCATGAACTACATACTAGCTATGCAACAGCTTTAACACAGAGATCACACTGTGTTTTTCTTCGATATAACTCACAAATGGCCTAAGAAATGGTAGCTGTAATTCTGCAAACACTGAAACACATAGGGAAAATGAAATTATTTAACTGAAGATTCAGAAGAATACTGCTGCCAGAGTTGAGGGGTTTTGCCAGCAACTCTTTTGGCATTTGGAAAAACAACTGTTTTTTAAAAAATGTTAAAATTACTTATAATTTGGAATTTTTTTGGTTAGTAGCACCTAAAAATCAGAGAGATTGAAAATAAATATTTTCATTATGTTACAACATTTCAAGTGATCTGATTACGTTTTTCTTGCTAAGAAAGGGGATAGCTTTCAAAAACCCCAAATTCATTTCAAACTGGACTGTCATCCTCAACAAGCACAAATATTCATTCCACTAATGCCTCTGTGATGTAGCTGTGGTTTTGAATTGATTATCATTCCTGGTTTTCTGTGGATATTTAGGGTTATATGTCCTTAACCATGTAGACGGGTGTTTGCAGGACTTCTTTAAAAACTCCTGAGGTGACTTGTTCCTGATGAGCTGTGCAGGAGTTGGGCATCTAGAAACCTCTGAAAATCTCTCTGCCTGTTTACACTGGAAGGACATCAAGACATTTAAAGATCTGCTTCTAAGGATGGGATTTATCACATCTAGCACTAGCCACCAAAAAGACACGTGTCTCACCTCAGCAAACTATCTCGCTGACATCCTGGAGGGGAGCTCAGCCCTGTCAGAGGGCAAGGCAGCCTCCTCACGAAAGGCACCCAGCTCAGGACATGGTCACTTGCTTCATGGAGGTTTCTGACTCTTTCCACTGACCCCAGGGGCAGCTGAGATCCATGGCTTAGATGACATGCTCAGCTTTTAAGAGACCTAATCTATGGGAGATTAATCCAACACTAGGGTGAGGTATGATACTGGAGTTGTAAGTACAATACTGTTATAGGCAGATGTAACTCATAGCTAGCACTGCCTGCATCTATATTTTAGGCACTTTTTAAGTCAAAACTTATAGGGTTAGGAGCCAAATTCACTGACTTTTATTCTTCTCATTGACCTTGATCCAGTTAAAACCTGTAGAGGAGATACACAGTGCTAAAACCAAAAACTCCCAGTCAAGGCAAACTCCTAGATACTGAAGGTTTTGCATAAGATCAGTATGGGAGCTTCAGGCAGGTAAACAAGTCACAAGGTAGCTTACGTGTGTAAAATTACTGCGGCTCTCTTGAATTAAGTCCAACTCATCTCTTTTTTTATATCAACATAGGGCGCCATAGGCCCAGGGCTGTGCTTATGCTTTTCCAGCATAAGCATTTTTCTGTATGCAAAAGCTCCATCTGACCAGAATGTTATGAATACAATTTCTAAAGCTTTGTGAGATCCCTGGGTTAAATGCAATGCATAAATGCAAATGGTACTATTTAAGCTGCTGCACTACTAAAAGTGGAACTCTGATGATACCCAAATATAGGTTTGATAATTATTTGATATGATGGATCGGTTAACAATTGTCTTGCGCGTAGTCAACAGCCTAAATTTGCTACACCCTGGTCTGTACATTTGGGGTTAGGTCTCCTCCTCACCTTTCCTGGAATGCCAGCTATGATGAGCAAGCTATTTTCAGTTTCTTCTTAGGAAGCTGCCTTTGGACCAGTTCCTACACTACTTAGCATTTTGCCTGAGTAGCAAATTCAGGATCTGGCCCTAGGAAATCTGTTTTCTTGGCACTTTGAGCCAATTCCTTATTAGCGTAGTTACGTCTAATAATCTGCTATGTGCTGTCTGCAGTGGCCTGTGTAGGAACATCTATGAAGATGGAGCTGTTGTGACACTTATCTCATGAAAGAACCTCTCCAGTTCTTCACTTTGAAGGTCCACTGAAAGGTGTGTCTGTGATGACACATCTGCTCTGGTATTTTTTTTTCTTCTTTCTCATATAGAAAAGTACCATGATAAGTTCTTGTCACTCTGCCAGGATGTCACTTGATACATGTAGAGGAGAAACAGTTTAAAGCTACTTGACTAACAGCTTCCTCTGTCAAATATGACATTAGAGTTATGATTGTCTCTTTTTTATCTCCTCACTTTGATGACAGGCTTATCTGAGGTAGTGAGACAAAGAGCGGAGTTGATTCAGCCTACCATGCTGTGCAGGTGAGAGTTTTGAGATCAAGTACAGCTGTTCGAAGGGCAAGCCCTAGTGCTGAATGACATCTGCTTTCATCAGGAGCATGGCTTGTTTCTTCTTTTTCTTTTTCTTTTTCTTTTTCTTTTTCTTTTTCTTTTTCTTTTTCTTTTTCTTTTTCTTTTTCTTTTTCTTTTTCTTTTTCTTTTTCTTTTTCTTTTTCTTTTTCTTTTTCTTTTTCTTTTTCTTTTTCTTTCTCTTTTTCTTTCTCTTTTTCTTTCTCTTTCTCTTTTTCTTTCTCTTTTTCTTTTTCTTTCTCTTTTTCTTTCTCTTTCTCTTTCTCTTTTTCTTTCTCTTTTTGTTTCTTTCTGTCCTTCCTTCCTTCCTTCCTTCCTTCCTTCCTTCCTTCCTTCCTTCCTTCCTTCCTTCCTTCCTTCCTTCCTTCCTTCCTTCCTTCCCTCCCCTTCCTTTCTTTCTTTCTTTCTTCCTTTCTGACAATGCCAAGAAATCTGACTGAGGCTTAAGGAATGTACAACTTAAATATAAAAATATGGCAGCTTGTGTAATAATGTCAGTCTGAGCTACTGGATCCTTCTGATATTCTTAGATTACATCAGATGCTCCTTTTAGAAAATCAAATGTGTTATTGCTGATTCTGGTCAGAAGGAGTGAATCTGTTTACCAAACCCATGTGTGTGGATCTGAGAGTGCAATGTATCACACTGACTGTAATACTGCATGGAATATTAACATTTTTGATTTGTTGCTAGAAAAGAGCTGCAGATTGCTCAGCACGGTGCTTTTCAATAAGTGTTTGCCAAGATCATGCTTTTCACCATTTTTTGCAGAGCAGTGTGATATTCCTTCCTTCTCTCTTTCCCTTCCCCCATCACTCACTGCCACTCTACCCCACTTCTCAAAAGCAATTGTTAGATTAGCCCACTCTCCGAACGCCCTCAGATAATGCACGTTATTGTGACATTTGACATGTGGCAATTTTGAATTTCCCAGAATACTCACATATGCAGATGTAGCATGAGGTTTTGCAAAAAAAGTGCTCAGCCTTTATTACATGAACAAAATCTCCCATGTAAGCAAGCAAAGAGGTATGTGCTTATCCAGGTATTTATCTATGCCTGGAGGTATTTGAAGTGTGTGAAGGAGTGCAGGGTTTGTACATGCACTGGTTGGACTATACATACATGTTATTAAAAGCTGAATGTACCTAGGGCTCTCTCACTTACTCTGCCTATCCAGGAGAGGATATATTTATTTTTAAACTTCAGGTCTTCTTGCATTCCCTGAACAGAACAACCTGACTTCTTCCTTAGCCTTTTCTTTCTAGTTGTCAGCTATGTCAGAAACATAATCTCTTCCAGAACTGTCAACCATAAGGCTACATTCATGCTTTTTATTATTTCCTCTTACTTTTCCTCAAAGACCATTCAGGCAATCAAACTTCCTGGAACTGAGGGTTACTGGCCATGTGATGTTGGAAAGTCTTGAGGATAAAGACATTACTTTTCTATAATAAACATGCCAGCCAGGTCTCTGTAGACGTGCTTTTCCAGTATGGTTTTCCCACCATCAGAAGACACTGCTTTTTCTGCCATGAAACGCGTAAGAGTATAGGAGTTTATCTTAGGTGAAAACAATCATTCATGTCAGCCAGTAAAGGCCCTGGAAATAAGAAAAGTATTTGTAGCCACTACAATATTCCAGTATATGGTACTTTGGCAGCTATTGATTGATATTCACTGAAACCTAGAGACAGTAGGTTCTATTAATACCAAATCTACCTAATAATATCTATTAATATTAAACCAGGACTGAAAAAATCATCTGAAGAAGCCCAGTAAAGTCAGAGGGCTTGGAAATATTATAGCAATGTCTAATGTTTATACAAATACCCATTGAATGAAATTGAAAGAAAAAGTGCTGACAATTATCCGCTTCTATATATGCATTACAACATTATTATGGACCTGTTGTATTATAACAAACTTACGGACAGATACACTTGAGGAAGAGGTGTGTTAGCAACATGCTCTTACCCAGATCCCACCCTTCAGGTCATGAAAGGGGGAGCCCTATAGTCCATGGGGTCCTGTCCTCAGTTTGAAGGACACTAGTACAATATGCCATAACTTCCAGCTCATGCAAAGCCACTGAATGTAAAGGGATATAAGAGAAGCGTGTGTCCTGTTCTAAAATTCCTTGGAGCAAGAGCATCTGGCTAATTTCATTTTATTTTAAATGAGAACCCAAGTGAGAATTCACCTCATAGTACTGCAGTAAGACAGACTTGCAAGGTGGTTAGGTGTCTAGAGCTACAGATAACCAGCTCAACACCATTTCCATTGAAATTTGAGGCATTGGGTGTCTAGATGCTTTTGAAAAATCTCAGTATGCCTCTGTTTGGCCCTCTCAACATCTAAATATCTTAAAAAAATCTGTCCCCTTCTCTCCTCTTCCAACAGAGGCAATGAGATCCTTTCATTATTAAAGCCAGGGTGGTAGCTAATTGCTATTGAGGAACTTTTCACCGTGGCCAAAACCACCAAAACAATAACAAGCAATAAAAATCTAATAATCCAAGTGATCAAATGTGTATTGAATAATTCTTCTGAGAGCACAGTACAAATAGAAAAATTCTGGGCATGCGAAAGAGAGTGAAAGATTAAAAACCTAAATGAACACAGAAAATGTCTGTCATGTCAGATACATCAACTCTGTCAGTCCAATACATACACTTAATTAAAATGGTTCAACCATCTGTCCAAAAGGGTGCATGGGAAAACTTTAATTGATTGTCTCAGTTTTTCTGAGTGATCAGGAAATAGGGCTAAAGCTAGCTCTCCTGGAATGGATTTAAGAATTATAAAACTGACAGTTGGAGAATTTTCTGCTTTAGCTATTTTAATCCTCTCTCATTTTTCTTCACAACTTTGATAGAACTGGATGATTAAAAAATATAGGAGCATCTTAAATACTGAGATGGCAGGTGAATCATGTCCCTTGGTAACAGCCAGGCCTTGTGCCTGAGGGGCAATTTGCTGTGAAGAAGGGTAGGTGTTTTCCTGCCCTCCCTGGAGGATACTGTGGAGGAGCAAAGGCAGCTTTCATTTTCTGCTGGGGCTCTCCAGGAGCTCAGTGAACAGAAGCAGCTGAGAGGACATGCAGAATTCCTCACTGCCTTAAATTGCCTCACCCACCTCTTGACCAGGTCTTTGCTCTGTAAAAAGATGCAAAGTCAGAGTTATATTCAGCTGGGTGTAGCCACCACCTCACCTAGAGCTGTGCCTGGGATGAGATTCAGCTCCTCTAACTTCAGCTGTCTAAAAGGTACCTGGTCTAAGCTGGTCACTTTATGACATCAGTGATAGAAAGGCCCCTCTAGAAGGTGGTTGAAACTGCTTTCTGAAGGTGTCTGTCCCCATAAAGCCAGCGGGAAGAAGCTGGTGGCTCCAAAAAGACATCAAGTCCATATAATTGTTTTCCCTAAAAGACAAGTTGTAATCAACCACTGAAGGCAAGAGGCCTTCATCCATGCTAAGAACTTCATGGTCACTGGTTTCCCCAGCCCAGACTCCTCCTGCTTGTTTTTTCCCAAATTCAGTCTTGGGATTACAGTGTAAGGTGGGTTGTTTATCTCCTTTGCAACCTCCATTGCCCTCTGCCATTTACCTCCAAAAGATCATGTTCTTCTAGCAGCCATCCTCCCAGAAATGTCCTGAAAGAAAATTTGACCAGCTCCAGGGGAAAAGTGTTATAGATTCTTCATACAGAAACATCTGTATGAGAAGAAAATAACAGTGGCTATTCTCTCTTGCTTCTAGGAGAATGTTTGCCAGGTAGCCGAAGTCTCTCCAGCTGATACTGTATTGTCATCCACAAGCCTCTGAAAAGACAACTTCCACTGACGAGGGTGAAGAAAAGCCTCCATAGAGCAATCACTGAGGCAGGGATAGCTAAGAGTAGGAGCAATCCCTTCTGTAATCACCCCCTTAGGCCCTTCAAAACCAGGATGGCGAGAACTCAAACCCTTATCCAGGGCCCTCTCACCATCCTCTGTGCTGTTATCATGGCTGCCTACTCTCACCAAGACACACTGGCTCCAGCGGTATTTTATATTCCTTGTTGTGGGAAGAGGTTTATGCCTACCCATTGCTTCACTAACAGCTAGAGGAGATGGCTGAGCAAGTTGAGCAGTGGTAGGAGCAAAAGGAGTACTCCTTCAGCCTGCTCAGTAGCCTCAGGAAATAGCACAGTTGGGGCACACCCTGCTCAAGCAGCAGGGTGGGTGGGAACTGAGCTTAAGAAGTCTGTCTCTATCGTTTTAGACCACTAGCAATCTTCCAGTATGTTCATTTCTTTGCAAAATGGACAGACCTCAGGAACCTTTCGTACATGTCTATGAACTGGAAGCAGTCACAGCAGCTGGTTAACAGGTGCATGCATCAGTCTACTGGTGGGAAGTGTATGTGATGGCATTGCATGGGGAGTTTCTGCAAGTTGAAATACACACCAACACTTCCCCAAGTGCATTGGGAATTCAGCTGTCTGTGGCTCTCTGGTTCAGGACTTCAGGTCCATGAAGAAGTTTTAAACTTTGGTATGTGTGTGTGCAGGGAGTTCAGCAACTGGCTGATGCCAGGTGACTGAACACATGCTGAAAATAACCAGTGATCAGAGCACTTTCAGAGTTGTTCTTCTGCTGTGAGTTACAGAGATCTTTTTTTATAAGCTAGTCTAGCTTGTAAAGTCTAGCTGCAAAAGTGTTGCAGAATTCTAGGGAGATAGCAGTCAGGTGGAAAGCTTGTGGGGGAAGTAAGGAAGTAAGAGTCATGAACTGAGAGGTATGCTGGGCTTGCTTCTCTGATGCTCCGAGTGCTGTCTTTTGATGTTACTGACCTGCCCTTGGTCCTGCCTCTAGCCTCCCCACCCATTCTCCCCTCTTCTCCCACCATCCACCCCTGTTCCTCCTCACTCCCAAGCTGAGATCCCTGCCCTGAGCGCAGAACTCTGCCCTGTCCCGAATGACCAAACCATCCCTGGTGTTGCTATCAAATGAATCATAGAATCATAGAATGCTTTGGGTTGGAAGGGACCTTTAGAGGTCATCTAGCCCAACCCCCCTGCAGTGAGCAGGGACAGCTTTAACCAGATCAGGGTGCTCAGAGCCCCGTCCAACCTGACCTGGAATGTTGCCAGGGATGGGGCCTCTACCACCTCTCTGGGCAACCTGTTCCAGTGCTTCACCACCATCACTGTAAATAACTTCTTTCTAATGTCTAGTCTAAAATGAGGGCAAAGCCATGAGTGTGTCTTTTACCAGTGCCCATGCCCCATATCTTACCATCCACTCTATGTCTTTCTCATCTAGGACTCCACGAACAAACCCCACCATCTTCCTGTCCACAGGCTCTCTCTCCTTATGCTGTTCACTGCACCAAAGGCCAAGATGTGCACCCACCCAGAGAGCAGACTTGGGTGCAGATTAGACATTTTGTCTGTGTTTGACAAAGGGCAGCTTCCACTCCTAACACCAGACTCTATGCCTGTTGCACTGTCCCACCAGCTCTCAGTGACAGTCCAGTTCCTCGTGAAATGTTTTTTTCCTTGGTGGCCTTTTCCCAGTGGGGTCACATTATTTATTTGTGTTCACTGAGGCAAACCCTTATCTTCTTGCCACATCGAGCTTGATGTATTATTATCCTAAACTAATTTTCTCATTTAATTTCAGGAATATAATTGTGTGATTTGTTTGAAAGCTCCTGTTTCCATTGACAGTAGCTATTGCTTGCTGTAAATTATATTGTATTATGATATCTCATTTTTAATGACAAAAAATAAATTGTCACCATCCCGGTCTTCTTTCTGGTATACTGATTTAGTAGTTAAGTTCTGTGGGTAAACTGAGGAGAGTTTACAAGAAGACATATCATCCTTAATATTTAAAATACACTTTAAGGTGAATGACTAATTGTGTGGGAATAATGTCTTCTGTATGTTTGCATTATAGCTCTATGATCAAAGACGGACTTCTAAGATATAATCTAAGCTCACTTAAATCCTAATGAGAAATTACATGGGAATGTTGGTATTTCAACAATCCACAAGAGTAGGTGAGCTCAATTATCCCAATGTCATAAGGGATTTGTTTGGATAATTGAGACTTTTGACCATTGAGACAATGTTCATTTTAACTAATAGACATGCAAGGATAAATCTGTATTTTGAGGAAGAGGGAATTGTGGACAGCTATGGCTTTGGATAATCAAGTTGCACTGTAAACCCAGTTTGGATTCCCATGGATCCTTGTGGTTAATAAATAAGTAACAAGGCAGGCCTGGAACTCCTCTGAGGGATTCATCAATTGGTTCATAAACACGATCAAGTTAGTACAGAGATAAATGGCTCCACCTGTTACCCAGCCCTGCAAAATTTATCAACTCAAGATTACAATCTCTTTGCCTATCCTTATGATGAAGTTCATAATTATGAAAAAATGTATCATATATTACTCGCAAGTCAAAACAAATACTATTCCTTAGATTAGTGGACCAGCACAATTACACAAGTCTGCCTAGTACTTTCTCCTTGAATTAATTAACAGGGTGCGAAAATGTACTAAATTCTTTGTAAGGGTGAAGTCTTTTTACACTTGCTAAAGACATTGTTATCTTTCCGGGCCTCTCTGAGCCAAATGAGGTATTGGGGCCAGCTGGACAAGATTCACTCCATGCTCCCATGGTTTCAGAGTCATCCCAAGATAATAGAAAGCATGGAGATGGGAGCAGAGATATGGGCAAAGAGCTCACTGTGTTTCTATCTGAAGACTGTGAAAATAGGTCAGGTAGGTTTGTTTGTCTGTTAACAAAGTCTGTAAGAGTTTTCCCATTTCTTCTTTAGGAGAAGGCTCTTCTTGTAAAACCTAATAACATCTGACTGCCTGAGAGAATAAGGCAATGGCTGAAATCTTTAAAAAGATGTGTGATTGTGTGTAACTGCAATTTTTAAGAGTATCTTAGGATCACAGTTCTCACTGAATGTTAGTAAAGGCTGTGTTCACAGTTCACCTCAACATTTCTGAAAACTCCACTTTAATTAATGAAGATTTTAACATCCTCTATTAGTGTTGACAAACCAACAGTGTAGAGAACGGAACAAATCACAGAAAAATGAAAAACATCTTTCTGCCACTCTATAAATCTATGGCACTTGCACATCTTGTGTACTGCATGAACTTCTGGTAACTCCCTGTCTAAGGTAATAAGAAGAGGAATACTAACTGCTGGAAGAATGAAACAGCTTGCATGCAAGCACAGACTGAATAGACAAGGTGCCTTTAATTTGGACAAAAAAAGATAAAGAAAGGATATGATAAGAGATCTAAACATCCATGAATGCTGTGAAGAACATAAAGAGGAAATGATTCACTATTTTCATAATGGCAGCAAGTTCAAAATTAAAAAAGGAAGAACTTTTTTGCACTATAGAACAGTACTAACCTGTTGCTACAGGATGTGGTGGAGCATGGAAATGCGGTGGGTTCAAAAAGGCTAGAAAAATTCCATATGAAACAAAATAAGAGTAGTGGCTATTAAAAATTATGATCCATGTACAAATCTCATTAATGGAGACCTTTATCTATTGATTGCCAGAACTGGAGATCAGATGACATGGTAGCATTACGTTGTACTTTTTTTCTTAAGCACTTTCCTGAATATCTACTCCTGAATGCTGTTGGAGGTAGCAGAATACCTTTCTGACCCTGTGGCTATGCCTACAGTAGTAAACTAGACAGGCCAGGACACAGGCAGGAGGGCTGTCATAGTTAATTTATCAGTTTAGTCCCTGGTATGGGTTTGACCCATGCCAACCATGAGAAAATTGTCTTACCAAGAAAATGCGCAGGGATAGTTTGGGTTGTACAGGCCAGCAGTTATTTACAATGTGCAGTTTCAACATGGCCACCTGCTTTGGAGGTAAGACTCTACCTTCATGGAAAACAAGCTAGGCAGGGCTAGTTGGCCTCAGGGTGCAGAAATGGTCTCTATACAGCTTAATTTGGTAGCATAAGTGTAGACAGTATGGCTGTCCTCACATGACTAACCTCAACAGAGGATCCTGTAAAACAGTGTGAAGGAAGCCTCTGAATGTGACCTTCTGAAGTCTTCTTTCATAAACGTGAATTTCAATGGGAAGTAGAAGATGTCACTGATAAGTGAGTCCAGAGATTTTAGTCTATAGACAGGTGACCTCAGAATCCTTAAGAAATGAACAGATTTCAGGAGATAAAATCAATGAAATGTGAGTGCCTCATGAAGAAGGCGGCAGCAAAGGGCTATTTAGAACTTGTGCCATGTTTTTCATAAAGAGTAGGAAAATAGATGAGTCCTGAACACCTCTTCAAATTTCTTCCCTGAATCAGTATGAAATCACAATTAAAATCACAATGGATTGACCATGGATTCATTTGGCTCCATGGTATAAGGCTCAGAAATTACCAGGGGCAGTATATGGCACAGCGCCTGTGCCACACTTGGAATTAACTAGCTGAATTTGATTTTGCATTATGTACCACTACACTATTAATAATATGGGCAGACATGTTAGACAGGACTTGTTCCCACTTGATTGATCTTGGCTTTATACTATTTTGGAAACTAAGTACTTTAACCTTTACCCCATTGCAGCTTGGTGTGATGTAATAGTAGAGCTCCTAAGTGCATTTCTTGTCAGAAGCATCTTAAATCATGCACAACTTAATCAAGTTATTAAAAAATAAAATTTCTTCTCTTGCTTAGTCTATTTTCCATCCTCAATCACTGAGGTCCACTAGTAGGAGTCAATCATATTAAGGAGCGATTGGCATCTTGCCTTAGTTTGCCTCATGGAAGCGCAGCCCACCTTCTCTGGGTGTGCTTTTTGGTGGTCTGGTCAGCCACACTGGATTGCAGCAACAGGCTAGAGGCATCACTGGAATTCCTAGGGTCATATCTGGGACTCTTCCCCCTACAATGTTACTACAGACTCCCAAAGGCAGAGTTTGGCAGGGAAGAGGGGAATGGCTGGGGATTAGCAATGACACAGTCACAAAGAAGTCCTATTTTCTTTCCATAGTCTGCGTGAAGAAATCAGTGTTCCACCAGTGGGCTCTGTTTTTTGACTCACTTTTAGTCCTTCAACTTCCATACTGCTTTTCTTCTAAGGTGACCACACCATAGATCACATTCTGCAACATCTCATTCACTCTTTATGAAGGGCCATGGAGGAGTATATTCAGATCACATGCAAGGGCACTTTGCATTGGAATTGCTACCTTCATTGTCACCTACGTTCAAGAGATCGATGAGGCAGACTACCTTGCCAATCTGCCAGAGTCTGGATCCTTGTCCACTCAACTCGGAGAGACAGACACAAATTCTGAGTTCTGTATTTAACCTAGGTGATCTGGTCACAACCTCTACTTCTCTCTGGAACCTGAATAGGGCATGATATGTCCTTTTCAATTCATGATTAATGGTGTATCTTAACTTTCTGGCTTGCATTCAAAATAATGCTTTCTATGCCAGATTTGCCCCTTTTCTGTTCTAGTCCATTAGGTCATAGTGGAGTATATGCCTCACCCTGGAGATGGCATCATTAGTTTCCACTCTGGGGTCTGTAAGAAGCTCATCAGCTGAAGGCACTAGATACTATTAAGCCTTCAGTTGTCATGGCTACCTTCCTTCCACCTCACTCATAGAACTGCCTTGGGAGCTTTAATGGAGAAGACACTGAAAATCTTGCATCGCTGCAACTTCTTTTTAACAGACTGTGATATCCCTGGGTTTCTGCACCTTCCCTGGGAGGGAATTTCATCCTCAGGTTCCCATTGGTCACTCCACAACAGGAAGCAAAAGATAAGGCTTGGCTGAAAGAACAGCTCTGCAAAGAGGAAGAAAAAGGAGAAAAAGGCAGAAGAAAATGAATGAAGAAATACATCAGTAGAGAGCAGAGATGTAATGATAAGGAACAGGAAAAAATGCAGGTTGCAGGAAAGAAAATTTGGAGCAGGTTGAAAGAAGAGCAAAACAGATCAGAAAAGAGGAGGGAAGTGAAGAGTAGATCTATTTTTCCCTTTCTGGCAGTCTATAGCTCATAACCTAGGAAGAATTAGGTTTTTAGTTTTGTACAACAAAGAAGATTTCTTGTCCTAATCTGCAGGAATTGGCTCAAGTCTGGCCCTAGATCCCTCTCATCCATTGACAATCACATCTGAAAGGCAAAGTGAGATCACTGCACTTCTGCTTGTTTTCCCTAAGTCCACAAAGGAAAATGGGAGGGACCTGGTGCCCTGGATGGCTTCAGACGACCTGAGGCCGTGAGCTAACTACCAATGTTAAGCAGAGAGAACAGGAGAGTATTGCTTCTACGTGTGCTAGCCCCAAAGATGGGCACATATAAATGGTTTCCTGCCTGTTGAGGAGCTGGATGCTTGATATTGCTGTACATGACCATAGAAGAAAAGCAGGAATACGGGCATTTGATGCAGAGGACCTGGTGTGCTATAAATTTACCACTTAGACAAATCCAATATAATGCATTCCTATACCTTTGTCATATCTGTACAAAATGCTTGTGATGCATCTTAGGATTTAGTAATGGAAAAACACTATAGGTGTTTTTTATTCAGTAATAAGCTTTTACAGGTTATTTGGGTTACACAGGTGTTATTCAGTAGTAATGTGTTACAGATTCATCTCTTTAGTAACACACTATTTGGAATTCTTCATTTGGGAGTCATCTAAGTATGTAGAAAATATCCATGGTTCTCATTTTTAGACACTAGAGCAGATGCTATCGCTGCCTTTATCGTAGCTGCTGGCCCAAGCTTGGACTTCCCTGAAATAAGCTTTGGGCTCTCATGGGTCTCTCTCCAGCAAAAGCACTTAAGATACAGGAATCTTTAAGCACTGAAACTTTAAGCACTGAGGTCATTGGGACAATCTGTGTGTCTATGCACACATTGCTTGACAAGGGTTATAGGCGGCAAGCAAGCCCAGTCAGTATAGATTATCTCTCCATCTTTCTCATTGACTAACTCCTAACCTGATTGCCTACTGACTTTGCAAAAGATGCAGTTACCTTGGATTAGGTATAAGGAAGCCTTAGATAGGTTTTTCTCTTATAAGACAAGCATTGTCATTTTAAACGTTGCTGTAGCAGTGGCAGGATGCCGATGCACTGAAATGTTTGAAACAATTTTCTTTTCCTGAGGAAAAGATCCTCCATTGTGCATTTAACTTGGCCGCATCGCATCACTGAACAGAAAGTGCCCTGAGTGTGCAGGATAAACAAAGAGTGTGCAGACCTATTTTTACTCTTAATTTGGTTGCTTGTTTCCTAGGCTTGTTCTGTGATTGAATGATTTTTTATTTATTATTTATTAGAATATTAATTAACAGCCATATATTTTCTTGAGATTTGTTTCCTCTTCAGATGAAAACACTGTCTGCTCCCTTTTTCTCTTAATGTATAAACCATTTGCTACATGTTTACAAAATGATATCAAGTGTAAATCTAGTCCTGATAAGCAACCTTGACAAGGAAATAACTTAGCATTCAGTGTTCATAAGAAGGGAGGGTGGGAGAGAAAGAGAGTGAACGAAAGAGAGAGAAAGGATAAGATCTCAAACGAAATCAGCACAATGTGCTCCTTTAGGATTGGTTCTAGAGCAGATAAGGTTTCTATTTCCTCCATAAACAGGTCAAAGAGTCTCGGCATCAAAACTGTATTTACCAAAGTTTTCTGTCACTTGGTGAATTGATCACACATACAGTAAACAAACCTTTGTAAATATGAAACCAGATTAGCATTTTCAGGTTTTTCAAATGCAGCATTCTCTTTAAAATAGTTGGGCATTTTTCTTAGACATTTAAATCCTATGCAAATAGTTACAGCAAATATATGAATCAGAAAAATGCGCTTTCAACTGCAGTGACCACTCCTTTCTGTATCTCCTTTTATTTGAAAATAGGCAAACACAGTGCTGAGTTATTTCTATTTGCTTTTTCTGTTGAATATTTTTAATGGTTGTACTGACGGAGGGAAAAACTGATGTTTAGTTAAAGCTGATACAACCCACAAGTGGACATGTCAAAACAAGCTATAGAAAGTTACTTTTGATGTGTTTTATTGAGATATCTATGGTACTTTCCAATTACTTTATGCCAAAAAAGGTAGCTCTACTCAAAAATTATTTCTTTTGAAAACCACAAATACAACTTGTCGGCTTTTTGAATGTGTTTCAGTATTTTTAAAGGGATCCTTCTTAAAGTAGCAATTGTCTGCTGCTAGGGGGGAAAAAAGTCAGTAATACAATAAAATCCATTCAAAAATCTTTACATAAAGTTCATATTTTCATTAAATTGGTGATATCAGGACACTGTTATTTTGTGTGTGTGCATACATGTATTTTTGTCTTCATTTGCAGAAGTTAAAAAGTAACTGCGTAGACAGCCAAGTTACTAGCTCTGTGATTGCTAGTGCTCTGAGCCAAAATTACAGAATATTTGATGACACTCAGGTGTCCTTTCTATTTAAGGATTCTTCCTCCCACTGCAGAGAAGTAATCCAACCTGAAATTTTCCAGGATTTTCTGTTTCCTCCTTTTTTAATCAGACCTTAAAACTGCTACTGAGGGAAGAAAAAAAAAAAAAAAAAAAAAAGAAAACTCGTTCTTTTTCCGTACACAGAGATATGGTTTTCCCCACCTTAAACATACATGGTTTGAGTTCAAAGGCTCAGCTTCCTGAGTGATAGTGAAGGTCTGTTGTTTAGCCAAAGGATCAAGGGGATACTGGGCTCTGAGATGTCAGAAAGCGTGTCTAGGCAGGGGTGGGAGGTTTCTCGCTGGAGGTGGGAGGGATGGTAACCTTAATACTTAAATGTCCTGTCTTATCCATGGCTGCTGCAACCACAGTGGGACAAAATGGGAGAAAAAAGCCTAATAAAATGGCTTGTGACTTTTACAACTATAAAGTGTGTGAGGCTGGGTGCTGATGCATTCCCCCTCCTGCCATAGAAAGCTGTGGGCACTGCTTGCTGGGGCCCGGCCCTTTGAGGGGGCATGGCCAGGTGTGCTAGGAGCCTCGTGAGAGCTGCCCTCACCTGGGGATGCTGATGGGCAGAGTGAATACACGCAGCCCTGCTCAGCACCACCAGGACAGCCATGGCAGGTGCCACCAGGGCTGAAAGACAAGCCAGAGGTGATACCCAAGGAAGAGTTGGACATCACCAGCCCTCCAGAAATATCAGCCACTGCAGTGGGGGTGCATGCTCAGGCTAGAGAAAAGAAACTGCTGCAAGGATGGGAGCTTCCAGGGAAAGCTCTATAATCTCTGAGATGTAGATTTATCCAACATGAAAGACCAACTCTTTCTGAAAAAAAAAAAATCTCAGAAAGCTCTTGCATTGCCCAGGAGCTTCTTCCTGACTGAATGGGAGACACCCAGACCTGGTTACCCTACAAAAACTCATTATTAGAGCTGGACAAAGGGTCTGTGGTTACTCTTAGAGGGGGCATGCAAATATCAGTCTAGGAAAAGCTTGTCTCATTTATTCACGGCTGGGAGTCTTGGGCTGAAGCCCTAACTCTGCCATACTGCTGTTACAGTCTTAGGGTAGCTTTTCCGTATCATACTTGTCCTCACTACCCATGTCAGACAGTGGCCCACATTCCCAAGGCTGAATGAGTAGATAGACTTGTACCTATGCCATACTCCAGGAGCAGACCCTGACATGAATAATCCATCTGTACTGGCGTTTTCCTGACAAAGAAACTGTTAGCCAGTGTGGAGCTGAGGTGCAAATACCCATAGCCATGGCAGGGGCAGGGGGTGAGGATCCCGGAGCACAACAAAAGGCAGTAAAGATTCCCCAATAGAAGGCCAAGGGACATGGCACCATACAAACCCATAATAGATGGTCTATATCCTGAAGAGCTTCGTACCAAAAGAGATATGAGACAACAAGAAGGGAAGTGATGGTTTGATGGTGCAAATTAACTCCATTAATCTTTGTATCTCTTTGCTATTTATGCCCAACCATATTCTGTGTTTATCAGACTCCCAGTCTCCATTGGGTTGGTGCCTGCTAGCAAACCATCTGTCCCCTCCTCCCATCCACAAATCTACCCCTGTGAGTGGCTTCTGGAAACACACAGACTTCTAAGGTTCTGTGTCTATATGTATGTGTGCATCCTTCAGTGATGAGCCCTGCTTTAGAAAGAACTGGAAATAGCTAAGACATAAAATCCATCATAACAGGGCAGGGTAGAGAAAAATGAGAAGAGGAAAAATTGCAGATGACATTAATTTGTACAAAATGTTTACATGTGTTTTGATAAAACTATTGCCATAATATAGTGCAGCCTCTGGTAACTTACACAGCTTCTAGTGCAATAATGTATTGTCATTTTTACTGTTTTCATTGCTGTTTTACTCTTTTATTAACTTCTTTGTGTTTTATCTTTTGATAGATGTTGGTAGCTTCCCCCCCTTTTGTGCATCTGAGCCTCTTGAAACATAGATCTGCTGGTTTAGAAGATACAGTTAGAGATTTTATGATAGGATTAAGAGCACTCTTTTCCCCTTAATGCAATCATTTATTAAAATACTTTTGCATTAAATTACAAAGTATATGTTGCCGACTTTTATAATTTGTTACTTTCGGTATCTGCAACCGAAGTCTTTATTGACTCTATAATTAAAATGTGTTCACAAAGAAGGTTATGGTGGGTTGTACTGTAAAAGTGGCATTAGAAGAATACAAACATCTCAGGAAGACCTTGATAAATGAATCTGTATGTGGCATACTTAAAGGAGAGTGAAACACAGCCTCAAACATATTCTTAAATAAGAATACCTGAGACTTTCTATCAGTATCTGAGCAAAAAGGGTTTGCAAAACATTAAGAGATGTAGTATTTCCTGCAATGAATTATGCCTGTTGACTTCTGTGAGTAAGGACTTTGTCTAGTATTAAGTGTTAGCAGGATTGGGCCTAATCTGGCTCCTTACACTAGAAAAGCATGCTTGCTGCAAGCCACTAGCTGTCAAAAATGAGCAACCTGCCAGCATATGGGTGAGGTTTGGCTCTTCTGTGCAACAAGGAATTCAGAGGACATTGCAATTTTTTGACAGTGGAAGGAACCAGATCAGGTTTTAACTTGACTGCAAATTAAGAGCTCACTGGGCATAAGAAGAATAGTCCTGCAAAAAGCAAATAGGCTGAGCAAGAAGAAGTGTGTGCCTGATCTTGCAGGGAGCCTATTAATGGAGTCATTAAAAAAAGTCATGTTCTGCTATTGGTGAAAATGTTGCCCATGACTCACAGGCTGTATCAGTACAGCATGTGGTTCTCTGCCCACAGCCAGCTTAGCCTGTGTGCTTGACTTCTGTGCAAGTGTTTAGCTTCCATTTAAAAATCAGCCTGTCTGCCCAGTTACTCTGGCTGTCTGCAATTACCACCTGGCCAGCCTCATGGGTTTAGGATAGCCAGCAGATCATTTGCTCCCATTCTTGCAGTCTCACAGTCAGCAAGTAGGTACATCCAGCTGTTAAAGCCAGCTGTTGAAAGCTACCTCTGATGCCTCCAGATCCCTGCAATATTGACTCCTTTTCTGGGAGTCATGCCACACGGCTTGGCTCAGCCAGCGTTTCCTCCTTCTCGCCTGTTTTCTCCAGCTCAGCGCTGGAAATCCCCACTCCGTTCCCCTCTCCCTCAGCCCATGCCCCGGGGCCAGCCTGCACCCATCTACCTGGGGTGATACCTTCCCCCCAACATTGCTCTCAGCGTGGTCCATACTCCCCATGCAGCTGAGACTGCAAAACCTTCTGTGTTTGCTCTGTGGGTGCGTGTTTGTGGACAGTTGATCCATCCTTCAGAAGGGAGCGTGGGTGAACCAGCCTGGCCAGGAGCTGCGGCGACATGGATTTCATCAGACCTGAAGTCCTTACATCTGCTTATTCTCTCCCATCTGTTTTGTTCACTGCCTGGTCTTCTGGATGGCAAGAAGGTCAGAGGCCCTCCCTGAACTCCATGTCTTTATGCATATCCATCTGTTATTGTTATAGCCATACAAACCACTTTCGATAAAGCTTGCTGTTGATACTTCAGCATGGCCAACATGAAATGTTGGGAATCTGTGAAGCTACCAATAAATGGTAAGATTTAACTATAATAAGCATCCATTCAGGTCATTTTATTTACTGCATAGTTTCAAAGTCATTGAGATACATTCTGATCATGTTTCCCATCTTAATCCTTAAGTCTTAAGGGCTAGAGACTTTTATAGAAAGAGAAAATGGGTATTTTGGAACAAACTCTTTATTCCAATAGGATAAGCTTTACGAAAGTCACCAGCAACTATGAGATATGTAACAAAATACAAAATATGCGCAATTCTTATATGTGGTAGCAAAACTTCGAAGCAAGTTCAACCAGAACAACAGTTCTTTGTTAGATGAATCTCTTAAAGTTTAAGATGAGAACTGATAAAATTGATCAATTATTTTTCCCTGGAAATATTAAAAAATATTTATTATTCTTCTAAAGCAGAACTGATTTCTTTTGACTATCAGATTTTTAAGCCCTAAGTAAAAAGGAAAAAAAACTACTAAAGTAAACTTAAAATATAGAAAAGTTGAGTTAAACTTTTAAAATACAGACAAAAATTTTGTTTGATGGAAAGTGCCTTTGATCAAAAATGTTTAGGGAAACTTTGTTCCACCTGGTAGCCAAGTAGAAGCAGCCGTGTATTTGTTATTCCTGTTATGCTTCACAAGTCAGACTGGGCCCTATTGTTGTCTATATACAGTATAAGCACACCTGTATATGTAAAATGCTTGATAGCGTAGCAAAGTATTTGTGAAATGTTGCCGCTGATTGAGCATATGCAGAATGGATTGAAAATATGCAAAATGCTGATCATTATAATAATCTCCATATACTCATGCCTGTGTTCATTTTATTAAACTTTCTTTCAAGTTTTACTATTAATTTCCAAAGACAGAAAGATAAGAACTGAGAAAATATGAGCCGTCTGCCCACATTTATCTATGAAGCCATGTCTTATTTGCTTTTTCTGTTGGAGTGTAGGGCCAGATGTGAAACATTGGCACCAATTGTATTTTTGTCAGAGCTTTAAACCTTTCAAGTTTACTTTTACCAAGTAGTCTTCCTGAGTCTTCTCTGAAGCAGAGCGGAGACATGTGGAAGAGGACAAAAAGCCTGTGCATCTTCACCCTCGTGAGGATTATTGCACCTGTGTGCAAGGAAAGCCTGTAGCATGGGCAAGAACCTCAATGCTCCCAAACCTGATTGCCAAACAGAGCTGGTGGTTATGGGAGGCCACATACATGCTCTGTTCCAAGATTCACTTCCCTCTGGTAATTCATTACCCTGCTGGTAATCTGCTGCAACTGGTGGAAAAGGAGGAGATTTAAAAATTGTCTGCTAAAGAAAATATGAGAAAAAAATGGTCAGCTTTTACTTGCCTTTATTTAAAAACAAAAATTACATGAGAGGAATGAAACTGGTGATGGGGGAGTGCAGCGAAGTGTCAAAACCTCTCCCCTGTCATTTTACATTCAGTGGAGTGAGGGATGGGGAAGGACCAGGGACATACGTGGTCCTCTGCTACACCTTGCCCCATGGGGTTGCAAAAATGGGAGAACTAGTTATAGGGTCAGTCAACAGACTGCTGGCCACCTCTAGTGGTCGCTGGGAGTTGCAGGTAATTCCTACTTTCTAGAAAGATGCTCTTGGTATGTCTGAAGGCATTTGGCACTGACTGCTTTACTCTCTGAAATCTGGGAAAGATCCAATCTACCTTGCTCAGGGATGCTTTTGCAGTGCTGCTTCTGAACTGGGGCAGCTGCTTGCTTTGGTTTCTCCTCAGGTAAGAGGCGAAATGGTCATTAAAGTTACAGCACTCATGAGTTTTATGGGAATAAGATGAATTCTCCAGCAAGCAGAAGTGCACCATTTCCACCCTTTGCATTGCTCTCGGTGGGAACCCTGCAAACAGCCCACAGTATGGAAACCACAAGGTGGACAGACATTTGGAGACATGTACAATAAAGAAGAGCATTAATTTAAGAGATTCTGCCAGAATGCATCAACAAGACTGACTGCACTTAAAAGAAAAAAGAAAAAGCAGAAAAAGAGTGAAAAGAAAAAGAGTCCATTCCCAGTCTATGGGAAAGTAGGATGGCCTGAAAGGAATTGTCAACTTTGGTGAGAAAGAGAGCTGCACACAAGAAAAATGTAACTTTAAAATACACAACCACATGATGTCGGGTATGCTTAATGGAGGGAAGGACTATATTAATCTGTTTGAATTGCTAATTGGGGATTTACTTGGCTAGATTGGGGGTTATAAGATTAAGGCTTTTATTCTGTGTTTTTGTTCTTTTCCAAAGGTAGGAATCCTCTATAGATCCCTGCTCTTGGGAATCTAATGCCCTCAAATGCACAACTCGGCAGCCGACGAGCAAGCTGATAAAGCATTCCTCGCAGATACTTAATGGGTACATTCTGTATCTCCGTCTGCATCTTTCTGTCTGCTATCTTTTTTTTCCCCCTTAGCATACTTGGAGGAAGGTAAGCAAATGAAACAAGCTAAAAGAATTACCTCTTCCCTTCATGTTTATAGTTGCTTTTCCAGAAGTCATTTCGATCTATGGAAATAACTCTCCAAATTTCTCCTGTTTCAAGGGTTAAGATCCTTATTTTATTTCAAGTTGCTTCAGCTGAATAGGACAAAATGGAAAGAGACCCTCGGGACTCTGTACATTTTGCATTACAGCTGTACATCAAAACAGGCCGGCCTCCTTGGAGGATGAGGCAGCTTTGTGCAGGGCAGGTCTGCCATCGTAGAACGCTTCTCACCTTGCCAGATCAGCTCCATCACTCACTACGTTCCTTTCTTGGGCACAGATACCACTGGAGAAAGTACAGTTTACATTACCCTCCAAAAACTACAAGTCCTCACCACAACTGTTGCAGTACAATAACTGAAATAATAATAAGGCTTTGGAGCAGAGGAGACCCTTTATTTTTTAAGATAGCAAGGGGCAGTTGTTTGTTGTAAGATTGTTTATGTTTGTGCAAAGGGAAGCTGTGAGGTTGTGTTACTGGCACAGCTTCCAGTGGAGAGCTATGACATTTTGAAATCATTGACTCGTTCTTTAAAGAGGCAGATACAGTAAAAATGTATTGTGTAGTAAAATGATTATAAATGTCCTGAATTCTAAAGTATATACAGAAACCCTCTTCAGTAATCTTAATAATTTTAATCAGAAGTGCAATAATTTTCTCTGTATTTCCTCAGAAGTCAAGTAAACATATCTTCAGAATTGTTTTTGTAGCAGAAACATCAGAACAGACATTTTTATCACTCAAGGAAAACCACTGTAAATTCTGTGTTTGCTGAAAATAAGGTAACTGTCCTGAGCCAGAAGGTGAAAAACAAATTCTTCAGCTAGTTTCTTATTTAATCCCACAGGGAGCTTCTTTGCTGGGTACAAATAACTGCCAAACTCATTTGTATCTTGCTGCTTGTGTGCTTAAATTCCCCTGTGGTTTGCAACTGTTTAAAAAACTGACCATTCTTATATTGATAAAGTACCCCTGACTCCCAAGTTGGCTCTTTACACCCTTTTTGCACCTGTAAGAATGGTTATTTATGGTGCAACTGTAATGATGAAGTGGATTTCAGATGTCAGCAAAGCTGGGTCTCACATTTTTCCTATGGGCTCCAAAATCTTTATTCTGTGTTGTGTGGGCATATTCCTACCCCATCACAGCCTTAATGAAGTCAGAAAAGGACAAGCAATGCTCAGAGATGCACCAGCTTTGATAGTAGATCAGGGACGCATCAGGTCATGGCAACCTGCCCACTTTTGATGGGATGAATCTCATAGGAAATTTTGCGTAAAATTCATTGTCAAAACAGTGCCAAGTCGGATCCTTCAGTTATAACAGAAGAACCAAAATATGTTCTGCAGGGAGCTGAAAGAATGACAGCAGATGATGCTGCTGTGTGGCTGGAAGTACCACACGGTGTGGTGAAGAGCTGAGAGGGCTGCTTTTGAGAAATTATTGTTAAAAATGTTGTGCCTAATACAACAGTGGAGAGAACTCGAGAAAGTTTAGGGCACGAGGAGTAACACTTAGATGAAACTGATTAACAGTTCCAGAGCTGGGAACAGCAAGAGGAGTATTCCTGAGTGAGAAAGGATTTCAAATCTGTTTGCTGTTCAGGCTTTTTGGATTTAGAGGCTCTAAGAAGTTACAACACAGGTGACGTCCTTTTGCGGTATGCTTTACCTCCACAACATGTCCACCTTGTTGAGATAGAGTTTGTGCTTCTTGAAGACTGAAAGAGGAATTGCCACATTTCTACTCAGCCAAATGAGCTGTGCTGCGGAGAATCAAATTGCTACTCCTGGAAGACACTTGTCTTCACTGATCCAAATTTTAAAGCGTCTTATAGAATTCACTCATCACCCTACATCTGTCCCCTTGTCAGTTGGGCTTGATCAGTATTTCTCGGTTCCTTTGTAGAGATTTAAAAGCTTCCCATTCTTCCTTTGAAATGTGGGAATAAATCGCATATTGGGTTTTGCAAAGTGAGTGAACGGCCCCTTTCAACTAGTCAGCAAAAAGTTTCAATAGAGGAATTAAGGCCGATGGAGGAGGAAATGTGATTCTGGGCTTAAAAGTTGTTTTTGGTGCAGACTTCTAGAAACCTAGTGCATACATTCATTGTGTGAGTAATAATGGAAAAGAAATGTCTTAAACAAATACCTTTTGTAGGATAAGTTTAATGCTACAATCATATTACTTGGGTTGACTGCAGAAATGGGAATGCAAATGATAAACCTTTCCCAACAACACTAATCTGAGAGCAGCCCTCTGGGAAGAATAGCATCTGAAATATTGTACACAATGAAATATTGTGTCCTTCCCTACCCCCAAGGTTGAGGTCTTCTTCCCTTCTTCAGGCAAGTAGCACTAGTCGGATTACAGTGCAATCATAACAACTAAAAATGGAAAAAGCTATTGGGCCATTTAATCTCTTCCCCTGCCAGTAGAGGATTACCCCTGAAGCATGTTCTTCAATGCCTCGTCCAGTTCTGGGTGACTGGAGCAATAGGCTTCCATCATTTTTTAGGGAGATTATCTTTTAGATAAGACCTTAACGACCTATGTCCTAACTACTCTGCACGAATCCTCAGAGCTGGATTCCTCAAAGTTAGGCTTAAATACAGCTGTGCACATGCATTTGTCTGCACTTATTTTTAAAATCAAGCCTAGGGCTGTCACAGTGATTTTGATTAAAGTTGTTAACAGTTCTTTGGCCAAAACTCTCTTCACTCCCACATCCGTACTACATGTGAAGAAACTATTTGGCCATTTGCTTTCAGTCCACGTGTAAGTACATATCAGAGGTTCTTCTGCAAATTTTTAATTTGTAAAGAACTTTAAGGTCTTTAAAATCCATGAAAGGAGTAGTTTGACTAAAAATTGCTATCTAGTTCATCTGGCATAATTTACTCTTTAAAGACCCTTAGATAAATTCAGGCTTGTTTATTGATTCATTTGCAACTTTTTTATTACTCTATGTGTTCAGATTTTTTTGTGTTAAGAGTTGTTATTTTGTCAGGGACTCACATTTTACTTACAAAATTATAGTAGTGAGGTTATGGCTATTTTTAAATACAAAGCTTGATAAGACATTCTGTTTTCCCACTCCTTTACTGCACTTCCTCTGTTTTATTATTACTAGTGTACATATGCTCTTGTATGTGCAGGAATACATATAGTGCCAACAATGTCCTAACTTCTCTACTTTGTTTTAAAGCAAATGCCCAGATAACTCCAATTCTGCAAACATTAGAAACTTGCTTTACTTTGATCAGATAAAAAATAACAACATCTGTAATACAATGTACAATTAAATAATGGCTCCTTTCTCCCCTAGTGAAGAGGGGTCAGGTCTTCAACCCTTCCTCAGGCAATGGAGCAGTCAGATTATTAACGAATTCTAATAATGAAAATTAGGGGGAAAGAGTTAATTTAAGTATGAACTGTCATGTATTTAAGCTTGTAGACATGTAGGATCAGGATGTAAATTGATCCTATACTGCTGAAGATTTGATGAAAGGAAAAGGTGTTAGGTACTCAGATTTAACAGGAATCGTTTTTATGATGTTTGTGTGTTTGCATCTGGATCTGTTGATATTTCTTATAAAAGAGGACTGATCCTTTTTGTTCCTATAATAGAACTTACATTTAAAGGAGGATTCAAAGGGAGAAATTAAATAGGAATGTGATTTACATTGCGCAGGCAGCTTCCGACAGACATCCTGCAAGAGAAGGTCATACAGAATCTTGGCAGAAAGATGTCAACAAACTGTGATGGTCTTGCATGTTGAGTGGCCAGAGCTTTGTAAGATGGAGCAAAAAGGATGAAAAATGCAAGGTCAGTAGCAAATCGTTTGGACAAATTATTTCCTTTTTTTTCTGAAAGGAAAGAGGAAAATGTACATGACAATGAAAGTGATAGTGCGTATTCTCTAATTAATAGTTGAGGCGAATATAGTTTGTCCATGCTGATTCTGTCTCATTAGTTCATTTCTTTGACATTGTGGAACCTTCATGAGCTTTATCTAATGATTCAATTATTTACATATTTTCACCTAAATTGTCAATAATTTTTTGTCGTTAAACATACAACAAAAAGTCTGAACTACTTTTTGCAATTTTCCATTGTAAACATTGTTTATCTAATATGGACTTGACTGTTGAAAAGATGTCCGAGGGGTATCTGTGCAATGCCACAGAAATTTCAGATAGCTAAATTCTCCTTTGTAATGTTGAATGTAGCAATTTCCAAATGCTAAAAATCAAGAATAACAGGAAAATGGGTGCCAGTGATAGGCAGGACTGATTGATTTCATTACAAGCTTCTAAGACAGTGTAAACACTTGTGTGTAGAAGCTAGATATACAGTAGTAAATAAATGGGAGTTTTCTTTGGCCCAGAGGCCAGCTGGCGTGGCCTGCCATGGCTCAAACCCACGAGGCTTAATTTTCTCTGTCCCCCAGAAGAGTAGCTGCATCCCCTGCTGCTTATTGGCAGTGGTCCCTGGTCTACACCAACCCCTGAACCGTGCCCAGACCTTGTCAGGGAAAAACGAGACACTTGGCAGAGGTCAAAACTGTGCCACGCGCCGAGCCAGCAGCCTCCCAGCATGGGTGATTGCTGGCCGGAATGCAGGCGTCTCTCCTGGTCCTGTTTTGCTTTCCAAAGCAGGCTGCAGTCCTACGTGCCCAGCCTCATGTTAAGCTGCACATGCACAATTTTATTGATTGCAAAACTATAAAAGAATAAATAATTTGCTGTCTTTTTTTTTGAAGCTGTGACAACTTTAGAGGTATTCCTGACATAAGGTAATAGACAGTAGGTGGAAAGACTGGTATACTGGCATGAGCAAGAAAGTATATAAATGATGCAAGAGATGCTTTGTTTAGGATATATAAATAGAAGGAGAACTGTAATGGAAAACACATAAAAGCAAAAAATCTGGACCTAGTTTCTCTATTCCTAAATTGTCTCTTCCAGGAGAAAATGTTCCGGGGAATGTTAATATTTTTCCTCACATCTGCTTGAAAATACTTAGCAGGTCTGATTAAGTCAAAGATAAATTTAGTTATCCCCACAGCTGGTTTGATCTCACTTGCATTTTTTGATTGGTTAATTGTAATTGCCATTTTTATTTTATTGTATCTCTAATTGGTGCAAAGTTTCTTTTAATTTAGTGGTATCTAGCTTACCTTGCAGTGTGTTTTGGTTCTAAGCAATTTCAGTCTTAAGCATACTTAATTCCCTTCTGAGATCCTCCATCACTAACAACACAAGATCAAATAACCAACTAATTAAAATTTATGTCCATCTTCTATTGAAGTCATCATTCATATCCCCTTGTGTAGGTGATTTCTGACTGTGTGATCCCACAGGAATATTTTTATGTCTACAGTAATATGTGAGTGTGGAGATGTGGAGTTTATTCTGTTTCATTCCTGTGTAAATGGAAAAGGTTTCAATTAAAGAGTTAGTATTTTTTTTTCAGTTTTCAGATATCCTGTGCACAGATTTAGCAAAATTTGCCTTGCTGCAAGGAAACAGTGTAAAGTTCTATGTATATAATTTTCTCATTAAAAATGTACATCAGATAAAATAAACTTCGTATTTCAAGAGCCACCTTTTTTCTGTTATTTCCTTGCAGGCACAACTGCCCCACTGGAAACAGGGTTGCAAACCCTTTCTGAGCAGTCAGTATCCATCTGAACATGTCATTTGGGGTGTTATCTCTTCTGTAGGTGAAAAATGGGCTTAGCTTGTACTTAATGACAACCTGACCTCCCCGGATATGTCTATGTTTGCAAATGAAGCAGGGTTGGGGCTCAGGCTCAGACTAGACTAGTGGTTCCCCATCATCCATGCTGTTTCATTGCAAATTGGCACCCCAGTAGACGTTTCCTAGTCCCCATCAGGGGATGGCATGTGCCCGTGGCCATTCCCAAGAGGGAGTGTGAGTGAGATTGCAAACTTTCTGGCTCCCTCACCTTAACGCAGCACTCCAATGCTATTCTAGAAGGATTTGTACGCTTAGATGCATACTCACATGCCATTGTCCAATGCAAACAAAACGAAAACACCACCCACCCTATGGGCAGCAACACAGCCCTCACATGATTCCAAAAACATGAGACTACAGAAGCACACACAAAGGATGATCAATATGTGTGAAGGCCCCCACAGGCAGCACAATATGGTCCAGAAGAAACCCAGGACCAAGTGCTGTGCGACATGGATTTGACCAGGTCATGTCATTTGGCCTCAGGCCTGTTTTATTTAGCAGGAATTGCAACATTTCTTTAGCAATACAGAAACAGCTTAAGACAAACTTTATGAACTCTGCTTTTCACATGAGGGCGAGGAGGGAGAACAGTCCTTCCTCTCTGCAGTGCACCCACTGAGTCCTTGCTTCTCCTTTCACCCAGGTGGAGGAAGACATCTGAGAACAGCTCTACAAATGCACAAACCTCTGAACTGATCTCTAAATGGAAAACCACAGTGCTGCAGAGGTGCCTCCTGTCCAAGAGAAATGCTGATTACTGTGGAAAGAAATTAGAACAGGACTTGGACCAAAGTGAGTGTCTAAGAAAACAGTTGTGCATGCAAAAGTGGCTAAGATAAAACAAAGGGAATCATGTGGCTTCCTGATAAACCGGGCCCTCAACATTTTTTTTAAGCTAAAATTAAAAGTCTAATGATGTTTTCAGCACTATTATTTATGTCACTCTGTGGTTTATTTACTTTTATTTAGATGCTTTCAATGATTTTTATGCTGCATTTCTACTGAGTCAGGTCCATTTTTTAGCACATCCAGTTGGTGTGAAGCTTTACCAACCAGGACAATTCCCAAGTACACAGTGTTCTCAGCCCCAACAAAATAATAAAAAGTTACTGTGGGACTCTGTAGCTCCTGGACAAAGCTTGCACTGCTGGTTAGTGCTGCTCATGATAGCTAGATAGTATCAAGTTCTGATTCTTAGGCCTCATGGATATGTCTCTCATTGATCATCCACTATACGCTGCTGAGATCAGAAACCTGGGAGAGACATGTGTCCTCAAGCTATGCAGTAGATGTGGGAAAGCCAAGCACAACACCTCTGCTCAGTACACGGAGAAAAACAAGCACCTTCACAGGGAGAATGATGGCATCCAAAGATAAAGGTCAAAATAGATTAAATTATTTCCATATGGAAGCAGGACTACAAAGTCGTGATGCCTACCTTGTAGACACTGAAGTTAGGTGAGAGAAATCTGACCCTTAATACTTTGCCTACATGTTACACCAAGATATATTTACCTGGATCGCTACAGATAAGTGTAAGCTGTGCTGTTGGTGCTCTGTACTGTTTTCCTCCTGATGGTGTGTTTGCATTAGCACAAGGCAGTGCACTGGGTAGATACACCCAGCCGCCCTAGGGAGTGTTTCAGAGACAGGACATCACCATACCAGGGCACCCATAGAGTTTCCAGATCTCTGGGCTGAGGAGGTCACACACCTCCACACCCACCTGTGTAGATACACATGCGATGCAGCCTCTGGGGTGGGGTAGGAAGGAGGGGTGGCAGGCTTGGCTGCTGAGGGGATAGTGCTGCACCCCATGTCCAAATGAGGGGTGCTAAACAACACTGAATTCCTTCCCTCTCAGATGAATCCATGCCTGCATGCTAAACCTGGCAACACCCTCAAAGCTGAAACGGAGGAAGGAGCGGCTTTGCCAGAGGTCTTGCATCAGAGCAGTGGAGAGATAAAACACTGTGCTCGGGGTCCTGCTGCCACATGCTGTTTTTCTCCATTGCCTTGAAACTGAGATGAGGTAAAATGTGCTTTAGCTCCTCACGGATCTGCTTCCACTTGCTGCTCAGTCATTAGGTCTCAGCCCAGGCCACTGCTCAGATTCCCCAGGGCAGCAGAGAAGGGACCTGCAGACACAACCAGAGAGTGTGTAGGAACAGTAACTTGCAGTAGATTTGTTTCCATCGCAGGCAGATTTGGCCTGTTATGAAGGAGTTGCACAGGGCTTGAAGGTCCTCTGACCCCACAGGCTTTAGACACAGGGATTTCCAGCACCAATGGCAGAGAAAAAGTGTGAGGATCTTTGTCTGTGAGCAGCTTAGAAGAAATAACTTATGCTGGTGTTCACTAGTTAGCTCCTTCCCAAGCATGCCAGTTCTGTTTAGAAATTACTGTGGGATTGATGGAATTTAGGCAGGAGGATATGATTGAATGCTTCTAACATGAGAGAGAGGACGAGAAATACCATGTAGCGGTCCTAGGGATGAATTTCTCCCCTGGCCTCCTGTGTGGGGCCATAATTAGAGATCTGATTTACCATTATTGCATGATTTATTTCCTTTAGTTCTTGCTTCCACCAAGTCTAATAGATTTCTCATGTTATTAGATAACCCTCTCTGTGAGCTGTTGTACAGATAATGGTCTCATGCCCCAGACCCAGAGCTTTAATTTTCACAAGTGCACTTAAAAAAAACAATCAGGCAATGAGTTATTAGTCAAGTTATTAGTCTCAATTGTGTCACCATTAAATAGTTTGGTCGCTTTCTTAGCTACAAGAGCAATTGGCTGAGTGTCCTCCTGGTCTCCTGGCTGTGGAATGAGCCCAATGATACTTCGTTATCCCATCAGAAGGGCTCACAGCACTCAGGTGCCAGTGTTTATTTGGCTTGACATGTCCAAGGCTCAAGTCTGACACTTAAGCCAGTACTTACATCCTGTAGAGTTCAATGGAATTAAAACTGATGCTTTGTTAAGTAGAAATGTATTAAACTGCCTGCTTCATTTTAAGGAAAAGCAGGAGTGCTTTATGGCATCTTGGCCAGTGAGCATGTGGATCCAGTTCTTCAACCACAGCAGGTCCCCAGAAAAGCCACTCCCAGCTATTGGCATGGACTTTTCAATTTTGAAATTGTATATCAAGTTACCTGGGCTTTGGGAGTCTGATCATATCAGAGTCAGAGTCCGCTGTGAAGTGAAGGGCATTTGATGTGTAATGGATGTCATTCAGCAGTGGGGTGAATCAGGCTCTTAAGCTTTTACTGCATCCCACAAACATGAAAGTGGAGAAGTCCAAGTTTTATTTAGCTCCATAAAATATTTAACCTCAACAATGATGGAGTTGATAAAAATCTGTATTTTGTAAAAAGCTTTTGTTTCAAGGCTATCCTTTTTATGATTAGCCTGTACATACTCAGAAAAAAAAAAAAGCAATATCTATTATTACCAGCGAATGATCCAATAAGTGTCTTGGGTATTTCTGCCAAACTTCTGTGCAGGTTCCTAATGAGGGAGATATTAAGTTAAAATCAATGTGGGAGTAGTTCTTGTAGACCAGGGGAAAGTGTGTCATTATTTTTGCTGGCCAAATATAGTATCATCATCCATTAACTCCCTAGCTGAAAAATATCCTGTATCTCGCTGGGATGCTGATCAAGTCATGTTCTTGTATATGATTTCTCTTAAGACGTGACTAGCATGTATTTTAGCAGGAAGATTTATGGCAGGAGAATCTCAAAGCACTGAGAAATTTTGTGTTGCTAAATTTTACCTGTGTCCTACAAATCTCCAAAAACAAAAAAGAAAAAACCCATGGCATCAAAAACTATTTGCTGTAGTCTACCGGTAGTAATTTTACCCAAACAGACCATTCTAAAAATTTGAAACCTAAACTAGCAAAGTCATCTGGGAAGGTAGACCCAAAGCTGCAAGAAACATAACAAGTGTGAAAGTACAAGAAACAAATCATTGTCATGAGGAAATTCAGGATCTGATATTCAAGTAAGGAAAAACTATGAAAAGGTAATATAATCCATGATGCATATATGCTTTTAAGGAGCTGATGTTGTAATTAGATGTAGATAATTTTTGTCTGAATATTTTGTACCCTCAAAATACAGTTTGCGGTTGTCTGAAATTATTGATGGATTTGGGTTAAACAAAGTGAATAATTTTGATTGAAAAAAATATTTCAAAAACATATTTCAGTTCTGCATTGAATAAAAATTCATTATGGGTACTGCTTATTCTCTGAAGGAAAAATTTAAAATAGTTGCCCAAGAAAAGTATAACAACAATCCTTTCCCTCTTCTAGATTAATGTCACAGTCTTTGTTTTTATGTTTCTAGTTTGGCCACGCAACTGAAAACACAGTTATTCACCCAGCTCTGTACTTGGTCACATTGATGTAGAAATGCTATTGAGAAATTAATTTCACTGAGCAGCTTTAAAACAAGATATCTCAGATCTAAAGCTTCTGCTCACTTCAGGTATAGGAGGAATCACTAAGAGAGGCAAAATTTCTAATCTTAAGTGAGAGACAGCACATAAAATCTACGTTGTTCTGTATTTTCTGGTATGGTGATCACCCATACTATGGCCTTCTCAGGGAAAACAGTAGAATGTGCTCTAGGAACATTTCATTTAACATAAACAAAATGCAGCTATTTGGAAAGGCCACAAGAAGCTGTAAGTGAAGTACATTTGAAAGACATGCTGCTTGGGGGTGCATGGAAGCAGTCCCGCTGCGGAGCCACGTGCAACTGTGGTCAACAGCAAAGCAAGGGACGTGGGGCACCAGGCTCTGCTGGCGGGACATGCCAAACCCCAGCCCCTTCTCTCTGCCCTCACGCAGGCTGCTTGGGGAAGTGTCTCTGGTAGCTACCAGATGGTCCATCCTGGAGGGACCTCTCCACGTGCCTGGCGGTGGCGGTGCCACTGGTTTTTGCAGCAGCTCCTGAGGGTCGCTGCCAGCGAGGGCTTCCTGACCCACCAGGGAAGGGGGCCTGGGTGTGCGTGGGGCAGACAAAGGCAATCCCCACTCTCATTAACCTCCTCATTTGATAATGATCCACTAATAGAGAGAATTAAAGTTGGCAGCCTATGCCTTGCAGCTGTTCTCTGCTCCATCCTGCTGAAGACAGGCTTTGGGGAGCCAGTCTGCAAACAGAAGATGCTCCCTCCCTTAGGCTCTGCCTCCTCCTTGCATCACACTATCCTAGCCCCATGGCTGTCTGCATGGCTGAGGCACCCAAATGGCTGCATTTATCTATTTCAGTGTTCTTAGAAGTCAAGCAGGCTTATTTTGAAGCTTGGATATCTCCGAGTTTCTGCCAGAAAATTCAGAGTCCACTATGAACTTTTACATTGCATGCTACCAGAATTACTTAAATTTCTGTTAAATCTTTTTCTTCTTTTTTTTTTTTTTTTCCCCCCCCTTAGCTGGTTACATGACTTTTGGAAAAGTCCTTTAAGTCATATTATAACATTATAAATCACCTGCTGAACGACTGGGATTCAAGGTGGTTGATTCCTCACAATTTCTGCAAGATCAAAGGTATGGCTGTCCTCCAAAAGCTGTGATGCTTCACATCAAAGTTTACAATGAAAACTATCTCAATTTTCCTCTTCAGCATTTGGATTTGACTTCATGACAATAACATTTCAACTGGCGCGTTCAGCCTTCATTTGTGAGAAGACATGGTTGTGCTCGTTAGCATGGCAAATGCAAAACCAAATGGAACCCTGATTTCAAATCTTCTGTTCCAGAATTTGTGAGTCTGTTTAAAAATGCGAACGTCTTTAGCACTGCTATAAATATCTCTTTGGTAAATGCCCTGAGTATCTTTCAATCCATGCTGATCCTTGTAATCACAGCCGCATTGTTCTGGTCATGTCATTGAAAATGCTTTTGACAGAACAAATGATGATCACCTGTGCTAGAGTTTTTAAAAAGCCTAAGATCCAATCTGCTATTTCATCAAGAAAAAACAACATTCAGTTCATTTCTTTCTCTCTTTCATGTGCAATGCTTTTCACTGGGACACACCATTTTTTTCACTAGCTTTTTTTATTCTTTTTCTTCATGAGCCTCACAAAACAAATAACTGGTGGGAAGTTCATAAAGGAATTGCTTTTACTTGCTTCAGGTGCTGACGGCCTGGTGTGGCTTGTTATGTTGGAGTTTTTTTCTTAAAACAGGAAAAAAAGTTTAGGGACTGGACTCTGCTTTGCTTAAAAGTAAGAGTTCTGCAGATGTGCAATGGCTGATATTCCTGTACCTATCCTTGTACGGCAGAACTAGACTTTAAAGTGTCTGAAGTTGGTATATTCAGAGAATATCAGTCATAAATACTTTTATGTCTGACTCATTTAAGCTAGAGTTGTAACTTTCACATTGCCATGTGCCTTTATATTATTGAAGTTTAAAGGAATTCCTTTCGAAGCCTAATGTTTGGCTCATGATGAAAGAAAATCAAACAGCTTATTTGGAGTTACATTAAATAATTACATGCGTAACCCTTTAAATGCTAGATATGCAAATAAAGTGTTATACGGTCACTTATATAGCAAAGACTTAAGGCCAAATTCCCCCTGTCTATCCCTCCTCCCCAATTCCATTCCTGTTTCTTCTTCTGAAGTTATCTGAAACCAAAATTACCCCTAGCAAAAATGGTTTGATTAGATAAAATCCAATTTAATTCCTGAAAAAATGTTCATAGTAAAGGACCCAGTTCTGTACCCACCATTATTGCTGACATCATTGGAAATTCAACTGAGTTGAAGACTCACATGATTATTCCTCATTTCTCATGGTACTTGCTGTGACCCCCACTACTGTAGACTCTTCCAGGTGGAAAAAGGTACATCTGAGTCATTAATATACCTACGCTGATAAATAGTCACAGATCCTGAAAGGCTGCTCTTTGTTTCACTGAAACGGGTACACCAGTGGAGATTTCAGAAGGTGCTAAGAAGGCACAATGCTGAACCTGGGCAGGGAGACCTGTATCTGTGCAAAATATGTATGAATTCAGCAACTACTCTCAATTTATGTTAAACCTTTCTTGTGTTAGCTGACCTGGCAATGCTGATGTTATTTCAAACTTTTGCATAGAAGAAGGAGCTAAAAACTTAAATCCTGTAAAGGATCTAGGCCTAGCTGAGTCATCCAAGGTAATTTAGGAATTGCTTGGATTTATGCCCCCTGCTCTGACCCCTCTTAAGGTTAATACACAGGATTATCTATTTAGGATCTGTCATTTCACTCAAACCATTAAAAAAGAGAGTTTCACACTACAGATGGACACATTTTCAAAATATTATGTAGTCTTTTTTATGAGATCTTGTTTGTATGCTAACTTTTTATCAACTTAATTGCTGTCCGCAACTAAAGAGAGTCAGAAAAAATTGCCTTTTTTCATGGGTTCAAGTACTTCAAGGAGAACACTGGACTTCATTGTATTAGAACATTTTTGGTTTTTTCATTGCCCTGAACCAGGACAAATTGTTGTCAAAATATGTGAGCAAATATCATAAAGCCTGGGACAAGGAGCAAAATTTCCTCTAATCTCAGAGAAGATTAAGTTTAAAATCTGGGCTATGATTCAGATCAGGTTGTGTTTGTTTGTTTGTTTGTTTATGTCTTTTTTTTTCCTTTCTGTTTATTTGATCCAAAATAATCTCTCCTTACAAAGTCTTTTTTTCTGGCAAAACTCCATCTGTCTTCAGTTTGGTTTGCTGGAGCTTGTGTTTATGTACCACAAAAAATATCTGCCTTCACTGACAGCTTTGCCAGAATAAAAATTGCAATATTTGACCTTTGCATACAAGTCCAGGGATGGGCATGAACTAGTTCAAATCAAATGTAGAAAGAAGTTTTGTCCTTAAATAATTTTAAGAACACTTAAATGTACCAATACGTATTTATGTATTTTTCCTATTTTTAAAACATTTGGAAAAAGAATACAAAAGGTAGAGAGAACTGTATTTCTGAGCCACAAACAAAACCGTAGCACTGTGAGAACTAGAAATGAACAAATGTATTTTTAGGTGCCTGTTACCACGATGTTACTCTTTTGTTTAGATCACACAAATACGACCATTGCTTAACTTTGTCATTCACTTTCTAAATATTTTACAAAAGGGAATAAACCACGTTCGTTTTTGACAGAGTGCTGTTGCATGCAAGGGCACTCACAGTTTGTTTATAACATACCAAAAGCATTCTGTTAATGAAACATTTCAAGGCTAATGAACCAAACCTTTGCACCAAACAGACAGCGGCTGCAAACGCTTTCTTGTCTGCATTTGTCAGAGTTCACGTTTCAGCTGTGCACTCTGCTCCACCCACTCTGCGCCGCTGCAGATAAAACAACATCTTGGATTGACAAGTCAAGTTTGCAAGACTAGCTTTCTATGAAAAAGCTGCAGCAAGTCACGCCATTAACTCTTTTGAGGCAAATACGCTGATGCTTTTTGGGCAAATTGGCTACGACTGGGGGGCCAAGCTGCTGTCCTGTTCCCCTGAAGTTTTACTGTCCTATCAATGGGCCTGGATTAAGGTCCAGAAGGAATAATGAGAAAGTACCATTTGCAAAGAGGGATTTCACATGTATGGTGTGTGCTAATGGTCTAGTGGTTCTGACTGTATAAAATCAACGGTTGGCTTTTGGGAAGATGGTTAGCTTGGCAATGATGGTACAATTTCAGGGCCTTTCACTATGTTCTGACGATCTAATTCATTTGAGAGGGAATGTTTTATGGTGGCCGCTTCCAACCTGATTTATGACTGAAGCAATCCAAGGTCTTCATCCTGCAAGTCTATAAGCAGCCAAGTAAACATCCATGGCAAAATCATGATCCAAGGCTAAGTGGTAAAGGCACTGCTCTGGGGATCTATGTTCACTTCTGCTCTGTCTCTTACCTTCTTTGTGGACCTGGGTAAAGTACTCTTACGAGACTTTTTCTAGCTTCCCTTTGCACAGTATCTGGCAAAGACCCTACTCTAATTTGGGGCCCCCAAGCAACACCTTGAGTAAGCAATCTACATCTTTAATCAGTCTGGAACAAATCTCCACACTGAGCAGAAGTAAGGTCTCAGCCAGTCACCTTGCAAATGCATGGAGTAAGAAAAAGGTGTAAGCACAGAACGGGTAGGTGTGGAGACAGAGAGATTATTCTAAATCTTTTCTGGTTCATGGTGAAGATAACCGCAGAGCCACGGCTGCACCTAACTGTATTAATAACCAAAAGTCCCCTGAAGCGGTGAAAATGTTGTGAACACAGGATTGGGTTGGGATTGACCATCTCAGGTCATCATCCCTGCAGTGCTCCTCACCCAGGCTGTCATCAGGAATCGAGTCAATCTCACTTAGAAGGGAAACTCCTCTGTATGTGAATCTAAGAACATATGTATTAACACAAACTGTTGCTTATTTTGATGAATGTAGAGTCGGAAATGTGATCTAGAGCAAATACTCCAAGTGAGTTTTGTTGAAATCTTAGTATTTAATTGCTGTCCATGTTGTTCATACAAGTCAGTGGATTGTCTGCTTCAGAAGGTGGACACACACATCAGATACTTTAAGAGATGCTTTTTGAACAGGGTCTTCTGTATTAATGGGCTGTCCTAGCAGCTTGCCACAGCACTGGAGGAAGAGCAAAAAGGCATCAGACAGTTTCTACCACGTAGAACAAAAAGGATTTGGTAGGAGACAAGCTAATCAGGAAAAAAGGCCTCTGGTGGATCCCAGTGATAAATAAGAGACTCACAGTCTTTATTTGACGTAGTGCCATTATTCTCTATATTCAAAAAAGGGTAATTCTGTGAGCACAGTCGCAGGTGAACACTCTGAATACCATCTTCCAACCGTGATTACAGTTATGACTCTGATGTAAACCTATTCCTTGGCCCTTATATTTCATTGTTCTAATAAAGTTACTTCTTGCACTAGAAAAAGCAAAAAAAAAAAAAATCTTCCCTGAATTAATAATGTCTTTGAAAATAACAGCTGTGTATAGGCGGTAGCTACTATATTTTTAAGAACAGTCATTGTCTTTCAGGCAGCTGGAAAGGTTATTCCTACTGGTTTTGAATCTGAGATAATCATCTTCACCAGCCACAATGAACAGGCCCTGTCTGGAAGTAGAGAGACAATATCTTTAGCCTACTTTTCTCCCAGGAACATGTTTGAGTGTGGTTTTTGGTTTGGTAGTGGAGTTCTCTGATGTGTATCAGCTGAAACATAGGAGTGTTTTTTATCACCATCATTTGTAGATGTGGTCCAAGTTAGCATTGGGTAAACCTACTACCTGCAAAACGAAATATGAATAAATTCACCTGCTTACTCTGAATTCCTGTTATTCAGTAGCTCAATTGTTTTTTTCAGGCTTTTCACTCCATTCACATGTGAGGAACCTTTAGTGCATAGTATATGCAGGCACAATTTAATAATGACTTTTTCTTTAACTGAAATCAGTGAAATCCCACTGTTGTGAAGTGGAGTATGTAGCCGTCATGGCACAAGAGTTGAATAGCAGGCGGGGATCACAGCATCCTCAGCATGCAATAAAAAAACCTCTTTAGATGACGTCCGAAGTGATCTTTTGAGTTGCTACTGCCAGGATATGTCCTTCAGGAATAATAAAAAAAAGAAAGGTAGGAAATCAATGAATGACTAGGAATTGTTTTCTACAAAGTGCAGTTCACCAGCTACCTTCCAATTCTTCATCTCTCCCACAAAGCCTTGAAGGAGATACTCCTGCCTTTTGCTAGAGATGACAGCCACTCCTACTGTGCTACTGCAGCAGAGACAAACTCAGAGTAAGTCCTCTTAATAACTGCTGTGTTTGGAGAAGAGAGAGAATGATGATAGTTTTTCCATTTTAATTCTTTGGTGGAACAAGTTATCTTTGAGTCTGGCAGAGCTCCTGGGTTTTTGGCATGCTACTTTGCTTTATCCCATTACTGTTATCATTCTTCTGTTCCCAACATTGCACCAGCTGACAACCCCCCAGGCAAATATGAATGCAAATGCCAAGGGCAATACTGAGGAGATGTCATCTTGTCTTGTTTGACACAACCCTCTATATCTTGGATATATTGGTAAAATCCTCTTCAATACAGTGAAAGCTGATAGCTCCCTTAAGATATGGCTAAAGATCTGAAATAGGTTATTTTATGTTTCTTCAACAGAAATTTGCAGGTGGTACATAGATAGGACATATCATGGAAGGGGATTCATTTTAACAAAAATAAATGTCTGCATTTTGTAAGGCTACAAAAGCAGCTTGAGTTTTTCTTCTACGGGAGCCCAGAAATTGAGACAGCACAATATAGCCACTTACTTTCTGGTCTTCCACTCTTTGGAGCTGAGCCTAAGACATCCAGTTTCCAGTGAGTATTGATGTTGAGTATCCAACTTGAAACTCCTTAAAAGTAGCATGCTATAAAAAGTAGTAGTAGATAGAAAGAGAGGGTCCCTCAATTTATGCAAATCAGGCCTTTTCTAAGTGGCTCAAGCTACTCTCCTTGGAGTGCTTAGGTCCATCCAGCAACAAAAGTTTTCCAAATGACTTTACTCACGAGTGAAGGTAGATGGCACAATGTAAATGCACTGCAAGCAATCACAAAGCACCTTTTATGTGTGCTATATATTTGTGCTTAATCCTGAAATCACAAGTATTTTCAAGCCATATTAGTAAAGAAGTAGAATATTGGTATAGTTGAGTGTTTTACTATGAAATCTTTTCTCATTTTGCATGACAAAGGCTAACAAGATTAAGTGTGTTGAATCATTTCCAAACACTTCTCCTCAAGAGCCAAATAATGCATGAAGGTAATATTTACAATATTTTAAACATAAATATTGCAAGAAACTCAAAGAGAGCATATTTTACATTTGAAAGAACCCTGCTTCATGAAATTCGTAAGTCAATTAACTGAGGAAAACTTAGCTGACATTTATTTGAAATGTGAAAGACATTTTACATATTTTAATTTTTTTATTATATTCTGCTGTGTAATAGGAGTCCATAATTATCTGTCAAAGCCACCGACTTACCTTTTTTTCCCAAAAGCTACTCCATAATAAAGTGCTACTGTCATAATAGCTATTCTCCTTTTCTCTCTGAAGTTCTTTCCCACTTGGAAGAATAATAGGTATTGAATATAATTCTATAGAATCAGCTTCTGTAGGGCTAAAACAGGTGTTTAACTGGAAAAGAATAATGTTTAAAAAGGATTAAAATTGAAACAGGAAGTATTTTGTGCCAAAAATATTGTGCTTAAGATTGCTCATGATCTCAAAGTTGATGTTTCAGACAAAGGTTTACTTTCATTGGGTGGAATGATTTCTGTATCTTATTATCCTTTCAAATACCTACACAGAAATGTTAGAAAGCCCAGCCAAATAGATGGACACGCCCCATATTTTGGCAATTTTGTGAAAGTGACACCTGGACAAACATCTGGGCAGCCTAATCTGTCAGCAGTAGTGAAAGTCAACCAGAAAGGTCAAAAATGCTGTAGGCAATTGTAATACTTTGATTTAATAATATGTTTAGCTTAAAGTTGTGGGGAAGGCTGGTTCAAAGAAATGCAGTGAAAGTGGGTGGCTATTTGATAAGGTGGTGAAATGAAGACAATCCATGGAGAAGGTCCTGTTTCAGCCTGGCATTGCCAGAATTTCAGTGTTGTCCCTCAGCTGCCCAGCCATGTCAACTCACCTCATGAGTGTCCCAAGGGAAAGAATGCAGGCCCTACAATGGGCAGGTAGGTGCACAGCTGTCAGGCTGGGGCCTGCCGTCTTCTCCTTGATGGCTTTTAATATTTGGGGAAGCTTGTTTCTATAGAGAATGAGACCAGGTTTTGAAAAATCTAACATACTCTGAAAAAATATGGGGTCACTTTTCCCTGCCCAGCTCTGGAAGAAAGTTCTGGTCCTTCAACACCTAGGTGTGCATGAACCATGATGTTTTAAGGCACAGCAGAGCTAGAGGCAAAGAGATTGACATAGTGGTTTTGCTTTATAACCGTAAAACTCTACTTGAAGTCCATGGTGAAAGGAAAACTTGATGGCTTTAAATCCTCATTGTCTTTCCATGACTGAGGTTCCTCCAGAGCTGGAGAGAGACTGGGGAGCACAGAACATGCCTAAATTGTCCTAGCTTCGCTGCACTGTCCAATACTCTCTAAAATCTCCATCATGGTTTATCCTACTATATGAGGATGCTCCTTCTTCACCTGAAGTGCCACCTGAGTGAGCCATGATGGCACATTTCACAAAGGGATGTCTGTGAAGCAGCCACGTGATTTACCTCTACCTTGCTTACTGTTGTCAAGCCTCTTGTTCTTTTTTAATTAGCAGAGTGTCTTTTCACATAGTAGGTAATACGATAAAATGAGTGGTTTTGCACAAGAAATAGATTTGATTTCTTTAATAAGAAATTTTACATTATTTTGTCTTTGGCACACCTGCCAACTGTGACATTTGGTCTGTGATGAAGAACACAGCCCAGCCCTGACATCTGACCATATTATGCATTTTTGATTGAACCTGATTGTAAATTAAAACCTAAGGGGAAATGTAGCTGAAGACGGAAGCTTTTTGCAGAGTAAAATAGTAAAGCAGGCAAGAAATACTATTTCTGAAAACTGAACTTCTAGGACCTTTTTTACTCTGCTCTGCTTTTTTGACCTCAGAGATGAGGTCAGCAACTTGGTCACCATGTTGTACAGCTGGGCAAAGTGTACTAGCAGAGCTGCTTATATTGAATTCACTCCTGCTTGTTTCCCACACACACAGCAGGTACTTTCCCCTCTTCATGTTGCATAGCACAGTACCCTACAAGTGGTCAGTCTGGTTCTAGCAAAACTCCACTTAAGTAACACAGTAGTAAACTTGCTCTTAATTAGCAGAGAAGTACTACTACAGAATTGCTCATGAAAGAGGAGGCTTCTGTAATCAGGATGCCTATTTTGATACATGCCCTGTGACAGCTTACTGCCAAGAAGGGAAACCAGTTCATTTTTTGAACAGATGTGATATTATGAACGTGCCACATGTCCCAAGAGCTTGGCGCCTGCTTCCCAGCATCCCCAATGGTATGTTACACTTTCCTTTGTAGGGTGACAACCATTTTTCAAATACTTCCATCCCAGCTGTTAAATTTATGAAGATTATGACTGTTTCACACCTGCCAAGCAAATGGACATTGCCCTTCTAAATGGACGTCTAATTGGCGCGCAGTTTCATTTGCATGCATTTTCAGTTTTCAACAGGTGGCACTAAAGAGCCAATAAATGATTCTATTCCCAGACTCCAGCATGCAAACTCCTGGGCAGGCACTTCTATGTGTGTTTATCTATTTAAATATGGTATTATAATTCCAACATAATTAGTCATCTAATTGAATTGCATGACCACATCCATCCAAGACATTTGCATGTACAATTAATTAGGATTTATCTAAAAGCATTCTTTTTGTTCTCTATTTCCTACAAGTTAAATTACTCATGGATGGATTAGATGCTGATTTCATTTTGAAAGTGTTACAATACATACACTTGGAGAAAAATAAGTCTGCAGAACTGGTAAGCAGCAGACAAGCAAAGAATTCTTTTTCTTTTCCTTTCTATTTTTATAATGCTACCAAGGGCCAATGCCCTAGAGCATGGCCAATGAGAGCCAGACTTGCTGTAGTCCTAGAGAAGTTAAAGTCTGTAGTATCTTCTTCAGGCTCCTTCATTTTAGCAGAAGAAGGATTTACAAAAACAGAATGGCTCTGTACATACTACTAGGTTTCAATCTTCTTCCAGCGCAATTTTTACTTAAACTTACATGTTCCTGATGGTTGCAATGCGTTTGTCAACTTGCATTCTTGAAAAGTAATGGACAGACAAAGAAACTGTTAAAGACATCCTTGGGTAACTGCCTTGTGTTCATACAAAACATTTCCATCCATCTTAGTTATAGGAGCAAATGGAGATCCACCTTGAGATGTGTTGTGCTACGCCAAATGGGAACTGAAATACTATGAATGGCCCAGAAACAGAAAATTAGCTTTGAGGAGGTGTCCAAACTGATGATGGACCAAAATACCTCAGAAACAGGAAGTGCAATATGGCTTTGGTTTCTTAATTGTTTGACAAAGCTCTTTTTCTTCACAGTGTATGTGCTTCCTTCAATATTAGCTGATACAGGACAGTGAAGCTCTTCTTTCACTCTTTCTTTTGTCATCCAGTTGCAACAAGTGCAGGATGTACCTGGTCACTCCCAGAAGAATAAGCACAATTAAATAAAAGCTTTGGACATCCAGCTGAGATATATGTGAAGAATTATAAATACAACTGTGCAAAAACAAACAAACCAACCAACCCAGACATTTCATTTTTTCAGGAAGGTGTGTTACAATTAAAATATATTGTGTTTCAGTCCTGGAGCTTTGACGACAGTTTGGTCCTGAAAACTGTGTAGAGAACAGGAAAAATTGTATGAAGATAATCTGTATTTAGAACTCATTTCACAAGCAGGGTAGAGCACACTAACAGGGCAACACCGTGGTGTAAAAGGGAGGAGCAGGCCAACATTCCCCATTTCTGTGTAGTCTTTGAAGTGACCTTTGCTTTGCAGCTCTTTTAAACAAATTACCTCCTGTACCTCCCATATGAGCTCTTCTAGTCCACACCTTCTCAGGGGCTTTTTGTTCTGTGAATGGCTTCTGGTGGGGGAAGTAGTAGACTGGTTTAAAGTTGTTCCTCCCTGAGATCTCTCTCCTCTTTTTTTTTTCTATTTCCAAATTGTTTTTTTCTTCCTTTTCTTTATTTTTTGGGGGTGTCTGTGTGTGTGTGTGTGTGTGTGTGTGTATTTTTATCAATATTTTGTTCTTTTAGAAAAGCTCACACTATACTTCCAGATGAATAAACAGTGAGTCCCAAAGGGGTATGCTGGCTGCTGATCACATCTTTAGCAAGTGTTTCTGATCTGGGTGTTTCTCTCACCATTACTGTTTTTAGCATCCTATTAGAGTTAGGCCAGATGGATTTTCTGCTGGCAGAAGTACCCACTGTCTGACTGAAATAGATTTTTTTGCATCTCACGAAGTTAGTGGAAGGAGATTTCTTCCTATAGTTTATAAGGTATCAGTAAGTACTGTCCATCTCAACATTTCATTAAACAACCCATTGCTAATTGCAATGTGCTTAGCTTCAGCCTTATCCTTACTTTTATGTTTTAGTGCTTTGTTGAACAGCATGCAAGCAATGCAATGAATTCCTTGCTGAATTGCAGATGAAAGAACTACAGCCAGACACAAATGTGTGTGCAGCATGAGCATGTGTGTGTGTATTTAAGCTGTGACGACTGATGGACAGTACTATGCCTGGCAGATACATATTTGAAAGACGATTACAGCTAGAGCAGAATTAGAAGAAATAGTTGAGAGGATGGAACAAAATGAAAAGGACTAAAAGGAAATTAATCTTCCTTAATGTCTAGGTCATTTAATATTCAACAGGGGAGAGTTTTGTAATGTAGTGTAAGGCACAATTTTCCAGTGGCCCATGGGGTCACTGGAGCAGTCTCCCAACAACCTGTTCGCTGTCTACTTTGTGAAACCATCTGAGCAATACGCTGTCCTCCCATCTACTGAAACTGCTGTTTCCTATTTAATTTTATGGGATAAAATGATCCTTTGCAGATACATGTACTTTTTTATTTAAAAAAAAAAAAACAAAAACCAACGTGCATAAAGTCTGCAAGCTTGATGACCTCAGTGGACATGCTTGTGATTTTAGAGAATGTACTCTGCCAGTAGCCCATTCACCTCCAATGGTGACAGATGCAGCAGTGCTGATGATATGTAATATACTGTATGTGGTTTTAGATGCTTCATCAGAACATGAAAAGTCCAGAATCACACCCGTATTTCAACAACTTGCCAAAGCTTCTGCTGAAACAGTGAGCCATAATGCAAGCATCTGATAAATGTTTGCAAGAGTCTAACAAGCACAAATTCAAGAAACTCTACCTAGAAAAGTTTAAAAAGAGGATAGAAAAGCTATAATACTAAGTTCAATTTTTGGAACTAGTTGACTCTTATTTTGTTACCTAGTAAAGGGATTGGAGTTCTGAAAGTTAAGGGTGTAACATTTACATTTCCCTGAAAAAAATGAAGAGGTTTTGCTTTGGCAGCAATTTGTTATCTGCAATTTAAAAGGCAAATAAGGCAATAATTCCCCAGGTGTTGACTGGCAAGAGGTCAGATTGCTGGAAACAGAAGGATACTGAAAACCAGATGAGAAGAAGGGGAAGTCAGCAGTGTCTTTACTAAAATCTAATTAGGAAATAGCATCTTGTCCTCTGCTCTGGAAAGAGCAGAAACTATCAGTGAAATATCAACAAACAGTTTGCCATCTTCAAAGATATTAAGTAAAATTTGGAAAGTGCTTTGAAGATGAAAAATGGTAGGGAGTGCTAAGTATCACTATTAGCAGGACCAATGTGTCAACTGATGTTGTCTGTCTGCATAGTATTGGGTGAACACTTGGGTAATTAAGGTCAAATGAATAGCCTCGCCTGGTCAATTTATTAGATAAAGTGTGTCTCGTTGCTAGCTGAAGCAAGATGTGGTATCTGTGTGACTAACAGACCTGGAAAGTGAACGTCCATGCCAAACATATTTCATTGCTTCAGGAGCCACCAGTAGCAATAGCTGTTTCTTACTTTTTAGGCCTGTCTTATACTCCCTAGATACCAGGACAGTGAGCAGTTTCTCACAGCATTTGGCAGTTTCTAAACTTGTGATTATTAGTTTGACATCATACCTGCCTTCATTAAAGGCTTGCATGCCTTCTTGAACTAAGACAATACCTCATTCTTCAGACCTAATTTTTCCAGGTTACCAATATTTTAATACTAAAACATTTATGGAATCAATTTGACAAAGGCTGAGGTAATGAAGGATTGCTGTTGCTGACCAAGAGGTGCTACTCAAGCCCCTATATACAATCTGCAAGTGCATTTCAGCCCTTGTGTTATTACTCTGGGAGCTCTTGTCATGGACTGACCCCAATTTGCTACAACCTCCAGGATATAAAAAAGAGGTATACGATAAGCTTTTGCTGTACTTTTGCTGTACCAAAATGGGAATTTGCATAAGTAACTGTTAATTTGCTAAGTTTCAAAGCTTGTTTTGTCTTAGCTTAATGAAATCCCCAGACAGTAGAGCCCAATACACACCACAGTTACCCCACAAGCATGCAGCCAAACTATAGGTGAGTGCAGCTGGGCAGGGGAGCATCCCTGAGCACCGGTCTCAGCAATGCGCATGGGGTCTGGTGCAACATGGGCAGGAACAGCAGACCAGGACTCACAGCCCAAGACCTAGAGCACAAGTCTTATGAGGAGCGGCTGAGGGAACTGGGGTTGTTTAGCCTGGAAAAGAGGAGGCTGAGGGGAGACCTTATCGCTCTCTACAACTACCTGAAAGGAGGTTGTAGTGAGGTGGGTGTTGGTCTCTTCTCCCAAGTAGTTAGCGATAGATCAAGAGGAAATGGCCTCAAGCTGCATCAGGGGAGGTTTAGATTGGATATTAAGAAAAATTTCTTCATGGAAAGGGTAGTCAAGCATTGGAACAGGCTGCCCAGAGAGGTGGTGGAGTCACCATCCCTGGAAGTGTTCAAAAAACAGGTAGACGTGGCACTTTGGGACATGGTTTAGTGGGCATGGCGGTGTTGGGTTGACGGTTGGACTGATGATCTTAGAGATCCTTTCCAACCTTAATGATTCCTAGTTTTTACTTTCATTAAAAAATAATCCAGCCACCAAGCCAGGAAACAAAAAATTGCTAGTCTACCCTTAATTGGTTTAGTGGTGGACTTGGTAATGTTAGGTTAATGGTTGGACTGGATTATCTTAAAGGTCTTTTCCAACATAAACGATTCTATGATTCTATGACCTGGGGAGCGCAGCCATGCAGACATCCCAGTAGGAAGGCCCAGGTTTCTCAGATGTTTCATTCTGTTCCAAAATCAAGTTTAGAGTCAGCTTAAACTGTCCTGCATAATAGTTTAGAAAGCAGGAGGAGCACTTGTACCTGAGCCTTCAGCCTCAGCCGGGACAGAGCCAGTAACAGTAGATGGGAGGTTGCTGTCAGTGCTTGACCTGGCTAAGAATTTAATCAGCTGAGAAATTGTTGCAGATACTGCTTTCCAGCTGCAGTTATTTGCTTCCATCTGTACCTAGTGCCAGGACAGTGTGGACAATCTTAGCACAAGCTGGTGTGCTCAGTGTAACCACCTGCTTGGCTTGTGAGCAGATTTTTTGTCTTTGGGCTGCAGACTGGGACCTCCATTTCATAACTGAGCAGGTATAACTGATCATCCCTTTCTGTTAAACATATTTTCTGTTTTATTTAAAAAATGGCAAAAATCTCCCTGACACATTTCACGTAGGAGAGCACCAGATGAGTATCGCTGAGGTAGATTCAGGCAGAATGGTGTCACTCTCTGGCAATGAACAAAAAGCAAGCCAGCTCTCAAATCTTGGTTTTTTTTTTTTTTTACCTAAATGCACTGTCATCCAATTAATACTGTAAAGGTGAACTGTGCATTCCTATGTTCTGTAAAAATTCAGAAGTGTTGGATGCCATGAAGGTCAAGGGAAACAAGGATGGGGCATGCCTGGCTGTGTTAGTTATAAGAGTTCTGCACACAAATAGCATGATAAGAATATCCCCAGCGGCCAACAATACAAACTAAACTGCCTTGAAATATAACTAGAAGGAGAACAGCGTTCCATTTAACATATCTGGCTGATTGAATCCAAAGGAATTCTTCAGAGCAAAGCAAATGCAGAGCACAAGACCATAAAGCTGCAAGTCCTTTCAGTAGTTGTAGGCTAAGACTTACAGAGAAAACTTGTGCATCCTAAAGAAGGCAGCAAGAAAGACTGCTGAGAGTCTTGTCACCATGTTTCTTGTCTCTTTGTTCCACATCTGATACAGATGCACATCAGGATACCTTCCTATAACAACACACAAGCAGACTTTGATGCATACATTCAAAAACCTATCACTGAGCTCTGAAAGTTTTGGCTTTCAGTCAGCATCTGTATTTTGGATCTCAGGATGCCTATGTGAGGAATCTGCCTTCACAAGAGCAGCTACCTCCAGCCTGACTGTCTGACATGGACAGCTCTGTTAGGCATGCTCTGAGCACAGAGATACTTTTGGATGTACAGTAGAGCACAGTCCTTATCTCTTCAATGCATAAACCTGCTTAGAACTTATGGTATACCTCTTTCTTCATATCTTGGAGATTGTAGCTTGTACAGATGAAGGTTTTAAGATCTAAATTTTGAGTCCTGCTCAAAATGACTATAAGAAGCTTGATGACTTCAGGTTTTTTGGTTATGAGTGTTGGGTTTCTCTCCAGCTAAAATAATCAGCATCTAGGGTAAAGAGGAGAAACCTACGGAGAATAAATAAGAATAATTAAACCGGATGACAGAGCCACCCACTATTAATATCTCCTATTGTCTGTGTCCCAATCTCACAGGGAGCTGTACCCGGCTACCCAAAGGATCAGTAGCTCATTTAGCATTTGTCATACCCCAAGGATGAGTCAGTCTATGACTTAACTAATCTGGCAGAGTGCACTTTCTGCAATGCCAAGTTTGATCAGACTATTTCAGTGGTTCAGCATTATAGAAAAGAGGCACTAAAGACTAAAAGTGATGTTGACTCAGCTATTTGGCTCCTGCCAATGAACATTAGTGATTTTTGAACTGCTTAGGCTCCACTTCTAATGAAAATTCATTTGGACAAAGTAATTTACATGCATTGCTCATTTCCATATGAGGTTTGAAGCCTTTGCCACATTGCTACAAAGAGATGCCGTTCAGAATGCAGTCATTTCTCTGCCCTCATACTATACACGAATGATTCTGTCTCACATAATTGCTTGATATCAATACTCAGTAGATGTATTTTGACAAATGACAGAAGATAATGGGATTTCCCAGGGAGAGGGGAGAAACAGAATATTCTAGTAGGAAGAAGAGGGGTTTTGCATTGGATTGATTAAAAATTTTAGCTGGTACATCAAGAATGTTTCACCTCTGCAGCTAAATCAAAAATTGCTCAGTCATAGCTGGTGGCAAGTAACAGGCTATTGGCTCCAAGACATTAAGGAAAAATTCCAGCTGTATTGAAGTCAGTGGTAAAACACACATTGATTTGCATGAGATCAGAATGTCATCCTGCAAAAGCAGTAACAGCCAAACAAGCACTTCAACACTTATATGCAGATTTCACAGGCCACAGTGAAAGAAATTCATCTAGAATGGCTGTAAGGGAATCTGAGCTGCAAGTATTCATGTTGTCATCTTAGTGCCTAAAGGTTCACCATACACCAGGGGACTGGTTCTTTATAGAAAAGTGAAGCAAAGTCTCCCCAGGACATAGTCCTAGCTGGATTCAGGCAGTGGGAAGCTCAGCCAGGTCCAGAGTCTCCCTCAATCTGAGGAGATCAAATCCATCTGATCCCAAAGAGTGCGCTGGCTTCACACCTGCCAGCTGGTCTTACTGGGACAATCTCTGCCTCTCCTTTTGACCTTTTACCAGTGAAAGGTGTACAAAATTCAAATACATGTATCATGGAGGGGGAGAGATGAGAAAAAAGCTAAACATGGCAACTCTAATGCAGTGATTGGGAACTAAGCAGAGAGAGATCTCAGTTTTCATTCCTGGCCCCAGAGCTTTTCCTGAATGTAGTATTAGTTGCTAAATAAACTACAGAATTGCCCTTATTTTAAGGATAAGAAATTGAGAACCTGAAAAGTTATAAAAACTTATCTGAGATCCTACTTTAAGGCAGTAGCGATTTAATAGGACCTCCAGACTCAGTATTTCTCACTCACTGGCCTTAAGTAGGGTAATGTAACCGGTGTTCTTCCAGTTGTATGTTCAACAAGATCTTGCTAAACTATTTACTTTAGACTAAACAACCCCATGACAGGGTGGTCAGATGATAGCTGGGCTTGTGGACATTTTGCAGATGTGTTGCTTTTTCTTCCCAGCCTTCCTATATGGTTACGACCTTTCATAGAGCAGGCACTCAGCTGCTATGGTGATGGGCAACAGTGTAAGGCTCTAAGCTAGAGAGATGCATGTTGGAAGAGCAACTTTCACCGCCTCTTACTTGCCTTTTCTTTAAGTAATTAGAGACCTATATTTATCCTGGCACCACTCACAGAGCCTACATTTACAAAATGAAATTGTCTATGAGGCTGTACACTTTCAGCAAGCCATTTCAAGCTGCAGCTCTGAGACAGCTAAGTGCCTAATTTTGGATGGTGCTGAGCAGACCTAAGTGGGGTGTTGGGGGTTTTACTTTAGGGGCTTAAGGAGTTTGTCAAAAGATATATTTGCCCAAATACATAGTTTTGTTCTCTTGTGGGTATTTGGAAATTGAAGGTAAATACCTTTGGCTTCTGAAAGAGAAAATAAAGTAAAAATAATACTACTTCTCTTCTATTTACAATGTAAAGGGGGTTTGTACTGCCCTCATTGTGCAAGATCAGTAGACAGGTCTTACCTATGCCCAGAGCAGTTTTTGATGACAGCATCCCCAAAAGTTTTCTGCCTTACTGCCAGGCTACAGGGGAGTTTTGGGTAAGAAGGAGGAGCTGAAACAGTCCTTTCTCATCTGCTCATCGTGCTCAGGGTGTCCACTGGCTGCAAACTTGGGACATGTCCCAAAACAAGCAAGAGAGAAATGTTCTTATGGTCTTTGTCTTAATGACAAGATAGTGCTTTACTGAAAATGGAACAGTAAAGGAGAGACTGAGGCCCACTGCACTACATCCAGACACCCTTTGGGTGGGAGTGCTTCCCAGATGAGGCCATGGCCATCCAACTACTCACTGAAAATGGTCTGTGAATATTGCTATTAATTTCATCTGTCTTATATTGAATTAGTCATTTTGGATGCAATATATGATGTAAGAGCAAGAGAAAGCAGAGGAAGGAAGGTAGAGAATGGAAAATACTGGATACTTCCAGATAGTGAGCTATCGAAACAGAGGAAAAATCCCATGGGCCTCAGTTCTTTGTAGTATTTTATATCTAGTTTAAGAATCTCAGAAATTTGCTCCAAAGAGATACAGTTCCCAAATGTTAAATATAAAATACAGCAGGAATGTCAGGTCAGGAATGATCCAATGCTACATTTTTGAAGGAGATAGACAGACTGCAAAGGCTGTGGTCTTTATGTGCAAATTAAGGTAGAGAGTGGAAACAGATCAATCGCTCTGGGTAAGATTCAGCTCACATACTAAGAAGTAGTATATGGGTGTATGGTATATGGGTGTTCACATGAGCGAGCTGTCTAAGCTTCCACTATAGTTGGTGAAAATCTAATGTAAGGGCTAGTCAGTGTAGTCTAAAGAGCTACTCAGCTCACCCTGATCCTCCATATCTCTGATGAACATTTGGAGCCATAGCAGCGGAAACCGGTTAATACTAATTATTCTCCAACTAAATGTTTCATTTAGGTACCTGGCAAACTGTAATTTTCCAGAATATTAAAGTACGCAAAGAAATGAATATTTCAACTTTTGGTTTCAGTTCAAGGTAGAAATGCACCCCTGAAATAATCAGAATTGCTTCCAGAGCAGCAACACCAAAATTCCTGGCTGCTTTGCTTCTGGAGTCATCCGTGAGCTGCATTTGCTCTTGGGAAATTTGTTAGTAGAAATGAGGGATACCAGCCCAGAAAAACTTAAAACATCTTCTGTTGGTTTGCTGGGGGAAGAGCGGGGTTTTTTGGAGGTACCTGATAGATCTGTGGCTGAGGAAATATATGTTAAGTTTGATTGTGTCTGTATTAACCCACCTCGAATGTCAGTGTAGGCTACACTACTCCATCAATTGGTGGAGTCCATTATACAAGCATCTGGCCACTAACTAGGAGAAAAACACATTAAAGATAAAGATGGGTTAAGCTCCTATGTGAAGTTCCTGCTGAGAATAAAAGCATACAGACTATATTCCATTTCATATAATTACCAATCCTTTGAACTCTCGAGTGCCCAGTCCCTCCTTTGACTGCTTCAGTCTAAATTTAGCTTTAAAACCCCCCAAAACAACAAAACCCCCAAAAATCCTTCCTTAATTTGTCCAAAATGTTTGGTCTCGGCTTTAATTGCTTTTAAATCCTGTCAATTAAAGTTTATAATGGAGAAAACCTGTTAATAGTGAAATGAACTCCCTTGCGTTCCCAAAGTGTGCAGTAAGTCTTCTCACCCAATTGTAATAAAATTTGTTGTGGCATAGTTTTGGGGATCAATACAGCAGACCACTGTCAATCAAAGAATTTTCTACTTACTTAAAAGTTAACAGACTTCTAGTGTCTTTGTGTTGGACTGAGGACAGTCTGAGTTACCACAGAAGATTAAATCTTTAATTTTACATTACTTCAGCCATCTCTATAGAACAAAGTGGGCTTTACCTGTTGAATATGAGGCTTATGTGAGCTGAAGTGCTCTTGAGACATTAAGAGGCAGTCTTGAACAGTCTCTGAGATTTAAGCTGAGGGGAATTCTAAAGGGATTACTGCAGCATTTTACATAAAACGAGAAATAAAAACAGACTTGAGCAATGCATGATCATAAACGCATTCCTGCTGTGATCAAGAGTCCTGTTCCCATTGCTGTTCTAAGACTAAAGCAGGAAGAACTGTCAAAGGGCAACCATACTTGTAAGGATTTGTACAAGTCCAATTTATAATGAAATTAAGGGGCTGAGTAGTTTTGAAAGATTTGTTAAAAAGGGAGATACTTTTCATAGTCCTTCCAGCCCAGAGGTGAGAAATACAAGCCTTATTGGAATACTGTTTTGTGGAGGAGGCATGCTACTTTCCAAGAACTGACATGGCTAACACCTCATGCACGAATAAGCAATTTTAACAAAAAATCACAAAGATTTTAACTATCGATTACCCTTTCCTGAAGAAAACAGGAGCAAATAAACTATGAAGAAATATCTCAGAAATAAAATAAATACTGAGTTAACTTGTGTCGACACTTGCATGCATAATGTATGAGAAAATAAGTAATAAACAATAAGTGTGTTCATGCCAGCTGTGATTCACCTTTACACTACAGCTCCCTTCATTGCAAGAATGGTATAAAAAGACGTCGGTACAAAACATGGGGTTGATCTCTGTACTGCCTGTACTGAGAGAGAAGTCGGTGTGCATTTGTGTGCATGTGTAAAACATACACACACAACACAGTGTACTTACTGTTTTAATAAAGAGGAATTGGGATACAGCACCAGGCAACTGTCAGCAAATGCAGACATTAGTTTCTTGTCACACACGCACTACAGAAACAATACATTTGTTCTCTGTGCCTGTAAATTGTCAGGAGGAAAAGCCAGGAAAAAGCCAGCATGTTGTTCCGAGTACTGAAGGTGCCTTGGCAGGTATCACAACTATAGGTCCTCCTGGTCCTCAGGGACAGTTGAAAACACAACCTGCCAGTCTAGGTCAGGGATGACCAAATTTCCCAACACTCTGAGCCACAGATCTCAACCATCACATGACCCAAAGCCACAACAAAGTATCACCTACGTATCTCTGAGCATGAAGAGAGAGCTTCAGAGAAATCCCTTGTTCCAAGAGAACAGCTTCTCTGGGTCTTCCACTGCTTTCCTGCAAAATGGATTTGGGTTGAATATACTATGGGTCCCAGGACCACCGCAGTCAGGTGCTGTGCCAGCGTCACATGATAGCACTTGTGCGTGTGTGTCCCAGCCAAGGATCAGCTAGACAAGCAAGCCCCACCTCAGCACCAGACCACTGTCCCCAAGCAGAGCACAATACAGCCCATCATCTGGTCCTCCCTACCTTTCCTAAGCACAATGTTGGGCAAAGTGTTGGGTGCATTGAAAGACAGGCAAGGACAAAGTCCACTCTCGCTTGGTTCTTTTGAGCATCCTGCATGCCATAACAGCTATGCAGGGCTGTATTTCTCCACTGGGCTGTTCTCTGTGATGTCCATATCCAGTTCAGGTGTGGAAGAAGTTACTTATGCCCATTTTTTTTTCTCTTGAACAAGCCTTGAGGTTGGTCTTCAGGCTTTGGTGATGATCCTGTGTTTACTCAGTGTTCTAGGTCCCAAGGAAATCAATTAAACTTTTGCCTATCAGTCAGTGTTATAGGTCTAGCCCCTCCTATGGGCTGCATCACCAAGCCACAGCTTTATTAATTATTTCATTGCTGGTAAGCAGTAAAGTATGAAGTCTCTACTGAGAAACAAGTATAAATATCGAATTGTTTGTTTGGTTATGGCAGCATGATGAGCAAAACTTTCCCGCTATCTATTAGAAACTCCATTTAAAACACAAAATAGCTGAAATTTGCGGAGAAGGGATAAATCTATGAAATGTAGCTTAAAAAACTTGTCTGAACGGAAGTTGAATTTGTCCATCGCTAGACAGTGTGATTACTAAATCTCGGCAAATATTTACTTGGGGAAATAACATGGAGATAATTCCAATTCTATTTATATATCTAAATGGTAGAAATCCCTCTGCCGAGATCTCTTCTGTTCAATTAGAAGAAGCATGAAAGGAAAGAAGGATCACAGAAAAGAAGTATTTGATAATTGTCATACAATAAAATATGGAATATGAATAGAGATCAAGCACACATTGTGAACCATACTAATTATTATCGTAAACTTTTATGCTGAGTCTTGCTCTTTATTATGGCCTCACCACATAAAATACAGATCAGCTTCAATTAGAGTAATTCTAAAAACATATGGCCATCTTTTGACATAGTTTCTCAACTATGCAGTGTACTAAATGGATAAATATTAAAGTTAAAATATTAATGTTATGTATATATGATTATCCCAAACTGTCCCTAAAATAGCTAAGATAGGTAGTAGTGAAAGCAAGTCAAGGAAGGCCTGTGCTCAAGGTGGAAAGTGGTAAGGATCGTGGTGATCTTAATACATGAAGGTGCTTGTTTCCACCATATTGGCGGAAACATCTGTGCCCTTCACATGGCCCACACCTTGTGAAACTCCATTGAGGTCAAGGACTCCAGCTGGTGTTCATGGTCTTTACCAGGTCTTTGCTCTCAAGTGCAAAGGCCTTTGCTCTCAAGACAGAGGGACTTCTATGGCACAGGGACATTTTGCAATTTGCAGTATGGCCACATTGACAGGGGGCTGAAGGGAAGCAGCATAGCTGCCGCCCATAATCCCTCTCCAGTGTGGGACCCTCAGCAAGCACTGTCACCTCCCAGTGACACGCTGAGCTTGTTCCCTGTGATGTGGTCTTACATCTTCTATGAGATAAGTTTTGTCCCACTTCATGATCAGCCACAGGAATCAGCAAAACCAGAAGATAAATTGGAGAGGCAGAGTCATCTGATTTCTGCTGTCCTTGAACTCATGACGAGCTTCCGTAATGCTAGGCACAGATCAGACCAGAACAGTGACTTCGTCACAGCCCCAGACTGTAACATTTAGATCCTGATGTAGAAGTGTGTTTAAACTAATAAAAATTAGAAGTTAAAAATGGCAGGTGTTTAACTCCTGTCATGAGTGAACTGTCCCAAAGTACCAAGCTCAGAAAAGAATGAAGTCATAGCAAACAAAAAAATATTATTTGCTGCATTCTCATAGATTTTCACCAGTTCCTCTTTTTTTCTCTCCTGTTTTCCTAACTCCTCTGCCTTTTCCAGGACTCCTGGTCATCTTAGTCAAATGAAGGTAATGGATATTCTGAATGACTGCTCAGGAAGGGTATTGAATCATTATCTTACCTTTGATCAATGGCTACCAAAAAGTTATTTCCTATTTCTCAATCACACCACCTTTCAGAAAGTAAAAGCATTTGCCCTGAGGAAATGCAAACATAAATATTCAACATCTGTAAATATTTAAAAAGAACTAGGATATTCCACAGTAGTGAGGAAAACATACCTGAAAGCTCCTGAGAGCAGTAAGCACCTAATGAATTTAGCTGGTGATTCTGATATTCTGCTGTAAAGTCATCCCATTGTGAGCTGAAGATTAGATAGCCCAGTCTGGGTTGTGTTTATTTTGTTATGTTGAAAAAGATATCTCAGTTGATTAAAATATTTTTTACAGATTAAAGACATTTTTGTCATTTTTAATGACTTACTACTAGTACTTTATAAAAAGTATTTGAGATTATGTTGACATATGCTTTAAAACAAGAAAAGCTTAAGTGGTATTTAATGGATAACTTATTACAAAGAAGGAATTCTCTAGACCTGTTTTACCTTTAATTCACATTGTTTGGATGGAGCACTTTTTCACACGATAAAGCACTATGTGTACAGCTAGAAAGAGGAGATTCGTGTGGCCAGAGAGCAAATCAAAGTCACGTTACTGCAAACAGGGGCAGGCTCCAGTGCTGTTGTGCATTCAAGAGAGCTCAGAAATGCTGAACTGTATCATCAACATCACATTCCACAGAAATCACCCCAGGTCCCTGAGGAGTCTGATAGAGCCACATGGACATCAGCAATATCACCGTTGTCTTCATGTCCTCACTGTTGTCCTCAATAATTAAGGGCCAAAAGTGGAATCATGGTCTCATTGAATGAGGTCCCCTTCCTGGCTCTAAGTGTGCATAGTCTAAATGGACAGGGCAGGGGAGAGATAGGTTCTCAGTGGGTTCCTCCTCTCAAAGCTCTTTCTCTGTGCTAAAAAGAACAACAACAAAAATGAGCTTCGGAATAAAGTCCATAATCCATGTCTTCCTCAACATGAGTTAGGTTCCCTTTTGCTTGTCATGTGGCCCTACCATTCTTGTATATCTGGCTACATGATGGCCCCAAAATATTCTACATGGTGCAGTTAGGGCTGTATTTTGGTAAGTGGTAGTTGTGAGCTCTAACTCCTCAGTCTAAGAGCTATCCACACATTATGTCCTAAGGTCCTGGGCAAGGACATTAATTTTGCTACGGAAATTCTCAAGGAGTGATTGTATTTGCACTTTTTATAATGTAAGGGCTACAGCTGTTGGTGATTATTCATTTTTCATTTATTTTTGTATAAATATGATGTATATTGATGGCTGGGGTGTCATCATGATGTGCCGCCTAATATGAAGACATTCAGCAATCTCTTCTGTGACTCCATGGACATCTATTACACCCCTATACTGGCTCTCTATTTTTAATACAGGTCTCTGGAGCTGTTGATTCCTCTCTGGAAAACCAGCAAAGCCAAATGCAGTTAATTAACACCAATGTAAAAGTTGGCAGTAGTGACAACCACGCTTCTTTGGGATGGGCAATATTTGAGTTTGTGCACATTAGGCATTCTTGAAATGCTGTGCTGGGTCTCCAGAGCTTAGAAAAGTAACTAGCTGCTTAAATTTCTAAACTGAGTGGCTTCCACACAAGCCTGAGTACCTCACTGCAGGAACCCAGGCACTCTGCAGTTTGCATGTAGCTACCAAATAAATATACGGTTCTTGTATGAAAGAGGGGGCGGGCCTGAATCATTACCTTGGACTAAGGCAGCTAGACTCAGACTCAGATCAGTTTTATGTACCAGAATGAGCTCTCCGGATCTCACACTGAATGTTGTGGACAAGATAACACTGGAAAACCACAGCAGAGTGGAATCTTAGGAATCTTAGCTGGTCTGCTATTTGGGATTTGAGCCTCACAACTGAACACATCGTGCTGCAATGCAGCAACTTTAAGTCAAAGATTTTTCACAGGAACAATGCCCAATTAAACTTAAAAGCAAACAAAAAAAGAAAACCAATAAACCCCTCATCTTTTAGTACACACTGAACACCCTCAATTCTAAGAAAAACCGAGAAAGTGAAAGCTACTTTTTTACTCTCATGCATTTTTTCATTAATGTTTAGGGGTTACTCCAAAGTCATGGAGGTAATAGAAATATGCCTGAAAAGAGTTGCTCATGAGTTTTCACTGCCATTGAATACCCTGATCCTAGTATTCCCAGATCTCAGTATGAGTCATAATTAAAACGGCAGTAGAAGTTGAGGGATTTTGTCAGCTTTTTCTCTTGACTTGTGTTCTCTCTTTTATCAGATGGTTGCTCCATAAAGCTGGTGGTCTTAAGGCTTGAGTTTGTCTGTTGGTTCATTTTAAATACCAGAGACTGGAACACCATTCATGGAACAATGACTTCAACGACAGCTGGCCAAAATCGTGTTCAAAATGGTAAATTTAGGATTGGTAGGTTCTTTTGTATTCTGTTGCCAAGCTGCTAAATCCTAAATTATCTAAAAAATCTTAAAGTGTACCTGAACCTCACCCTGTCCTTATTGCAGCCCTAGCCACAGAATATGCTGGAGGTCCAAGCAAGCTGCAGTTCTTCCCTGTTGTGATCTTGGGTTGGTGGCAAAATACATAATCTGTGGGATATGATGATCCATAACTCAGTGCACATGCAGCCATACGAAGCCAAATCTTTACATATTTCTGGGATTTCTTCATGTCTTCTGACCACCAAAGATTTCCCCTCTCTGTTTCCATACTCACGGCAACACTGCCCAGGTCACCCAGCCAGGGAGGTCAGGAAGATTCTTGGTCTCTGACACCCTCCTGCATGGACTGTCATGATGGGGTGTCTGACATGTCCGTTGACAAACCTTTTCAACAGCTCACACAGACTACGTTGACCCTGTCATCCAGTGAAGCCTGTTTTCCTTTAAAAATCAGCACCAGGTCCCATAAATTTGCATTATTTCATTACTCACCACAAAGAAGGCTTCTGGCAAGGCACTTCAACAATCACTAGATAATGGTTGGGAAGCATAAGTAATCATTTAAAAACTTATGGGACTTTAATCAGCATGCTGTTTAGGCAGGATTTTTATGTTGCCTGGTAGGAGAGCGTGCATAATGGGGCCTCTTCGGAGGCGTTTTTCACAACAGATTACTCAGCATATAGCAAGGGATATAGTCAGTATTAAGGTGTCTGAGCCAAAAGAACTGGGCAGGAACGGGCAAGCTCTACCAATTCAAGCAGATAAACTCGGTAAGAATGGCTTTGTTTGCGGGCAACCTTGCAGGCATTGCTCCTGTGTCACGACAGCTTTGCTTGCACGGGAGCACCAGCCCGGAGAGCCAGTCTGCTGCGAATTACCCGGCACAGAGATGAGCCCAACAGAGCCCCGGAGGGGCGTGGGATTTAACAGAAGGTAAGAAAGGAGTTGCATCGTGCTCCCACGTATTACTAAAATTCAGACAGACTGTGCCATGTTGCAAACAATACGGCTTACCTCTGTTAAAAAAAAAATTCTCTCCTTCCCATATGATGGATAAATAACTGAAGCAGAGACAGCTGAATTGCTGCTAGGCCCTAGCACTGCTTTAGCAAAACAGGATTTAGATTCATCTCCTCAAAACAGCTGAAAAACTCTAGCATAGTCTCAAATATTTATTTAATCTATCCTTTTAAAACATGGGTTAAACAGTCTTAAAATAATAGATTTTAATAGAATTAATTAACTTGCATTAAAAAACCCACATAATCATCCCATAGGGTGGGCAGAACGCTATGTCAGAATGAGACGAAGTGCTAAAGGATGGAGATTTAAATTTACCTCTCCAAAGGCCTATCTTAAACCATAGCAGTCTTTGGGTCCTTTTTTTTTTTTGACAAGAGAATATAACCCTAGCAGATCTTTTTCGTACCTGAATAACTATATATATATGTCACCATGCAGTTACTTTTTAAAAGGGGTTTCAGATTCTGGGTCACAGAAGAATTATTGACAATTTTACCTTGAGAAATTTATTTTTTCCTTGTTTACAGCACATCAGTCTCTTCCCCTGCTCTTCAGTTACTCAGCTGTTCTTCACACGTCCACAGGAAAGTCTGAGCCTGTCTGTTGTCTTCTCTCTGAAGAATGTCCTGAATGGGACTTGCTGTCAACACAGATTTCAGGACAAAGAAGGGAGATTTTTAAAAATGTAAACTGGAGCACGGTGCCTAACTCTGTTGAACTGTTAGTGGGAGCAGGGCACATTACTGCCCTTTGTGCTTTTAAAAACCATCCTGAGAGTTATTTATCAGATTAAGTTTTTAACACAAATAGTTTGACTCTTGCCACAGTCTGTCCATTCAGATCACCAGGAAGGAGGAAGAGCTTGAGTTTTGCACTTGGATTATCCTCAAGAAATGTTCATGGTTAAAAAAAATACTTATGGAGCCTATGTTTAAATCTACATCCAGCACTATGCAAATATTTGCATGCTGTAACTTAAGTCAACATAAATCAGGGCTCTTGTCAATGAATTGCTTGATTAATCAGTGGCTTAATTTGTGCATCAGAGCAAGAGAGAGAAAACCAACCCAAAACAGCTGTGTGATTCTTTTTTTTTTTTTTTTTCCTTCAGACCAGCCCAAAGTATTGTATAAATAACTAACTTCTATTGTGGTTAACTTCTGCAAAAGATAAAGTGGGCGGCCAGAAGCTTGCTTTTCCACAGTCCTCACTTGAACACTGGTAGATCCAGGGCTGTGAAAATCCCAGTACAAGCCTGGAAAGGCCCAGGGGTGTTGAATATTGGGCCACTGATTTACACAAGTTAAATCAGGTTGGGTGATTTGGCCCAGAATACCTACAAAATATGAGAGTTTTCAACAGTTTTGAAATGGTCTTCAACTTTTGAGCTCTCTGGCAGAGTAAGCTTTGTTGTACAGGTAGGGTGACCATTCAGAACATAAAGATTATCAGAATGACTATATTTATTCAAATTAAAGGTACATGTAGTCAAGGATGATGTTCTTATGACCAGTAGCAGATCCTCTAACTGCAAAACAAACATACAGTGCACCAAGTAGTCAATGCTAATCAGTAAATGGACAAAATCTCTGTTGAGGACCCTGATGCTTGCTGACTCCCAGCAATTATCTCCAAATTATTGTTCACCTTGGACTGGCTGTGTCCCTGCCCTGTCCCATCCTGCAAACGCCAGCCTTTACTTACTTACCACACTATTTAAGGGCATTTTGAGTTGGGCTATAACACCTCTACTTGCAAAGCAGGTTGGAAGTGTCTGACCAGGAGGTGCCCTCCTGTTCTGCAAAGGCAGAAGACAGCCGCAAGATGTGGATGCTCTGCAAGGCTGATACAGCTGAGGTAAGCAGGATTATCTGTTTCACACTTGGGCTGACTTTACCCTCTATGCCACACATGGATGCTTATCTACTCTCCGTGTTTGCCATTATATGCATTCAATGTGGCAGATAAAATAACAGCATTATAGTTATTAAAGCTGTATGTAACCTCTTGTGCTACAGAGTCAGATCTCCCTGCAGTTGCAGGTCAGTGCAAGAACAAACTTGCTGTAGTGCTACACATGATTCCCCAGTCACACCATGAATCAAACAGTGGGACTTGCGTCACAGTCTGTGTAATGGGAATTTGAGTGTAAGCGGTATCCTTTTGCTGTTAGACTGAGTGAACTGAAAGGTCTTGGAAATTTGTCAGGTGCTAAGAAATTTAGAAATAGAGGGCTGGAATTCTAGAGGTATGTGGTGTGGAGAAACAAATCGGTTTGTGTGAAATCACTGAAGGGGGCTTGGCAGGTCCTGTGTGTGCCTTTGCCCCCAACTCCTGCATAACAAGGAGAAAGGCAGCATCTCCTGGATGTGGTATGAGGTGGGTACAGGAGAGTGGTGAGACACCCCTCCTACTCAGGAATACGCTCAGGAGGGCTTGCCAGGTTTTGCTGGGGGTTGCAGAAATAGGGGCTATGACAGGAGACCCTTTGGGATACGCACCAAGAAGTCAGATCCTGGAACTGAGACCATGGTCATCTCTTTCATAGCACCATGCACTCAAGCAATGAGTGAAGTCAGGCCCCTTCAGGGAGAAATGGCACTTAGCATATTTAAAAAAAATGCCATTCAGAAATACCGTCAGCAGCTCAGAGGTTGATTTCAGTTTTTTTATATCTTTCCTCTCTGCTGTCTCTGCTTTCTTCTGCTTTGCCCGTAGTGTTTTCCACCGAAAGACTTCCAATGTTTGGACAGTTTCACATTTACTCTGACAAACCCCAGAGGCCTGTGGTGCAAAGGAGGCATATATAAAATGCTGTGTAACCGGTTGACAGCCAGGGTTTTCGGTTGCTTAAAAAGCCCTTCAGAACTGAAACGTTCACCGTCTTTTGCCAGACACTATTCAGTTTTAAAATAGTGGCTACACAGTAGGAGTCCTGGTAGAAACGTCACTGCATTAAAATTGAGGCAGACCAGAAGAAAAAAGATGGAAAACCACAAATTTCCTGGCAGATGTAAAATAAGGTGGAAATTCTTGTTGCTGGAGATTCACTATGACCAATACAAAAGGCAACACCATCATGGAGGTCTGACAAGATGCATTTGGGATAATGCAAGTTTTAATGTTTGATAAGCACTTAAAAGGCAGGCCAGTCAGAGATGAGCCAAGCCAGTCAGAGATGAGCCAAGAGACTCATATCTGTATGAGCACTCCTGGAAGTCTTCTGGAAATGTCTAGGATGGTGTTTTAATGGGCCATAAGTATCCAAACCCCTAAGGTAGTGCTGGACTATATAATGCTGGGCATACTACACATGGAAAAGCAGCAAGTGTATTTGCCTGTAGCAGAATCAGAGATTCTCTGAGGAGCAGAAACCTTCATTCTAGCCTTGGAGCTTTCCACACCCTGATAAGTTTGTCTAAGCCATATGTTTAAATTTAAGATTTGGATTAAATGTAGGAGAGAATGTTTCAATAAATTATATGTATCATTTGGCAATGCAAGTCACAGGTTTTGAGGTATAACCAAATACTAAAGACAACAGCAAGAAAACAGAACACATAGCCCTTTGCATATTGTTGAAAAATGTCGATAAATATGCAGGTAGCAAGGTTTGTACAAAAGCTCAGACAGCCACTACTTTCCAGGTGTTGCCCTTGACAACAGTGATGGGGTCCCAAAGGAAGAAGCAATGTTCCTAGACATACTGGAGGACTGTTTCCTTACAAGGTTTGTTTAGCAATCAACAAGAACAGACACTGTTTTCACTGTGTCCTAGGAAGTGAGCCAGGTATAATAAATAAGTAAGGAGTTGGTAAACATCCAGGGTCTCCTGTTCACAGTATCATCAGAAAAACTCCTGGGGATATGTGCAGAAGTCAGCAGCACAGAAATATTGGCAATGTGGGAACAAAGAATGAGGTAAAGAAAGTTGACTGATATTGCCAGAAGAAACATCTTGTAAAAGTGGAAGACATAAAAGAGAAAGTTAGAAGTGATTTCATTTCAACAAATAAAAGCAATGTTACTTTTTACATGCAACATAAGGAGAAAATTCTAAACAAATTTGTAAAGAAAAATATCAATTTTATGCATGCAAGTTTTGGCTTGTTTACAAGCATTAGGTAAATATGGCTACACATCCAGAAATCAAAAACAGGCTTGGGGCAAATGTACACATTTTTTTTTCTTTCTCATATAATGACTAATGACAAGGTCAGCAGTTGAATTTGCACTAATCTGTATGTATCATAAAAGCACGATGTATCACTTTACTCCTGTTGTGAGAAAATAATTGCATTTTTTCACTAACTAAAGCAACTGCTGTTATCCTCCTTGTCTTGATATACCTGACATCTTTTTCCAAGTCCTTTGAAACTGTTGGGGTCCTTGCTATGCCATGGCTACAGGATGATTCTGCAGTATGGAGGAAAGGAGTCCCCTTTTCCATATTCAGGCTGGTTCCATCCTGTTCAACGCTCCTTTGCTCCTGACTGAAATGGGATAGGTAGTTGCATACATTTAATATCTTCCAGTCTACTAGTGAATAGCCTTATCATGTTATTCTTTACCTGCTTTCTATCTAAATTAATTTCTCATCATACGCATGTCAAACAGAAGCGTTCCTTGCTCCTACTCATCTTGTTTGTCTTTCTTTGAACTGCCTTGTTTCTGCTGTGAATCAGTTGCGAGACAAAGAGATTTATCTCATGTAACTTTAAATATGTAGAAGTTAGACCTAATCTAGTCTAATTTAATCCTGCCAAATTCTCTGACTAGTCTATGGAGAAAAACAAGCACCTCAAGAAGTCAAATTTTTCATACCTGTTTCAGAAAGATTAGACATCTTTCTTTGGTTCAGATATATTGAATAACTAGCACTGCTGTAGATGTCTGAAGGCAAATGTTAGTTCTTTAAATGTCTGAAGGCAAAGGTGGACGTAAAGCTTCTTCCTGATGAAGAAGACACCCTGGTCTCTCTATATGGTCAAAGGAGATCTAACAACCAGTGTCAGCGGAAGTTTTGGTGCAACTCCTCCTCCTAAAGCAAAACAGACCAGATGAACCATACCCAGACTTCTAGCATGGAGATATCTGTTTAGGATCACCCACAACACCTGATGAATCCATTGACACTGGTGAGGAGCTCTGATATAACAGTAATGGATTACTCAAAGAAATTATTGCATGAGAGAGACCTGGCAGACCAGAGCCATCAGATTTCTAGTGGAGCTTGCCAGAAAATATGGAGGATTCATCGTACACTTTCAACCAGTTCTGTTTTCTTGTGTTACATTCTTGAGCCATTCTCTATCTTTTCTTGCATGTTGTTTGCTGTGGTTTTAACTCCACTGTCTACTGATATTTTATGCTGAAGAATTCCATATGCCAACCAGATCTGTTTCTTGAGGGTTGCCATTAATTCAAAATCACACAAAATGTGACTGCGGCTGCACATAGTAGCCTGCTAAACAGCCATGCATGGCCTGGGGCAGATTCACAGTGTATTTGGCACCCTTAGAGAAAAAAGTGCAGCACTTTTACCATCTTTAATTGGAGGTAAGCTATTCTTTGTAGAAGCATGTATTGTACAAGGAATGGGGAATACCATGAGTACCAGTAATACCTTGCATAACAGTAAAAAGTTAAAAGGGAGCTTGTTTTTAAGGGCTCCCATAGCAATAGGCTCTGCATCACATGAGCAATCCTCTCAGCCATCTGAAAATAAACCACGTTTAATTGACTGGATAAGCAGATCACATACGTTAAAGCTAGGAATGCCCCTTCAACTGTAACTTTGAACTGTAGCTTGCACACCCTTTGGCAACGCCTTTACACAGAAACGTGTACATCCCTTGGCTATAACAGTAATTTTGGCTGCAACAGTAACATGTACACCCTTTGGCAAAGCTCTTGCACAGCGGAGAAAACTTTTTTGAAAAGTGGAATGTTTCCCAATTAAACCCTAGCTGTACAACACACTCACTTTATTATTGCAAGAGTATCTCTGAAAATATCTTTCATCCCACTACAGCAAAAAAGTATTTTGCACCATGCACACCATCAGGAAAGAGAAAAGGGGCAGTTTAGGCTTCTTTTGGCTTGCAGACCAAATTCTATTCTCATCTATGCCAATGGTGATCTATAACAAGTCCACTGAATTCATAGGAGTTACTAAATGTTTCCACATCATCAAGTAATATCAGAATTGGACCATTTGACCACATTTATGCACAGGTACAAATTTCACTCTAAAAGGGAGCATTTACTTAACTGACCTACAGAAATTCTGTGCTTGACTCTTCTTTCATCTAAGCAAATTAAAATAATACCGGGAAGGCTTCCATACAGCAAGTAAGCAAACACTGAAGTAAAATCCTCAGAAGCACAGAAACTTATGTGCGTGCTGTCATGAGCATAAATAATATTCACTACATACCTTTTGGAAGAAGAGCCACTGAACTTGTGACAAGCCATGCTAAAAGCTGTTGGAAATGTGTGTGTGTGTGTGTGTCTGTGTGTCTGTGTATACATGTCCATGGGTGTAAACACTCTGTCATTAAAAAATGTGTACATTGTAGGAAAGAGCCAGCCAATGAAATGAGCCAAAGGGCAGACTCTAAACTTGGCTCAGCAGTCACGAATGAAGATGAGCCAAAGAGGAGCAAAGGACGTTGCAAACAACCTGGCACAGGTTCCTGGCAGTCAGTGATCACTTCAGGTATTTTTCTTTCAAGGTGTGTACAGGCGCATCCAGTGACTCACCTGTATTTATATACGGAGAGCCAAGACGGACCCATACCTTGGCCCTGAGCTGTACCAAGTCCCATATTTATAGCCTGTCTTGTTCCAGTAAATAGAAAACAAGCAGGAGAGCTGCCTGTTAAACTGTCATCTTGTAAAAGTGAAGGTTTTTTCAGCTGATTGAAAGACTATAGCATTTGATCTGACTGATGCAGAATAACTCTGCCTCTTTGAGGTGGGGAGAGAACCACCAGTCAACAGGACGAGGAATCCATTGTCCAGCTGTTGCTACAACATCCTCGCTCCATAAAACCTGCAGTGCCCTCACTCTTCTCTCATTGTCACTGCTTTATCGGTCAGGGTTGTATATTCCTGCCACTGGTCATCCATAGTGAGAGCTCAGAGACCTCAATGAACTATCAGTCTATTTTCTCTGTGAATAGCCATGAACTTAAGCATCGTTGTCTCTCTTGTGTCTTCTACACCATGTGGCATGCCCACAGAAGTTACTGGGATTTCAATATATTTGATATACTCTGTTCTTCATATTCCATTCCCCATCAGGACTTCCCTGTCATTCCTAGACTCCCTTTCAATGTAAACCTATGGAGCTTCAACTGATATTGTAAAACAACTTACCCTCTGCCTAAATTCATGTTGCCACCTGCAATAATAATGTGCTCAAGAAGAGATATGGTGACCTAGTATTTTTAATTCCTGCTTTTATTTTGAGACATATTTGACTGTCATTTTCTTTTCTCATTGCTAAAGGAGAACAGAGCTGGCTGAACATGATGACAACTGGAGTGGTAAAAGCCTACGTAAAGGTATAGATTTGCTATAAGTCTTATGCAGCATGCAGTGGAAAAGAAAGTTTTTAAGTGTTGGAGTGATAAAGGTTAGGCTACATTGCAGGCCCTGAAGTCAGTGTACCTTTGGGTTCTCATTGGGGCATCCTGGAGGCTCTTCGGTTCTGCATGTTGCCTTAAAATGAGTGTATCTGAATGACCCACACAATCTAAATCTACAGGAATTTTTCAGTCACCTGGGGAAATAAAGATAAAATACCAAACAGATTCAAGGAGCAAAGCAAGGTTAACAAGAACTGAAAACCACTTTTCCCACTGAAATTAAAGAAAATCAAGAGGAACAAAACACCTGCCAGCAGCTTGATAGTTCCTGTGGTCTGGGCACTCTTCCCTCTAAAACCCCAAAAATGGAACTCAGTGGTTTCAATTAGGTGCTTTAAAAAGAAATATTTTGTGATCAGTCTGTGCATCTGTCAGTCCTCCACTTAAGACTTCAAATCCATTGTCTAGTTTCCATGCAAAGGACCACTGGCCTGGACAGGAGCTATAAAACAATAGCTATTTTGGGTGAGGGGATCATGTACTGGGAAAAGGTATAGTAAGCTCAGAAATGCATCTGCTAGAAGACCAAATGTTCCTTCTCATGTTGTCTTTCGTAGTCCTATCATAGACAGTCTGACTACCTGACTTGCAGTCTTCACGCAGCGGACAGGAGGTACCTCCTTGTACAGAAGACTATAAACAATACACACAAAAACAAGTAGTCATCAGCAGAAGCACATTACGCTATAGACTCGGCTTGAAAACAGTCCCTGACTAATGGTGCTTGCAAAGAGTTTGAATGAGGATAATGAGGTAGTTCTGCAACACATGTTTACAGGTGCTTCCTCAGTAGCTTGAAAAGCAACTTGAGATAAAACACAAGGATGTCTGCTTGAAAAGGAAACAAATTGGCTTATTAACTTTGCTTTCCTGGCAGTGTTAGCAGGCTGAATATGTTTCAAAAAAAAAAAAAGCAGGAATTAAAAAGAAGAGGTTTTTTTTTTGTTTTACATCTAAAGATGGAGTAGTGATACATGGTTACATCTACATTGGGAAATGTTATGAATATTTATTTCTGTTTTATTTTAAATGGATATTCCCTAAAGATAATAAGGCTTTCATTTATGGTGAAAATCTAATTATTCAAAGTTGTTAGTCTATTCTCCTTCAGTTTTTCTGTGCTTTTGGCCATAAAACTCAGGCTTTGAGGACTTAATTTTCTAACAGAAAAGTCAAAACTTTTGAAACTTTCCACTTTGGTGAAAAGTTGTTAGACATTAAATAAGTGTCATGCAGATCCCCCCACTGGTGGAGATATACACCGCATCACCATACACCACATAGCCCTCATGCTGTCTGTAGGGTCATGGGATGAAACAGACATTTTCAGAGCTACCAGCTCTGTTTACAAAGCTGAGATGGACCACGCTTTGCAAGAACATGTTTCTAACAGTGTAGCTGATTAGCTCAGAGATATGTGACTACCAGTGTGAACATCTATGTTTGGGTCAAAGACTTCCAGTCTTGATGCTTTCTGAAAAAAAATTCAGCATGAAAAATTTAGTTGAAAATCTGCTTTTGATTCCAAAGCAGCTTTCATACAAAAGTTTAATAAGCCTTTAAAAAGATTCTCCTTGCAGCAGGAGAATGTATCTTTGAACACCCAAACAAGATATTGAGCCTACTCTGCATAAAGCATTTACCTTTACAATTGATTGAGAAGTTTTCCTCCATCTGGGCACCAGACTGAACCTGGTTTTCATCAGCTTTGCTGGGAATTAACTCCACCACAAATTCTCGATTAACATATTAATTACACAGTATCTTTAAAATACATGGGGTTTTCCTAATTCTTTCACATAGCCTGGCAATAAAACAAAGAGTTTAGAAAATGACATCTGAGTGGCTGAGAGAAGACAGATTCAAGCAGCTGTGTGTCACATCTTCCTTGAACTTTAAAGGGATGTGTGTTTTATTTGTTTACTTAAATACAATTGCTTCCAGAAAACAACAATGAATGTTCATACACACAACACACCTGAGCATAGCGATGTATTTTGGGGGCACAGTTTAAAAAATTCAAACTCACAGGCAACACCAGGACAAAGTTCCTTTTGTCTTTTTACAACTCTCCTATGAATATTCTTGTATCTGTTGAAGGAAGTGATTTTTATTCCTCTCAGTGAAGATGGGTCAATATTTTCTCTTAAACTTTACAGTTTTACATCCAAAATCAGTATTTACTGTGAGTAGAAACCTACCATAACACCTAAGAATCAGGCACTTACCTTAAAGTCTAATCTGAGGCTGACTGAATATTTTATTTCAAACATAGCTTAATTTGACAATGACTTCTTAGAGCTTGATCTCGTTTCTTTTGCCAGGTTGATGACAGTAGCATGGCTATATATTGGATTTTTCAATATTGCAATGCCAAATTCCTGTTTTTAGTCAGGGCTTCAGTCCTCACCTGTGGGAGAACACAATGGGCAGATATGTAGATAAAAAGTTCAGACAGGTTTTGAAAGACAAGTAATATAATTTCTTTCTATGAATGAAATTACTCTAGAAATGGTATGATACTTGCAGGGCTCAATAAAAGATCAGATATATTTGCTTCTCATTCTTGAAATGTATGTTATGCGTAAAAAAAAAAAAAAACCTGAATACCCACAAATACTGAAAGAGAGAAATCACCTCTGAACTTAACAGCATTCAACAGATGTCATTTCAGTTCAATGCAACATAAAATAGTTTTTTTCACACTTTATCATAATATTTAAATATGTGCTACTGCTGCTATAAATCTATCCTAATCATGAAATCAAAGTTCCCTTTGCATATACAAGAGATCTTGAAAACTGCCTGAAAGTTTGCCAAATCTTTTCCAAAATATGTAATCCTTGTAGAGGTTATTCTCAGAGCATACCACTTACTTGAAAACCCAAATATACTTCCTAAATCTCAGTACAACAGACAGAAAAATATCCATCCAAGGATCTCTCACAGACCTGAGATAGCTCTGTGTAAGTTACAGGTAGGTGTTATATTCCTTAGTATGCCATCTGTCAAGTGATAGACATTGGCAGAGATTGGTTCTTTATTCAGCTTTTCTTCTCTCAAGAAGCTAGTTTCAAATTTTTCCTAGGTATTTACAGGAGACAAACAAGCTGTGGTAGATTTATGCTTTGTTTTATACTGATAGAGCTTTCTCACCTTTTTACTTCAGTCTCAGTCACTAGTAGTGGCCACATCTTGTCAGGTTGGGGATGATGGATCTGGTGGAGAGCAGCACCTCTGAAATACAATATGTGAAGAAGTACCAGTTTAATAGACCATAATGCTACAGCACTGTCAAGCCTTGTAAGATTTGACTGTAGATGAAATGTGCAGGTTGAAGGTGTTTCGATGATTGAAACAAGTGAGAGAAAATTTCAGGATTTGCAGTTCTTGCAGATTAGGCTCTTAGTATTGCATTAAAACATTACCATATGCAGAAGTATATAGTGGCTCCTGTCTGTTATGTTATGGCTCAATATTTACCATGAAAAAGCCCCCTGTGACAGTGCAGAAATTTCACTCGAGTGCAAAATTTCTTCTGCCTGAAAAGTTTGATTTAAGCAGGCTGCCTGAAATGCTCAGGTTCTGTTGTGTACCTGCAGTGAGCTATATTTATACAGATTCGTATGGCCAAGACGAGCTGACTTTGTCCCTGACCTCCAGTCTCTAAGAGACAGTAAGTAACAGGCTGGATCCCATCACTGTGTGTGCAAACAAATGAGGGCACAATTAACTGAAGGCAACACCCTGCTTATATTGTAAGACTAAAGCCTTATGTGTTGTGGGGTTCTTCTGCCTATGGTACTTAGTCATAAAGAATGTTGACCGGCAGTGTACTTCTAGAAATGTTTAGCATATATTCAAAAAGAGGATCTGCCAGAAAGTTGATTCTGCCAAAGATTTGTAGACTGTCACCAATACTTCAAGGGGGCATCTCAGAACCAGCACCCCTGCAGCATGTGGGTAAGACCCACCTGGTTCCAAGGACGTAAAGTAGGCTGGAAATATAAGCACACACTTGAGTACTTTCCTATTTAGGGATGCTTTTTTTCAGCTTGACCATTGAAGATCATTATGATAGCAAGAATCATACAATTTTTTATAAGGAAATGTAGTCATCAGAGATATCACCAGTACATTCTTACGACTAACATGTTTTAGACTTAAGACCTTTGATGATGTTTGTTACAATACAGAAGGTACTTCTTTACATGACACCGGATATTGCAGGGCTTGATTGCTGTGGCTGAGGGCTTAAGGCATTTTATAATGAAAGAGTTATGATTTCAAAAATCCCCCAAATTATAAACAGAGTATCCTGGCTCCTGTTTTGCCTTTGAAGGGGATAAAATTGTTTTGCTTACATAAGCCACTAGGAGTAGCTCCCCTGTCAGACTTCATCTATACTCATATTCACCTGTGTCTTCGTGGTCTCCTTTTCGCATTCATCTGTGTTTGTATGGTCTCTTTTTGCATTGTGCCCTTACCTGTGATAGCACCTCCTCTAGCAACAGCAGTGCACTCAGGAGCACTGTCCTCTCCCCAGTCTACCCGACCTCTCCAGGAGAGCCGATGGACTTACAGTAATTTCTGTGCATCTTCAGGCGTCAAGTTTGTACAGCTCCATGAGATTCATGAGCTGCTCCTTTAGTCTTCCCAACTAAATAGGCAAAGAAGTATCTGTTCTTCAGGGCCAGGAATAAAGAAGTCTAGCAGCAGAACTGGGTCCTTCATTCCCTTCCCTGTCCCTATCAGGTCAATATAAATGATAAAAAATGGCAGCTTTTCCAGTGTCTTATTTACCCTTAGACTCTTTCTCCTGCTCTGTCCTCACTTTTCTTTTACTATGCTTCCTTTTCTACTGATTAGTGATTCAAAGGGAAAACTTTGTGGCATATGTGCCTATGGATGACTTCAGTCCTGATCGGTCAGTAGTTTCAGTGGAGTTGGGAAGTTGCTTGAGTTGGGAAATCGGGAACAGCCTGATTTCTTTGGGAGAGCTACAAGGCTGAATGCCTCAAATAAAAGTCAGTGTTGCAAGCCACGGAGCCTGCATCTGGATCTGAATTCCCACACTGTCTGTGAGGTTTTGGGTCCCATGGGTCAGTCCATGTCTGAAACAAAAAAATAGTATTTGCCACCTTTGTCTGTGTCCAGGCTACTTTCTTGAATCCCTCTTTTTTAAGAAGTGACACCAAAATAATCAGCTGATTGACAGCTACCAAAGAGAGTGGTGATGCACCAGCCAAGACACATTGTATTTTTAAATTCTTATTAGTTTAGTTGACTCCCATTATATATACTCATAAGATGACTGTCCTGCTTTGGCTGTCTTTTTGCCTGGTCATGCAATTAGAAAAACAAGTTCAGTTCTGGGAACATAACACTGACAGGAGGGAGAGAGGAGCAGGAGAGCATTTCAGGGGAAAGAACACATATGATTAAGCACTGGAATGATTGATTTATGATGAAAGATTAAAAGAACTGAATATGTATAGCTAAAGGGAGACATGCTGAGTGCCTATGAGTAAGTGGAGGGTGTAAGCACCAGGGAAGAGAGGAGGTGGTTGCAGGGGGCCTATGAAAGAACATGAAGGAAAATCTGGAGCAAAGGATATGCTGGTGTCTATCAGGAAAAATTCAGGTGGGAAACTCTGAGGGAGTGACCTCTAGGTGAGACTGCAAAACCATTGCAGTCTTTTTGGGGAAAGCGGCACTTTCACAGAATATTTCTAATCTTTGGTGTGGACTTGTTTGAAAGCTTGACCAAAAAGTCTTCCCAGTTGTGAAGAAAGGAAAAAGAAAACAAAGCATCTTTCCTATGACTCAAAAGAAACTGCAGATTTGCTACTGTGAAAAAGCTGTGGTTGAAAGATGCCACAGGTTAATCCCATCTCCATTGTTCTTGCAGAAGCTTTTGTAATTCCCTCTCTATAAAAACTCTTTCTTGGGGAAACCTGAGGAAAAGCAGGGCTGAGAAGTATCAAGCTTAGAGTGTCTGAAAATAGCTTTTGGCTAAGAGGGGTGTGCAGCTTTCTTTTGGAAAGAAATTCTTCCCATTTACCATCTTGTTAGCATTTGAAAATCAAAGTACAGAGTCTGTCCAAAATATATTTTTGTTTTTCAGTATGTAATATATGCATCTAAGAATGCATGAAGAGCTGGTACATGCGATGAGCTGCTTACCTGCTGAGCTCTGGAGGGCCTCCTCTTTTCCCTTATTAAAACAAAATAATCTAGGAAATTAATAACTCTGTAAACAGACTTCAGTACTGCATACTTTCATATGCCAAAAGGTCCTGGACTCAGAGTTAAGGTTAAAAATGAACTTACCTGTGCCCAAGAGTGAATAGCCAAAAAGGGTATATGCATTATAATATACGATAACATATTGTCTCTGAACTAATATTTCTTCTGTATCTTTAGGTACACGGGAATAGTAACTTGTGGTTGTTCTTACTGTTTCCCAGATTAAGGGCAAATAGAGCCAGGGAATGTCCTTTGTACAATAGTTACCTAGTAAAACTCTACTTCAACTACAAACTACAGGTGACGTATGTAACACAGTAGTGAGTGAAACATTTCTGGGAAAAATATTTACCCAAGTTGCATAGAGAGAAGAGAACTTATCATGTAAAAACATCTTGCTTTGATATGCTAGAACATGAGGACAATGAAATTAATTCAAATACAAAAATATGGGAGGAGGCAAGGTGGGGCTAACAAGTGATACAGAAGTTAATCTACGGTTTTTAAAAAAGAAAAAGAACAACAGCACAATGGAAAAATAGATTCAGTGCCATGCATGAAGGAGGCAAAGCTTTGCTTGTCTATTTCTTAACCTTAATGTTCTTTTAAGGTCATTTTTACATTTCCCAGTAACAGAGGAGATAAGCAGCACCTGCAACGACAGGTGCAAGCACCGCACTCCTCTGCTTGTACTCTGAGCCGGCTGGACATGAGCTGGCACCAACCTGGGACCCATGTAAATGTGTGGGCAGCAAGGCACTGACTGAATCAGGACTGTCAAATCCTGACCAAGGAGGCACAGCCAGGTTACCCAGAGCCATATTGCACCTTACCTCTGCTTTTGTCTTTCTCTAAAGTGATCCTTCAAAGATATTGAAGGAATACCACCAGGCATGAGCGTGCCACGTGCTATGGAGAACTTTGTGTCTCCAGCCCTAAGTTTCCCCAGCTGTAAAAGGAAAATGTTGCCCCTGTTGCACAAGCATCTTGTGAAGCTTTTGTAACTGGTATTTTGGAAGCTGTCAGAAGCCGCAGTAGAGAAAACCTTTCCCAGAGCTGCATGATATCTTTAGCTAAATGTTATAATACATGTTCTCTGTGCAGTCTGAGTAACAGCATTGCGACCACATCTATTTTTGCCTGGAATAAAATTTGGCAGGAAAAATTGAGAAGCTTATTTACGAAAATGCTCAGGATACTGGGTAAGATGTTCTTCATTCTCATTTTCTCTATAAAAACAGAAATTCTATTCTCTAAGAAATGAATTGAGAATGACATCACGTGCTGGCAGGAAAACTTATCAGCCTCCCTTCCCACTCTGCACTGGCAGTGGAACTGACACATCTGTTGGTGTTTTGGTCAAAACATTTGTCATCCCAGTTATTTGCACAGTATAAATGTGTGTTAGCTATGATTTTGGTTTGTGTCTAACAAACAAGTGTACAATTTGGGGTCTGCCATCAGTACGTAGGATTATGTCAAAGAAAGAAATGGCAAAACCAAATTATTCTCATTTGTAACAAGAGCACAGACACAGGGAGATAAGTAAAGAGGTTTCACAGGTGCAAAAGCCAGCAGTGATGAGACATAGATGTGTTTAACTATGCAGCAGTATCTACCTGACAAGGACTACAATCTTTTCCCAACAGTTAAAGACGGTCTTTTTGTGTCAAGAAGACAATACTGGAAAACACATGATAGGACACATAAGATATGGACAGCTGCCAGGCCTCTGAACAGCTGTGTGGTGTATAAGAATTACTGCAGCTGTATTTAAACTAGAAATTAAATCTTTTTTTTTTTTTTTTTTAATGTGTTCAGGCTTTTTACTTATCCAAAAGGAAACATTAGCAATTATGAAATGTTTATTTCCCCACAAGACGTGCTGTTTTTGTTTCTGCTGTCTGTGAGCTCTGATGTTCAGGAGACATCACTGCTCATCCTTAAGACCGTGTATGTAGAGCAGGGGGGATATTTTCTTTACACGCTTTGGTTAGTGGGAGCAAGGCATTCAAAGAGAGCTTTACACCACTTTAGGAGAAACTTGAAAAGGAATAAAGAATCAGGTCTTTCCTGGTGTTTTGGAAACACTGGGAAGGAATCTGATACCAGTGTGTGTTCAGGATCCTTATGAGGCCAAGAACTTCAAGGCAGGTTCCCACAGCATGACTGATCCTACAAGCTTGGTGGGTGTGCAGGAACTGGAGACTTCTTCCCCAACTTCGGAGATGCTTCCCTCACGCTGGTGAAAATAGTTTGCTCAAATGAAATTAGCTGGTCACAGCAGAGTTGGGCCAGATGTAGTTTTGCCTGCCTCCCAACCTCACTTATTCTTTTCTAATTTTTGTAAAAAAAAAAATTAAGCAGCACATGAAGACAGGAGGAAATACTTCATCTTGAACTTTCTCTCCCCTTCTCTATAATTCTGCGTAGGTGGAACAGAAAACTGTGGAACATGTATGTGAATTGTTTCTAGAGAAGAAGACAGAACAGCCCCATCAATTACATAAATTACTGGCAATATTAAATTCCTCAAGGGACAACTTGTCTTGTGGCCTGTTTGGCTGTTCACTAAGGCCAACCGATGAATGGGATATTAGATATCTTCCACGGTGTGGGCACAGAGTTGCTGGTTCCCATGCAAGCTGTCAGCTTTATTGCTGCTAGAACTAAACAAGATAGTAGTAGGTACCTGTGGTTTTGGAATGAAAATTCTTGGGTTCTCCCTACAAAGCCACATCTACGGTGTGTGGTTTGGCTGGCAACTGTGGATTCTGATTTGTATGCAACCCTGTGGACACTTCTAATTTAAAGTTTGTATGAAAGGCTAACTCTGTGGTCACTTTTAATTAAAGGAGATTTCCGGTAAAGTTAGTCAACAATTTTTGTTACTGGAGGGAGAGTACAGAGCCATGTTAAAGAATTTTTGGACAACTGGTGTGAAAATAACCAGTATAACAGTTGGTAACAATTGTGAAAATATGTGGAATTTCATGTGGTGTTTTATTGTAAGAACTAAACCCAGAAATTTTAATTTGATATGAGTTCTCAAACTTTCTTTTTCTGTTTTTCATTACTTTTCTGGTTATTAGGGTTAGATCCACTGGACAGGCGAGGAAGGGGGTTAGAGACATTAAAGCCCCGGGCTTGCAAGGCAGCACTGTCATTTTCAGGTCTCCCCTTGAATCCACATAAAATTTTGGTGCCATAATACCCATGGTGAGGAGATCCCAAGTTCACTACCTGCTGAATAGAGAATCACTTTTTTTTGCTTGTTTAGAACAAAGGTCCTACTAGCTTCCAGGAGAGATGTCATACTTTGGTGCTGGTGCATTTTCCTGCCTGAAATCCTAAACACTTCTTGCAATGAAGGCTGGTCAACAGACAACTAAACCTAATTCTTCACCAATGATGACAGCTACCTGAAAGGAGGTTGTACTGAGGGGGGTGTTGGTCTCTTCTCCCAAGTAGTTAGTGATAGGACAAGAGGAAATGGGTGCAAGCTGCGCCAGGGGAGGTTTAGATTGGATATTAGGAAAAATTTCTTCACGGAAAGGGTAGTCAAGCATTGGAACAGGCTGCCCAGAGAGGTGGTAGAGTCACCATCTCTAGAAGCGTTCAAAAAATGGGTAGACATGGCACTTTGAGACATGGTTTAGTCTAGTCGACCCTTAATTGGTTTAGTGTGGACTTGGTAATGTTAGGTTAAAATGGTTGGACTGGATGATCTTAAAGGTCTTTTCCAACCTAAAAGATTCTATGATTCTATGACATTTATACCTCACAAATGGAGCATGATACACTTCTTTATGATCTAGTAGACATCCATCTGTTCTGCAGAGGGGTAAATGGTCTCAAATGAGGAAGATAAATGGAAGATAAAATTAGTCTTTGGGTTGACAATTAATCATCTAAAAGTTTTTACAGTTTAAATAAAAACAAAAACCTCTCTCACTTTGGTCAGCTGTAAGTCAGAGAAAGAACAGAAGAAAAAGGGAATATTTACTCTGGACTGGCACTTGGTTTTCTAGATTAAAAATACTGAAATTTTGAATAATGCCTGTGAATAATGCCTAGTGAATCAGGAAGAATGGCAAAAAATCTTGGATATTTGCATGAATAGAAAACCTATAACAGATTAAATTTCAATAAATACAATAATTTTCTTTTGGTAATTTCAAAGTGCTTTGTTATGGCTCTAATCACTTCTTTTTTTTTTTTTTCCCTACTGTAATTAGCTGATCTTAAGGACTTGCAAACAAGTTGCCGCAAGTGTTAGGCTACTTAGTAATAACTGCGCACCTTTTTACCCATCAGTAAATTTAAGATCATTTACTTCCAAGAGGGGGAATTCAGAAGAGGGATAGGCAACCTCAAATTACCACACATTTATAACCATGTAAAAGTCTCCCCACAGGCAGTTACCACAGATGAGCTAAATTGCTGCAAATTCAGACTCTAGCTTACATCATATTAACCGCATTATGTGCCTATCTTTACATTTTAAAACAAAACATAATTTCTACCCAGAAGACATCCAGTTCTCATATAGTTATGTTAAACTGCATTGTTAGACAGCTGAAAACAAACAAAACATCATTTTTTTGTGAACTTAAGAAATTTGTTGATTCCACTCTTTTCTGAAGAAAGTTTCAGCTTCAATCACTCTTTAATTTCCTACTGGCAGATTTCTTTTTTTTTTCCACCCAAGTGATTCTTTACCATCTCAAGGTGAAATCTTCTTTTCCTGTTGAAAGTCAATGGAAGAATATCCCTTGATTTCTGTCAGGAGTTCCTGCCAGCTCCTGAATATTTAGAAGCCATCAATATTTCCTCATTCTTCTTCCTGTAAAAACTCACATTACAGATTTTGAAGGTTTTCTTTCTGTGACTCTAAAGTGTGTGGGAACTCAGAAGCCTTCACTGAAAAGTCTGCAAGGAATCAGCTTACTAAAAACTCAGCATAAAACCAGGAATCTGAAGAAAGAGCTGAATTCTGTTTATTTATGAAAAAAGACAGGCAAGACTTGGACCCCATAAGGGATCTAAGAAGGTGCAGCACTCTTTATACCAAAGAAATCTAAAACTGGGCAAAACTGCAGAGTTTCTTGTATCGTTACTGAACCAGATGCTGTTAGAAGATCAGCCACATTCATTTTCCAGTGTTCACCCTTCCAGAATGAGCAAAATAAAAGGTAAAATAGAGACCAAATCTCACAACTCAGCAGTGTGAGTTCAGTTAGGGCTGCACGCTATGTCATTTTTGTTCTGTAAAGCCATATCATTTGCACCTGAATCTTTCAATTTCTTCCTAGCCATGACCATAGCTTCTGACTGCAAATCAACCCCTCCCTTGGGGAATTTCTGAGGGACAATCTCTGCTGGTGGGAAGTTACTCCACTGGCACAAGTAAGGTGGATCACACCTTGAACTGTTAAGAAATGAGCCATGCATTTTCACAGTCCACCTCTAAAATGAGTTTTGCGTTTCTCACCCAGAACATGTTAGTCTTTACCAGCAGGTAGCCTATCATCCTTATTCAAAGTACTGGACAGCAGCCTGGTCAGGTACTGCTTGGTAGTTATTGTTGGCCCCATGTTGACTTGATGAAAAGTAGGTCTGAACTTCATTCTTCACCAAATTACTCCCCCATATGCCTAGATGACTGTGAATTGACTACTTTTATACCCTCAATTAAATGCATTCTTGGTCAATATTTTCCAGACTGATGTATTTGGGAACTCTTCAATTCTAGTGTCCACATCCAGTGTTTATTTTATGAGCCATCTCCAAAGACTTTTTTCTGCTACATATTTTTCCACTCCTAGGAGAGACAATGTATATTTTTTAAACAGGAGACACAAATCACAGAGTCATTCAGGCTGGGCAGGAGCTGGGGAGGTCTTTGCTCCAACCCCCTGCTCAGAGCACAGCAAGCACAGCCTTCAGACCTCCACAAAGCTGTATGAATTCAGGGACTTATAGTGAAAGTTACAAAATTCAGGAAACTTTGGGGATTTACTAGCATCTTCATATAGTCATTGCCTGGCTAATGGCATTTTAAAAATAATACAGGCTCATGAATCATAGATAATCTACCTGTGTACTTGCCAATCCATTTTTTACTTTGATTCACTTTAATAACACCCATTTTTGCTCCAGTTTTTGTATTTTACTATTCACCTGCTGTCTCCCTCACACACAGGGAAAGAAAGAAATGAATTAAGTAGAATCAGTCTGTGCAATCAGAGCTGAAGCCTCCTGAGCTGAAAAATGACTCACATTTATCTGCTGGCATCTCTCCTCACAAATCTCCTGCAGCAATATCTCTCAAAGTCTCTACTAATTGAGCCATTTTCTGAATGCTAGCAGTGAATGGGAGTTAGTGAGACGGAGACCAACCAGCATATGAAAATTGTCATTAGTGGGAATGGCAGTTTTCCTAGAAGATTTTTGACGGAGGTATATTGAAAGTGCAATTGAAGAAGTGTAATTTACTGCAAGCCTGCATTAAGCACTGACCTTCATGCTACTCAGTACTAAGCCAAGAAGCAAAGATGTTAAAATACAATGGAGGGCTTAAATAGAAGTGACTGTAATTAAAAATACATACTGGATTTGGGAAACGCCTGGGTACGGTTTTAATAAAAACATAACTGCGCCACTGATATTAAGATTTAAATCCCTCAGAAAGAAATCACAGGCATACACACATGGTTCGTTCTCTAGACAGCTAAAATTACATGCTCCTGCTCTTCTTCTCCTGCATTATGCATCCAGCTGCATTGTCTTTCTTATTTCTTTTTTGTAAATAGCTTAATTCCATAGCCCCATTTTTTATGTTATATCAGTACGGAGCAGCAGGTGCTCATCAAAAACTGTTTGTGTCACTAAGAGCACCCATGACATACTAAAAACTTATGAAGGATCAATGCATGTATAGCAAGGCTGTTTCTTGCTTGTGGGCAGAGAATTCTTCCCTGCCCTGACAGATAAAAGGACTCCAGTAATACCAAATGGCAGCTGGTATCTTTTCTGCTAGAAGAAAAATTGCAGTACTGTAAAGAGTGTGAAAATCAAATTGTACCAAAGAAGAATATAAAAATCATTCTGCTGGGTTAAAGAAAATGTCTGGTTTGCCCAGAGCTGTGCTTGGTATCAGTAGCTGGTTGTGGGTGCCTGCAGAAAGCAAATGACAAGAGCAGTGCCTTTTCCTGAGCTGTACCCTCCCAGCTCTGCTAATCTGCAGTTTAGAGACTTCCTGAGCCAGAGGCTTTATCTGTTTCTTGGTGTTTGGTGCACTTGGTTAATTGCCTTTTTTTAGCTGCTTTATACATTTGCACCCAGAAAATCCTGCAGCAGCGTGTTCCACCGTGTAACAATTTGGTAAGTGAAAAAAAAATCCTTAATTTCATTTGTTTTGAATCTTCCGATTACTGATTGCTCTGTCTGTCCATTAATTTCTGTTTTGCCAGTAAAGAGGAATAATCATTCTGATTTACTTTTCCCATGCAAGATTTAGAAAGTTGTGTAAACTTTATGGTTGGACTTGGTGATCTTAAAGGTCTTTTCCAACCTAAATGATTCTATGATTCTATGAAACCTTTATTTTTGTTTTTCTTCTTAGTGCAGGCAGAAAAGCCCCTACTCAATCTTACTGGCATGAGTTTTCTGGACAAATATGATTATACACATTCTGACATGAATAATTTTTTTCTTCAATTACACCATTATAACTTAGAAGAAGGTAACAAATTCATGGAGGTAAAGTCAGAGGAGAAAGTGGCCAGAGTTTACCTGTACTCTCAGCTTTCTGTGCTCATCTGATCCGTATCTCTGATCATGCTGCAATTTATCCCACAGTAGCTGCAAGGGATATTTTCCACATCACTTGTCATACTGAAGGAAAAAGTCCTGACTCGTTTTTAAACATACTCCACCTTTCTTTTTATGACTATATGTATATATTCACACAGCTACTCACCCCCATAAACTGAAAAAAGCAGAATTTTTTCCTCTTTCATCACAGTTTTGACTGTGATGTGTTGGTTTTATGTCCTTGGGTCTCAGTTTTGCAACTGAATCTCATAGTGGAGATGATCTTGGATTCTGCGGGTGGATGGATTTGGGATCGATGTAAATAGGACTGGATCCATGTTTTTGTGCTGGCAGAGTCTTAGGAGCATCTATTGGATATCCAGCAGAAACTTTACCTGATATCTAGCAGAAACTTTACCTGGTCTGTGAAAGCCTCCTCAGATGTTGCCTGCTGTGGTTTCCTCGTGACTGGAGCCATCCTTTTCCCCATGCAGACTCCTGTACAGATGAAAGCTCGCCATGCGGTGATGCTGTGTCATGGTACCATTGGGGAAAAGGGGCACTCAGCTGCAAGAAGGATAAAGTTAAAGCTCTGAAAAACGATGGCATTTTTCCAGATACACAGCAGCGAGGTTTGCAAGTTCAGTGTTTTCATTCTTTCAAATCTAGTGGAAATAATGGTGTTTCTTTCATACAATCACATTCCTTCATTAGTTCTTCTTGTTCCAAGAAACAATTTAATATATATTTAGAGGTAAAGAAAAGAAAACTGTGATGACCTGGGATATTTGGAGAGGGTCCTCAGTTTCATTTGTGGTTTTGGTTTGCATTTGATTATTTGCATCTGTCACTGACGTATGTAGATAACTAACAGTAGCGCTAGAAAACCATTTGTGCATTGGTCTTCCAAATCCACAGCCCTCAGGGGACTGTTCAAGCTGTCACGTGTCAGGTACACACAGAATATTTAGACTGAATAGAGGTGTGGATCCCAATTGCTCATCATTGTCCACACATCTTCTCACCAGCCAGGTACTTGGGGCTTTTTCCCCAGGTTCTTCCTCCCTTGAGGATCACAAAAATGGGACCCTGTGACTGCCCCACTCATGTCCCACAAGCACCATGGGCTGCACTGGTGGCTCCATAACTTGGAACCTGGGTAGGATCCAGGCTGCAGTTAAGTGATAGGCTTGTCTTTGCATGGTGATGGCAAACTATCTGCATCTCTGGGTTTTTTTTGAGGAACAGCTTTTCAAGCTCATCAAATGTATGCATGGCATGAATAGAGATTTGATGCTTGGAAACGGGTTTTGCAAGAGAAGACATTTATTGTTGGTGCACAGCAGTGAAGCAAGACTTTCTGCTACCCCATGCACTGCATAGAAAGCTTGGTATTACAGATTGAATTTATGCTGGTGAGAGTGACATTCTCTGCTAACACATTACGTAACAGTCCATGCTCTGCCCTCATTCTCATTTCACTTAGGCAAAAATGTTATCAGCTGCACTGATGGTTGGATACTTTCTCTAGAGATCAAAACCAACACCAACACAAGTTTTGTTATCCAGACTACATATATAACATGATTTTAAAGGGCTTGGAACATTTAAAAGAGGATAAATGAATTAAGGACTGTATTATTAACCCACGTTCAGCAGACTATACTTGTCAAAATTGGTTGAATATCCAAATTAAGTTGAAGCTAATCCCTGAGCAAGCCTATAAAAACCTGTTCCCAACAAACCTTCATAATAAATTCTTTGTGCCAGGAAATATGAATTAAATTGTTTTAAAGCAATAATGTTTAGGTAAGTAAAAAAAAGTTTCCTACTGAGAGATATTTTATGAACAAAATTAAATATTATAAAACCATATTATTAAATTCTGTCAAAAAGGTATTAATCTTGTTACTCTGGCATTGGTACCCCAGTTCTCCATAATTATGGATTAAGACTTAAAACAAAAATATAGTGTGGAAGGTGGTTTTCAAAGTTCCTGAAAAAGAAAATAAAACTTGAAAGTATAAACCTTTAGACTTGCAATATGTCATTCTATTCTTATTATTAACTTATTAAGTGCTGACTTTATGATCAGCATTGTGTAAAGCTCGGTATGAATACAGTCCCTGCACAAATGAATTTACAGACTGTGGAATCAACCCCAGAGAAGACACATTTGGTAATTTAAGATGGTAAAACTCTGGGATATCTTTGTGTTCTGAGGTTAAATAAAACTCATCCATTAATTTCTGTAACTTGTATGTGACTGCTCTAGTGCTCTTGGTCCCATTGTAGGAAAATAATAGCCTTCTTAAAGGAGAGGGTGTGGGGAAGGGGATTCCATTTATCACAGAAAAAGGTGCAAGGAACAGACACAATTTCTTAAGACAACAGCTAGGGACACATACAAAAACTGGGAGTAATCTCATATTTATCTGCCCACCAGTTAGGTGGGTATGTCTAAAATAGTCATGTCCTGTAAGCAACACAGCTTGTTCCACTCTCAGCAATGTTTCCAGGATGAGTGAATTGTCTTTTGTAATGAGCTTACAGTTGCCCTTGGGAGGCTTACCTCTCCTAAGGAACCAAAAGTATATTACGCATAAGGAAAAACTAGGCAATACAAGCAAAGGAGTGAGAGAACGGATGGGACCACAGAAGATGAAGGTCCCACTGTTCCTGCCTTCCCCTTGCATTAGGTCACTGAGAGACCTGAAGTGGTGGTACCAATTAAAGCTGCTCCAGTGCCTTACATCAGCATATGGTTGGGTGCCTAAGAACCACAGGGTTACAACCACATCTTTGACAGTCCACAGTCTCCAGTGCACCCAAGAACTGCTGTAGCGTGACGGAGAGTAAACTCCATTATTTCCATCAACTCTAACTTTATGAGAGGGAAGGAGAGTTAAAAAATTACACCAAGAGATGCTCTAGATAGAACCCAAGGTTTTAAGATCTCTGCAGAGGACTTCTTTTCACCAAGGTGAATTGTCCTTCGTGATCTTTTTTACTTCCTCCACTACAAATAGAAAAAATTGTTGTGTAGATTTACTACTTTCCCTAATTGGATTATCTCTGAATGAATGCAATAGGTAGATGTTCCTGTACTAGTACATAAACATCATAATTCTTTCACTCTTCCCTGTAAGTCATTGTTATTGGATCATAACCCTGGAATTCATCAGCAATTTTTGCTGTAATCCAGGTCATTTATTCAGATTATTTGTTGGTAATACAGCATGCTTGGGGTTTTATTACACTTTCTTTACACTCTGAAGCACTTGCAGACAACCATTAAGCATGGGGCAATGCTTGATCACATTTTGTTATGTCTGGTATTTACTTTACGCTGGTAATCCACTAAGACATAAGCAAAATAAACTCAGCAAGTGTGTTATGAACTGGATTTTTCAGTTATTTTTTCCTCCAGCTTTATAGAAGACTAACTTGGTTACAGAGTCTGCCACCTCCATGTAATAGCTTTGTAATCGATTAAAAATGGCAGCGTTCTGGTGGTAGTTAATTCGTCTAGGTAAAATGAGTTGGTTTAATCTATTTCATAGTGAATATATGTCCACAATACACTTTTTGGACATAGGATTGACTGGAACACATGCTTTTAACCTCTGTAAATGTGGCAAGAATTACCTTTTCACCCCACCTGATCCCTCTTGAACTCTCCTGATCCCATGTGGGAGGACATCTTGCACTGCAGCTAATGTTGCATCTGTTGTTTGTACAGCTAGAGAAATACAGACAATTGTGTTCACTGAGATGGGAACACCAGTGATAATATAAATTCTGCAGTGATTCACAAAGTTTTAAAATGTACCTTGAGATTACATCATTAATACTTGACAGTTCTGAAGCCTTTGGAAACTTCTGCACAATAACACACGGCTGCAGGAATCTGCATAAATATGTGTATGTCTGAATTTTTTATTTCTTTTTTTTTCCAAAATCAAGTTCCAGTTACAATTCCCTTCCAAAACTGATCTGCATAAGCACATAAATGTTGGTTGAATGTATATAGTAATTTGAGTAAAAGAAATTATTTTCTTTAACTTCCTTTTTGTACCTTCTACGAGATCACTCTAGAACAGTGAAAATGCTTGAAAGGCCATAAAATCTGGGCATGTAAATGCTCAACACAAAAATTTAAGAACCTATTCCATTTTCACAGTGATCTTGGACAAGTTTAGTGTACAGTCTGCTGTAATATAAAAAGCTGCCAGCCTAAGGCCTGGGGTCAACCGCAGCCTTTCCATTCAAGGGTGACCTGTTTTAATGTACTATTTATTACTTCTTCCTGTTGTTTACATCAAATACCAGGCATCTCTCTGCCCAACCCCATCATTTAGATTACAGGATAATAACAAATTTGTACTCATACTTAATGGGGTGAATTTCAGGGATGGCAAGTGGAAAGAGATGATTTGAGTGTCAGTGAATCAGTGAAGTTCTTTGACCTTTGATGTAGCTACCAAAATCTTCGACACTATCTAGCACATTTTTGCTTTTTTTTTTTCTTTGTAGAAGCACAGAAGAAAAAAGACCTGTCTCTGAAGCAGAAGCATTGGCTCTTTCACAAAAAAATGTGTCTCTGGATGTTGTATACAGAGAGAGGACTGGGTGGGTAATGGTTTAAAATTTATCTACATCACCCCAGCTTGAATACACAGCTTGATATTGTTCAGATCAAGCCACAGTGTAGCATTTCTTTTTATTTCTTGTAAATGAAGCTAAAGGGTGTTTGGCTTTATTCACATTTGTTTAAGCTTTCTTCCTTTGGAAAAAAATGGTATTGAAACAATTAAAAGAAATGGTCTTTTCTGAAGATCTTTACATGATCTCATATTTTAGCAGTTGTTGATAGTGGTTAGAGTTCTGTCAGTGACTCAACAGGAAAAAGGGAGTTGACTCTGTCCAGTTTTTTTCACTCATACTTTTTGGCAAAATCAGTTCAGTGGGAATGGCTGAACGTGACAGCATCTTTAAAAAAGCCCTTAAAATAGATCCAAAAGTCAGCAAGTGATGAAAGCCAAGCAGATTCCAGAAGAAAGGGACATTCTGTAAAATGCCATGTACAACTTTTTCATGTCTAGAAGACCAAAGGGATTAATAGAGCTGGAATATGAACAAAGTAGTGACCAAGCTATAGTTTTACCAGCTTTATACCTTCTTATAAAATAACTCTCAGTGCCAAATACCTGATAGTGGGATCTGGATGGGCAAGATAGAAGAGGGAAAAAATCACTTCAAGTATTAAAATCTTACTGTTAGGGTATTTTGTTGAAATTTTACTCTTGATCCACTGGGCATCATTTCAGTATAAAGCATGTTTGCTTCACTACCACCTTCTTTAAAAATGCTCCAGTATTTAGCAGATGGATACTGAGTGTCTGTGGCACCTTGCAATTGCCTCACTGCCCCTTGAAGGCATTCACTTACACTGACAGAGAAAGACAGAAGGGAGGTGCGGGGGAGGCTGTAGACATATCATATATATGTTTTTAAAGCCCTAACAATTCAAAATAGCTAACTGAAAGTTATGTCAGACAGAATACATATTAGTTATGGCTAGAATTTAGGAAAATATTAATTAATTGTTTAAATGCTTAGAAAGAATGATTGTGCATATTATTTTTGTATGACTCCTTTTTAATTTTGCATTGAAGCTTTGAGAAAAGAGAATCTCCTGTACTGGAAAACAACTCAAAAATTGTTTAGGGCAAAGCTATTATTCCCAAGAAGCACAAGAAGTGTTTGGATTTGTATTTACAACCAGTGCTCAGCAGTTTACATTTACAGTATTAAAAGACCTTAATTGAGTTTTCCTTCTCCACACCACATCCTTGCCTTCATCTCCATAACTTCATCTCCCAACCTTTGTCTCTTAAATCTCTGCAATTGCACCTGTCTGCCCTTGCTCTTTTAGTCACGCCAAGTCATTTTGTGCTCTCTTGTTCTTGGAGTTTGCATTGTCAGGAATTCTCCCACCATACTGGCCTTTTATTTTTCCAGACCATTGAAACAGAAAATGAACAAAAGTCAATTGCCGTGCTCATCTGCATGGTGCTGTGACTCCAGGCTGGGGTGGGTCTTGTGCTCTCCAAGGTAGCACAGCTTGGAGGGTCACCAGCCTCTGACTTACCCCAGGGGGGGCTCTATGGACACATCTACACTATGGCATCAAATAGTGGCAAGGAACAGTTCAAGGACCAAAATTTGATAATCCATACTATGAAATAGTCATCAAATCACAGAAAAATTAAGGTTGGGAGGAACCCCTGTGGTCACCTTGCCCAACCTCCAGATGTTTTGTCCTGAGCTAATGAACATTTTTCCAAACAGTTCCTGGGCATGACTTGTGGACCAGAAACTGCTTCCAGTAAGAGGTTTGCATGCAGTCACCCCGCTCTTCCATGGCAGCTGAGCTCTGTGCTGGGAGTTTGTGTCAGGCACACTTAATATCCCTGAGCTAAAAAGAAAACTTTCTGATATGGGTTTAAGCTATCCAATACATTGTCTTCCTCACAGGAGAAAAGAAAGTAGACTGAATCACATCTCAGGACCACATCAGTGCCTCTTGCTCCTGTGCTTGTGTTGAACTGATTGCCAGATTGGGGTGCGGAGGGAATTTATTTCTCTGTTCCCTAGGTAGATCTGGCAAGGACTGTCAGGGGTTTTCATGGTGTCCTCTCCAGTGTAGGCTGTGATCATCCAGATCACCAGGCTGATTTAAACCCTGAGCTCATGTCTTTCTGAGCCATCTTAACAGCATCAGTCTTTGTGGCATGGATGATCTTTAAACGAAGCCTTAGGTGGTTAAGAAGTGATTGTATCTAGGCATGCAAAGCCGACAGACAAACCACATCATGGCCTGGATTTGGCATGCAGGTTGCTCGTCTGTACAATCCCTGGTCTGTGTATTCTTCTTTTTCTGTTCCCCAGGCACCCTAACTCTCCGTCATTACCAGCAGAAATAAAAATATAAACTCTTAAGGGCAGCTGCTCCATCTTTCCTTACTCTGAGAAGTTCTGTGCTTATATATAACCCTCTGTATGTTTTTTTATAACAGCAAGGAGCTTAACTTCGATTCTTTCAAAATACACACAATTTCTTGTGGCAATTTTTTGAATATGTTTTTCCTTTATTTTTTTCCAGGGAAAATCTTTCCTTTCTGCTAGTAGCAGGGTTTCTGTTAATGCATTTTTCCTTGAGAATGTTTTTGGGGAGGAAATTACATTTATTTTCAATTAGAAAAGGTTTAAAAATCTGTAATGATTAAAAAATAGACAAAATTGAGAACAGGAATGAAGAGTGACATTTCAGGAGAAACCTGCAACTCCTCAGTCTGCTGTGCCAAAATTCAAGATCTGAATAAGTACAAACTTTGGGAAAAGAAATTCAGTGATTCATTTCATGCAGATGCTTTTTTGATATTGCTGCTATTAGCAATTGCCACTATGAAAAGTGAGTGAATTAGCATTCTTCTGTATTTTTTATCATGATAATTTCTAGAAACAGTTCTAGGTAGCAAAATATGCCAGGATAATGCAAGGTTAATTACGCTATTGCTCAGTGTAGTACCATGTAGAAATGCCCGGCTGGCTTTCAATAAGCCCGTAAAAGAGGGTAAGGCAGGAGGGTAAAACAGGTAAGGCAGAATGATGTGCTGGCGTGGCTTGAGGCTTGACTGCCTTGAGTAAAGAGAATCATTTAGTCTGAATTTGGGTATCACTGCATGAAATTGCATAATACAGTGCACAAACATACCCTAGGATTTTTAGTGGCCTAGTTAGGGTGGTACAGTGATACCAGCAGAGTTATGCAACTGAACCAGGAATGCAGACAGCTCCCACAGCTCCATTTCTCCTGAAACATGCAGGTGCTCCTTCTTATACACGACCTGCCCTCTTGGAAGCATGTTAAGCAAAATATGTTATCCATGCAACCCCATGCAGGATGGCAGTTGAAGCAACGTTGCATTTATCTCACAGGGAAGCCTGGTTTTGTGAACTTTCCATCTTAAATGTGAATGGTGAGGCAGATCTGAAATGCCTGGTGGCTTCAAACTGGATCTTCTTGGGATTCACGTCCTTTTTATCAGCACCTGCATTCCTCTGCGGGCAATTTCCTTTTCTGAAAACATGTACTTTTTTGGTAAAATGGCAGCTCTTTTGTTCTTGCAACTTTTGTCCTTACAATGTTCACAGTATTCCCTTCAACAAAGCATTTAAAATACTGGGCATAACGAATTTATCCCATCTACTCTAATTAGAAGTAATGTATGGCAGAATATGTCAATGTATTTTTCCTGGAGTCAAGCAATTATTATGAGATTGACAATGGTTACTGATTTCTAAAAAGCTTGTCCTTGAAATTACCTCAAGAATCCATTTCTGTGATATGAATTTGTCTTAAATAACGTGGAAACTGTCAACCAAAGTGATCAAATCTTCTACTTACAGTGGGTTTTTTCCTTCTGTTAAAAAAGTTTGTTAATTAATGTTTGTCTTTTGTAGTGCTGAGAATTTTCAGGTTGTCATTTGCTAATGACTTGTTCTTATTTATTTAAAATCTTTAAATTCTTTCCCCTGTCTCCATTAGTACTCTTATTTTTGGCATTTTAAGTATCTGACTACATGTGTAGTAGAAACTTTTGTATTTATGGTTTTATAAAATAATATTGTTCTATAGGTTTTACTGAGTTTTGAATTCAACTGCAGTGAAACAGGAACCTCGTAGGTACTGAGAAATATTTTCCACAATGGGTGACTCCAGGTCCAATGTGTTCAGAGTTCTTTGGGGCATAAACGTGGCTCAATCCTACGAATGTTTATACGTATAAGCACTGCTGGGAGAAATCCTTATCTCACTGAAATGAGTGGCAATTCAGAGCACAATGTTCATTAACCCTTTGGGGGGATTTTGAAAAACCAAGGCTGATCTGCCAATGAGAGAGAGACATAGACTCACCTTGACAGTGTTTTATAAAATATTGTACTAAGTCACAGCATAGAATTTATAGAAAATATAGAGCACATAAGGCTTTTATACAGCAAATGTACAGCTGTAGAGAATGCCTTACTTTTTTAGAAACTACTTATCTTCTGATATACAAACTATGCTCACACTAGGAGATGCTGGTTTTTGGAGCTGGGCCACCATGCAGTGAACAATGAAATACATTATTGAATGGTCTGTTTATATTAAAAACACCGACAAACAAACAAACAGACAAAAACCCAACACAAAAAGAAACAGTCCTGTGAGACAGCACTGGGACTCAAATCTCCTCCTCCAGATACAAATACAGTGTCACACCAGCTTGGCTATAAAATATCCTAGGCTTTTCTGTACTTGCTGGTACACTTCTGCTTGGACTTTCGCTCATGATAACCAGTATCCTGGACTTCTGATAGTCAGCTGGAGACACATGCCTATCCAGACATGCCTAGGAAGATAAGGGCATGCAAAAGCTTTGGGATCTGGTCCAAATCTCACATATGTCTCCAATGTAGTCCAATAGAGAGGTAATTCCAGGCTCACTTGAATATCCTTTTCTTACTCTTGATCTAAGAGCATCATAGACATCTTATTCTAATTACAAGGCATTTAATTACCTCTTTAGGTTCTGCCTCAAGTCTTTAACACATTACACATTTTAAAAGGGGCCATATCATAAGGTGTCATTCAATCAGAGGGTTTCAGTTATTCCTTTTGTCCTTTTTCTGCTGAGCTTTTTCATCTATCAAATTGAAGTCTTTTGCTTTGATTTGCCTCTGAATCCAGCTGAGTCCAATAGCATATGAGGCTGAAGGGTGGATTTATGGCCCAGTGCAGGTCTCTTATCCCTAAAACTGCTGCAGGAAAAAATTAATTGTTCTGTTAGGTGGTTGAAGACAGATGAGAGTTGCTATGCCTATAGTCTGCATGTACACAGCGGGGCTTAGGCAGCCTGAGGTACACCTAAGCACTTTATTACCCAAACAAAAGCCCAGCCAAGCCACACCATTGATCCTTTTAGTCCACACACTGGCTTTCTTCCCATGGAAAACAAGGCAGAGAGGATGCAGAGGTGTGTGCCAGGGTATTAGTCCAACAGGCAGTCTAGTGGCAGCCAGAACATGCACCTAGGCTAAAAGCCAGTGGGGACAGTTCTAGAAATTCAGAGCTAGTGCTTATCCTTTCTACCAGGACACTTGCATCCTTCTTGGCAAATTACTTGATAGGATCATGTTCTGCAATCACACCTTTATCTTTTTTGTAGGTTACATAATTCGAATTCTAGATCTTTAAGACAACGGATTAACAGTTCACAAACTGCTGCAGCAGTAGTTCTGTCCTGAGGGACGTATGTAAATTCTTCCAATTCTGGTATGAGAAGATCAAGAATAAACCTTCTGCCTGTGTGCTATGAAACAGCAGAAGCTGTAAAGTTAATTTTTCAAGGCACACAAGTGACTGGGTTTAGAACACCTTGCTAAGAAAATTTATATACGTACTATGAATTTTTATCCACATGTATGCATTAATATGTACACTTGATTCCACAGCTTTATTCTTCATGAAGTTTTCACTCATCTGGGATATATTGCTAGCTGTGATTATTTTGTAAGTTACACTTAAAACTAAGTATAAGAGAGAAACTGTGAGAGATGGGGAAAAAGCAAGGGTGATTTCCATGTCCATTCAGCCAATCAGCTTTTTAAGAAAATATCTTTAATACGTGACAAACATACAGTTTGTTAGTTTTCCCCACAGATTACTCAGAGCACATGGGCTTTAATCTGATTTGACAGCCTTGTGATATTTTCTGCCATTCTTGTTCTTAGCAAAGTGCTCTAAAAATGCATCCATAATTTATTTATGGGACCTTCTTTAACCCTTGAGTAACTAGAATATACACCATACCTTTCATCCTTGAACTGTCAGAGCTGATTGTGGAAAGTGCCATCAGACACCTCTGAGGTTAAATGTCTGAGCATTAGTCTTTCTTTCTAAAATGATAAATAGTAAAGAAGGCATTGTTTTCCTGTCAGAATGGTGAAGAAGAAATATCAGGACCCTCTACCACATTATATCTCCACAGAAAAATTCACTAGCACAGTGAAGACACACATCTATTAATAATTTTGTGAGATACTTTAATTTCTAACAAAGGAAAATACCAGACCCATTTATTTTTATCTGTACCAAGAGCTATTTTTTCCTCTAAAAACATACTGAACTCCTTTTAACATGAGTATACCATTACAAATTCTATACAAAAAGCTCTTCATAATGGGCACACTTCATATCTCTTGTAAAGCTCTTATCTTCCCTTGTGCTATAGGCCTCTCACTATATTTGGATTTGATGCAATTATTTAATATCAAGTAAATCTTCCATTTTTTCTGATGCCAGAAGTAACTATTTGGTGGAAGTAGTTTAATTACTAAACCAGCCAAACCATTGTTAGGGTAACATAAGGAATAGCCCCAACCTCTATGCATTTATTCTGGATTTGGCCTGACAGTCTTTTGTGAAATGCTAGAGTATCATTTCCTTTCCCTTCAGGCTAGGAAATACTAGCCGATCAGCACTGTGTCCTACATTCTACACAGCAGTGCTGGGTCCAGTGGTGGGCTCCCCAGTGCAACAGAGACATGGACATATTGGAGTGTGTGCAGCGTAGGACCACAAAGATGATGAAGGTTTTGGAGTATCTGTCATACAATGACAGGCTAAGAGAACTGGGGTTGTTTAGCCTGTGGAGGAGAAGGCTCAGGGAGATCTTATTAATGTGTATAAATAGCTGACAGGGGCAGTAAAGAAGGTAGAGCCAGGCTTTGCTTCATCCTGCTCAGGACAAGAGGCAGTGGGCACAAATTAAAACACTGAAAATTTCATTTAAGTGTAACATTTTTTTTTTCTGCTGTGAGGGTGATCAAACACTGGAATGGGCTGCCCAGAGAGGTTGTGGAGAAAATCAACTGGACATGACTCTGAGTAACGTGCACTAGATGGCCCTGCTCTGAGCAGGGGAGTTGAACTAGATGAGCTCCAGAGGTACTTTCCAACCTCAGCCATTCTGTGATTCTCTGCTAATTTCCCTCAATTTTGAGATAATACTTTGGTTTTACTGCCGCCTTTAACTTAGATATTCTTTCCATGTTTTGGAGAGTTAGTACCTCTCTAACACAGTGCCCTAGCATACCCCTGCTCAAAAATATTTCTCACAATCATGCAGAAATTAAAGATTCTCCTTATTCACTTTTTCACTTTGTTTTTTTTCTACAGTACATTTTTGTGCAGCTGTGTGATGATAACCAGCACTGTAATCTATTGCAAAATGTGCATTGCAAACAAGAATATACTTTTAAAACTACGGTTATTTTCAATGAGCTTCAACTAATGCATACCTGTTATCTAGTAGTATTGACTGGTTTGCTAGATTACCTGGAGCCAAAATAAGAAGATGGTTCCTTTGATATTAAGTTGTTTTTATCCTGATTTTGTAATAGATCTTGAGCAACCCTATCCCTAAGCGGTAGAGGAAATTACCATCTCAGTACTCTATTGGATACAGAACTACCTGGCCAAGCAAAAATTAAGAGCTCTGGTTATTTCCTCAGCACGCTATCTGTACCCCTAATGATTTGTTTGTCACCTCTCAGTTCATTCCTCACACGGGGACTTTGTCAATCAAAGATTTAAAGGGCTATATTCAGCTGTCCCCAGCTCTGTCTTTGTCTCTCTATATTCTGACTATGAAGCAGGATTAGACTTTCATTGTCTAGTGTAGAGGCAGCATCTTTGGGAGACCCCCCTGTGAGGGCTGAGTATGAGGATTTGCACCAGACAGACACAAGCTCAAGGCCAGGCTGGCCAGACATGAGTCAGTTCCTTTCCAGAAGCTCTGTAGATAGGGGAGCACAAGAAATTGTTTTAAGTTCACAAAGCCAAACAATCTCTGAGGTTGGCACCACAATGCAAGTCTATAGGTGGCACTTCAACCTGTCCACATCTGATGGGCAAGGTGCACCCCAAAGTCAGTGCTCCTGCCCAGCTGATCAGTACAGCATCTGTAGTTAAGGCAGCCTCAGGTCTGCAGCAGCAGCCACAGCTGTTTTGGAGATTTGAAAGGAGGAGGCAGGAATTCCCCATCACAGCCCTGATGCCAACTCCTACATAGCCCTGGGCAAGTCATTTAACTTCTCTGACTCAATTTCCCCATCTGCTAAATAGGGATAATAGCAGAGGAGTATTGTAAGGATTAATTAATTAGCTAATGTTTGTAAAGTGCTTTGAAGATCAAAAGCACAAAGTACTATTGTTGTTATCAAGGGTGTTGAATTAACTTTCCTCATTTTGGCACAAAAAACCCCAGCACTTGGACCATTGCCCCAGGGCATGTGCTGGCAGTAAGAACACGATGATGATCATCTATTCATAAGCAGAGATATCAAAGCACTCTTGGAGGTGTTGGTAGTCGCTAAAGCCCAAGCTCACCAGACAGATATGCCATTTCCTCCCCATGGGGAGGCAGTGCAGCAGCTGGCGAGTGACCTCTCCAGGTCTTCAGTGGGTGAGGGTAAGCATCAGCAAGTGCTTCTCACTGCTCCTTCTGCTAGCGCAAACATGTCCATGAAGAGTTAGGGCTTTTCTCACAGCCCATTAGGTTTTCTGGAGCCTCCGGTCCTTCCACACCTCTCTGGTCCTTCTTTCAGGCTATTCCTAAGTACCCAGTTTGTGGATCAGACTCCCTCTTTCAGCTCCACTTCCTTTGAGCTGGTTGACATCTCACAGAAATGGGAGCACATCCTACTTTCCTGGCTTTAGTGTGAGAGATCTATAGTTACTGTAATATAGGTTGTGTTATGCATGCATACACACACACTTTCTCCAACTGCCAAAATAGTGGGTGCATCACCAGATTTATTGACCATTGTGGTTCACAGGCTGCCCTGTACAAGGCTCAGACTGAGGACGATATGTGGTATCTTCTATTGCTGGACTTGTCCACTTGCTAGCACAGGATCTGGGCCCTGGTGCTTGGGATCAGGCACCTGAGATGCGGATGTTAAAATACTTCCAAGAAAAGTGTACTGCCAGAGCTAGCCGAACTACAAGAGCTGCTGCTCCCGAGAAGGAAAACAAATACTATTTCTCAGTCTTTGTGAAGCGTGGCCTTCTGCTACCATCTTTGCAGAGCCCCCAGAATAGATTAAGAAAATACATAGATAGTGATAATTACACCAAGTGAACAGAAGGCAAATGTTGGTTGATAATGGAGAGTTACTGTCAAAATGCCATTTTAACTTCTTCGTCAACAGAACGAGCTCAGTTATTATTAACAGCTAAGGACTGTGAACTCAAAAAATCATTCATTTCTTAGAAAACAACCATTTAAATGACTGCAGTGACATTTTAATACCACCTTTTATTACTGCTGAAGAAATCATTCACACCAAAACCCAACGCTCGCCCTCCCCCAGCCACTATAAAGACAGCAATTACTAAGTGCAACACATAAGATTTCTCTTAGGTGCTGCTAGGGAAAAAATGCACTATTGCTGATAATGCAATAGTGTGAAAAACATCTACATATGGCCTTCCCTGCATTTGATCGCTAATGGACTGTGTTTTGGTCCTTTTCCATAAACTTTACGGAGGGACTATTTTTAAAGTGAGGTCTTTGAAACAAAATGCCCTGCTGGTTCTCAGTATAGGTGAAGAACAAGGGAATTCAGGAAGAGATAAATGTGCTGAGTTCATCAAAATATTCATTCAGTTCATATTGTTCTTTACACTAACTATGCCCACTCAGTCTGGAACAAAATACATAGTTTTGAAGTTTCCTAAACACACTTGAATTACTGGGATCAGTCTTACAAAACTGTGATACTAAAACAAACACGTGCATTGATAGTGTTGCACCCTTTAATGTTTGCAAAGAGTATATCATAAAAATATGAGGTTGGAAGACTGTTATTAGATTGAATTGCAACCAGATTATATGTTGATAGAGGTACTGTAATAAACATTTTACCTTTAAGTTTTGTTTCTACTAACTCACGAAAAGGGATAAAATTTCACTCAATCTGTCTACTAAACACACGCTGAAATAGCTTCAAAAAAGTAATTTCTCCATTTGATGAACACTGTGAAACACCTCTGTTCAGAGATGGAGTAGTTTTTGAGTACAGCTTTGGTACTTACTTCCAGGACGCTGACATACAAGTGCAGAGCACTTGGAGATGAAAGTTACCTCAGCTCAGCAACCTGGTAGGTTTTTCTCCAGGCTCATAGTGGTGGTTGTGTACTTTGTCCTCTATGTTCTCTAAATAAGTGGTTCTGACACAGAATACCTGACTCCTAGGATGTCCATATGCATTTCTTACAGGAAAGGTGAGATATGGGTCATCTAACACACTTGGAAATTGTAGTAGGAAATACTGCTTCACAAGATCTGTCATAAAAGAGTAGGCTGCACCATAGTAGTTCCATCAAACTCTGGACATGTATCTTCTGGTGTATTTCTAGAGTCCTGGGCAAAAGGAGCCAGCTCCTTACATTTAAGCAATATAATAATTCATTACTGCAGAGACATGGGACATTAACTGGAACATACACAGCTCTACAGCCACATGTTAATTGATTACCTATGATTTCAGTGATGTGCAGGGTTTTATGTGAACCATCTGCACAGCAGTAATATTCATCCTATAGCAAATAACAAAAGATAAATCTAGGCAGGCAGCAAGAGTTAGGTGGTTTGCCCTTTTTCTTGCAGAAGAGGTAGCATGATTCATCTTCCCTTGTAGTTTGTAAGCCCACAGCAGATCACGTGTATAAATACACCTGTTGAAGCATCTGTACATTACTCAGGCTCACAGAAATGTACATGCAGTCTGCGGCCCAAAAACTTAAGGGTGACACAGAGTCGTAAAAAAGTCAAGGTAAGGACTTCTGTCAAAATAAAGACAAATGGTGGGAGAATGTAACTTTAGTCTGAATAATGGAAATGGGCAGAGATTGTGGACATGTAGCAGATGTGCACCTAGAAGTGGGATGGGTGTGTTGTATTAATATTAATTCTTTGTTTGCACTGTGGTAGGACCAGAAAGCCTGTATTTGGTTAGCAGCCCCTGGTGCTGAGTTCTGTATGAACACATAAGTAGATAGAGTCCCCGTCCCAAAGATTATACCATCTAATTATAGTCAATATCTCTGCTGTCCCCAAAGGTTCACGATTCCAGAGTTCAGGCCCCCAAAACCTTGAGATTGGCACAAAAATAATGAAATTGAAAAAAATAATATTACTGCAACTGGGGTTATTTTTATTTGCCTTCTGGTATCTAAGCCTTTTCAATACACTTGAGTCATGTTTTCTCCACAGCCCTAAGGACTAAAAATGTAGGTCTTGCCTACATGGGATTATTTTTTTGGCATAACCTAATGTGAATTTAAAAAGATATTGTTAGATCAGTATAATCCTTTCTTCCAGCTGGCCACTCACACTGGGATCTAGCTGATGCAGCTTAGACAAAGTTATAATTTAACTCACCTCTAAAAAGCAGCCCAAACACTGCCTTGTAATGGAGTCACTATCCCAGGATAGTTATATCAGTACAATTGTGTATATGTCTATTGGCATGACATACAGCTGTGAGGGTCTTTTGGCAAAACAAGGTGCTACTTAAACATCCCCCAAAAACCCCACATATCATGAAAAACACATGACTCCAGGAGCTGAATGCTAAATGTTGAAGCAAAAGGTTAGATGCAAGCCTCAGGAGAGAAATCTCAGATGCTGGCAGTGCTGCTGCTGAAGGCAGAAAATGAGTAGGAAGGAGGACAACGTGAACTGCGATTAAATCCAGCTAGGACAGAAGCCAAACTGTTCTGGGTCACTCACACTTAGCCTATTTATAATTTTAGTATGATACAGATCATGAACAATATTAAAATAAATAGCATGTGTCTTAATGACGTCCTCTTCTTGTCCCTGTCATGCAAAGTATTCTCTCCTTCTCTGCCTACTGACAACCTCACGTTTAATTGCTTTTACACCCTTCCATGTACCCTGCCCTTAACTACAACTCTGTCTAGCACAATGGTAGCCAACATTTAAATTTTTACACTTTCTGCCCAACTCTATATCACTACATTTAATTCTCGCAATACATAGAATTTAAATTATCCTCAACTGGCAAAATGAAATATTGATATGAGCTGACAAAGACTTTACAGCTGTACATTTTTAGTTGGGCTCTAAATCAAAAAAAAAATTCTAATTCATCAGATTTATACTTTACATTTGGCTTTAAGACCATGAATGTTCTTTCCATTCATGACACCCCATTCTTCACTTGCAACTGTGTAAAAAAAGCTCATTGTTTTTCTGGTTCATCCCTCTAATCCTGTGCCAGTATAAGCCAATCCATTGCAGTGGAATGAAGCTAGAGGCTGAGCATTGAAAGGTAGTGTAGTGTATTTCAGAGAGAAATTCTAGGGTTCTGAGTGTGATGAAGAGATCACTGAAGATTTGCTGATATTAACCCAACACAAACAACCCACCTTTGTTACCTTGTACCATCGTTTACCTCCACATGTGGATACCACGCTCCCTTGTTCTTGTCACTCTCTGTTAAGCTGTTGTAGACAGGTTATTTTTTTTTGGATGAGTTTGCTCACATGTTATGTTCTTCTATTCTCAATGTAGCTGCATTGATTTTGGGAATTTAGCCTCCAATAACAGTGACTAGCCCTGTGACGGTAATATACCCCACAAGACTGACTAGAAAAGAGCAATGATTTGCAACAAGCCCCAAGGTATTTTCTAATAAGCCAGATATTGCTAGATAGGTGGGTAAACAATAGATATTTATAGTTACGTTTTCTTTTAGGTTGCTTATCTAAACCTCATTCAGACCTTCTGGCACTAACTGAATCAGGCCAGAAATCTTGCAAAAATCTCTTTAGTATTTCTTTTGATGGCAAATACAACCAATGGAAGCCTAAAGTTTTTCAGTTATTGCATTCAGGCATGGGTCTTAGAGTAACAGAACACCAGGAGAAGATAGACTGGAGGCCAAAATCCTCAGGTGTTCTCACCTTGTAGCAAAAGTTTGTTCTACATGTTGCTGCATATGAGAATTTCTCCCTTCAGTCATCTGCCTGTCTTATTTCTCCTTTCTGTTTTTCTGTGGGGGGAATTTATTTTTTTATTTATTTAGACTTCTGTTTTCTTACTGGTAAATGTGCTCCTTACAAATGCTCTAAAATAAGTTGGTTGTCAAGAGAAATGTGATGATGTTTACATTAGATTATTATTCTAAATAATGTATAAAGAATTGGTGCTTATCTTAAGAAATATGTTAAGAAATGTTAAAGCCCCCTATGTCAAAGTTTGGTACCTATTTCTTAACTGTCATCCAGAGATGACAGGTGAGCACATGGATCCCAGCCAGCACTTGTAAGTGACCTAACACTCTCTATCAATGCCTACCCTGCAATATTACTCCCACGTAGTGAGGATTTATTAATACTTTATTAACACTTGTACCGATGTGCCTCTAGCATAGTTTACTGCTGGGAATGAACCAGGGCTGCACTTGGAAGCACTAACTGTCAGCCTTTAATAATGTTGGATACAAACTTGATAAGAAAGGTAAAAAGCTAGAGCTTAGTTACCCATCTTCTGAGTTTTTCCCATTTTTTTCTGGAGTTAAGCTGCAGGATGGCTTAACTTTGCTCGTAATTTGTCTGGGCATGTGAAGATGCAAAAAGCAAAAGCATTTGTTGTCTGATCATAAGAAATTTAATTTAGTGTTTTGGTTCTACAGGAGCTCAATGGATATGACAGAATTTCACTATAATGGAAGCTGTAAATATTGTAACCTCTGGAAACAGAACAAAAATGGCAAAACCCAGACAAATTAATAGAAATATTCAGTGAGGTTTGAATTTTTCAGTGTTTCAATAAAAAAATGAAGTGGTTTAAAAAGAATAAAAGACATTTGAAAATGAACCCCTGTCAAAAGACATCAGCCCGCATTGTACAAGAAGTGAGACCTGGTGGTCCTAGTGGGCTCCCCACCTGAGAAGTCGAAGGATCTAATAATTTAATTTCTTCAAGAAGAGATCTTCAATAACTGATTAGCTAGATCTGAAACTGCTTGTAGTGATTCTTTTGGCAGCCCTGGAGCTGGTCTAAAGTTTTGTTTGCAAAGAAAAATAACAATTCTATCCTGCTTGGTTATGAACCTCAAAATTAGGAAACAATGCAACCAGTTTCATGTTGTCCTGAGTTTTTTAACTTACTGAACCTGATTTGGAGCTCTTCATCTCACTCACAGAAGTCATACAGAGGATGTATCTAAATTTGAGTAAGCACTAAGGGTATCAAATTTGGCCTTTAAAAGTTGGGTTTTTTTTTTTCTCCAGGTCAGTGAAATTGTGCTACTTTCCTAGGCTCCTCATACACATACAAAAGAGAATTTCAGCTCATTTGCTTAAGACTAGGTGACTCCTCTGCCTAACAACATTAAAACCCACAAGTTTCTGCAAGAGGGTGCGACAAGGGAGGGATGGGGATAGCATCCTATCTGGCCACCTGTGAATCTCAGGCAAGTTCATTTACCTGCAGGAGGAATAGCTGCCACTGCAAACACAGCAAAGCTGGAACGCACACACTGAGAGTGGCAGTAGGACATCTCAGGTTCTGCACTGGACCCTGCATTCAAGGCTTGTACATCCTCTTCATTGTTTTATAAAGGTTCTTTTCTGTTTAGTACTGCAGAGAGAAAGGAAATTAAGTCAGCACATATGTTATTATCAAACAAACAAACAAACAAAAAGGCCACATTAAGTCTCTTCATGTATCAGAATACAATTTCAGCATCACAATCTCTTATCTCATCCTTTATCTATATTATTCTTTCTGGAAGACAGAGGGGTCGTTGATTCAAATAGTCGTCATTACGTGCTTCAAATATTCTCATGCCTGCCTGCTTTGTGTACCTGAAGAGAACACTCTAATGCTAGATTGGTATCAAGATTTCCCGTAAGATCTACAAAATTCTGTGGAAAAACAGGCCAGTGGCTATGGGACTTAATGAGAGACACTAAACTCATTCTGTGCTCAGAGAAGGGGAGTCTGAGAGGATGTGCACATTGCCAAGTAATTCCACTTGCTATTCACACACGCTAAGAAAAAAATGGGCTTAGTGTTTGGAGAAAGGGGCTGAAAAATATGAAAGCAAAATTGAGCACAGAAAGAACAAAACACAGGCTAGTTTACTCATGACAATGATGTAAATCAGCTTTTAGAATAATGCTGGGGAAAAAAACCAACATGACAAAAAAACCCAACATGACAAAAACAAACTAGTGCAAAAGGATCTATGCTAGAGAACAGAAAGGAGCAGCTGAATGCAACACGCCAGCTCTTAATATCTGTGGGGGCTTTCTTATACATTTATATAATTTATTGTGCTGTACGTGACCAGACACAAGTGAAAAGAAAGACTCAACAAAGGACATTGCACGGTGGTTGATGGGCAGGAAGAAAGTCCAGCAAGGCTGCACCGTGGCACAGCATCAGCTCACTCTGTGCACTGAAATGCAAATGTACGTCGTTGTTGTTGGCTACAGTGGCAAGACTGAAATTGGAGGAAGCAGATGCTGTAATCTGATGATGATGTTGTTCTTGCTGAGTCTGAAGAATCACTTCAAGAGCTAGTAATGAGAGTCGCTGAAGCTAGTGTTGATTACAGACTACATCAGAATGTAAAAAGATAAAGGTGATGACACTTCTGAAATGGCGTATTGCTGCCACAATATAAAGGAAGAGGTTGAGCAATGAAGGAAAATCTGTTTCTAACAGACAGTGGAAAAAAATGGAGAGTCCTAGTTCTTGGAAGAAGGCATGTCATTCTATATTCATGCATATGAATGTTTGACTCTTAAGGATCCCCAAAGGGGACGATGAACACAAGACCAGGTGAATCTCTGCACCTATTTGCTCTGCTGTAGGAAGGGACAATCTGAATGCAACAGAAACAAAGCACATGGATTAGTAGGACTGTGAGGATTTGTAAACTCAGGCTCCCTCCAAATGCCATCAGAGTGGACTTTGGGGTAAAGAATACTTTTAAATACTTTTAAAGTATTTAATACTTTAAAATACTTTTAAATGCTACAAAATACTTCTAAAAGAATGTATTCATAAGGGAGCAGAAAGAAGCAATGCCAGAAGGAAGGAGAGGGAAGGCCAGTCAGTGGGTTGAAACAGCTACGCGTTAGCTGATTTAAGCTGAACAGGGGTCCCAGATGGAGGCTGAAGCTGTTTTTAAAAAGGCTGTTGGTCAGGTTTTACAACCAGAAAACCCCTCACCTCAGGGACGCACAAATTTGTCAAACAGATCTAGCTTTAAGAAAACCATACTCCCAAGGATCAAATGGACAATCGTCCCAACAAATCCCTTGTTTTTCCAGGGACCTAAAATATTGCTGAGGTCCCTGGTGTCTCCAGTCTTTTTCCTGTGGCACAGATATGCACAATTTTTGTCCTTCTCCATAGGTTAAACAGGAGGTTGCTGAAGGCACAGAAGTGCTTGGCCTGTTGCAAGGTAGACAGGGGAGAGTGGAGGGACATATAAAGTAAAATAGTAAAAGCTAAGCAAAGGATTGTGGGGAGCATCTGCTTGAAAAGGACTCTTGAAGAAGCGGTCAAAAGGCACCAGAAGACACCAGTGCCACAACCAGCTACTGGAGTAGTTGAATATTTTGGTGTTAGTGTTGCTCCTGCAGTCCAACCTGAAAGGTGCTCCGCTTCTGACCTTTTTTATTTTATCACTTGGATTATTGTTCTCAGTTAGGGCTGTACATGGGTGCTATTTCCAGCAAGATTCAGCTCTCAGCTTCTTTACCTGTGAAATATTAAGTCTCCTCACTGTCATATTTTATCATATTGCACATTGGCCAATAGCCACATAATTTCCAGTTCATAAATACACCACCATCAATCAGACATGAGTGCTTAGGAGGTGAAAGAGCTTTTGCAAAATTAGAGGGATTCCTAAGTCCTTGCACTACAAGTGACTCCTGTTTTACCTGACCCCTCATGAAACTAAGGAGTCTCTGTGGTCATCTACCCCAAGACAACTGCAAAAGGTTATAAATGGTCTCATTTGTGTATTGCAACCAACTGAAACTGGGAAAGCTCTAGAGCATGCATTCTAGAAGAGCGGACAGCCCAGCTCATGTGCCTTTAAATGTCACTGCTGTGTCACACAACTTCTGACACATTATGTCATGTGTGGTGTGATTTCAGAGAGCAGGCAGTCTCTGAGCCAAGCACGCAGCAGATGTTGAAGAGACCAGGTGGCCATAAGAAATGGGTAATTTTAGATCTCTCCAAATAGTTCAGCAGCCAGGCTTCGTCACTGCTTGTGCATCTCTAGTCCAAATCTCTGACAGCAAAGACAGCAACTTTGATTTCCCAATGAGCATCATCAAACACATTTAATTGTCTCTTGATCCTTAGGATTTAGGCACTTGGTTTTATAGCAGAAGGATGGGTGAGAGACTAGCAGGGAGGGTAATAACAGCACAAGTACCTCTTAGCTAGCTACTTGTCAGGCTAAATGCAGTCACAATTGCCAACCTGCGTCTGCTGTTCCAGCGAAGCTGATTTAGTAAACTCTGCCAACTTCCCACTCCCCATCCTCTCCAATACAAGTAATTTCGATAGTGTCTCTACTCCCACCTTTTTGCAGCTCAGTCATTTCTTATTCACAATTCTGGTAAAGCTCAGGGCAAGCTACTGCTGTTAACACTGAAGATCTGACCACTTTGCTCCCACCATGTTGTTATAACTGTAGTCAGTACTAGATTTGCTGTATAACACCTTTAGTATGAATGGAGTTCAGCTCATATAACTGCAGCCATCTGAAAGTCAGGTGTTTGCTCTAAGCAAGCTGTCAAGTAGTCCACAGGGAGACAGAGATGCTCTTCTAGATTTTCACCTCATCTATCCCAGATGCCTATTTTAGGAGAGGAAAAATATATCTCTCTCCCTCACACCCCGCTATTGACTATAAAGGGAGCCTAGATGATAAGCAGAGATTCAAAGCCTAGGTTTCAGAAGTGCAGTGGGATAAATCCTGCTCCAGCCTACCCTTCATAATATTAGTTACCATGTTATTCCCCCTTGTCAGTTGTGAAAGTAAAGGATGTGTAGAAATTGCTTCATACATAAGTCCTACTGGTGAGGAGTCCATTGGTGGTCAGAGACAAGAACCACTGATTTTGTATTTTAGGTAATGGTCTTTGGCCACCTGCACCGATTTCCTCCCCAGATTTTCAGCAAGCAAGGAAGCAACTGTTCCTAAAGAATGTTTCCCTCCTTTCCTACTCAATGACTATACATCACGGCAGAAGTAAAGACTTCAGGAAGTTGGGCAAGTAGCTGGTTCTGCAATGCTCAACAAATCTGAGCTGTGCATTATGTTGATTTAAGTATCTTCCAGCAGTCAAAGCTCCCTGGATTTTCAAGAAATAGATTGTGCTGCACCAAGGTCTAGTTACACATGTGCTACCAAGAGCAGAACTCCTTTCCACCTATATGTTTCAGCAGAATTAAATTGTTCATGTTCTTGCCGAACTCTGTAGTTATAGAAGTATCACTTTACTTTTTCTTGTATCCTGGAGCCAAAGAGTTCATTTTAGGTAATAAATCCTGCATAACAGTAGCTTAATCCAAGGAAGCAGTAACTGCAGTGATATAGAAAAGGTACTATTTTTCTCAGTCATGATTTAGGTCACAGCTTCATCAGATTGGTTATTGCTATAGCAACCACAGCTTTTGCTTTTGTACAGAGACTTCTAACAGTATTCCACAAGGTAAAAGAAACATTCTGAAACACAGGAGATAAACCAAAGATATAAAGGCATACAGCCCATCAAGGTAAAAAAAACCAAAACCAATCTACTCGTTCCTTAAAGATTGAACTAATGCCTCATTGCAAAAGAGAAAGAATGGAAGTAATGAAAATAAATATAACAAGTGTTTCATGGACCCTGGTAGAAATGAAACCATGGTAAGGCTATTAGAGCTCAGAACACAAAGGACTCTTTCCTCTGGTACAGAAGGTCACAGATTTAGCTCCTGCAAAGGGAAAATCCAAGCATACTTCATTTACTGAGCTACTACACTGGCATAAGCACCTTTAATTATTTTAGTCTCTCTCTCTCTCTCTGCTTTCCAGACAATGACAAAGCCTTGTGAAGGCAGGGTTCTTATTTATTACCTAGCTCCTGTAGGACGCTTTATTTAACCAGCCTTGCCAACACAATGATTTCCTTAGGAAACTTTGTCCCTCACCGCAAATTATGTCCTATTAATTTAAAGAAGCAGAGACAAAAATTAACTTTCTGCCCCGTTTGCCACAAACCTACTATGGGCCATTAAAAATATAGCAATCCTACTTGTTAAATGTACTTTAAATGGGCTGGTTTAAATTGGGAAACCCCTGTCTGTAACAAAAAAGTTTTTGAGTTGCATTTTAGTTGGGCTAATGTATGAAAAACAGGAGAGGACCTAATAATGACTAATAGTCAGCACTTACATTGCAGAGCACTTTTCATTTTCAGAGTGCTTTTCAACATTAACTAATCAAATTTAACCCATTCCTGGAAGGGGGACATTATGAACATTTTATTGATCAGGTAAATGAGGGTAAAGGTTTGAATGGTTTAACCCCCAAGGTCAGGTAAAACCAGTGAGAGCCAATGGTCTGCACTGACTTGCAAGATATTCTCAGTATCTCAGGTCTATCCGTTCCTACGGTGGTGACTAGCAATAGACCCCAATGGCTCCCCTGGGCACTTAAAGAACAGGACCATATGAGTTTGTTAAAAATTGCTGCTGAGAGGTTTTGTTTTACAGACAATGAGGCCCCAATCTAGCAAAGAAATCTGAGTACTGTATTTGGTTAATATTTATCCTGAAAAGCCTGTGCTGAAGACTTAACACTTGGCATAGCACTGTCTGCGGCATACAACCCTGAGAAGGACAGAAAGCATATTGCTTAGCAATGAATATCAATGGATGAGTCCTACTCTAGTCATTTTATATAAAAATACATTTCTGCAAACACAGACTGAGGTGTGGGCTGAAATAATTGTTCCTCAGTATGCCATCGTATGCAGCCATACTTTCATTCTTTTGGCCAGCTGACATTTGTTCAGATTTCATAATATTTACTTACTCATGTTTCCTTTTTTTAGCTGTATTTGCTGAACTATATAACTTTTTTTTTATCTGTAGATGTAACTGTACGCATTGCTGCAAATTGATAGATAATCTAAATGTACCCACAGCTCTAAAATCTTCCAGCTGTTACCTCAACAAGATCAAAATTAAAATAATTATATTATATTAAAATGTTTAAGTATTTTTCCAGTACAATAATTCTAAAGAAGTCCCCCAAGACTGTCCTAATTTGTTTTCTAAAACTATTGCAAGCTCAAGTTTGCATCACGCTCAGAAGCTAGACTGTTTGCTTTATTTAATACAATGTTGTCCATCAGCCACTTGTACTGCATCCAGTGTAATTACCTGCCTTCCTGACACGGGTGCATCAACGTATATTTCAGTCTACATACCAGTCTCTGACTCCAGTGGTCAGATATCACCCTGATTCCACAGATTTAGACTGTTGTGAGAACTGCCATGAAACACAATTTCCATTTCATTAAAGGCAGTACAAACATTCCAGTCTCTATGGTTACATCTATCCTAGTACATAAAACGGGCCAGGGCCCGTTCTTTACCCTGATGGCAAGTGGCAAGGCATGGCTTGTAACCATATGGCTACATCCTCCTTTTTCCATCCTGCCTACTGGGAACAGTCTCTGGCTAGTGCTGTTGCCTGCACTGTGTCTGGGTATCATGTGGAAGCATGATGGCACAGGCAAAAAATGTGCCAAGGAAGTTGCTAATAATTAAACAGTATGGGCCACAGCAGGAAAGTGCTTGAATCCCTGCATTGCTCCTGTTTGGTGTACTGGTACAGACATGGGCTATGGCTACATCTTAGTAAATCAAACAAACTCTAGTTCAGGGTGACCCTCATCCCCACAGCAAAACCCTCCAGGTCGACCAGGAAGGGCTCCTAACCCATGCTAATCCCCAGCCATGCCCAGACATCAATTAACAGTGTGGAGGGTCAGCGCCTGGCCTTCACTGGCCATGTTCAGTTTATCCCCACAGATGCAGCCTGTGTCTTTTCAAAAGAAAATTATATGGAAAGTTTGCAACACTGCATTGAAGTTTCCATCAGGGTGGAAATGAGGCAACAACCATTGATAAGTAAAGTGCCATTGGGGTAGTCCCATAAATGCTGTTGAAATCAGCCTGCCCCAGGTGAACTTGTACACCATTTGTCCTTCTCATCCCAAGGCAAAAGCCCACGACATAAAGATATCCTTATTATAAAGCCTTCGTTGCCATGAGGTGCCACTCTCTTACACCTTGCACTTATGCTATTACTAATGGTGTCAGCCTAGGATTTACCCTCGGTCAGGCAGTAGGTGGTTAGAACGATTCAGGATAAGATCCCCCAGCACGGATGCTCAGCTGCCAGAGCGTGAGCGCTCCCTTCATTCCAGCTGAAATGGTTTGTCAGTCCGGTGCTCTGCATTTGCGGCTGGTCTTTCAGCTATCAACCTTTTTTTGTGCAAGTGTCTGATTGCTGGTTGTACCTGTGTGATGTTAGGTAGGATAGGGCTACTATGAACACTGAACAATTGGAGGAGGAAAGGGAAATTGAGAAATTACAGGCTCAGCAGTAGAGGTTTTTCCCTCTGTCTTTTAAAAAAGGACTTCAAAGCTAACTTTAACAACTGAAATCACAAGCGGATATGATTCAAAACTATTCTGGGCTTGTTAAACTATTTTTAAAAATGCAAAAGCTTTTATTATCTTAACATACTATTCCAATCCACACGAGTAAAATGAAGCGTGTCTTCGTTATTCTGTCAAGATTATGCACATTTCCCTCCTGACTCAAGACCACACTGATCATAATGGCTTTAATTGATATTCATGTGCATGCCATATTTACTTCTGCAGAGTTCCCGTGTAATTGAGCAATAGTTAATGGGCACTTAGGACTCTATTCACAAGAGATTACAAATGTGTGTGTATTGGGGAGCTTTTCCCTGTGGAGTTTCCATGTGTCTGGATAGGTGCATAATCAACACGCCAGTCATCAGACAGAGCAGCTGACACTCGTGGCCCTGGTGAGGGTTCGAACCAGACAAATTCTCAGCTCCTTCCCAATTTGGACTTGGGGGCGGGGGGGGGCAGACTGTGGCAGGGAGAGGTGATTACGAGTTGGGGCTGCTCAGCAGAGCCAGAGACAGCATCCATGAAGATTCAGGATTTAGGTGAATTGTGGCTCCAGCCTTCAATAAACCAGAGCTGACTGCTTTCTCCCCCTGGGCAAACAAAACTCTCCTTAATTTTCTCTCTTAGGTAACCCTATAGCCTGTGGACCTTCCCCACATTCCCATCAGTGGGGCACGTGGCATCCCTCACATCAGCCAAATGACCTGTTTCCCCCTATTTTCAGTCTTAGACACAGCCAGGCATTCACAGATGTCCTTCCCCGAAAAGCATCAGAAAAATCAGAAGCACTGGGACCCGGCAGTGCTCCACTGTGTAACCTTTAAGATGTAGCAATAACACATTTAGATAGCAGACTTCACTGAGTGGAACCCCAAAGCACTTTAGAAATTAGAGAGCGAGGAATCACGTTAACTCCCTCCTGATAAGCTGTCATTCTGGGTCTGCAATGCAGCAGCTGGTTCACAGCCCACAGCAGCACTCTACAGCGGTGCTGGACAGGCAGCCGGACTCGGTGCAGCATCCAGTGGCACAGCAGGGGAAAATAAACCAGGCATGGTGTGACTCCTTGGATTGGGCAGTGCTTTTTATGCATGCATTTGGGGAAGGTTTCAAAGGAGGTTGAGTGTGATGGGGTGGTGACTTCCCTGGGATTTGTGAGTTAATGGAGTGAGGGAGAGGAATGAATAAAGATGAGTTTGCTAGCAACACTGCCACATTTGTGTGTTAAGTGGAAAATAATATCAGTTTTCGGGGCGGGGGGGGGGGGGGGGGGGCGGGTATCTTCTTTTCCTGTACTAACCAGTACTGCGCAGAACTCATTCTGCTCTGGTTACTGGGATTAATAATATAAAACTCTTGAGGTGATAAGAGAGGAATTGTTATTTTATTTTTTCAAGTTCACTTACAATTTTGGGCATCAATGGCTGCTGATTTTACTGTGAGCCTGTTTCTCTCTTGCCGTGTTGCTCCTTAAGCTTAACACCATCACTCGGACCCTGAGACTTGCTCTTTCCTTGTGAAAGTTGAAAAATTAAAAGTTAAAGGACAGGGGAAAAAGAAAAGCAAGACTGCAAAGTGATTGTATTCACCTGAGGATCACCTTCAGGTGGAACAGCTCCAACAAGCAAGAATGAATATGGGAACCATTTCTTACTTATGTTTGCAATGTTAGAAATAAGTCTCTATTGTTGAAAAGAAAAATGACAGCATTTCTTCCTAGTCCAGGTAGTATTGTCTTTATCACATCCATCATGATGCTAAATGCAAGACCAATGTTTCATAGAACTTTTCCAGTCCAAGGTTTGATTGAAAATGAAACCACTGGCTCTGCGTATCAAAATCTTGGCTGGGTGAGATATTGTTACAGCACAGAAGCATTTAGGATTCATCCAACAAAGACCAGCAATGTTGTTTGCTTCACCCTAAGGCTGGCAATCTCAGTTTCAATGTAGGCTGTGGTGCAATGTCTTTCTCTGCATGGCATTATTTCTACCTTCACTTCCTATTTGAACGGTCCATCCTCTGAGACAGAAAGCATTCTAGGATGGGATTTTCTCTGTCCACCCTTTTGGAAAACTTCTTGTGAAAGATTGAAATATTCACTGGGTATTACGGATTCAGCGGGATTCACAACTATCCATTTATGGGTTAGATATGGCACCACTTAGGAATACAATACATAAAGTTCCATGATGGATGTATCCAAAAGTCCGGTGATTACACTGTGCTGAATAATATAGTTACTTTATTGTTATCTGCAGTAGAGCATTTGCTTCCTTTATAGAATTATCTCCTGGGGTGGTAAATGCCAGTTTTTGACCTTATCAAGAGTTCTCAAACAAATTGTACATCTGCTCCAGATCCAGCCCAAATGGGCAGAGGTATTGTGCTGTACAATGCTGGTAATGATTAGTATGGAAAAAGCATTTGTGAGTTAGGTGATGGCTTTTAGTAGTGATGAAATTGAAGAGTTCACAGCACACCTTAGCAATACAAACTAGTCACATCACTTTGCAGAGTTGCTCCTGAATGTATAGGAATAGCTTATTTTGAAGGACCAGATGCTTTGAAGGCTTTCATGGGGATGTGGTTTTCCTCTCAGCATGATGAGCAGCAGTGGTTTCTAGGAATCAGCTCAGCTCCAGTGAAACAAACTGAAGTCTTTCTGTTGGTATGGAGAGAAGAGGGAGCAAGGTCTGAGCGCCCTGCATTTCAGCAGGACAAACTGACTGTCACCCCAACAGTGCTGAGCCCAGGCTTCCAGGAGGACCACAGCACCAGGAACAAGTGACAGGCTGATAGCATCCACCCACTTCTCACTTTGCTTCCAAGTTGCTTCCAGGGTTTGCAGTCACCAGCACTTGCTTGAATCTCAGCTCTTCCCTCATCAAAATATAAAATTTCCTCTGGAGCAACTACATTTTTTACTGGGCCAGACACACAGTTCAGGCAATAATTCTAAAATGAAATGTTTCACAATGACAAATTTGACTTTTTTGTCTTGATAAGAGAAAAATTGTTATGATTCTTATTTTGCTTTGGCATTATATTGAAATACTGTTCAGCATAATGTGTATACAGTTATCAGATTTTAAATGCACTAATCTCTTTGACATGGTCAAAAATTATTTCATTCCTTCAAATGAAGCAAGCTTTAGGAATTATTTTGCATTAAATATTCCAAATTTGTATATGTGGCTCCACAAAAAAACCCAAATTTTAAAATCTTTTAACTAAAGCAAAATTGAAAATGCTGCAATTTCCCAGAAAGGTGGAATTGTATTTTTTGGTAAACTTTAATTATATTTACCAGAAGTTTTCCATGTTTCTGTACAGAACCCAAACTCAGTCACTTCCTGCAATGAGAGATGTGAAAAGGTTTTCCATATCAAAAGGCTGCCTCAGATTGAAATCCTTTCTAAAGTTTGAACAACAAAAATGTCATCACTTTTTAAAATTGAGAGAAGAAAAACTTATAAATTATTCTTTCCACCTCACAAAGAAAATATCTGTAGATGTTTTGCTGAGAAGATCTCACATTTCCATGCCTCAATGGAGGTTTTTAAAACTGTCAAAAGAGATTGACTTATGGCAAAGTCCTGTACATTTGTGAAAATGCTCCAGCCAATGAAGGTGAAAGACTCTGGGCAAGGAAAAGTTAAAGTTGGGATGTGTTCAATGGACATTCATTAAACTTTGGCAGCCGAACTTGCCAAAGCTCCTGCCTGACTTACTGAGCAGTGAGCCGAAGCCAACCCAAATCAAAACCTCTCTCACAAACCAGCAATAAAATTTTGGATGCATGTCAGATGCATGGCCAATGTTTGTTATTTTCAGTGGAAATGCTAACAGATCATCCCATATCCCAACTTATCTTGGTCACCCCATGATCACAGTATCCCTTCATGCTGCATCACCCCCCTGCCATCACTCTGCAGCCAGGAATAGCCATACCAAGACAAAAATGAATGTCACTAGAGCTATCCCACAGTGTTCCTGATCATGTGAAAAACAGAAACAAAACTCAGCCTCTGTTCCCCCTTTCCCCCACACATGCACAAATCTTCAGAAAGGATTAGCCACAAGTTAGGCAGTGAATTGAACTATCTCTTTCTCTCCCCTGTTCTGCCACTCACTAAACTAAAATTTTTGGCTTTCAACTCAGTACACTTCTGCAGAAGTTCCTTACAGAGTCTCACACGCATAATCTTAAAGTTTAATGACAGAAGTTGTGATTCAACAGTATCCTGAAGCTTTTGTGTAACTCTGCATGCAGGGTTTAATGGAGCTGTTCCACAGAAGCCAATTGAACTACTCAGCTGCAGGGAGCTTCCAGTATGTTAGAGAGGCACTGGAGAGCATTATGCCAAAAAACAGGGAAAAAGGCATATGGTCCATAAGCTGTACAGCTAGCTAGGTGTGTTTGGCTATCTGCTCCACAGAAAGGGTGTTAATATCAATTTGTTGCATCCTTAAAAGGAATAGCAGGAAGACATCCTGGTTTGAAAGCACTTGTGTGCCCTGAACATTGACTATACCATACAAAGATGCTAAACTATCCTTCCTCAAAGGGAAGTTGTTAAAACTGTAAACTGGGAGCTCATGACTTGTATGACCACAGGGTGTTACAATTTGGCACCATATAAATTCACGTAGGGTCGAATGGTGTTCATGGGTAACCCCAGCCTGCTTAGAATATAATTGCAAACTTAAGGAGTTGAATGAGTTGTGTAAGTTAGCATAAAGATAGCATCTAAAGCACTTTCCTTACAGTGCTACCTACCCATCTATAAATATTTATAGAGATATATAATGCAACTAACAACAAAAAAAATGCATCTAATGCTCTTTCTTTGTGTAAGTGTATATAAACATGCACAAAGAAAGAGTGAATATATGTATATATGTGGTATTTTTTTCATTTTGTTTTAAAACAACTTTTTGTTAATGTGTTTGAACAGTCCCTGGGAGTCTTTAGATTTGAGACAAGTGGATTGCGTGACAATAACAAACATTAAACTACTGTTATTTAACAAAGTTGGTTAAAAGTAATTCCAAAGCCATCATATTTCTAATTAAGTTTGAAAGTGATGCATAACAAAAGGACTCAGAGAAACTTTAATTTCATATTCCAAACTAGTTAGTGCTATTTGTTTGCTTTGAATCACTCATTTCAATAAGGTGAAAACTTGTGTTAATCCTCCATTCATCAGTTGCCTGGGTGCGTGTGAAATGAGTCATGTGGACAAAATAAACCACTGCTAGCCGCAATATTCTATTGTCCTTTAAGCTTCTTCAAGGGGCCTCTTCACAGGTACCAAAAAGCCACTCTAGACACTTCACATATTTTTGAAGATCCTCCCTTTTTTCACATCGCACATTACTCACTCATTGAAGAATAGCAGAAAACAGTCATAAAATGAAGGAAAAGCTGAAGTAGGCCAAACTCATTTTCTACACAGAGAGAGATAATTGGCACTGCAGTAATTTTGGAGAACTGAATTAAATGAATAAATTGTGACATGGGAAAAACTGAAAAGGACAACAGTTTCCTGGCTTGCACATAATAGTTACTTTGCACAGCATTTTTCTTGGAGACCAATTGATAAAACAGGACAAAAATGTTTTTCCCATTAATTGCTTTCAAACATTGTCCTGCTAAATGCCCAATTAAAAGGTAGAAGTGTGAGCTGCTTTTTTGCTTATAATGACCACATATTGGGGGAAAAAAATCAGAAGCAACGTCCTAGCATTTTCTTTTGTGGATGTGGAATAAAAAGATCAATGGGAAAATGTTCTTAGCTTACCTTAAACTAAAACAGCAGCCTCAAAGCCTGCAGACCAGCATGGGGGTGAGGATGGGGGGGACACACATACAGTATCATTGCACTATGCTGAAACTATCATTTACACCAAAAAACTTAATTTCATAAGTTGGTAAAATATATAAACATAAGTTCATACATTACCAACTGATACTTTGAATGGATTATAAGGGGGTTATTTCATGTCCAAGAAAGAAACAGTTATGTATAAAAGCCTTATACCAAAGTTTTCCCTCATCTGATTTTTAAAAAACACTTGCTGTAAAAACATGGTTCTCCAACAATTAAAAAAAATTCTAATGGGTCAAATGAACAAAAGGCATTGGAGTCAAAGTTATCTCTGAGATAACTCCACTGAATGAAAAGGGGGTTAATTCATCACCTTCTTATTAATTATATTACTTGAGCTCTTAAAGAGCTGTCACTGCTAGTCAATACTATAAACATTCATTACTTTTTGCAATGCTATTTTTAACAGCAGATTCACTAGCAGGAGGAAAATCTTTTCTGGATGGGACTAACCTAGCAAAATCATTTTAAAAGGAACATCTCGATAACAAAATAGCTTTTATCTGTCCATACATCTTACCTGTACATCAGTAATGCATAGGCATTTGCAATGCAAAGGCCCTGTTTCACAGGGCTTTACAACTTCTTGCAGGCCATCATGCATACTCATCACTAGCCTTAAATTGAAAACACTGTAAAGATTAAATAGTTGTAACAGATTAGTTACACCTAACATGGCCTTGCACCAACTAGTAATACACAAGGAATCAGTAATACGTGTTGTTCTGTTTGGCTGACTTTAGTGAAAAAACCTGCCTCATATGAAAACAGTCTCCAATTTTCAGGTTGCTGGGATCTCTCTAGAAGAGAAGATACAACAAGCGGTACCCCAAAATGAAGCCTCACTGCTGGGCAGGGCCCTCATTTGCTCCCAGCTGTGTACAGGCTCTACCCAGAGCTGTCTCTGGACTACATCACAGATAAACAATTGGTGGTGTGCATCTAAACCCACTTATGCTCTTGCAGGGAAGGTTAGAAGATAGGTAAAGTGGAAGGGCGGTCCCGTCCTGACAAAGGGAAGTAAGGGGTGAGAAGTCTAATGATAAGAGCTCCACATTTTATAAAACTGATTAACAGTTTAAAATCTCAAAGTCCAACTGAAGGGAAGGACAGTGGGAGATACACCTTCTCCTGGATATTGCACGAGGCTGCTGTATTCCCACCAGAGATCTCCTGTGCATGTGCTGCACCTGGATGGGCTAGCCATGCAGCCCCGGTGCCAGCATGTCCAAGATGCATCTGTGGCCCTTTTATAGCCATTCCTAGGCCAAAAGAGAGAAAGTTTCTGAAGATACCCAGATTATAGTGATCCTTAAGTGTTTCTCAGGTTTTTTTTCTCAGCAGGCTATGTGAAATTTTCTGCCTTTGTCACAGAAAAGAGACTGGTCCCTCTGGGGCAGTAGATTTCTCTTCATCCTCGTTGCCTGAGGCACTGATTAAGTGAAGTGCTTAAGCACCTGAGTGACTATAAGCACATGAGCCTTTGCACTGAGTCAGTTAAAGTTAGTCAAGTGCAGAAAAAGACCTTGCTAAGGGAAAGTTGCTGTGCAGAGCTATCTATTAACAGGAACACATGGCAAAAAAATACAGCAGGGGTCTTCTACACTTCTTTGCACTGCTTACTGTGATTAAAACAGCTCTGTGAAACAGACCCTGATCACAAGTTTTAAACTATTAGTTGAGCTTTACAGAATAATTCTCTTTTGTTTTAAGACATCATGATTTATATTCATCCAAGTAAAGGTTTTGCCTCCATAAAGTTCCATGTTTTAATTCAAAAGTCAGACATCATTCTCATGCACAAGGGGAAACACAAATATGATCATTAAATGTTGTATAAAGTAGACCAAAAGAAAGCTGGGTGAAGAGTTTTTAAAATTTATGTACAGTTTATGTGTTACCTTGATGTACAGCATATCTCATCTGGAACAGAGAGTGAGACAAGTATCACAACAAAATGCCACAGCAGTTCTGTCCTGCAGCAACCATCCTCACCTGCAAATGAAATGGTTATTTCATTAAAGCACATCATTTTCTTTAAAAAGATCCCATTAAAGCCATTACCTGAATCTTCAAGAGCTACTTAGGGCACTGTCTGTGCTGGAGGTAAAACTCTGCTTTGCCTTCCCTCCTTATGCCTCTGAATGGATGGCAAAGCCTCTCTTTGTTGCCACAAGAGAAGGATTTTGCACTGAAGTTGTTATCCTAAATGATTTAAGCAGGGACAAACCGGAGCAGTGATGGTGTGCCAGTGCTATGTCTCTGGGTAGAGTCTTGCCCCACACTTGTCTACCTGCCGAGCAGATTTGGGCACTGTTAAGGACCGTGACCACTTCAGGGCGAAGACCATCTCTTCCCACCATTTTGGAAAGTGTTTGCCAAATCAAAGTGATTGATCTAGGCCAAATCTGTGGTTAGTAATGAAAGAAACGGAAGAAGGTGGACAGTTTCCAGTGGGGTCCCACTACTTTGCCATAATCTCCAAAACCCTGTTCCTCCATGCACTGCTCATCACAAGCCTGTTACACCTCTGGGTCTGAGTCTCTGAAGCTGCACTCTAGTCCAGTGGGATACTACTGCTTCAGGAGTGAATACGCAACAGCAGCCCTGGGATATACCTGGTTTCCCAAGGCATCCTGACCCCAGAGGGAAGCAGCTCTGCTCCAGTCTGACTGAAATGGATGGTGGACAGCCTTATGGTGGTAACATAAGAAGGACTTCACTGAAGAACCCCTTAAAATAAACTTGTATGCCTTATAAAAGCTTTTACATCCTCTGTGTTGCATGTGCTGCTTTGCCTTCCCTTGTGCCTCCTACCCCACAGTGACTGGACAACTCAGAATATCTTTGGGTGACTTCTTGAAAAGACAAGGAAAATCCAACAGCTGTCTCCTAGAGCTGTTGCCTGAGGGACACTTGTGTCGTGAATCCCTCTGAGGGGACACCAAAAGAGGACAAGGAGAGCCCTGAGCATGACACTTCAAGCAGTCAGTCCCTGGGAGTGGTGGTTGGAAGGGACTTTAAGAAAGGTGCTGGGAAAAGGAGACCTCACAGCAGGTCTGTACAGCTCCCTTTCCCAAAGGTCTCTTTTTTCTCCATCATAGCTTGAGATAGCTTGTAACAGGTTCGATGATTATTTATCACCTCATTTAAGAATTAGCTGGTGCATGACCTTTTGATCAACAGGTAAGAACTCATATATTTTGTCAGCCTCTAGATTCATGTAAACATTACAAGATTGTGTTACTTTATTACAAGATTGTGTGTTATATTACACCATACAGAGAACTAAAAATTCCTCTGTACTCTAACTTGAGCTTCCCCTGCTTCTGTGTCCAGGACTGCACTCATACTCTTCTTCCAGCACCTGTGCATCCAGCATTTTCTGCTGGTTGTCAACTATTCACTGCCTGGTACTACTCATATTCTTCCATCACCTTGAAAATATGACTTGGTTTTTTTCCCCTGGAGTTTCACTCTTTCAAGAAAGGTCCTAAGCCAAAATGTACAGTCAAGCCATCATTTTGTTCATGTCATGCCTGTATAAAATGACATTGTGCTATAGAGACTAGTGGAGCTACTCTGAGAGGTATGTGCTAGGGATTTGGTTCTAGTATTTTTACTGGGAATATTGATATTGCTACCAAAAAATCCAGGTCATTTTTACTGCTTGTGTCTTACATGGTATGATCTGCATTAAAAAATGATGTGCATTTTCTATTTTTGAAACACTGTAATGACACTAATTTTAAATTTTTTAATATATAGTTTCCAACAACTACACTTTGCATGCTTTGCCCTCAATCATATATGAACACCTTTTGAAGGCCGTAGATGAGTGGATATCTCTTTTAAGTAAAAATCTATTAAGCATAAAATGAGTAAAAGTCCACTTACAACTTATCATTAAGGTCTTCTGTGTCATCAGATCCATTACATATCAATGATTCCTCCAGATAGAACTGAAGAAGATGGAATTTACATGTGCATTGTATATCAATAATAATCATAATAGATACTAAAATTATTGCATGTCCTTAACAGTATCCTGCTGGATATTATAGCTTCTATGGGAATATAGAACAGATAATTTGTGTCCCCCAAGCAATTTATACAATAGGATTTTTTTATGTCCCTGCTACTTTAAATGGAATTAGTGAAGGCAGTATGTTATCCTCAGTCACTATCCATCAGAAGTTATGTTAAAATTGATTAAAGCATTACTTATCTTAAGTACTGTTGACCTATTTTCTTTCAAACCTGTCACACATACATGTAAGATTAAATAGGAACCATGCAAGGATAGGGGATGAAAATTTGGACTTCAGAACAAAATATGGCAGCTGGTTGTTTCCAGAAGAGTAACTTTCTGAACGTTCAGGAGCTATTCATAGGATGCAATTTAAACATGAGCCTGGACAGTGGAGGTTTTCTTAGGGATTCATATTTCTATTTCCATCCTCCATATTCTTCTTTTCCTCATTCTCCTGTTTTCTATGCTCTTCTGTTTCCTGCCATCTCTCTTTGTGACTACAAGCCATAACCCTACCTTCACTTTTTTTAATGGATGCATGGAGAAAGCCTGCTTTTCACATCTCTTTCAAAAAGGGCCATGCTCTGGAGCAGGGTTCATAAGCACAGTAGGCTGCCAAAACGAAGGAACAACACAAACGAACCTGACCATAAATACTTTTTCATCCGCCCATCAATCCATCCATTGCTGGTTCACACATGCTCTCAGACACCAGGTAGTTCCTGCATGGACAAAAAGCATAACCTACTATTCTCTTATTTCAAGGCAGGGTCCTGAAAGTGCTCCAGAAGCCCAGCCATTTATGAAAATCTTGCTGTGGACAGCTAACAGTTTGGAAGGGGGCACTCACAAAATTTAAAAAAAAAAAAAAATTTTTGGAAATAAAAAGAAATGGAGGGGAAGAAGAGAGATTTTAAAATATTTTCCAGCGTAGTCTACCCTTATAATCCTGAAGTTAGGTTTTTTTAATATTTTGCAGGCTGTTAATTCACATATAACCTGAATTTCTGTGCTGTTTCTGTCAGAATAAGATATAACATTGAGGCCTGAGTGCTGGGCCTGGATTTCTGACAGGGATCAGCCCTCACACACAGTGATTCATGGAGCTTGCAGGTTAGCATAGCACCTGCATACATGCATGGCGTCATGATGGAAGATTGTGTGGCTTCCAACCACTTGAGCTTTCAGAGGAGATCTAAGTACAATTTGGGCTAAATTCAGCAAATCTGAGGAGAACTTTTCCCTGAGGAATGCTTTAAAAATAATGGGTTTGTCTTGTCTCGTGATCCTCGTGATCATCTCTCTTGTGATTTATTGGGCCCTTGTTAGAAATAATCTGATGTCCTGTGCAGATTAGCTTTCAAAACCAAGGCCTAATTCTGGTACGTGAAGCATGCATAAGTAAAAGGCGACTATTTCCCTCGGTTCTGTAGTGGTGAGGCTGCACCTGGAAAGCTGTGTGCAGTTAGAGACCCATCAGTACAAGCAGGATGTTGCCAAACTGGAGTGAGGATCACCGAAATGGGTGGGAGCCTTAGGCACTTTACGGACAAGAGACACTGAAGCTTGTTTAGCCTGGAAAAGAGAAAGCTAAGAAGGAAACTAATTGTTAGCTTCAATTACCTAATGAGGGGTTATGGAGAAGATGGAGCCAAACTCTCTTCAGAACTACACAGCAAAACAAGGATGTGCAACAACTGCAACGTGCAGCAAGAGAAACATTGCATGAACATGGGGAACAGGCTGCCCCAGAAAGGCTTTTGGCTCTCCATCTTTGAACATTAAAGCCGATCAGAGATGTTCCTGAGCAACCTGCTCTATAGCCTTGCTGTGAGAGGGACGTTAGACAAAATGACCTCCAGGGTCCTTTTCAGCCTAGATTATTCCATCCTATTTCTGCTGGAATTCCTGTGGGGTTGTGTAGGCTCTTGTAATAAAACCTGAAGAATGCTATTGAGATTGTATCCATTGCTGTCCTCAAATATTCAGCACAACCTTGTCCTTACTATATATACTACCTTTTCTGGTTTTTATGCACACCTGCATTCAGAAACTCATTTTCTGGGTGCCCAATTTCAGGCCAGTTCTCAGGGTGTCTTAAACTCCTGCCAACTTTGTGGAGTGCAGATGAAGTTGTATATTTTCCACATTTCTGAGAAGTCAAGACTGTTCAGTGAGGTATCTCTTGTAAGAAGCATCAAAAAATCGGTAGTTACACAGAAAATTGTGGTTATATCTTTGCCTCACAAATTGCTTGGATGTCTGAGGACATGCCCCCATATATTTGTAAAATACTAGGGATTCTTGGAGAAATGCGTGAGTGCATTTCAGTGCTGCCATTTTTCTTTTATTTTCCATTCTCCTACATGTGCCAAGAGGCAACGCCTTCTCAGCTTCTCTGTCTCACATCAACATAAGGTAGTTCACTACATTTCATAAATTACATCCTCTGCATTTTTAGACATAATCTATCAAAACACAAAATAAAATTACCTGGACAATGCACACCTTTTGGTGAGATGGAAAATGTTCACAGGGCAGTTCAGTGCTGCGTGTGAAAATAGACATCCTAGACCTGTCCCACCACATCCAGAGACCGCCACGTGCTCTCTTACATGTTCAACCTGTCGCCCATGTCAGAAATAAAACCTGGCTTACCTGCCAGCAGAAAAGTTAGCAAAACCCCCTCAAAATAAACAATTAACTTCTGCATGGTCTTTTTGACCGTAACTGCTAGCAACAGGAAAATGATTGTCTGCCTCTTCTGTCAGTAGGTAAGAGTGGTTTTAAAGCAAAGTACTGATAACTTTATGCCTTGCCAATGCATCAGAAGTGGAACAGAACAACGTCTGATCCTGGTGGGTGTGAAAACAGGCTTAGATTTAATATTCTGTAGGCAGAATTCTTGTGAATGCTATGGCTGGCAATCCTGAAAAATATCCTGTAGTACTGTAACAGGCACCTTAAAATGAAATTACTTTTAATTATTAATTTGCCTTAGTTCTATTTATAGAAATTAATCAAGATCAAAAACTAGAAGTGAATCAAAACATTAAGCTGAATTTTTAAAATCAATTGAAACTTTTCATTCTGCTTCAGAACTGATCAGTATTTTTCCCTGAGCATCTCAAATTTTCCAACACACAGATTAGTCTACATATGGTCAAGCTCTCATATCAGCTCAGTGAGTCCTTCCTAGTGGCTATACTGAACCAACCTAACACCATCAAAGGGCAACAGTCACAAAGCTGCATGCTAACTATTCTTATACATTTTTGGTGAAACACTTTGGAAAGGTATATTGATCTGTATCTTGGAAGAGAGTTTATGTAACAGACATTTTGGTGAAACATGGTGCATTGTTCTCTCAATATCTCAACTGCAAAGACAAATCTTAAAAATATGGGTGTAGATATTGACAGTTTCTTCCAAATTGGGCTCAAAATTTCTAATACTGCCCACAGAATTCTTCCATACATATGTACTTCAACCTCTGTATTTACTTGCCATAGCCCAGTTTTGATGGCCTGCAGATCACACTACGTATGTTTTACCTAAACAGTGCACAAAAAAAAATCCAAACGACTAGAATGAATTATTTCCCAGTGAGACAGTAATGTAAAATCAAATACAATTTCTCTTGTACTGCAAGGACAGATATATATATTTCTCTTTCTCTCGTACTTTCTTCGACTGTCAATTCAATAAGACTTTGTTGGTTTGACAGGCTACCCAAGCATTGCCAAACATGCAAGAAAGTCTGCCTGAGTAGCTGGCAGACGTGATCACGTGTAGGTTTTTTAGAGCAGGTTGGACAAACATCTGTCAGGAATGACGCAGGTAGACGTGATCCTGCCTTAGGGCAGGGAGCTGGACTACATTACCTCCTGTGGTCCCTTTCAGCCTCTTATTTAATGATTTCACTGCCTTGGGGTAAGGTGACACATTGGGTCTGATCTTTTTGCCTGGAATGTCCAAAAAATTTTACATCGGTTACATGTGGCTACATAACATCATACCTTTCTGGCCAGCGCTTCTTTATTCCTCTGTCTTTCTTTTATCTAGGGGCTATACACAAGCTCACACACTTCCTCAGACTTTTTATTAAACTATTATTAAACCATTCAAACTGAAAGCATAATGAAATTATATGAATATTAGGGGCTGAAAATAACCTTTGGCATTCCACCCATTTTGAAGTCTGTACCTTCCCTACTGGAGTTTGCTGTCAGGAAGACTATTTGCATTTAGGATTTTGACACATTTTGCAATCTGCAGTGTCAGGTAGGTGCTGCAGCATTTGTGAAGTTTCCTGTCTGGTTCTTACAGTTTGTTTTGCAGAGCCAGAGGTTTGTATTCTGAAATACTGGGAGACAGAAGACTGCAATTGGGTGAAGGTAACACATTTGTCAAGGGGACTCTGTAAATGCTGCTTCTGCCCTCTTTTGGAAGAATTCATGCATCTCTAATGTCTGGAGTTCTTTAGGTGCTCAGCGCTGGGAGCAGAACACCAGGTTTGACACTGCAGGAACACCTCTCCCATCTCGTTATGGTCCCCAGCACTGTTATCACTGACTTCAGGGACTGCAGTAGGTTTCACTTACACTGGTTTTCTTACTGAGTTCAGCTACTGCTAACACAAAATTGCCACAAAATGTCATGACTTCGCACAGGGCCACACTGCAAGCAGGCAAAAGAAAAAATAATAAAATAAAATATAATACACATTTTACACAAGATATACACAAGTATATCTTGTTTATTTCAGTTTGTGAAGTACCTGTTCATGGTCCTATCAGCAAGGAGGAACCTGCATCACACTATTTTCTGATGAGCGTTTTCTCTCTAACTGGTCTGCAGTCTGTTCGCCTTCAAGCACATGGTTATGAATATTCAGTTCTCACATATAGTGCCTGGTATCTGGGCACTCGTTCTGTGACTGGATTGTTCTGTCATCTCCCTTTTCCTTTAAAATAACTACTGTCCTAGGAGAAAAAAGAAATTAAAGACATTTACCATTCAAACTCATACAAACATTGCACTACAATCAACGGCTTCAGATTAAAATCATAAAAGCCACTTTTACTTCCCGTCCTGAAGGGAAATATATGTTTCCTGTTTAAGAAACAAATAAATGTAGATTCATTTGCACAAGAAAGTGGTTTTATTCTGTTCTTTAAGTCTTGATCCAACTCCTGATTAAGTACCTAATTGTCATTGAGTTCAACTATCCTTTGCTTCAGAGTATAGCCATTTTTTTAACGTGTGTATTTATTCCTATACTTGAGTCTTGAAATATGTCCAGTTCATGTCTGGTAAATGCTAAAACAGAAATATAGCAGGACAAGAGGATGGACTCGAAATGTAACATAGCTGCCAATAGCAATAGTCCAATTACCACCTGTGTGGAACAGTTATTGTATGTTTATCTCTCTCTGTTTCCCTTTATTTTCTTTCTTGATCACTGGAGAACTCATATCTACTTCTGGTTTGATATTTGTAAGTGTTTGCAAAGTGTTTTTTGACAACAATTTAAAGCCTACAGGTTCTCTTTCACTTGCTCCCTGTAAGCATTCACCAGACGCTCTCCAGGCTGAATTGGATGGGTAATCTAAGACACGTGGAATTATTTCTGCTCCCTGGCAAGACAATTTCCATTATTTAAAAAGGAGTAATAAAAAATGATTACCAAGTGACACGCTTTGCCTACCACTTGTAAATATTCATTCCTGGCTCGTATCCATGAATCCTACAGAATACACAGTGATTTCATGATCATGTGAGCAACCATCTGAAGATTCTCTAATACCTTGGATCGCAAGGAGCAGAGGAGTGAAGTGATTATATTTATGTGCTTTTTTTTTTCCAATTGTCAACAAGCTCTGCTTTTTAAAGTGTGATAAAAAGATACACAGATGCTCTGTATGCTTATTTTTTGTATTCCCTTACATTCTAAAGAGCTCACTGGAAAGGCACCTGCGTAAAACAATATCACAAAGAATGGTCAATAACGACTCAAAATAGTGTTAGTACAGGTGTTGTATGAATATCTTTGATCTTGAAAGCTCTGCTTCTTTTAAAAGCTTTAGGAAGAATGAATGTGTTTAAGTCAAAGAAAGAGCCTACGAGTATTGTTTTCTAAAGTAGACAGGAAGAAAAATCACTGACTTTACTCAAATACCTGCTACACTACAGCAAGAATAAAGGCTGAAAAGAAGTTAAGGCTTTTTATATATATAAAGAAATATGAGTGGATTAATTCAGCTAGCACTGCCTCACCAATGGCAAAAAGTGTCATACATTATTCATAACCCTCTGATGAGCTACTTCTAGGCAGCCTCAGAAATGTAATTTCTAGCATAAACCTGATATAGATACCCTTCTCTGGGTCCATATCTGCTAATTTTCTAGTAGTTTGCATAGTAGGATAGCAAATATGATTGCACCCTGAAATGCTGACTCTCTTCCTGAGATTGTAGTGAGATCTGCAGAGGATCTGTATATTTGCAAAGATCTCTGGGCTCAGAGGGAGTCCTCATGGAGGCTGCGTCCCAGCCAGGAGCTTCATGTGTTCATTTCTGGGAAGCAGCAAGACAATAGAGGTGTGAAAATACCTGCCTGGCTTCTAACAAAAGTCATACGATGACTTAAGAGCTCATAGCCTCAAACGTCAGAAGGCTACCGGATGATCCAAGCTGTAGGTCTCTGTCCAGAAGGAGTCCAGTTTTCTAAAAGTTGAGCCCTTGGTAGGTGCCTGAAGTCAGGCGTCCAAACACTCAGGGAAATCCAGCTGCCTGTTTCCCCATTTTTAGGTAATAACATGGTGTTTAGCGCATTATTCTTGCTGGTAACTCAGCCATAAGAACATGGTGCAACCACTCACAGCACAAGTACTGCAGCAATGCACAGGGCATTTATTCGTTTGTATCCTGTTCATTTTGAAACCCACACTACCGCCTTTCTTCAATTAGTTCACCCTCATGAGCAGAGTAAAATATCACAAGTTAAAAGAGACAAATAGTGTAGCCAGTTCAGGGTTAGACCCTAGGGGCTCAGCAATAACCTGTAGCTCCACAACATATCATATCTGAAGGTTCATTTGAAGACGGAAGTTACTATCTCCCTTGAAGAATGAACTCAGCTTAATTCTTACATCTCTTGACAGCAGCCTTGGCCAGAGAATAAAGGCAGAGGCCTTCTCCTGAGCTATTTGATCCTTGATTTTAGTAGCTGAGATCAGGGACAAAACCCAAACCTCAGACCAGTGAAATGAGAAGGTTTTTTATTCACTTTGGTCAGACAAGAGCACAACCTAATTCCCAAAATGCAGAGGAATTAAAAATAAAAGGCAGGTATAATGGCTAGCTTTCCCGAGTTTTTCCTGTAGTCAAACACTAGCTAAGAACCTTATACATAAAGTTGCTGTTAAAAATTTAGTTATTGGTACTTCTTGAGAAGGCATAATAAAAGATAAACAAGTAAGTGACCGTGGTTGAAGTCCAGCCCGTCAAGAATGATGGTCAGAGTTTCAGAAGAGAGGCAATGTTATCAACCAGGAATAATGTTCATTAGAAAAAAATAAACAGACTGATTTGGTTCACTGCCATAACAGAGCAGTGAAGTGTGTAGAGTGTCCCTGTGCCGAGATGGGCCAGCAAATTACAGACTGATGTTAGCAGGAAATGCAACCACCCTGGCATCCAGCTTTTCAGCTGAATTTAGCCACTACTGAAGCAATTCGGGTCTAGAAGGAAAGAGAGGAGGTGGGTGTTGAAACACATCAGCAGTGAGTCAGCAGCTTGTGGAGCTGGCTACTAAAGACCCCCTTTTAACTAGCCAACTGTATGGTGACAAGTTCATTTAAATGAATTTATTGTTATGATTTTGTTAGCATTTCTGCTAAAGGGTGAAATTACAACTTCAATAAAGCTTAGAACAAAGTTCTACATTTTTAACAGAGACAATAACACAAAAGAAGAAAGGGAAGGACTTTGTATCTCTGACATTTGTTTCAGAAGGAAAGGCATGTTGGAAAACAAGAAATCAATTAGTTAAGATTTAACATTAACTAGAACTTTCATCTAATTGTTTTTGTTGCCTTCAGAGCTGACATTTAAAACCTGCACTCTTCTCTATAGTTGAAGGAACTCTGCTGTAAGTTTCCCTTAGAAGAGACACTGCTTTTTAGGATCCCAGTAGTAACCCTGCTCCATTGTCACACTAATCCCCAACAATGAGATCCTCAGCCTCAATAGCAGGAGAAAGGTTTTACAATACCAAATTTTCACAAAACCGAAGTGGCTAAAAGCTACTGTAGCTCCACATTCCCTGAGGTGTCTTGTGAAAACATTCAGAAGCTTAGCACCGTACTTAGCTGGGCGTTTTTTAAGTTTTGTCTACTCAGCCCATGTCTGCATTAAAAAAAACATTCAGCATCTCGGGATTACAAGAGCAACAATTAAAGTAAAGCCTAAAAGCTGACCTCTCTTCAAAACCTTGAGCTATTGCTGTGCAGGAAACTATTTTATACTTAGGTGCCAATCTTTGCATAAGCCTTAAGCTTCCCATAAGCAAACAAAGACTAAAGAAACATTCGTCTCCACCAAACACCAGTGGCAAACATAAACATAGGGGGGTTTTGTGTATCTGGTGAAAAGATGGTTTGGGAACGGAACCATAATTCACTCTAATTGCCAGATCTGACTTCTGCTCTTTCAGAACAAAAAGATAAATTCGAAGCCTCACAATCTCTTTGGTCAACTCACCTACACCAGACATCAGACACTTTCATTTTCACATAGTCTCGTGATAAGTTTAACTTGAAAGTGCCCTTTAATGTCATGGAGGAGAAAAGCAAACTGAAGAAATATCTCTGACACCTTAATGCTAGGCCTCTTAAAGCAAATGGTATAACAACTAAAGTTGAAAATAAATCCTGGCCATCAGCATTTCAACTCACATCTTCATACAATATAAACCAATTTTTACTTAAAAGTCCACTATAAAGCAGTCACCAAGTGCTTCAGTAAAATCATCTTTTACTAGCAACATGGAAAACTCATAGAAAAATATTTTCATTGACATATAATGATGAGGGATAGAGTCTACTGAGTTGCAGATGTCAGTGCTGGAGAGCTATGAATTGGTCCAGTGGTACCTGTGTTCTTCACAGGATGATGATACTGGGAAGGGACGGGTAAACCCAAACACACTTTTTAGGTTAATACAATAGTGATCACCCATGCAATTTAAAGCAATCTGCAACAAACAGTACAGTCAGGTTGAATTTGACAATTAAACCTGGATTCCTCACTTTTCTGCCAACAAAAAGTCAGAACATTGCATTTCAACATTTTTAAATAAGGCATTTTGCTTATTCATCTTGCAACATTTTCTGGTTTTGATAACTGAAGAATTAGTCATTCACAGAAATTGAATAGGGCAGTGTTAACCCAGAGAAGGAAGCCCCCTTCATGCGGCATGTTCTGTCCAGGAGGTGAATCCACAGCCATTCTCATGCCACATAGAAGAAGCCGTATGGAGCCAACTCTCCAAAACTACAGATTGCTGCATGCTGAGAGGCTGTACAATGCCATACACTGACTGTAAAACAAACCAGCTATGAATACCACCAAAATCAAGGTAAAGTCCACTGCATCCCAGTCGAGTTCTAGCTTAATGGGAGAAGGAGAGGCAGAGCTCAGAGAAGACAGGTGGCCCAGCAATATTTATCCTTCAGCTACTTCATAGAAAAAGAGGTTGAGAAGAATGAATTGGACTTAGATGTGATTTCATCTTTATACTGTGAGTAGCCCAGGATTATAAGCAAGGTCCATTCACAGACAATAAACTGTCCCTGATGGACTGTTTGAGGAAAGGTTGCTTTCCCAAGTCATGAAGGAACTATAATTGGCATTTAGATAGCACTTCAAGTTAGCAAAGCACTTGTAGGAACAGTGCACCAATATTAGCTGAAAGAGGCAAAATGTTTTGAAGGATTACTTTGTTCTGGAAAGTACTGTTCAAAATCAAAGACCTTACTACAGCAAAACTAGCATATAGGATATCTGGCAAAATATCTCATTTTGTTTCAGTTTTCTGATGCTTGCCTCCTGTATTTTTGTTGCAGATAGTTTTTAGTCATATCAATCAAGCTGTCAGCAAAGGAAGGAAAGATATTGTAAGTAACAACTTACAGGTATGAAGCCACACTGGCCAGAGTAGGAAAACAGTCCTCTAACATGCAGTGTATGTCCTATGTATTTAGTACATTTAGTCTGGACACACAGTGGTAATTCTTCTGTATATCATTCACTTCAAATACCTGAGCTGGGGGATAAACAAGTGGGCAAAGGCCGCGCACAGGAATTTCCCCCAAGGCTGCAGGTTATTATATAAAACAGCTCTTCAGACATCTTTTACAGCCAAGGAAAAGGAAACATTCTGAAAGGGTAATTAATCCCACTTATCTGAGGTAGCTGAGGATCCTGGAAGCGAATGTCACTGGGAGTACCTGTCCCTCCCCACTAGCCAGTGAGGGAGCCAGATAATCTCACTAAGGTGCATAATTTGTGGATAGATAAAGTCAAATCTAAGCATTTGGGTTAACATTATTGAGTTCTAGGTTTTTTCTGAGGAATACTGACACACTGTCTTTAGCCTGCAAGGAGGTGCTAGAAAAATTACCACAAAAATACGGGTTTTTCTTCTCTTTCTTTTTAACTCTTGTCTCCTATTAGGGAAAATGGAGTTCTTTAATGATGACAACCTCCCACAGTTCTCATGAAAAATTATTAAAATTGAGGATATATCTTGTTTTCCGTATTTTGTTCTGTCCAGCTCATTCATGATAAATGCTTGTGTTTATTAGACGATCTTTGTCACTAACTAAATCAATGCACAGCTTTCCTGATACTTCTACTTTAAACTAGCTCATACTGCTGTTAGAACATGGCTTGATGTGACTATCTGCTGCGTTCAAAGGGTAGAGTGTTCAAAAAACGGGTAGATGTGGCACTTCGGGACACGGTTTAGTCTGGTCTACCCTTGATTGGCTTAGAGTAGACTTGGTAGTGTAGGTTAATGGTTGGACTGGATGATCTTAAAGGTCTTTTCCAACCTAAACGATTCTATGATTCTATGATTCTATGATGGAGGACGAAGGAAGGGGCAGGGATGCTCCCAGTGACTGTCCTCACTCCAGAAGAATGACCAATAAGAGATTTCTGGTTTCTCCCCAAGGATTTTGCCCTGCGCCCTCTGTTCTTCTTGCATAAGAAAAGGAGGTAGAGCAGGAGGTAGAACAGAAATGGTCACCAGTTTCCTGGGGTTTCAGAGCAAAGGTAACATTTGCTATTTATTAATTGAATTACTTTTACTATTTCTAATGTAAAAGCTTCAGTATGAAAAACATGATACAAACATTTTAAAAAATTAAAGAAAAAGACGTATTTCCCAAATGTGCTAAAGCATATTGAAGTAGTCTGGCAAATCAAGCAAACAGATAGCTAATAGGCCAACAGGATATCAACATCTTTCTCTGACAAGCGAACAAGTGTAAAGGTAGGCAGTAAATGTGAGAAAAGCAAGAGGAAGGAGGAGAAAACACTCAAATGAAAGAAACAACAAAGGATGCAAATAAGGACATTTCTTCCCTCCCACTCTTCCTTTCAGAGAAGCAGCCTCTTATTTTTTACTAGGAAGTTACAAGAAATAGAAGCCATCCTTTGAAAAAAGAATAGGATGTTCTTGTGCTGGTCTACTGCCCTTCACATATCTAAACTGATAAAGGCTGGAGCACCAAAAAATGTGGTTATTAACATTTTATAGACAGTCAGCTGGAGCTTTTTAATGAACACATATGTAAGTAGACTGCAATTTCAGGCATGCTAAATTTAGTCCTAGGGGCAAGGTCCCTGGACAAATTTGAGGACCATTTAAAATTGGCTAATCACAAACCATGTGTTCAGTATTTTCACACAATCTGCAAAGCAAAATGAAATAGCTAGAGAGAGTGGGATCCACTTATGTATTAACTCTGTGTGCTACCATATAAGCATATGCCCATGCTGCTTATAATGATGGAGTCTCCCAAGATGGCAGTGGCAAAGTGGTAGCACTGAGACTGCACACCACCTCCACTCCGTAGCTTTGCAAAGAGACATGGTCTATGTGCTTGAGCATAACATTGAGCTTATACAACTTTGCTGTGCATGGACCATGAACAAGTATCTCTAGACAGAGGTGCGAAATGTCATATCACAGCAGCTGTGATGTTAGTTTGAAGGTCTCTGCAGGGTGTCTATGGTAAAGTGTAAGCATGATGTATAGATTGAGTTTGGATACCACTCTTCGGCTAGCTAGCATGACCTGAACATGCTCGTCATCATATCTGCTCACATGTATGGAATCAAACACTGTTTGCTCTGAGATTTGTCAGATGAAAACATATCTTCCCATACCAAAGAAGAAAGGCAAGGCCTCCCACATCGCCTTCCCAGATAAAGCTACCAGACTTCAGGTTGTGGAAACCCCACTGTGGCACACAAGTCAGAGAACATCAAGCTCAGAAAGATGCTCAGCTATATAACAGTACAAGGTCTGGCCCACTAGCCCCATCTGACCAAAGGACATTTTGGCAGAATATCCACAGACAAACATGTCTGGGTATGTTAGAGAACGTAAGGTGCTCCTGACACTGCCAGACTTCAGTCCTTAAAGATTTCATCCAATGCCTTTGAGGTACTCAGAAATCCAACACTGGCTACACTACTATCAAAAGCCACATTTAAAGGATAACCTATAATATTTCTGGCTTAAATCTTTACATCTATTCCATTTGCGCCCATGTTTTAGAAACTTAAAATGATGTCATTAACCACCTTTTAAGCTGTTTCTCCCCTGTTGTATTCAGGATTCATTCTGGACTATGAAACCACAAACAGGATGTAATTTGGAAAATACCTATCTGCATATTTACATATCTACAGCTGTTTACAAACATCCATTGTTTTAGGACAGCCACAGTTTCTGGCTGCCTGATATAGCATCTTCATGAATAAGGTCAGAAACCTTCCTACTCTTCTACTTCACTCTTCTGTTGCTAAATTGCAAAATACATTGGCTCAAAAAGTGCCATATATAGTACAGATTGCAGAGCTGCCTGAACACAGGTCAGCTTGGAGTGGAGACATAAGAATTGGCATCTGTCTACAGCCACCTTTGCCAATGTACCCTTATGATGACATTCATCTCACACAACTTGCAGTATCTAAAAATTAAACATCTAGTTCAAGCTAGGCTGCTTCTATAGCAGTGAAGAGAGAAACACAGCTATGATTAACAAAGAAACTTCTTGAGGTGCCAAGTTCCAACTGTAACTCATTCACTGACCATCAACTTAAAATTAAGGAATATTTTCATCCGGGTTTTTTTGTGATATCTAGATAGCCCTGTAATTGTTTTTGCTGAATGATCATGTACTTGTTATGCAAAACAGCATCTTGAACACATCTAGGTCTCTAGGTACTGCAAAATTGTAAATAATGGATGTCATTGCTAAGAGACCCCATCAGCAAAAGAAGATGATGCAGTCAGCTTACTATCATTGGCTCTTAACTCAAATGCCGTAGAGTTTGTTCAATCCTCAATATTTTTTTTACCAAATGAGTCCAAAAGTTGGAAACAAAACAAAAATAAAAACAAACAAGGAAAAAAAAGAAGAAGAAAGACCACCAGCTCCAGCTGTGTTTTCTTGAGAATAAGACAGTCATTGCTTGTGCCATCCATTTGGGTGTGCAGATAGCAAAATCTCAGACATCTCCAAATAATTAACAGCAAAGACATTCAATGCAAAGTGGTCACAAAACCCAGTGACAGGGTTGCATGAATGTCTCAGGTCTGTGGGATTTCCAGAGACTGGATGTTGGGAGTAGGGGACAAGGGGAATGTGGGGGTACATTCAGAAAATAGGGGCCTACTGTGGACAACTTTGCAGCTCTATAGTATGTGGAAGATTTCTTGCACAATGGTTACAGTATTATTTTTCAATAAACAGTTAAAAGAGAATGAGTGTCTGTATAGAACAGGTAAGTAATTAAAATTCTTAACTGTGCAGTCAAACACATACAGCAGCACATTGCCAACTACAGACAAAAGTAGGGCTGTACAAGTCTGAACATGCACCTATTTATTAAATCTTATTTAAAACACTGAAGTAAGTGCAGTGTCTGATGAAATATTCAGGGTGTTTAAACGTGCCACAGCTGACAGAAAGCATTTTTTTTTTCCACTGGCACAAGGTTATTTTGCTCTGGTTTTTTTCCCTCTTTTCTTTCAAAAAAAGAAGACAAGGTAAATGATTTGAACAGCATCTAAGTACAAGGTAGGCTTTTCATGCCTCTAGTTACAGCATGGGGCTTTCTAAAAGAAATGCTGCTGATTAATTGAATAACTTTTTGTTTTGCTGGATTTTAATCCATAGAATTTCCTTTGTATTTCTAAAGACACAAGCGTTTGCATATAATACAACATTGTGCTACTTAACATCACTGCATAGCTGTGGAATTGGCCTCAAGTGTAATTTAAACCTAGACAAACTGTTCTTTTGAAGTGGATGTCCTGGTAGTGTTTCTGGCAAAGCGCAAAAAAGGACATTGTATTATAAATTCTTTGAAATACAGAGGTCTTACCATCCCCCATCCTTCCCTCAAGCAATAGTAACCGTTAATACTACTGCTAATAGCCCTGAACCTTCATATCACCTTGCCATAGCATAACAGCCCTACCGATACTGTTTTGGTAAGTCTTCCAACGACCTCCTTTGCAAACCACATTATTCCCTTTGCATGGCATAGGTGCATGCTTCCAAATAGCTATCCGTTCATTACTGAGCTATTATGCACACCAAGAAGGGAGCTGACCACTGTAGAAGTTGGTTTTTACTACCTTCACGTCTCGCCAGGCTTCTGCCTCTTGGCTGGCCTGGGCTTTGTGAGCTCCACCCAGCGTGTTACCCCCTTTTTGACTTTGTGTAAAGCTCCAAGAACCCAGAGTTCATTATCATACAACAGATAATAGTCTTTTCTGCTTTGGTAAGTGTCGTTTCTTTTACACTGATCACTAGCTATTTCATGGCTCTGTGCTTACACATAGTTTCCCATCAGTGGTAATGGTTGTCTTGGTGTGTATTGGTGCAAAATATATACCCCTGACAGCAATGAGAATTATTTGCATGCACACACACAACCTTCTATTTGGTCTTTTTTATGAGCTTACAAATCTATTACAAATTATTCTCAATAAGGTTATTAACACATTACATTTGAATGTCATGGTTTCAGTCACTCCATAATAGTCACTCAAGTCCCCTCTTCAGTCTTCCAGTTACACTGCCCATTTTTCAGGCTATTAAGCATGGGTGTGGTGCAAATTATCCAAGAAAGCACAGAGCATCTCTTAGGTCACTTTGAGTCCCTTCCCACTTACTGAAATGTGAGCAGTCAGCTTTCTTGCCCATGCACATCCTGAGCAGCAGCTCCCACCAACAGGAAAGGCAAGGAGGGGAAAAAAACTCAGTGAGCTCTGCCAAGTCATGCCACAACCACTGCTGTTGGGAGCTGGTTTTATTTTGAGAACACAAAAACAAAGATGAGGAGAGGGCAAGCCAAGGATGGGGCTCTGGAAGGAGACAGGAATCTAAGGGATGGTGGAAAGCAAGCCAGGGTAGAAAAAGTGGGGGAAAACAGAAATGAGAAAAGAAAGTGGTAATGCCCATCCAAACAGCACTGCAAAGCACTGATCTAGAGCTCCTTCTCCCATGGGTGACTTGGCTGGATACAGAGGTAGGCATCACACCACCCAGGGAAAGCCTTAGAAGAAGCTATGGCTGAGCTGAATGACCATTTCAAACCCTTTAACAGAGTGAAAGTCTGAAGGAACAATTTCCACAGCTAAGAAGGACTCATTTCTACTCTGAGTGGTGTCCATGGGACTTGTGGTCTTCAACACAAAACACCTGGAAGAGGTTGTGTTGAAGGCCCTAAGGGATACCGTGTATGTCAGCAGCAGCACCAGCACTTTGGCAGATCAGCCATTGGAATGAAATCTAGAAAAGGTGCTCCTATTTCACTCCTGACATGCAGAATCATCAGTAGGCATTGCTGGCCCACTAAGTCCTATTCATAAAATTTGTCTTCATCTTCACTGTGAAGTCAATGCTTTTAAAGCCTGAATGAGCTTCTTAACAGCCTTGATCCTATACCTACTGGATTGAATGGAAGAATTTACTTTGACTGCAGCATGTATTGGAGCAGATCTTAACACAACACTCCAAAGAGTTTCCCAATTTATAAGAAACAACTTAAAAGACTGCAAAAGATGAGCTTTTCTTTTTTACACTTTGTGTATGTATCATCGATCTTACAGATGCCATCTAAGATGAGCAAGTAATTTATAACGTATGCAGTTAATTATTTCACCCTGGTGTACTAAAATTTTGCAGTTTTCTCATGATTGTTCATCCTTCAGATTAAAAAGTACTTATTTATTCTTGGATTGTTCTGTTGGCTCACTGACATGAAATTTGGGTTATTTAGTTCCATTGTGACTAGTCATAAAAGTCACACGATCTGCGTAGTTTCAAATTCCAGACTGGATAAGTGCAAAAGCACCCACATCTTCAATTTTAAAACAGCTTTTATAGTTGACTTTTCACAAACATTTCTACAAGACAACTGTCCACTTTGAACTGAAAATTAACTTCCTTTCCAAATTGCTTGATTTTAACTAGTTGCCGTAACAGCTGTTACTGAAAGTGTCAGATATACCATATTTTGTGTTTTAATAGCCTAATAAAAATTTCAGATTTTACAAAGAAAATATTGAAGTGAGAGAACAAAAATTATAATTCACTTTTCTAGTATTTTCAAACAAGAGTACATTTAGATTGTCATATGAAATAGGCTGAAGATAACCCAGTTTTACCAAACATAATAATAGCATGTTGCACTTGTATTTGCTGGCTCCCCTCAGAAGTGACAGTTTCAATCTCTCCTCTGCAGAGAGGTGGTCTAGAAACTTCTTTTGTGAAAAACAGAAAGCTGAGAGCCTCACATAATAATATAAAGCCATGATTCTGACATTTCAAAAAACAAGTCCACATTGAAATGGTGACAACTGTAAAATAATTATCCACTTGGCAGGAAGGGAGAAATTATTATCTAATGTAGGTTGACAACACTTGAAGAGGAATCAGTTCTGTTTGCAGGTTGGACCTTGACAGAAGAGGGACTACCAAGCCACATCTACTCCAGGGCATGAAGTGCCAAACGCAAGTAAAACAACGTACACAACATGTGCCTTGATGCTGCTTGAAACGGAATTTGCCGTGGGCCTTTTGGCAAGGATACCAGGCTTTGTGTTGGAGAAGCTGCTTCTGTGCCGCTTGTCCATAGGCTGGGAAGGGAAAGGCTTGCTGTGGCCGGCACTTCAGGGCTGCCAAGCCCCCTGCCTTGCAGCAAGGGAGGAAATGCCTGAAGACCTAGGGGCAGAGGGATGGAGGCTTGGGCTGACCACAAGGAAAGGGGAGTGGAGAAGGGATTGAGACGGTGCCACTGATCCCAAATTTACAGCAATTGCCACTGTACCTCACTATATACAAAGAGGGCATCCTGCTGCCCTCCCAAAGACTGATATTTTCTGCCTTCTTGGTTGCTTTGCAATGGGCAGAACAGATATTGATGCAAACTTTGCAGGGTATTTGGAAGGAATATGGAATTTTTCATTTGTGAAAGAATATAAAATGTTTAGACAATATGTCTGTAATTATTCATATTGTGGTAGTAAGGAGAGACACTACTCAGAGAACCATGTCACTGCAGGTGACACATACGTATTTTTTAAAAATCCCGACTGTTTCTCCTCTAAAGCTCTCACCATTTTAGCATGGGATGAAAACAACAGGTGGATACAACGAAGAGAGAAATAAGGCAGTCGGGATAACGGCGTATTTATCATCTTCAGTAGAATAAGTAGCAGCACACCAGCTGCTGGGCTATTGTCAGATGTTTTCCAGCCACCACAGAAAAAGTGAGTTTTAAGGAGGGGTTTGAAGGAGAATAGATTAGCAGCCTTATGGCATTATTATGAGGAGATATGCATATGCATAAGGAGTAGCTCTGAGAAAGTAAGAAGGCTCTTGGACTAACAAGTGATGAAGAGGGGACGCCTCAATGTAGTGCATATTGAACCTGCTTTCATATGTAAACATACGGCGTGCTACAGTCTCACAAGATCACTGTTGCCTTTTATTCAGCATCCCAATACTGCACATAGTGGTGGCTGCTATGCCAGTGATACATTAAATACAATCAGCTAAATAAATATAATTAGAAATGTCTCAGCATTTGAATACTGAACAGTTATAGTGTGATGAAGAAAAAGAAAGCAAGTGGTAACTATGACACTCTAGGGCCCTTGGAAATAATGGCCAATTTGCTGTTAACATCGCTGGAAGCTAGATTTCACTGTAAGCATTTTGGAAGGGATATAAACCTTTAAGCTTCAGGGCATAAGCAAGCCTGCAGCTGGACTTAGGGAAGGCTTTCTTTAATGATAGGTTATTTTACGGGTACCTTTTGCAGGATTTCCACCTTCCTCTTGTGCAGGAATGTACAAACCACTGTGCTGACTCCTTGCAGTGAGCCTCGTGCTTCCAAGTAATTTATTGACATAGCTGCCTCTTAGCACAGAAACTTAGGAAAACATTTTGGAATAAGCTCCACAAGAATTAGGTGAAACTTTCTCCATTTTCTAGACAAACCGGATGTATTTTTTTCTGTCAGTCCTTTGCATCAATAATATTAGGAAAATGAGGTGGGGTTTTGATGACAGAATTTACTTTAGGACAGTGAATGTGCTTCCACATGAAACACATGGGCTATGTCAGCACATGTCCATGTACTGCACATAACCTTTTTGTTCGAATTGTATATGTGTTATGAACATATTCGCCAGGGCTACAGTAGGTGCTAAACACTAATATTTGCACAGGAGGTTCTGTTCCTGCATTTATTCCTCAGTGGGCAGGCTCCTGCCCTCCTTTGAAGGCATTTATAGGAGTGCGGTTCAAACAAAACGTACTGCAGACTGAAATCACCTAGTGCAAAATAATATATGGAGGCTATTTGCTATACTGCCTGAGCCTGACACCGGATCATATCACTGTGGGAAGCCATGGGGACTATGATGTATTTTCATTAGGTACTTAGATTTTAAATGATTTGAAAACTGCATTTCAAGTAGAGGGAAAATTTGCTGAATGGCCTCTTCGCCTACCTTGGGAAATCTGTGAGCTTTCCAGTATTTCAGATATTTCCACAAGCAAATAGGCACTTCTGGAATATCTCTTATGATTTGTCATCAGCAGTGCTCTGTATAGAAGGCCACTGGAGTGCCTTGGCATTCTGCAAACACCCCAAACAATTTAGAAATGTTATTTTGCCTCCTTATCAATAGATGGAATACATTACAAAGCCCAGCCCTGATAGAGAGCTCCTGCTCACACAAATAGTGGACCTAGCATCAAAAAAGAAAGATTTTTAACTCTTTCCACACCCCCACACCACCCCCAGTTCTTACTTCAGGGCTGCTACAGGCAGGTGAAAAACCATAGAGAGAGATATCCGCGGTGGTGACAAGCATCCGCTGACTCCATGAAAGACGTCGCGCCGGGCCGCCCGCGCTAGGGCTGTCAGGTCACCCCCACGCGGGAGATGCACAGCAGGGAGGGCGAGCAGGGCTCTGCCCCTGCGCACCGCCGGGGCACGGGCATGAGACCAGAACTGCAAGCCAAACAGGGATTAACCTGCACCATTTTCAGGATATTTTCTGGGCTGCTTTACCGTTCCAGCTGATCTGACTCCTGCTGTGTTTCCTGGCAGTTGAAACACTTTTTCAAGCAGTTTGATTTACTTTTGTGTGCATCTTTCAGTTTACTTTTACTTCCAAAACAGTATAGGCTGCATTCACCTCTCCACTACAACTTCCAGAACAGCTGATGTGTTGAGCAACAGGGCGAGCTATGAAAGGCCAGGGGATTAGGTATCTCCCTTTATGTTTAGGAATGTTATTTAATTTCCCTCCAACAGACTCAGAGGCAGAGTCCTATAGAAGTCTTGAGAAGGAAAACTGAATTTCAACATGGACAAAACCAGTTCATCTCAGTGTCTTGTACTGCTTTGCTGGTTTTTTTTTTCTTTTTAAGCAATGCCATGGGCAGTATCGGTGGCGTAGCTTTATCAGTTTCTATGTGTTAAAATACAGGGTGGATTTTCAAAGGATGGGTAGGAATCCAGCTCGTGTTGGTTTTCAGTAGGCATCTTACCTCTCCAAATAGCCTTATAAAACATCCCCTACAGGTGGAAAACCTGTTGGGGAACCATGCACATTCTGCAGTCTCCTATGCTCAGTTTTATGCCCCTTTTTTAGCTGATTCCTGTCTGGCTGGGGCCAGAGGAGCCCAGTGTGAAAGCTGCAGAGCCATGTGGCTGTGGTTGCAGGCACAGGCTCCACTTCCAGGCAAGTGAAGGGCAAGTGTGGGATAGGGAAGAAACAACATCCTTAAAGCCCCTTTGTGAAATCCATACCAGCTACAGGGGGTCTCCGTTTGCACAGAAAAGTCCTTTTGTTGCTCCTCTGCCATGACCTCTGTTTGTTTGTCTGTCTGTCCACCCAGAGAATGAAAGCATCAGCTCTTCCTGAAAGCCTAGAAAGTGCCTATAACATTGTGGGTACTGCCACAAACAAACATTAGCAAAGACAAAGTCCTATAAGATGTTAATAGGAATGCAAAGGCAAATAGTCTTGCAAAATGCAAGAGATCAGACTCAATTATTCAAAGAGTCTTTCCTGGACCCCGTTGTTTATCATTCCATGATAAGGGATATATTTATCTTTTAAATTCTTACTAGTCAAACAGCAGAGCTTTGCTTTCCCAGAGGAATGATTTTCCTCCGTCCCACCACGAACGCCACTGCCTCCCTCCTGCCCTCCCCTCTTCCCGATACACACAGCTCCTGGTGTGTGGAAACAGCAGTGGGACATGTCAAGTACATTTTTTCTCCTTAAAGCACGTGTACCTGGGAGGTCACAATCTTTACAAAGTCAAAGTTTTGTGTGTTTGAGAGCTTTGCCCTACTACCATGTAATTGAAATCAAGCTTTTAAAAGCTCACGGCAATGTGTTTGTTCTTTAACTTCACCCAGCAAAAAGAGAGGGCTTTGCTGAGAGAACCCATTGTTAAGCTCCTGCACTTAACTGATAAGGCACTGATACAACCAGTAGCAAAGAAAGAAACTAATAATAAAAAAAAAGATTCACATGCCTTCCTTCCACAGTACATTAATGCCCTGCCCACATTAATTTCCCAAGTTCTTAACAAATGAGGTGCAGCATCTTTAATCATATTAAAATATTGTTATGAGACTTATCTAATAACAGGCAGATGTAATGAGTTCTCACATCAGAAAATGGAGGGTTTCATGCCATCTGAAGGTCTGCTCATTTTCCATTCTTACATTTTAATGATAGATGTGTCTATTACTCAAAAAAGTAGAGGATCTTTTCAGGAATGTTGTGAGAATAAATGACTGGAACAATAGTTAGCCATCTTACGTCATCTACGATGCATATGGGACACTTAATGCTGTTATGTGAAAACCTCTGAGCCCATGGGGATGCAACACAAAGATTTAAATGGGACAGGGCTGAGGTGCTGTTTCTCTGATTTTGAGGAGACAACATGCAAGCGGTGAGAGTGTCTACAGCAATCAAAGCATTCACATCCTTTCCTGTCCAGGAACTAGAAGCTCATGGGTGAACTTTGCAATTGTTTGGGTTCCAATTTTTTTTATTCATGCCAAACAAAGACTGTTCACAAAAACATTTGTTTCCTCAGTAAAAGGTTTGCAGAAGCATGATCCAACTTTAACAAATCACACCTCTGGCGTGCCACGCAATTTATAAACCCAGACATTTCCACTGGCATGAAAACACCTTGCAAGGATTCAACCATTCCCACTCTAGCTAGCTTGCTGATTCACAAATTTTCCTTTCCTTGCATCATGGTGTCTCTGTGAAAAAGGAACAGGATTTCAATATATGGTTTCTATTGGCCTCAACCTTCAATAACACAAAAAGATGCCTGAGATCCAGCAGTGAAAATCCTAGAACGATGGTATCTTTAAAGACAAGAAGTTTCCAAGGACACTAATTGAATTCAACCGGCAAACATTTTTAAATGGAAAATTGCTAGTAGCCAAAAGGTTTTTCCTGGGAAACCACCCAAAGATAGAACTTTGAGCTGACTTCATCAAAGGAGATTCTCAACTGTGAAAAATGATAACACCCCCATGGCAAGAAGTGCCTCAAAATAAATAAGCCTTGGAACAGTAAGAACTGGAAGAGGAGTTTGTTGTGATACAGCAAATATCCATGTGCTGCATCTGCAGAGAAACACTGTGAGATAGTCTTTGAAAGGGGAAATTTCCACAGCAGTGTAAAGGCCTTCAAAAAAAATAGAGAGCACTAAGGACCAAGATGTTTTTGCTGAATGGTTAGCCAAGCCACTTGGAATAATGACAAAAGTCTATTCAAAAATATATTCCTCTTAGCAGAGGCAATTAATAAAAAAGAAAGAGAAAACCTAAAAACAAAGCCATTCCCAGTAGCTTAACCAATCTTTGCAACTGAAAGCTGCCCATGTCCCTATTTAATGGCTAGTCATACTATTGAAGTGTTATATCTTTACCTTCTTGGCCAGTGGGTAAGGAAGCATGCTCAGAGCTAGATCACCTGCTCTCAGAAAGCCACGTTGGAGTGATGCTGATTTATACAACCAGAGAGATATGCAGGGAGGCCTTTTTAATTCATGACTTTATTTGCTGCTTTATCACAGTGGCACTATAAATGCAGCACAAAATGGTCTGGTGCCCGTGAGGCTGCCATCTAACTCTCCAGCACAGAAAACAGGTGGATGCAATGAGCATCGATGCACTTTCGAGCAGCATATTAGGCAGCAATCACTTTATGCCACCTGTCTAGGTGTTATCAGGGATTTTACTTGCATCATGGCCTAATGGTAAATAATTCAACAGAAACTGAGAGTCACATACAACCACAGACAAAGCCAGAAACGTAAAATAGAGAAGATCAGAGGAAAGACCCATTGCTAGATTTGAAAGGTCATCAGTAAACCCCTATTTATAGGCTTTTCTGACCAGCTGAAGGTCTGTCCCTGGAGGTAAAAGCTCTCTGAAATGTTCCCATGTGGGCAGAGTGAACAGAGCCATTCTAACGAGTGAGGAAAGGTTAGGCTCAGGGATGAGTATGAGTGAAAAATATTTGGCTAGACTCCTGGTACAAACTCCCACGCAACGCTTTGAAAATCTACCCCTCTGTGTCCTTAGCATTGGTTTTCAAAGTACAGCAGCCTAGAGACAGATGTGCCATTATTGTTTATGGTTCAAAGGCAGAGAACTCGTTTGGTGGGGAAATAAAATCCATACTAATCGAGCAAGTACCAAAAAATGTTCTAAGAGGGAATAAGCATGTTCTAAGGTGTTTTAACAATCTTCTGGCTCCTAGCCCAGAACTCAGTTGGAACAGTTGTATTCATCTCCAGGCCACCACTCTTTGAACTTATGGAAACCTATGGTTATATTTAGCTAGTTAAAAGATATATGGCCAGCGCATTGTAACCCTTTTGTCAATGACTCCCCATTACAACTTTTAATTTTATTGCTTTTTAACCACAGTTGCTTAATTCATGGTTTCAGCTAAGAGGGACGGAAGGCAGTTGATGGATGGTGTGACAATGGCACTCCTGGCTGCTGCTAAAGCACTCATCATCTTAGGAAGAAAAGCCAGCTTGCACCACGCTCCTCAATGGCTGATTTCAAAGCTACACATGCTCTGAACCAGCCCTCTCTGTGCTTATGAGACTATTAATAGATCTGCTGTCAATAAGACAATTTGCAGGCAGAACATCCTCTTAGATAGGCAGTGTACACAGGGCATTGATACTGGCAGATTTTAGAGCTTAAGGGTGAAACTTAGCAGTCTCTATTACAGTACAGGTGCTCATTTATATGGGGAAAAAATAGAAAATCATTAAAGAATCACTTGTTCGGCAAGCCCAGACCTAAAACTTTTCAGTTATAATGAGCTTCATGTTCTTTTGGTTATACGGGGGTTAATCAGGAGTCAGTAAAATCTTAATGAAGAGAGAATAAAGCAGAGTAATTTCAGAATATTCATAGAGCTGGCATTCCCTTCCTGTGTGATTGTAAAGATCAGCTCTGCAGATAATGTGCCAAAAGGTCAAGCAATTAAAACCACTGAAGCTCCAGTCTACTAATAGGTCTGGTAAAAGAAAAGTTCAAGTAAGTGAGAAGCCGTAAAAGTATCATAGCTGCTCTGCTGGGTACACCAGGTTTTCAGCAACCCCAAAATAGCATTACAGATAATGGGCAATAGTGAGAGCTTAGAGGGTAAGGGGCAACTCTTCTCAGTTTAGCCTCCCAATTTCCAGTGCCAGTCCTGAACAGGTGGTTTCATCCAGACCACTTGTGCTCTGTAGCCACCAACCAGGACTGGAATGGCATCATGAAGGATGAAATGAAGATGTGAGGTTGAACATGCCACAGAATTGAGTGGCCTGATTATCTCCACCCTCCCTATTTTGAGTGGAAAATATTGGCTGTGTGGTACCAGACACAGTGTCAGCAAGTGCATAGGATCAGAGAGTCATGTATGATCAGATGCCAAGTCCATAGAGGGCAACAGAATAACTTCCCCAAGTCATGCAACCAAGACAATTTCCCTGCAGCTCCTTAACGCTGTGTCTAAAAGCAAACTGAAAAGTGGAATATCAAAAAGCACATGCACAAAGTCAGAGCACATTTGTTTTCAAATGTGTAGCCCTTAGGCTTTTATTACAGCATGTCATTGTTATAAAAACAATTGTAAAAGTCCAAAGAAAGTGAGAAGAACCAGAGGAGAAGCACAGATTTTAGTTAGGGTGCATCACACATGTGGAGCAAAGCAACTGAGGCTGGAGGGTTGAGATTGTTTCAAGCAGATATAATTGGAGGCTGTTGTCACAAGAGGCTTCCTTCCTTCCTTCCTCTCTCACCTCCCTCCTGCTGAGTGCTCCCATAGTGCCAGGACCAGCGTCCATGCAGGCAAGTGATGAGAAAGATAAGTTCCCTAAAATCAGTTGGGGGAGCAGGGTAGTTTTCAGCCCTTGCTGGGGTTTGCATGAGTATAGGCACAACAGAAGCAGCAGGAATTTGTGTCTGGAGGAAGAAAAAGACAAAACTGCACCTTTCAGCAACAGCCTGCACAGATTTTTGCTTAAAGCAGTCATGAAATCACAGCTTGTTCTTCATTAGACCTACAGATCCTTAGAGGGAGGAGTATGTGAAGGTAACGTGCGCTGTAATTCTTTCTGGTGTTCTACTGTCATTGCTCAATGAGGACAAGCAACCTTGCAGTCACCATACATTGCCTGCCTTAGAGCTGAGCCCATCAAAGCGCTCAGAGAAATGGTTATAAATAGGAGTCAGAGACAGTCCTTCAATTCAGTGCCTAAGTAACAAAGCAGTTAGACATATGTCTGCTTGAAGACTGTGTCTGAGTGCCAACACCATGTCAAACTTCACATTCCCTGTTTCACTCAAAACCAAGGCGGTCATTAGCTGTGGGCTCAGCAACTGCAACTGCAGCTGTCTACAAGGGCTCCTGAACTGTTGCTTCTTTGAGGAAGCTTGGAGGCATCTGGATTCCATTTTTCTTAGGCTCTGGAGAAGCCTAGTGAGATGTGCGAACAACCTCTGCAATAAAATCAGGTGGGAATGTATATCAAAGAATACAGCAACATATAACCATTTTGAAAGGGTATCAATACATTTACTGCTTTCTATTTTCATATGTTTAACAAGTTAACCCAAAACATTCCTAAAACTGTTTGCAAATATTTTTGAGGATGTACTAAATGCTTGCTTACTAGCGGTTGTCTGCTGCTCTTTCTAAAGCCTCTCAACAGCTGGTATTAGCAGCTATGACAGGGATTTCACATGCAACAACCTTGAGATTTAACCCCATGCACAACCCACAGTTCACACTGTGCTCATCAGAAAGGCAAATTGAGGTGCAGGGAGAAGTGGACAGTGAGGGAATTGTATGTATTTTGGCTCCCTTATACCCTTTGAATGTTGTGCATGCTTACTAAAAATTAGATTGCAAAACTCATGTGTGTTAATTAGTTTTTTCCTGCCATACAGCACAGCATATGGCAAATGTATCCGTTTCTCCACATCTATCACTGGCAGGTAGCTGAGACCTGTCCTTTGAACCTTAAATGTTTTTATCCAATTCTTCTTCCATCCCTGTTCCCTTCTCTCTTCTCTAGTCCCAGCTCATCTTCCTGACCTTCCTTCTCAATGCTGAGACAAGGACCAAGTGTGGTATAGCAGCCAACACCCTGTCACAACTTAACCCCCATTCAGCTTTTCTTTAAGTTATCATCAAAGAAGGTGCCCCAGCAAGAGTTAAAAAAATTAATAGTATCACTTTCTATCTGTCTGCATATATATTAATGTATCAGGCTAGGAAAACAGGTAAATATTTTAGTCCCTGTCTCACACCCAAAACCTGTATTATTTTCAGGAGCTGTCAGCAGTGTGCAATCACATTGGAAGAGACCCAGAACCTCTACCTTCGGAGGTATGGGGTGAAAATATGCCCTTCCTGGAAAACTTTAATTTTCTGGTAGATTCTTTATAACCTTTCCATAAGAATGTACCACATAATCCAAACAGGAGCAATGTTTACCTCCTCACAGCATCAGGCTAATGCATACTAGTAATTCAGTTCCTTCCTCCTCTTCTTTCCCCCCACACGGTGTACGTAGTAACCAAATTTCTTCCTCACCAAACATCTCAGCAAATTGAATAGGCATATAAAGAGCTGTGCAGTTCAACAAAAAATGAGAATAGTCCTATGAGCTCTTAGTTTCTGTTTATCTATCTGAGTGAACAACTGCAGCAGGGATATGTTCTCCAATATCATTCAGAGCAAATCTGGCTATTTGACAACAGGCCTCTAATGGGGAGCTGTGACAGAATAGGTATTCAAAGGAGACGGGATTTGGAGTAATCACATCAACATCTTGTGGTGAGGAAAAACCTTTGGTCTCACCTGGATTATGCGCACAGCCTATGAAAGCAGAAACTGCTTCATGATTTTATAGCCTAAAACCAATTTTAAAAATACATAACAAAGGACTGTAACAACTCTATCCAAGTTAAACCAATGAAATCTGCTGCTACCGCACACCGCTGAGCCCTAGGGAAAGCACCTCAAGAACCTGGGATTTGAGTCCGAGACAATTAAAAAGAGGTTTATTCATCACAAGTCTGGAAGCACAGGGTGGGATTCAGCTGCCTAAACATACGTGTCTAGTGCCATTTTTGATGCCTTAGGGTATCGCATCTGGCCCCCAGCTGCTGCTCCAGAAGGGAGTAGGTCTTTCATAGATCATGTGTCATATCTGCCAGTCCTGTGCGGATGTCTCAGGCGGCCTCAGGCATCAAAAATGACACTACACGCTTATGTTTTGGCACCTGAATCGCTCCCGTACCGTCTATCAGTAATTTCCGGTTCTCTTTATTAAGGGTTTATCCTTTTCTTGTTGTTGTTGTTTTCCCCAGTCTTCATTAAATCACGGAGATTAATTGTCTCCCTCAGAGCACCCTTTCTTTTGCGCTGGCCTGTGAGGGCTGTCTCGGTGCGGAGGGCTGGAAGGAGCAATGCTTCGCCCTTTCCCACATGCCTGATCCCGGGAGGAGCCGAGCACCCCGCGCTCCCGCGGGCTTTGGTGGGAGCTGAGGCAGCTCAGTGCATCACTGCAGCCTTCTGCCCATCCCTGGACAGATGCAGACAAATAATTCCTGCATGAATCACACACAGGCAGCACAGGACAACACAGCTTTCAATGCCATGGGGCTTTTTCAAGGGATGACATTTTATTTCTCTCTGTGCTAGCTGCAGCTTGGGCATCTGCTGGTGACAGGTCTGACTTTCTATTTGTAAATGATGTCCCTTTCCTGCCTTTGTTATCAGATCCTCACCTTTTTGAAAGAAGAGTGACTAGCCCTCTGTAGGCATTTGAGCCATCATCTCATTCTCCTGAAAAATCTTACTTTTAGTTGCAGATACATACCCTGGTGACACCGGCTGCTATTGCAGCATGAGCACAGGGATTTCCCTTCTGCTCCCAGAAAGCTAAGTTACACCTTTGGCTACCGACAATTTAGGTAGGTTGTTGACAGGCAGGACAGTAAAGGGGTGGTATGGGGAAGATCTTCACCACTTCATTCAATCTATTGATGTAGAGGGAATTGTTTTCCAACAGGGATTTTATTACATTAGAATAAGGTAAGTTATCATGTGTGCGAAGCAGACATAAGAAAGGTGAAGATACTTATTGACCCAGAGTAACTTTTCATAGACTATTTCCACTGCAAATAGCTACAGGACAGTGAACGCCCACTCTGATCTGATAGTTAATCACAGAAAAAACCCATCAGGTTCTGCTACAAATAGCACATGTTCAAGAGCAAACCCTAACAGATCAGTGAATAAACCTCTGTAAGCTGCTTCAGTATAATGGCGTGAGGACAGCTTCGTAACACCACCTGCAAGTGCCAGTGAAGGATCCCGATGCATTGATTTGCCAGGATTGAAACAGAGCAGCGACCACAGGTGCTTGTTTTGCCTTTTTGTAGTTCATCAGTGTCGTGCAACTGTTGGCTCAGTCAGCAAATGTGTCAGCTCTTGGAATAACAGCTACTTGTGTAGGTTAGGTACACTGCCAAAAGGTAAGTGTTTTAAAGGGTAAAATCATAAAGTATTACGGACATAAAGCCTGTGATAGTAAAGGTGACTCCTTAGCATTATGTGCCATAGCAACACATTTTTACCAAGGGCAGGAAAAGTCAGCTTTATTTTCACCACTGTTTTAAATATTGCATCCTGTGCAGTTTCCTTTTGGATTTAGACAGATGCTTTTCCAAGCTCTAATTTTTTCTCTTTCAGTCTCTCGTAAACACAGGGTTCCCAATTAACACTTACGAGTTGCTCTCACATGGCACAGACCTGTGCAAAAAGCATGCAATACTCCACAACCGTGCTCTGGGCAGCACTGTGTGCATATTGGTATAGAAGCATGAGCTTAGGGACAGTTCGGAAAAGAGGTGGGAAGCCTGGAGAAAGCTGAGCAGAGGGTTACAACATGGTCAAGGGCCAAGAGCGCATGACTCAGAGGGAGAGGCTAAAGGAGCTGGGTTTGTTTAGTCTGGCAAAGAGGATAAGGGGCAGTATAATAGCAGTTGACATCTACTTGACAGACAGTTCCAAAAATGACAGAGCCAAACTCCTCTCAATGATGCTAGACAATGTAACAAGGAGCAATGGCCACAGACTGCAGCCTGGCATGCTCAGGTCAGACATTAGGAAAAACGTGCACTTGAAGAGGGTGCAGCACTGGAGCAGGTGCCCGGAGAGATTGTGGAAACTCTGTCGTTGGAGGTTTTTAAGACTCCATTAAAGTCATGGCTGAACTTATCCCCAGCTGGCAACAGTCCCACTTCTCATGGGAGGTTGGATAAGAGACCTCCAGAGTTTCCTCCCAACCACCATTTCTGTTTTCTGTCCTCACCTTTATGACTCTGCAGGGACTTATGCCTTAAAAGAGTAATTTTCACCTCATATTTTTTCACACTCTAAGCAAGCCTCTCAGCCCTCCAGATTTAGAGTAAGAAGGTCAGTGCTACTTCTTCCTTTAGGTGTGGTGTGCCTTGCATGAACCTCCATGAAGTGGGCATGTTCAGAGAATGTCTTCCAGGGGTAAGCTTTGCTGTGAGAGTGGCCTTGTGCTCCCATATAAATAAGGTATCTTGATGGATGTCATTATTAGGACCAGGATGCTTCTGATATACCCAGAAGCAGACCTTTACGTGGATGCTGTTTTCAATCACTTGCATCTTTAGGTAGTAGCAGTGCAACATTCTTGGGGATCAATTTTTGGATTTAGGCAACTGACGAGCTTGTTCACCTATGTGTGATTTAGTGAATAATTTAATATGAGCTCTTAGGAATGAATCAGTATATGATAGCAGGCAGTTAAGGCTGGGTCCCTCTGTCTATGCCATACATGTGGTCTGGGAATTTTGCCTTGAAGAAGGTGTAGCCATGTTCCAACATGTAGGAGGTACATGTTGGAGCTTCCATGTTCATCTTTGAAGGGAACCTAGATGGCACATAACAAAACCACTCTGACAACTCCAACAGTAAGGAGTATGTTGCAGCAATCAGAGCATTTGTCTCAAATACACTCCAGATTTCACTTCCAAAGCCAATCTCCAGACAGTCCCCAGTTACTATATTCATGGCAAGAGCAGAGCTCCTCAGAGCAGAGGAGCATAAGAACAGAGTGCACCTAAAGCATTTAGGTAATACATAGTGTTATGTAACATACCAAGCATTATATGATGACGTGGTATTTTATTATAACTATTAAGCACAGAAAGACGCACGTTGTTATTCACAATAACAAATCTTTATGAGTTTTCTGTGGTATCAAATGGGACGTAAGAGTAGCCATACAGTATCAAACCTGTCTAGCCCAGTATCCTGTCTCTGATGGTGGCCAGTAGGGAAAGGTTGTACAGATAGATCAAGTACAGAGTTCTGCCCCAGTATAATCCATCCTCCTAGTCATTCTGGGTTATGGTCTCCTTGAAATGGTGATTGAACAGCCTTGAACAAGGCTGTCATGCTTAATAATCACCAGAGAATCTATTCTTCATGAATTTATTAAATTCTCTTATAATTTATACTTTTGGCTTCCACAAATTTCAGTATCAAGGTGTACCAAAATTTAATCATTGTTCCTACCAAAAAAACCCCTTCTTTTTGCACATCTTAAGCTTCCTGCTTCATAGTTTCACTGCATACCCCTTAATTTTTGCATTATGAGAAATTCTGAAGTAGTCACAGACGAGTGCTGTGATGACTACACTGAAGTACTCAAGATGAGTAATTTTGAGTAATCTGTCCTTTGATTACATGGTATTAAAGCAGAAGTAAAGCCAGACCCTGCAAATAATTTACATCAATTTTCTGGTAGCTTTGATTTTCTGAAGAACATATTCTACAACTAGATTCAGGCTAACAATGAAATTTCTCTCTTTGTGAGAAGCAGCATCAGCTAACAAAGCACATCTATGTAACAGATGCACAGCAGTTGGTTAACCATGTCGGAGTGTTACCTTGGCATTATAAGATAAAAGAGAGCAGAGGGAAGAGGAATGACGACGATGTTGGTGCATTACAAACAAATCTCCAAAATGGCTTCATTTCATTTCAGAGTTGACACTATTAAATCATGCTGTAGAATCCTCTGGTGTCCTTTATTGTGCAGTTTTGTAAATACTACAAATCTTCTCGATTCTCATCCCATAAGTGTAAGGTGTGTATATATATATATATATATTTATAAGCTACTACTCTTTGTGTTTTCCTTCTTCATGAAAAGCAATACAAGTTTTAAAGCATCCCTTTCACTTCCACACCAGAATCTGACCCAAGAGAAGGCATGGCACTCCTGAAGCAATATTAGTAAGTAGCAAGGGTCATGGTGAAACCTCTCTTCTGAGGTATCACTCTTTTTTTGCAATTTGTTTCCAGCACAAGCTGAAAGCAAAGCGCATCCTCATGACAATTAAAGGCTAGAATGATTCATGCCTGCTCTTTAACAATAAATTACCTATGGATTTCCAAAGAACCCAATTCAATTCTCATTATAATCTCACAATAAGCACTGCCATCTATGCCCTCCAATGTTTGACATAAATTATTTGAGGCAGTATGTATTTCATCTTTGTTGATACAAGAAATTAGAAGTGGCCTAATGGTTAGTGACACAAGTTGACATATCAAAGGATTCAGAGGAACATAAACAAAAAATAAATTACCATCCTACTGCCCCTCCCCAATACTAAATTCCTCATTTTACAAAGACCATATAATCCTTTCGTTTTCAAACAAATACCACTGTATCACTGTTATTCTAGCATAAGCTAGCATAAAGCTTACAATAAGGACATGTTTAATGTGCTTTTTAATAGCCCTGTTTGAAGGACTTCTTACTGACATCGTATCGCTGGGCGATCCAAAGGGGATTACATGTGTCAGCCCAATCAATTGGTGGTAATTGTAACACAAAAGACCTAACTGAGAGCTCACACAGGCACAGTAACCTGTGCTTCTATATTCACCTACCTTGTTTAAAAAAAAAAAAAAAAACCAGCTATTAAATTAATTGGCACTAAAAGCATGTAATAGTTATCTAATCTATTAATTTTTAGTTTAATATTAACTAGGGTGTCTCCTATGACAAGTATTTGACCTGTAGAGAAAGAATGGAGTAAGATCACCCGTGCAGTCTTTCAAGTTAACAAAATAGTTGCTTGAAGGAAAGAGGTGAAGGCATTCTTTAGCCTCTGCCTCGTACTCTAAGATTTTGTTTGTTTTCATACAAGTATTGACTTTATGTGGGGCCAGCCCGGTTGTGCCTGACGCAGCATGTTTCTCTGCAAACTTCAGAGCTTTCAGCCCAGCCAGGGGAATGGCAGAGGCCACATTGCCACTTTGCAGAGCATAGAGGGTGCGTTCAAAGCTCACGTCGGCTCTTCGGTCGCAGAGGGGCACAAAGAGGCAACCGTCCCACTTGCCAAGAAGTGCTGCGTACCATTGGCTTGAGGAATGGAGTCAGGAGCCTTCATCACCTCCAGGAAGTAGGTCCATGCACAGGGGCCAAGAAAACAGCCTGGGCGTCAGCATCCTCTCCCCACCTCTGTCACTTCGTTTACTTCTCCAGCCCCAGGGGTCAGGATAGGAAATCACCAGCCTGCCCGCAGGGCCTGATCCTCGGAGGTGTTGAGAGCTCACACACTGCCGCAATCATTAGGAGCCGTAGGTATTTAACTCCTCGCAGCTTCAGCTCTCTGTGGCTTAACTCTCTTTCCAGCTCAGTCTGTGGCACACCCATCGCACAGGTCAGAGTCAGCTCTCAAAATCAGCACAGTTACTCTGATTTATATTGGTGTCACTGAGGTCAGGCTTGGTCCCACTAATTCTGAGCAGTGCAGGATTAGACCTGACACAAGTCCAAAACCCCTTTAGCAGTCAATTAGTTCTAATTATGGAAAAAATCATTTGCCACCTTCTACTCCCCTTCAAGGAGAGGTTTTGGGAAAGCATCAGGAAGAGCAAGATAAATATCCAGCACACAAATCATGATTTCACCCTTTTGAAAAACTCCATTTAGGAGGCTGACATGATTTATTGATTTTGGTAAAAGCAGCATTTCTGGCTGGAGCGCTGCAGCTCCGGGGGAGCGGCTGCCACAAGCAGCACGTGCACCTGCGGCATTATCCAGCGCGTCCCCATCACAGCTGCGATAACGCACCCTGGCCAGTTCCTGTGTTGCCATGAAGTTGGCAGAGTTGCAGGTTAAATGCAGTAACACATAAATGAACAGTTTTGAAGAGATAAAGTCATTCTCTAAGAATACTCAGTCACCAACTAATCTCCCCTATTCCAAATAGTTTTACAATAAGAACATGTTTTATTTATATGCAGCCTACCTGCCAAGGCTTTCTAAATACCTCACAAAACAAATAAAAAACATTAAGAGGAACCAAAGTGATTTCACAGGGCAAAACTTTCCAAAGAGCCAACACTGCCCTAGCAATGAAACTAACCCCCATTTTTGCTCTGCCATTCTTGTGCAGAGGAAGTCAACAAAGAGGGTTAGAAGTTATATCTTCTTTATAGGCCAAGTTAAATGACCCTCTTTAAAATTACACTTCTATGCGTGCAAAAATATACATTCCTCTGTGTTGACATTTACTGGGACTGAGCAGTCACTTGTGGCGAATTTAACAACTGACAATCTCTTTCACTGGTGATATGCAAGCACAGTTATCGTAAACGTGTCTGTAGTGATGAAAAATGAGAATGGAAGTTAGGTGTACAAATATGTTTTCCGAAAACACATCTTTCACTGCTATCCCAGTAAGGTGAGCAGTAAAAATAATATTGTAATTTTCAAAAGACTAAATTGATTCATGTCTCTGAAAGCTATCAAACCTTCCTGTGGCAGAGCAGCCTTAGATCGTTGATCTAACAAAAAAATTACTGTTTTTTGGTGACCCCATCACCTGCAAAGGTACAGTCCGATGACATTGTTTCAATGGAAAATGGAATTTAAAATAGAATCCAAGTGTGGGTGCAAATGTGCCAACATATCAAGTGTACTAAAAAAACACTGCGTGCTGCTGGGATTGAGGGATACCAGGTCCATACGAATTGAATACAAAAATCAGAGCCACTGAAAAGCATTGTACCTGAAAAGCATGAATATTGAATAAACCAGAAAAACTTGTCAGGTGAAAGGAAAACACAGAATATAGGATTGGTTTTGTTCATTCCCTTTAGTTTGATGATAAATTATTATATTTCTTCCTACAGGTTCCTTCATGGTGAGGAGTGTGAGTGAATGGTGACTCTGTTCAATGTTCAGGATTTGAAAGTAATGTCTCTATCAGTTGCCCTTTTTCCAGGAAGGAAACTGGAGGTGTGGTGCAACAGTCAAAATCACTGTTTTGTTTGTCCCCTTTCCATTTAATTGTTTCATAGAAATTGCTCTTTCTAAAGCTTGGTTGCTTTCCCATTTTGTCAGATTACCTTCATATCATGCAGTGTTTTCCGTGGACACCATCGTTCATCCCTCCAGAACCAGAATAACTAAAGAAGGAAAAATCACTGCATTTCAAGACGACCAAGAGGAAAGTTTTAAACTCTTTGTTCACTGTCTGCACAACACCTACCCAGCTCAGCTGGGCAGAGCACAGGGCCATGAAAGAGTGTGGAGAGAGCAGCTCTTTCACAGCAAGGAACAAAGACTTCTGCTGTGCCTGGCAACTGCCTTCTTGCTTCTCTCTGCGCATCTGCAGGGTGAACAGATTACGGTCCAGGCCGTGGTTTGGGGGAAGGAGCTTGAGAATGGGTCCAGCCTTGACTGAAGCTTCAAGGGCTACTGCAGCGTACAAAATAAAAATATGCAGAAAAAAAAAAAAAGACTGTGGTCAGATTTTAGACCATCTGAAATGGAATTGCAGACCCTTGTGGCATTTCAGCCTAAGATGTCAAGGAGCAGACTGCAAGACCAGCTCTTCACAGCTACTAGACTTTTGTTCACCTGCAATTACTAAGAAGCAAGAACTTTATTCACAGTCGGCTGTGAGCACCTAGCGTAAAAGCCATGCTCCTTTTCTCTATTGACTCCCCAGGAACTGGGTCCGCAGCCCTGGAGAGCAGCTAATCTGAATTATACATTCTTTGCTTGAGATTTGGTGCTGTGCTAAGCACCATGCTACTCTCAGCCACCGCAATAAGCAATTTAATGAAGACGATGGACTAACCATTTCAGCATTCAATGTTTGCAGGTCAGGTGTCCTTACTTCATATCTTGTGGAGAAGGCTTCTGTTTCTCTTCCCCATGTTGTTTGTGTGCCTGTAATTTAGTTGCCAGCTGCAAAGCTGTGTGTTTTATTACAGATGGATATACTAGAGACAGTCAAGATAAAGATTTAATAGTGTAAAATTCTTGCCATTTCCCACTACTAATGTAGCAGCGCCCAGTGGTCACAACAATTAGGTGCAAAGGCAGAGATTAGTGTTATATCTCAAAAATCAATCAAAATCTACCTGCTCTTTTGATCTAAATGACAAACAAAATATATTTTCTTTACGAGCGTAGAAGGACTGTTAAGCATCTCTGCTCTGCTTAGAATAGTTTCGTTTTAACTTCCTATGAACAGCAGGGCCAGGATCTCAGCAGTAGAACTTTCTTACATTCTTCTCTGTTGATTTGTTAGTGCTCTTGAGCGATAAAAATCATGATTTTCATAATAAGTGGAGTTAGTGAAGTATGTTTGGAATTTGAAAGAAGTGTTGAGCTCATGGTGTGCATCTCATTCCAGTTAGGCAGCCTTTTGCAAGTGAATGAAAGGCTCAAATGCAAAGTACAAATTATTCCTTGTCCTTCACAAGTGCCTGACAGCATTGAGCCCTTTGAGACTGCAGCACATCATTAGTTCCTTTGCAATACTAGTCCTGGCTGTGCAGTTGGCACCAAGGTATCTCGCTACATTGACATTAGCAGTGACATTAGCCAATGTCACTAGAATTCAAAAAATGTAGAAAATAAGTTACTGTTTTAATCTTGGCAGGATAAAAGGGCATAGGGCTTTGTTTTTACTGTTCTTTAGACATCTGAACATTTCTTTTCTGCGTGGCAGAATTTGCCCAGAAAATGACGGGTCAGTGTGCTGCCTATGTGGTCAGCAACTGAGCATTATTTTACACAGCAAAATGACAGCAGGGGAGGACAGGGAATATTGTGGTTAGTACAACACAGCACAATTCAGGAGATGTATGTACAACGCCTAGTTCTATGGTAGATCAGCTTCTGTGATCCTGAGCAATTCCTTTCTCTTTTCAAAGCCTGACTTCACACACTGTGCTAGTGCTTTCTGCTCCTTTCTCCTAATCTTTGCATGTCTGGCCGAGCCAAATTGTAGCTGAATCTGAAACTGAACTTCAGGTAAGTATATTTTTTCTATGTATGTACCTTATACAAGGCATCCCTTCCTCTAGGCGCTGCTGTAGTACAAATTATCATTATTAATAATACATGCTTTGCAAAGAGTCTTAATTCCATAATTATATGGTTAATTATATCAGGGAAATGAGTAGTCTGAATAGGTCTCCTGGCTAGAAAAGGATTTCTCAGACTGCAGATCTTGCCTGTTCTGGCACAGGAGATGCTCAGGTAGGAACCATCCATAACCCACACCACAAAGCAAGATGTGGCACTGTCCGTACACAAGATCCAGATGCTGACAAAGGGGAGCAAATAGTTCCCAAGGCAAGTAGCAAGTAAGAGGATGCTACTATCATTATCACGTCAATCCAGCTAGCCTACGCTCCTTAAAAATGAACCATGGATGACTGTACTTTGTCTGATGGCTGGAAATTAAGTACAGTTACAGAACATAAAGATGTACTTTGACTAGTTTCCCTTTTCCTACCAGACTCACATAGACTCAGCTGTCACCAGCTGTTCGACGACTAAGAGTTTGACATTGAGAAAGCTGGGAGATGGCAGCCCTTGAACTTTTTGTTTCCAAGGCTGCAGATCCGCCTATTTCACCAGCAGTCAGAACAGTTAGGGGAGAATCATAGAATCATAGAATGCTTTGGGTTGGAAGGGACCTTGAGAGGTCATCTAGCCCAACCCCCTGCAGTGAGCAGGGTTTGAAGCCGTGACCTTGGTGTTATCAGCACCACACTCTAACCAACTGAGCTAACCGGCCTGGGAGAGTTTGCTTTGATGTTTCCTACCATAGTATAAGCACACAACTGTGCTGACCAAGGTTTTACACCTCTTCATCACACTCAGTGGCTGAAATGGTTAAGTTGGAAGAAAGCTGGATGGCACCAAGTGTTAGTGAGGAACACTGGTCCTCAGCTGGTTCCCCCAAAGCCATATACTACTTGTTGAATATTAAGGGAGAGGGGACCAAAGGATCTGCCCATGCGAGAGGGCTTGAAGTGGACGACCTCATGTGGATTCAGACTGTATCAGTTAGGGTTGTTTGCATTCACACCTCTGCCTCTTAGGCATAAACTGAAAGACCAAGTGCACCAAGAACTATGGTGAGGTTCAGCAAATTGAGCAGGGAAGCGATTTTCACCCACCAGTTAAGAAGCAAAAAAATGCAGACCAAAAAAGATCACCATCTCTATCATGTTGTGTTCTCAGCAGAGAGGTTTCCTGGCATCGGTAGACCGTAATTCAGAAGCTGAAATGGTCTCCAGTGTGAAGAGAGGGAACATTAACCGATAGTAATGAAATGAAACATAATTCTGTAAACAAGTAGCCTTATGATAGGACAAAACAGAATAAAATACAATAAAAAAGACTTCTCAGACTTTTTACCATCGGAAATAAACTTTGACTATCCATTGTGATACCTATTGTCACAAGAAGACAGATGGTGTTGACACAGTATGTGATTACTGAGATAGATTTTCTTGGCCAAGACAAATATTTTAACTGAAGAGAAAATAAATATAATTTTCATTTCTTTTTAGAGCTGCAGTTGTTTGAAATCCAGTGGAGAAAACCAATTATCTCATTACTTTTTTTTCCTGCTTCTTTTCCAAAGGAACAGTGACAAAAATGCATTCAAAATCTGGAAAATCCAACCATCTCTAAAGTTTTCTCATGTTTCTTGTATTCCTGGATTGCAGTGGTGATGATAGTCAGATACAGCATGAGGAGGGTGTGGAAAATGGAAACAGAACTTACCCAGCCCTGTCTTCGAACATAAGGAGATTTACCTGAGCTTGAAGGGAAGATCTAGGAAACCTGGCAGAGGAAGGTAACACATCTGGAGTGTTTTAGCTTTCATATAAAATTTGAAAAATGTATAACCCTGTTACAAAATTTGTGCATTGTAACAACCTACTTTCTTAAATTCTATTGGTTTCTGAAATTGTCTACAGACTTCTATTAAATACATATTGGTTCCTTCTTGTTACTTTTTTTTATTGAATCCCCTAGGATTTTCTACCCAAAGGAACATACAGCTCTCAAAAAAGATGTGGACCTGTAGCTCATATCCCTTTGGCTGCTCTGCTCTGATGCTCGGAGAAAGACTATCAGAGCATACTGAAAAAGAGACTTAGGGATGGTTTCTTCATCCTCTGCCACAGACTCCCATAGATGCCCTTTGTCAAGTCACATAAACATATGCATTAATTTATAGATTGGAAAGATTTATAGTGCTATTGTGAGGCTGCAAATGCAGAGTTATGCCCTTGCTGGCCTCTGAGGCTGTGCTAGGGAGCCATACATTCAGGTTGTCCCTGCTGCAGGGATTCCTTCTGCTGCAGCATCCCGCCACATCCCGTCTAGCAGCACCTGACAGGATTCCAGTTGGAGCTTGCACTTTCAGTCAAAGGCTTTCAAGTTTGATCCCTTCAAATCTCTGAAGTTCACCCGTACAATTACCTCTGCTGTTCAAAGCAACCCAGGGCTTAGATAGAAATAAAGAACACGAAAGGATTTCCCAGGGTGCTCTTGGAAACTTGAAAAAAAAGTGGGGAAAAGAAAAAAAGAAAAAGAAGCAGCATTACACCTTGAAGTTCTTGCAGCGGTGGCAGTTCATCTGGCATTAAAAGGCCAAATTCTGCTCTTGGGTGGTTGTGACCAGCCTGAGCTGTGCTAGTCTGCTATAGCTGTTGGTGCACAAGCCACGAGTCCTGATCATTCCACGTGCACAGCAAGGACAGCCTCTGGGATCCCTGAGGATCTGGAAACTGAATTTGCCCTAAAAAGCCCTGAGGACATTTGCTGGCAAGCAGACACCCCTTTCCCAAAGCGTGTGTCATATTTTCAGTTGGAGACAGCACCTCCACAGAATTCAGGCTCTGTCAGACTGAGGCTCCAATCCAGTGTTTTATTAGAGATGGACTGATGTCAAAATAACTATTTATAGGACATATCATATATTAAACTGTATGCTATATAATAGGCAGAACCTTTTCCTTTAAAATTGTTACTAATGAACCACAGATTTTAAATATTGCCTACACCTTATTCCCTTCCTAGCTTCATCTGTCCTGTTTCCAGCTTTGACCTTACTTCCTGCATTTCTCTTTCTTCTCTTGCTAATTAGGGATATTTGTATTTCTTAGCAGGTCATCTGATCTTACTGCTTATTTCCCACTTGGATCAAAACTCTTAAAAAAAGTTTCAGCTTTTAAAACACATTTTACAAGATACCTATATATATAACTAACCTCTTAGGATCAGTTTTGACCTACATCTTTTTATTCTATCATAATAGGCTTATCTTTACTTGATGCCTAAAATACTCTTTTCACCTGAATGATTCTGTCATTTACACTTTCTTTCTCTTTCTGTCTGTTAAAAAAACATTACAAGGAAAAGAAAAATCTTCTATTGGATACAGCCTATTTGCACTGGGCACACATGTTTATGAATCAGATAAGACTTTTGTGTGTCAGGTAGGTGGTGGCACTAAAAGCTTTATATATCACGACATCAAAGCAGCGAGGAGATGAAAGAGCATATTTTTGCATCATAAACAATATTTACATATTGTGATATTCCAAGAATCTTTCATTTAAACAGGTGGAAAAACAGGGAAGCAAGCACACATATAAAGCAAAGTCTTACTTGTGGTTGATGATTAAATTTTATATGGCTTTGATATAACCACTGCAATTAAGTGCAGTGATGAGCAAGGACTTGTTTTGCTCTTTATAGGGTACACACTGTTTACTAATCCCTGGTTCATATGATAAATCCATCATCATCTGGGCACAGCTGCATATAAAATGTTAAAAGGACAATTTTCACCCTATGGAACAAATTTCAGACTTTTTCTCTCTCTTGTACACTCTCTCTCTTCTCCCCCCTGCCCTCCCTTGAAGTGTGCTATCCTTTTAAAAAGCAGCTTTTATATTTTCAGACTTTCTGGACAGCAGTAGCTATTTTATATGACAAATTCTACCGTTTGTCAAGCTCCAGATAACACATATGCAATGTAAACAGAGGCTGGAGATTCATTTACCATTTCAGTTGAAGGTGGCTGTTAAATTGAAGGTGGCTGTTAAAAACTGGAATGTGCTCAATCACTGCAAATCAACACACTGCAATTTTCACTTTTCCTGATTTTGAGCATTCATCACCACTTGCTCTTCACCCTAGAAAAGAAGGGCAAAAAGACAAATTGCTTTAATTAGGAATTAGTTATGAGAGAATGAGGTGTTCTAATTATATCTAGAACCTCTTAAATAGTTTCACTCAGGCTTATTTGATTTCTTAATTACTGAAAGAGAAAAGCCGCACATGAATTGCACCAGTTTTTGAAAACAGAAATGCTGTCATTCATTTGATATTATGGATTAGTCTACAATGAACAGTGGTAAGGCAATAACACCTCGAAGACAGCACATGCATTAGCATAGGATAATTTTTTTTTGTTGAAACATTAGATAATCACCTTCTTCCATATCTCAAAATACATAATTTTATACACTATGGTGTGAAACCATAGATGTGACAGGCTGTAATGATTTATTTATGAGACATTATTCTTTGATGCAAGAATACATTAGGTTATAGATCCCATTTCCACAAATATAATATGTCATGCACTGCATCTGAGCTCCAGTAAGATACTGTAGGCTGTGAGGTTCATTTTGTATATATAAAACTGTGTATAAATATATATTTTATGACTATATCAACAGCCAAATTTGCACAGCAGTTTCCCTTTTAACAGATCCTTCAAAACATATTTTTCTCAGACTTGTCTGAAAATATATATCAAACCGGTGATAGGGTCTAGGAGAATGTCTTGGGGACAGCATTTGATTATGAATAGTTTGAATATTGTTCTTTGTTATGGATGTTGAATGTATCTATTTTATCTATTTCAGGACTTTTTAGATCATTTTGAAAATAACTATTGTGATTATTAGCAGCAATTTTTTCAATTATGCCCTCACTTGTCTTAATAACATACCCAAATATATCTGGATCAGAGAGTGCAGCTCAAATTTTAAACCTCTCTAAAAATTACTTTCACAATTTCTTATTTTGTTTTTCTTCCTCTGCTCTCTTACTGAGGGAAAAATCCCCAACTGTCTCAGTGTTGGTTGGAATCTTCCCCCAGCAAAGCCACCAGGCAGCATTTACCGCATCTGCAAGCCCACTCAAGCAGGATCCCGACTCGATGCCCAATGTCTGGGATCAAGGGCACGGAGGGACCGTGAGGTCCCAGCATCTTCTTTCTCATGGAATATCTTTGAGCAGTGGCTGCCTCCGGCAGATGGAAAAGCTCATAGCAAAGTGATTTGTGTAAGGGGAGGAGAAGGGGCTAGGAAAAGGTCAGGCACAGGCCATGTATCTTACAGAAATACTTTAAGGTCTTTTGAAAATTCCTTTTTTGGAACCTGTGATGAATTCAGGATTCAGGATCAGGCCCATATTTATTCAAAGTTCCCTCTCAATTAATTTTCTTTCTATGTGTGTACAGTGGTCTTGTGATAGAACCGTCTGATTCAAGGGATGTCAGGATCAACTACTTCCTTTCTTTATCACCAGTAGTCATGATGAGCAATATGTGCAAATGGAGGCATGTTTATTTTCAAGCCTCACATGAAATATTATTTATTATTTCAACATCTCTAAAGTGTCATAATTGTAGTCATTGATTACCAGTGGGCTAAGTGTGCTTCCTAGTTCATTGGAGTTGCTTTGCATTACCAAAACCCGAGTAAAACTAAAATGTCCAGTTGCACAGACAAAGGCACTGCAAGGGAACATGTTCAGGAGAGGATGGGTGATTTTCAGCAGCAGCTCTGATATAAGGACTGTCCCATAATTAAAAATCTAGAGTTGACTATTAATAAGAACAAGAGTGGCTGAATGAGGTGGCTGTGTGTCATGTGTGGTATGCATATCTGTGCTGGGTCTGCAGGCAGGTATGAAAGCTGATTCTGAATAGCCTTATTTCACTCTTTTGTTCAGAAAAAAATCTTTTTAAAACTGAATTTTTTATAATAGAATTCTGATTTTTTTTTTCCTTTGGTATTTTATTTACATGATTTTTTCTTCTGCCTTCAAAACAGCTTGATTATTAAATGTAAGATAGTATATCCACAGGAAAAATATCAGTAATAAAAGCTGCACTGAAATATGGCATAGTTGTCAAATCAAAACATTGCCTTTATTCATTATTGACTCATAAACTTATTGCGATCTCTGTTTTCATTGCAGTTCAGACAGGAATATTTTCAAAATGCAAAATATTTTCCAGATACAGGAAAATTAATTCATCTCACAGCTTTAACAGCCTAGAGGTGAACCAAAACCAATTTATTGTCCCTATTAAAAACTTCCTATGACAAACATCCATCTAGCCATCTCCTAGAAATGTGTGCTCTGACTCCAAGACCCTTGGAGTTTATACTATCCATTAACTTAGTTTGGGGTCACAGTCTTTCTCGTACTGTTTACCTAAAGCCCTTGTGCCTAAAGCTTATCTGCTTTCCCCAATACATCAATCAGGCTAATAAAATGTATTTCTTCCTCCTATATACAACTTGCCCTACTCATATCTTTAAACCCTCATGACTTCATTAATACCACTACATTAAATATTATGAACCTTCACGGTGCAGTTTAAATTAAAAATAATAGTAATAATTCATTGGAAACCTTTTTCTAGACATCATTTTGGGCTCCTGAGGAAATTTCTAAGTTTTCCTTTGAAGTCCTTCGGTCATTTCAAAGGTGATTTCTTACTCATTAGGATATCTAACTGTACACATAAAGTGTTCCCCTAAAAGAGGGTCATCCAAACTTTCAAAGCTTGTTTTATACTTTGGAAAGTACACTTTGAAAAGTATAAAACACAAGCACAAAGCAAAACCAATGCAGACAATCACATGCCACCATGCACCATCTGATACTCCAGGACTCTCACACTTTGAAGGAAATGGAGAAGGGCTTTGGGGAAAGGAGGCCAGAAGGGAGCACCTTGATATCTGAGGTGAGTCAGAGGGTGGGGAGAGCAGGCTCAGAGGTGGAAGCTGGGTTTTGAAAGAGGGGAAGTTGAGAGCGGGGGCTGTGAGAGAGAGGGTTTAGGAGCCTCTGAGAGGGAAAGAAGGGCTAGGAACAGGCAATGGGGCACAGGGACATTTCACAGGCAAGGATGGGATCTCCATCCAATCCTTCAGTGCATCCCCAACCAGGTTACGCACCTCCTTCAGTCCTTCGCGAGTCAGCACACCCTACTGTATCCCTAAACTACTTCTGGGTCAGTTAACTCCTTCTCCCACAGTCCACACTGCTGTCTACCTCAATGGCCTCTATTTTCACATTTGCTTCTCCCATAGGGTATGGAAAGAGAAGGGAGAAGGAAAAAGATGCAGGGAGGGGGATCAGGCCCTGTTCCTATCATGAGCAGCAGCTATGGGCCGTAAGAGACCTGCCACTCCCGCTCCATGGAGAAGGAGAGAGATGGGGAACAAGACATTGTGGCTGCTGTAACTGGTCCTCACGCATCCCTGTGCAAGGGCTCCTCCTGTAAACAAAGACGCTTCTTCCACCTCGTGGAAAGAGGATGCTCCACTGCTTGCCTCAGCCTGCTATACTTCTGCAGAAATTGCCTACGTCACCTATGTTCAAAGCCAGTTCTGTAACGGGCAGTGGGTGGTTCTCATCTAATTAAACAGAGGTACATAAATGTGTGTATAGTGTGTGTTTAAGCCAGTCACCCCAGGCTGTCGGTATAGTCTGTGAGGACCTAGGCAGGCTATGCATAGGAACCTTGGGTGTGATTCATGTCATCCTAAAGTACATGTCTATAATAGGTCAGGCAAATTGCACCCTAAAAGCACTTATTTCTCTTCCTTGACTATAAAGGGAGCCTAGAGTGATTAGCACAGCTGTAGACATCTACTTTGTAGACTGTCGTGGTTTAGTCCCAGCCAGCAACTCAGTACCACGCAGCCGCTCGCTCACTCCCCCTACCCTGATGGGATGGGGGAGAGAATCGGAGGAGTAAGAGTGAGAAACACTCCTGGGTTGAGATAAGAACAGTTTAATAATTGAAATAAAATAAAGTAAAATAATAATAATAACAATATAATAATAATAGTAATAATAATATACAAAGCAAGTGATGCACAATGCAATTGCTCACCACCCGACGACCGATACCCAGACAGTTCCCGAGCAGCGGTCGCTGCTCCCTGGCCAACCCCCCCCAGTTTCTATACTGGGCATGACGTCATATGGTATGGAATAGCCCTTTGGTCAGTTTGGATCAACTATTCTGGCTGTGCCCCCTCCCAGTTTCTTGTGCGCCTGGCAGAGCATGGGAAGCTGAAAAAGTCCTTGACTAGCATAAGCAGTACTCAGCAACAACTAAAAACATCAGCATGTTATCAACATTCTTCTCCTACTAAATCCAAAACACAGCACTATGCCTGCTGCTAGGAAGAAAATTAACTCTATCCCAGCCGAAACCAGGACAGTATCCACCCCTTATTCTATACCATCTATGTCATGCACAGGCCCTCCCCTTTCCAATGTGTTCTGATTAATCACCACCGCTTTCCCTATCTTGATATACACACAGATATCATTCCCTTCGTCTATGGCCCATCCCTCTAAAATGTCCATTGAGTTCATTTAGCCCATGACTTTGGGTTCCATCTGTCAGCACAGTCTTTCAGAGCAGGAGAGGTGGTGTGCAGTGTTGGACTGTTGCATGCTGAAGTCAGTTCTCATTCCAACATTGTTTCATCAAAGTTCATTTTCATTAAGCTGGGCAATTCTTACTGCAATACCATTGATGTGGCATATAGCAATCATAATATACAGTATTATATACTTAATATTAACCTACTATATTATTATATTAACATGCAGTTAAGAGATAACATACAGTATTATAAAGCAATTAATATCATACAATTCAGTTCATTAGCTATTTTCACCCAAAATCAAATTCCCTTGAGGTATACATTGGGCTTCCCCATCCTTTCGCATCACCCACCAAGTGCACCCAGGTCCTTGAGCAAAAGCAATCCCACGAATGGGTTTGCCTTTGCCAGAGGGGGAAGTAACCCAGACTGTCTTCCCCAGCATATTTTTCATGTGCACTACAGGAACTTTATCTCCTTCTACAGTACGTAGAAGTTTTGATTGGGCAGGGCCAGCTCGATTGGCAGATCCCCTGGTGTTGACTAACCAGGTGGCTTTTGCTAAATGCGTATCCCAATGTTTAAATGTCCCAGCACCCATTGCTCTCAGGGTAGTCTTTAACAATCCATTGTATCGCTCAATTTTCCCGGAGGCTGGTGCATGGTAAGGGATGTGATACACCCACTCAATGCCGTGCTCTTTGGCCCAGGTGTCTATGAGGTTGTTTCGGAAATGAGTCCCGTTGTCTGACTCAATTCTTTCTGGGGTGCCATGTGGCCACAGGACTTGCTTTTCAAGGCCCAGGATGGTGTTCCGGGCGGTGGCATGGGGCACGGGATATGTTTCCAACCATCCAGTGGTTGCTTCCACCATGGTGAGCACATAGCGCTTGCCTTGGCGGGTCTGTGGGAGCGTGATGTAATCAATCTGCCAGGCCTCCCCATATTTATATTTCAGCCATCGTTCACTATACCCAAGGGGCTTGAACTGCTTGGCTTGCTTGATTGCAGCACATGTTTCACACTCATGAATAACCTGTGCAATACTGTCCATAGTTAAGTCCACCCCTCGATCACGAGCCCATTTATACGTTGCATCCCTTCCTTGATGGCCTGAGGCATCATGGGCCCACCGAGCTATAAATAATTCACCCTTATGTTGCCAGTCCAAATCCACCTGAGCCACTTCAATCTTAGCAGCCTGATCTACTTGCTGGTTGTTTTGATGTTCTTCAGTGGCCCGACTCTTAGGTACATGAGCATCTACATGACGAACTTTTACAACCAGGTTCTCTACCCGGGCAGCAATATCTTGCCACAATGCGGCAGCCCAGATGGGTTTGCCTCTGCGCTGCCAGTTGCTCTGCTTCCATTGCTGCAGCCACCCCCACAGGGCATTTGCCACCATCCATGAGTCAGTATAGAGATAAAGGACTGGCCACTTTTCTCTTTCAGCAATATCTAAAGCCAGCTGGATGGCTTTCACCTCTGCAAACTGACTCGACTCCCCTTCTCCTTCAGCAGTTTCTGCCACTTGTCGTATAGGACTCCATACAGCAGCTTTCCACCTCCGATGCTTTCCCACAAGACGACAGGACCCATCAGTGAACAGGGCATGTTGCTTTTCATTTTCTGGCAATTTATTATACAGTGGGGCCTCTTCAGCACGTGTCACCTCCTCCTCTGGTAATATTCTAAGGTTTTTTCCTTCTGGCCAGTCCATGATCACTTCCAAGATTCCTGGGCGACTGGGGTTTCCTATTCGAGCCCGTTGTGTGATCAATGCAACCCACTTACTCCATGTAGCATCAGTTGCATGATGTGTAGAGGGGACCCTCCCTTTGAACATCCAGCCCAACACCGGCAGTCGGGGTGCCAGCAGGAGCTGTGCTTCAGTACCAACCACTTCTGAAGCAGCTCGAACCCCTTCATATGCTGCCAGTATCTCTTTCTCAGTTGGAGTATAGCGGGCTTTGGATCCTCTGTATCCCCGACTCCAAAACCCTAGGGGTCGACCTCGAGTCTCCCCTGGTGCTTTCTGCCAGAGGCTCCAGGTAGGGCCATTCTCCCCGGCTGCAGTGTAGAGCACATTTGTAATATCCTGCCCTGCCCGGACTGGCCCAAGGGCTACTGCATGAACTATCTCACGTTTAATTTGTTCAAAGGCTTGTTGTTGCTCAGGGCCCCATTTGAATTCGTTCTTCTTCCGGGTCACTTGATAGAGAGGGCTTACGATCTGGCTGTAATTTGGAATACGCATTCTCCAAAACCCCACAACGCCTAAGAAAGCTTGTGTTTCCTTTTTGCTAGTTGGTGGGGACATAGCTGTTATTTTGTTGATCACATCCATTGGGATCTGACGACGTCCATCTTGCCATTTTATTCCTAAAAACTGGATCTCCTGTGCAGGCCCCTTGACCTTACTCTGTTTTATGGCAAAACCAGCCTTCAGAAGGATTTGGACTATTTTCTTTCCCTTCTCAAAAACTTCTTCTGCTGTGTTGCCCCACACAATGATGTCATCAATGTACTGCAGATGTTCTGGAGCTTCACCCTGTTCCAGTGCTGTCTGGATCAGTCCATGGCAAATGGTGGGGCTGTGCTTCCACCCCTGGGGCAGTCGGTTCCAGGTGTACTGAACACCCCTCCAGGTAAAAGCAAACTGGGGTCTACACTCTGCTGCCAAAGGGATGGAGAAAAATGCATTAGCAATATCAATTGTGGCATACCACTTAGCTGCCTTTGACTCCAGTTCATATTGAAGTTCTAGCATGTCTGGCACGGCAGCACTCAGCGGCGGTGTAACTTCGTTCAGGCCACGATAGTCCACTGTTAGTCTCCACTCCCCATTAGACTTTCGCACTGGCCATATGGGACTGTTAAAGGGTGAGCGAGTCTTGCTGATCACTCCCTGGCTCTCCAGTTGACGAATCAGGTTACGGATGGGAATCAGGGAGTCTCGGTTGGTGCGATATTGCCGCCTGTGCACAGTTGTGGTAGCAATCGGCACCTGTTGTTCCTCAACCTTCAGCAACCCTACAATCGAAGGGTCCTCTGAGAGACCGGGCAAGGTGGACAACTGTTTAATTTCCTCTGTCTCCAAAGCAGCTATACCAAAAGCCCACCGGTACCCTTTTGGGTCCTTGAAATACCCTCTCCTGAGGTAGTCTATGCCAAGGATGCACGGAGCGTCTGGGCCAGTCACAATGGGGTGCTTTTGCCACTCGTTCCCAGTTAGGCTCACTTCAGCTTCCAGTACAGTTAGCTGTTGGGATCCCCCTGTCACTCCAGAAATACAAATGGGTTCTGCCCCTCTATAGTTTGATGGCATTAGCGTGCACTGTGCACCAGTGTCCACTAGAGCCTTATACTCCTGTGGGTCTGATGTTCCAGGCCATCGAATCCACACAGTCCAGTAAACCCGGTTGTCCCTTTCCTCCACCTGGCTGGAGGCAGGGCCCCTCTAACACTGGTCACAGTATTCGCTGTTCACTTCCTGTAAATGTGAATCAAAAGTCCCCTGATCAAGGTCGGAAGTAAAATTAGCCCTCTTACTCTGTCTGGGGAACTGCTCACTGGAAACTGGAGCTGCAATTTTCCTGGGAGAACCGCCTTTTCTAATAGTTTTTCCTTGCAACTCACGCACCCGTGCCTCTAAGGTTGAGGTGGGTTTTCCATCCCACTTTCTCATGTCCTCTCCATAATCACGCAGGTAAAACCACAGGGTGCCCCGTGGTGTGTATCCTCTATATCCTCTCTCTTGAGCATAGGGACGTTGACTCCTAATGGCTGAGACACTGGTCCGTGCAGGTGGGGAGTAGGACAGATCCTCTCTGAGTTGTTGGAACTCTTGGCACATTTTTTCAGACAGTTTTTCCACAGCCGAGACACAGGCCCGTAGGGAGGAAGAGAGCTTTTCTTCGTAGTCCCGGAGTTGTCTAGCCACTTCATCCACCGTTGGTGCCTCGTCGTCTTTCCAGGCTAGTATTGCCAACGAGTTGGAATACGATGCTGGTGCACTCCGTACCACCTTCCGCCACATGGATTGTGTGCACCTGACTTCATCTGGGTCTTTGGTTAACTGTTCATCATTCAGGTCACTGTAAATCACCTCCAGCACGCCTAATTCCCTCAGGTACTGGATACCTTTCTCTACGGTGGTCCATTTGCTTGGGCGGTATAAAACATCCTCCTTGAAGGGATACCTTTCCTTCACGCTTGACAGAAGTCGCCTCCAGAGGCTGAGCGGTTTTGCCCCTTTTCCAATTGCTTTGTCAATGCCCCCTTCCCTGGAAAGGGATCCCAGCTGCTTGGCTTCCCTACCCTCTAAATCCAGGCTACTGGCCCCGTTATCCCAGCATCGGAGCAGCCAGGTGATGATGTGCTCGCCTGGATGACGACCAAAATCTTTTCGCATATCTCGCAGCTCACTCAGGGATAGGGATCGGGTGGTCACCATCTCATTTATGGGTTCTTCCTCCTCTGGTTCTCGTGATGGCCCTGGTTCATCTTCATCCCTTACTAAACGAACTGATTTCCTCGTGTATTTTTTCTTCTGTATAGGGGCAACTGATACCGGCGCAGGTTGGTTCTCTGGTTTAGCCGCAGTGCCTGCCACTGGGGTTGGAGTGGCTGCAGTACCTGTGGTGGGTGTTGGGAGTAGCCGCAGTGCCTGTGGTGGGTGTTGGAGTAGCTGCAGTGCTTGTGGCTGTGGTTGGAGTAGCCACAGTGCTCATGGCTGTGGTTGGAGTAGCCACAGTGCCTGTTGTTTTGTCATCAGATCCAGAGACCCTCTCTTTCCCTTGAGGGTACTGAATAGTGTTGAACAGGGCTCTATAAGCATGGGCCAGTCCCCAGCATGTTGCAATGAGTTGTGTCTCTTTGGAGTTGCCAGGGTGAGAACATACTTCTTCCAAATACTTTACTAGTTCTTCAGGATTCTGCACTTGTTCAGGGGTGAAGTTCCAAAACACTGGAGGTCCCCACTGCCCTAGGTACTTGCGCATATGATCCCACACACCCTGCCACTCATAACTCTCCAGCCTTGGGGCAGATCTCTGGATGATATTCTTAAATTGCTTACTAACCTTTGTCAAAACCAAAACAATATTCCCAAGAAGTATCAATAGAAGTATCTTAACTGCCCAGGGATGTTCAAAATACTGAAAACTTTCTGTAATGAGGGAGGAAGCATTATAGAATAAGGTAATGAAGGTGCCATTCTGTAGTTCCTCCACAACAAACGTCTCCGAGGGAAAGGTATAATTGCTAACTCTCTCCATGAGGTGGTACCCGAAGTACAGTAATGACTTGTGTATAAAACCCAGATACAAAACCATGCTCAAGGTCAGGATTTTGATAAGGAACCTCCCAATCAAAACATCCTTAATCACTACAGAGCATAGCGCAATGCACAGACCAACACCAAGCTTTAACATGCACAGCCAAGAAAAGAACATGGTACAGATCAGATGAACTAATATCATGACCGGCAACTGTTAACAGATTCCTTAATACACTCTAGTTAATCTGTTCTCATCTCAAACCCTTCGTGCCCCACGTTGGGCGCCAAAAAGGACTGTCGTGGTTTAGTCCCAGCCAGCAACTCAGTACCACGCAGCCGCTCGCTCACTCCCCCTACCCTGATGGGATGGGGGAGAGAATCGGAGGAGTAAGAGTGAGAAACACTCCTGGGTTGAGATAAGAACAGTTTAATAATTGAAATAAAATAAAGTAAAATAATAATAATAACAATATAATAATAATAGTAATAATAATATACAAAGCAAGTGATGCACAATGCAATTGCTCACCACCCGACGACCGATACCCAGACAGTTCCCGAGCAGCGGTCGCTGCTCCCTGGCCAACCCCCCCCAGTTTCTATACTGGGCATGACGTCATATGGTATGGAATAGCCCTTTAGTCAGTTTGGATCAACTATTCTGGCTGTGCCCCCTCCCAGTTTCTTGTGCGCCTGGCAGAGCATGGGAAGCTGAAAAAGTCCTTGACTAGCATAAGCAGTACTCAGCAACAACTAAAAACATCAGCATGTTATCAACATTCTTCTCCTACTAAATCCAAAACACAGCACTATGCCTGCTGCTAGGAAGAAAATTAACTCTATCCCAGCCGAAACCAGGACATAGACGTTGAAAGATAAATGACATGAATCCCACCCTCAAGTCTGTACAAACATCTGAAGAATTTGCCATAATGATGGTGGTTTAGCTGTGGCCTGCAAAGCACATGACAGCAACATGTGGAGATGCTTCTAGCTGCTCTCTGATTCCTGCTCAGCATCAGCAGTTTGCAGAGGTGTCTCAGGGCACCTGTTGCTGCAGTCACGAACAGCCTATTGGTAGGAAGGGGCCCAAATGTCAAAAGGTTTAGAGATTCCTGAAAGGGATTCAGTTCTTGGACTATGCAGGGCCAAATTAGGAAAACTAGGAAAATTGATTTCCAGGTAGAGAAGTCAATGTGTTGATCAGAAAACAAACATTGTTCTTCTTGAGAAATCCAAGGCAATTTCTCAGGTGGAGGAACAAATTGCTAGTCCTTCCAGGAACTCCAGAGGCTGACGAGAACAGTCTCAATCTTAGTCTTAGGAGCTACCTAAAGGATCTGACCAGGGATGCATCCTGTAGGATGCATCCTGTAGTTGAAACATCCCCTCTCTGAGGAGCTTGGGCCTGTGTGGATACAGTGAGTCAATCTCAGCAAATAAATAGCAGAAAAGAAAACCCTTCTCATTGAGTTCCCAGCTACTGCCTTTCAAGCATTATTAGGCATTTTGCAATGACCTTTTCTTTTTTCCCTTTAAGTCTACAGTCACGAGAGGCTCTAAGATCTATCTACCAGCTGCTATTTTTCTTCCCTTTATTTGTCATTTCTCCAACAGCTTGGACCTTGACAACCTTCCCCCTAAACCAGAGCCCTGCCTCTCACTCCCCACGGAGCCCTCGCAATGATGACTCTTCATTTAGATGCGGGCAGTCGATAAAGAGAGATGTAAGGCACTCCCTTCTCCCTGGGAAGTGCGTGCATCGACTCTGGAGTACATCCCAGCTCTTGCCAGCACAGTAAGTGAGAGATTTCATCGTAGTAATTTTAATATCTTTCAAATGGCTGCATGGATGGATAGCAGTCCTGGAAGAATATACACTAGAGGGTAGTCAGGGAGCATGATTAGTATTGGGAACAAGTATTTTTCTTGGCAGAGGACGAGCGTGCCATTTGATAGATAGTGAAACACGGCAAGAATGCTGCTCAGTAGCAGATGCCAAACATTCTCCTGTGTGCACTGAAGAAAATGAGTTTTGCTTTGTTCTGTTTTGTTTTGTTTTTGAAGCATAGGGGAAGGGAGGGGTCTTCCCACTGTCTGCAATAGCACACATGGCAGTACCTGCCTCTGCACTGTGATCGCAGCATCTGGGAGCATTTTCCACATGTGGTACTGCTTCTCCCAGACTTGTTTTCCAGGGTTAATAAACCATTTGAAAACAGTGACTGACTTTGATTTTGTTCTATAGAGCTTTGGAGGAGTGCAAACCTCCACCATCCTCATCTTTCACATGTATACATGCACAGCATCTCGTTTTCCAGGTTGGCATCTTTCAGATGTGAAAATTTGCAAAGAAAAAAAGAGGGTATTTCTGAGCAGTTTGTGTACTCCTTTAAATTAAAACAAAGCTCTGTGTTGATGAGGTTTTAATTTGGTATGTTTTAATCCATCCCCGCATATTTTGGGATAAAGTCTTCAGGTATCTAAAGAGAAAAAAACCCTACAGTTACTTAATTTTCAAATAGCGTCTAGCAGGCATCCAGAGCAACGGCTTTTCATAAATATTTCGTAAAGATTTTTAGTGAATGTGTATCATCTGCTCTGCACTACAGACCCAGACAAGTTCTTGTCCATTGTGTCAATGACTTTTAACCTAAGGCATCTCAGAGCACAACATGATATGATATTCCTTTGGCGTAATTGCAGCTTATGTCAAGAATTTTCCCTCTCAAGAAGCTTCTGAGATAGATTTAGCGTTATAAAATATAAGAGATCTGCAATAATGCAAATATTAGAGGTCCCAAGTATATATTTACTAGTAGTATCTAATACACTTCTACTAAACTAGCACAGGCTGTGGAGAAGCATGGCTCCCAAAGATCACTGTGGAAAAACACTAACAAACCATAGTATTTCCAAAGCCATCACTGGGGCTTTGCCTTTGTATTAACTTGCTGACAGTATTTTACTTCTTATGAAACGAAGTGCCAGGGTGAAAAAAACAGCACTTGGCCCAGGAGAGGGATTGCCTACTCAAGTGCAGCGCAGCTGCTCTGAATCATTCAGGCGAAGCATTTCACTCCTGTCCTGAGCTGGCTTTCATAGCTGTGGCCTTTTCCCTGTGAGGGGACAGCTAACTATGCTCTCCTCTGAAACACAGATTAGCGGGCAGATCTCGAAGGCTAAACAACTCCTTCCTCCTTTTGAATTAAGCCCAAGAGAAACATGTGGGTGAAAGAAGAGCCATCATAAAGCTTTTCCCCCAGTTCAGACTCTTCCAAAGTTTGGATAAAACACTTTATTCTTCATTCATTTCTTTGGGCTTGTGAAAGTAGAAGTGTTTTCTCCTCCTCTCAATTTTACACGTTCAATCATGCTACCTGCTATACTTGGAACAGTCTTCCACATCCTTTCACGAAATTTCCTCCCACCTCTCTGTACAAAGCATTCCCACAGCAATGCTTCCCCTTCCTTTCCTCCAAGGTCATTGCTTTCCCTAGAATTTGCACTACCTGTGACCTGCTGTGGCATTCTTCATTTTCTCTGTATTAGCCTGTGTGTTCCTCAAGGATACCTACCTTACCACATATTTCATTACCAGAGAAGTAAACCGAAGCCCAACTGAAGTTAATGGCAAAATTCCCATCAACTTCAACAGAGCCAGGATTTTGCTCAAAGTATTCAAATGAAGCCTCAGTTGGATGTCTGTGATGCAGATATTTCTGTGTGCAAGGGCAAATCGCATCTGCTGTCTGCATTTAAAGCACATTGAACAGCTGGTATTTTCAGTGCTGTGTTTCTTTCTAAAATAACCAATTTCGTCTGACAACAATGTAGAATTTTATATAGCGTGAAAAAACAAACTAAGAAACAACTTAATTTATAAAAAGGTTTGTTTTTTTCTCTTCAGCTGGCAAATATATGTATTTGCAGATATCTTAGCTACATGCTGCTGTTTCCTTGAGTGCCTCAAACAATAAATCGAAACATGCCTCGTGGTAACATTGTTGGTTATTTTTCTCTCACCCACGTACATACCTACAAAGGTTTAAAATACAACTTTTGAAAAGATTCAAGACTGAAGGGGGAAAATAATCTTATTATGCAACAATTTATTGTCCTGCCAAATGTGGGTGCCTTGGAAGCTTGAACAACCCGCCAACACACCTGTGTACATTGGCATTAAGTTAAATCAATAACAAAAAACAGGCCTGCAGCCAATTACCTGTCACATGGAGATTCATTTTAAGTGGAGATTTTACAAGCATAACTTGAATCATATCTAAGTTATAAGATAGTCCACATTAGATATTTACAAAGATGTTTGAACTTAGAATAACATTTACCAAAAAGCCATGTATAAGAATGTTATTAAAAAGCACTCAATAGCCTTAATAACAATTGATTTTCCTTCACAGCAGAGAAGAGTAATTTACAGTGATATAGATATGAGGAAAAAAAGAAATAAATGCATTTTCTTTAAATTACAGTTTCTTGTGATCATCTTCTTATATTAGACAGGTCAGAAAAATGTCATTCTCTGCTTCCAGTGTTTCATTGCCTTGATGTATATACATCACACACAAAACATTTATTGCTTTGTAATGATTTTTCAATGAGTTCTTTGGTTGCTTAAAAACAATTGAGAAACCTATTTTTTTTGTATTTTTTTTCAGTACACAAAGAAGTCATTTGATCAGCGTTCCCTCACTTACAACAGTTGAAATCCAGAACAGGTTCACGAGACATATGTAACTAACATGCAGTGCAGGGTCCCCTTGCAGAGCAGGGCGAAAAGGAGTCAGAACCACGATTCTGCCCCTTCCAGCTCTGCACAGAGAGCATGAATCAAGGCACATCAGTATAGTCTCCTGCTCTGCCAAAGACAAATATTGCAGATATCTGCAGTATCTCTTTGCATGAGCCAGGCAAGAAATACAGTTGGTATGCTATTTCACCCTCAACACAGATTCTGCTCTACTCTGGTTTTCACTTGTAAGGCACTTCATGTATAGGATATTTAGCGAGATTCAGATGGGTAGCAGAGCTAAGTTTTATCACATATGAGTTTAAGGACGGTCTTGTACATACATAGTTTGCATAATGGGAAAGGGACCGAATAACGGTTGGTGCAAAACCTTGATCTGTGAGATGCTATGCATGTCTTCAGCTCCCATCATTTTCAACAGATGCTAAAGGTGCAGAGTATATAGTGTAGTTCATCTACTTGCCTTTCTAATTCTGTTTTCACCACTGAGCAACTCAGAGAGTTGCTTACTGTAGGCTTTGAGCCGTTCTCTGCAATCCTATATTCTAAATACTAATTGCTTAAGGTATATTTATTTATTAGTATGAATCATGGTGGATTTAAAAAACAATAGCTTTCACATTAAAGACGTTACTCATAAAAGCTATAATTGATATTTCACCTAGCATCCATTTTCCTGGAATCCTGAAGGCTGGTTTTAAACATGATGAATCAACAGTTCCTTTTGACAAACCACTGTTTCTCCACCAAGGTCACTGCACGTCATGAGCAGAACTGGTTTGCAGATTTCAGGACGTGCTGTGACTTGAGTTGCTTGGAAGAGAGGACATCATATTCTCTCTCCTTAAACACTCTCCCAGCTATCCTCCCACTGTTTCAAGTTAGTTAATTTGATAAAAATGCCGTTTAAGTTTTCTTGAAATTCATCTTATAATGAAATACACTTTTCCAGTAACATCAGAGGAGTTTGGGGGTGACACAGTGCTCATTCGATGCTAACTGTAGGATGGAGAGAGATAGGAAATCTTGTTTTACAGTTGTTTTAGGTGCCATATTACTTTTGTGAGCTCAGAAAATTTTACTTCACTTCACAAGGAATTTGATCAACTTAAATTTCACTAAGAAAAATAATGATAATGTAACATTGAAGATATATTGAACAGGATCCCACTGCAGTAAGTGCTGTATCTACTGAACTAAAAGATTGTCTTACCTTCTTCTATACACAATATATCATGTCTGTAGAAGTAAGGACGAAAGTACATAAAGAAAAAGAAAATGTCAATCAGAAAGTCTTTGTATAATTTGTATGCCCTAATTTCTATTTTGCAAGCATCATTAAAAAAAAAGAGATCTTAAAAGTAGAGATGTTAAAAATAATAATTTTGTTGTTGTTGTAGGAGGTGATAAGAATTTTCTTCCAAGAATTAAAATTACCATAGGAATATTGATTTTATGCTTGTGAATTTGAAGAAGGGCACTCAAGACTGATGTGTGGGAACAACTGAATTTGTATACTCATCAGGACAAGGGGTAGTAGGTAGGCAGTAACTGGTTATGAATGACGCCTGAAGTGAACATAGATTACATTTGAAGTAATTCAGAAGAGCAAGGAAGTAGAAGGGCACAAAAAACTTACGTGGTTTAAAGCTGAGTTTAGGAAAATTTTGCCACAATATTTCTGATGGATATAATAAAGAAGAGTTTGCATTTGTGGATGCCAAAACAGAAAAAAAAAAAAAAAAAAAAAAAAGAGGAAAAAGAAAAAAGATGAGAAAGAAGAAAAGGGGGGGAAAAAAGAAAAAGAAAAAATGGTCAGACACAACTCATGACAGGAAAGAAGGACATATTATTCAGGGTGAGGTACATTGAAATGTGATCATGAGGGAATCAGATCAGAGATGAACGTGGACAACAAATGAGAAAGATATGGTGGGGGTGAATAGAAATTTAAAGAGTCTAAGTGTTGTGAGTATGGGAGAAATTAAGTAGAAACTAGTAGGAAGTAAGTAGATATTGATTACAGCAATGACAAAGTATAAAGAGATAGGAGGAAAGTACTGGAAGTAACAGGAAAAAGTAATGCCCAGCCAGCCCCTTCATGGTCAGGGAACATGAGACAACAAGAGGGTGCACTAAGAAAGAGAAGTCCTGGAAGCAAGGCAAGGTACATATATTCAAGCCTCTGGGATATATAGGACCTGGAAGGACATATTCCATATAGAGTTACCATTTTTACACCAGGACCATTGCTTCGGAGTTAAGCAAAGCGGCCATGGACAAAAGGCAATCCATGGCTGGGGTGAACAGGAGCAGGCATAAGACTGCATGGATATGTTGAGGAGAGTGAGGGTTAAGATGAAGATTAGGGAAAAAGAATGAGAAGAGATGGTGGAGACAACAGAGCAATGAAAGTAGGAAAAATAAGGAAAGACAGCAAATGAAACCATGAGGGGCCAGCACAGAGGGGAGGAAGAAGATGACAAAGGCAAAAATGATAAATGTATGTCTTTATAATTGATATAAAGTTTAATTTTTGTTCCAATGAGCACAGCACTAATTATTAAGAGGATCTTTTTTACTTTATTATTTATTTTATCTTATTTTCCTTATTTTCTTGTAAATGTAGATATCCTCAGTGACTGTGGATTATCATTAAAAGTGACACTCAAGAGGACATTTAAAACTGTTTGCAAACAACTTTTTTTCCTGCCAAACCTGACTCTTTGCACTCTTGGATTTTTTTATCATAAACTCTGTGTTTTATAAGAATGTCTGTATATTTGGGGATTCTCTCCTGAAACATTTGTTAATCTTTAAGTATAAAGATGAAGAAAACCAAACACATTCAGATCCTTCCCCTCAAGTTGACTGATTCTTCAATAAATATTTAGAATAGCGTGACTATTTTGTAAATATATATATAATTTGTAGCTTTAAGTCACTGCTAATGAGTAAATACATGAATTAATTAATTTTCCTGTGCTAATATACCCAACCCTTAACTGTAGTAGAGCAGTTACCTCAGTTACTTTTTCTTTTTTTACTATTTCAGATCTTAATTAGTGTAGATCATTATTGCTTAACCGTTATCTGAATGACGATACAATTTGCTCCAGGATCATTAAGTGCGTGTCCATTTGTAGCTCGTCTTTCACTGGACTTTACAGCACTTGGATCCAGTTTCTGAACTAGGACTACACTCCTGAAGTCCTAAGTTTCCAAAACAGTGCTAAATGGTTTCATCAAGGGACCCTTGCAGCCACTGAAGTGCAGTGTATCATTGGGGTTCTAATTTTTATAGCATTTCCTGTAAGTCCCTTCATGTCAAAAGTGACTGTAGTACTTCTTGTTTGCTCTCTGCATATAGTCCCCTAGCTCAGAGATGGCTCTGCTTTGCTGCCAGGCAAAATGCCTCTCTGCTATCAGCCAAAGCATAAACCTAGGAGAATGTATGAGAAAACTCTTTTCCAAAAATTAAAAATTAAATCACTTTTTTAAAGCTGATCATTTTCCAAGGGGGAAAAAAAGTTATAAGAAAACCCTTATAGTTTCCTTTTACAGCTTTAACACCAAAAATAATTAAAAAGCCTCACTATCAGGTAGCTTCTTTGAAGCCCCTATTTACTAAATGCAATAAATACTTAGGAGTTATCAGTATCTGTTGTAACCTGGGAGTATTCTCAGATAGAGGATTAGTAATTAATTAATGGAGAACTATTGAGTCAGAACTACTTCAGAGCATGTCCCAGCTGGACCGTTAATAATGGTGCGAGCCAAGCAAAGGGCATGAATTTATCCTTGAGATCCAGCTCAAAGATGGCACTGAAATGCCAAGGGCTCCTTCTACCATGTTTCAAGCTGAAAGTCTTGAGAGCTTCCACCTTTGAAAAAAAAAAGCCAACAGATAAAGATGCTTTAGTTTAAATATGCCAAGTGTATATGTACACTCCCCAAAATAGAAAGATTTCCTCATGGTTAAACCAGGCCTTGACCTGAGTTATACTATAATACACACCACTCAGGCACAAAATGGGTTTCAGCTCTTAAACTAGATATGTCTGATAGACAATTCCACTCAAAATTATGGTCAAGATAATGCTTATGGATTGGTGCAGAACTTCATTTGAAATCAAAGTTTTCTAGCTGTTTTCTTGAAAACTGTTATCAAAATGATCTTCTTATCTTTTCTTTTCAATTAATGTTTAAGAAGAAGGTAGGATTTGAAGCAAAATATCAGCTGCAACTAAAGAATTTTTTAAATAATAAATGCTGATGCTTCATGTGTGATTTCTCTTTAAGAAGTGGGATTTAAATTTTGGTAGCCGGTGGTATGGTAAAATTTTTGAATGCAATAACTATATGTTGACAAACACAAGTGCACTGCAAGAGACGCAAAAACAGGCAGAATACTTACAATGACATTAAAAACTTGGAGCTGTTTTCCATGTTTTGCATTCCTCAAAACAGTATATATAATGATAATACATATTCATGTGTTTATATTTGTACTTATATTTGTGTATGTAGATTGCAGTGCGGTGGACAAAATCTGGGATTTTTAAGTGAAACTGATATTTCATTATTCTTATGCAGTTATGCTGGGGCACACTATTCAGTGTGAAATACATATTACTGAGGCGTTTAACATTAAACAGTTGATAGTGAAACTACAGACGCTCTCATGTAAAATGTCATGGGACAAAGTTATTGTGTTCTTCAATATTCTTGTTTGAGACCACTTCTGACTTTTATGATCACCCTAATTCAAACTTAAGTAATAGAGAATGTGTCAATACAACTTTCCCTTTAAGTATTGCTAAGGAGCATGCAGGAGCCCACATGTTTGCTTAACTGGCCCTGCAACCAACACTGCTAACAATAAAACCAGAAGTTCAAACTCAGTTCCTTGCTTTCAAGTATGCCCTTCAAACAGCAAATACCAGTTCATCATCCCCCTAAACCAGGGTGCATGTTAACCAGGAATAAATCCAACATATCTACACCAAGGTGCTTAGCACATCAGATACCAAATCATTTTACTGACTTTTTTTAACACATACTTTCTACCACCAGAAACAGCTACTCATGGCATATATGTGTGTGCATATGTGAGTGTGTGACTCAGAGACATGCAACCTCCCCCACCCTGTGTTTTCAAGGACCATAATATACTGCCTGCTTCCTAGTCCTGCAAATGTCCTTGAAGTGGAATAATGTTTAACAGAGGGTGATGCTGCGGGAAAACTGCCAAAGAAATGAAGGGTGGGGGAAGTCAGTCAAAGCATTCTGATGAATATTTTTGTACCTCCAAAGACACAACTATTATACAAACATTGACCCATTTGTCAGGCAATCACAGTTTACTATTGCTTAAAGGTCACAGAAGTTTCCAAGATTACTAAATAATGCATGGAGCCAAAGACGGAGGATATTATTTAAACAGTGGAAGTAACTTTTGTAAGTGAAGGACAATATGATGACAATGTCCCTTTATTTTCCCTTGAAATTTTGTAGAGTTTCAGTGTAATATAGTAATGGCCCATTTCAGATGAAAGAGGGAACTCTGCTGCAGAAATGGGGCTCAATGTTACAATAAAATATTACCTGAGTTTTTCTCCCCTTTTGTGTACATTTGTCAGTACATGATTTATATTTTTTTACAGGCATTTCAATGGTGCTAGGGAGTAGCAGTCTATCCACATACATAAATGAATGCAATGATCTGTCCCTATTTGTCTTTCCAATGTGGGAATTATACTACATAAGCACCAAGTTCCACATAGCTGCCTTTTTGACAAAGAGATGAAGGCGGCCATGGTTCCCCATCTCACTAAACAGCCATAAGGTTGTTCTGAGATCTCCAGTGGGCTGGACCTGGGAACGTCACCAGAAACCACAAGCAAGATAACATAAATTGTTTTGTTCCATCACTGAAACAATCAATAGTTCTCTTTACATCTAAAAAGTGCAGCCATGTATAAATTGGAAGATTATGGAAATGAATAATTACTAACAGAATTTCTAATTTAAGCAAAATTCTAAGAAGAGCAGAGTCATTAATTTGGATGGATTCTAGCACCCAGTGCAATATTTCTGTTTGATTGTGCTTGGCTACTGTTAGTTCATTTTTATGAACGTTTATTTTTGGAAGAGTCACCATTAATGGTCTGCTTGATTGCCAAAGTGAAAGGGTCTTCAGTGACAGATTCCAGAAGGGAAAGAGAAAGAGGAGCCTGCAGAGGTCTAGTAAGAACTAAAATTTCAGTCTCATTCCCCTGCAAATTATGGCTGTGAATATACACTCCCATCAAATTGTCTATAGGTCACTTGTAAGACGAACAAAAATATTATCCTCCTTATATGAAAGACAGCTAGCTGCCAAGAAACTTTTGCTCGTATCACAGGGCAGTTGAGGTTATCATCAAGAACAAAAATAATCTTAAAAAAAATCATCAATAAAAAGACAATATCTTTGGACAATAATTTCACATTATACATGTAACTGCCTCATAGAATGGCTTTGTCATTCCAAAAAGTACCATTTCTCCTGTAAATCCAGTCGTTAGCTCAAGTGATCTGTGGAGCAGGCAGGTACCTAATGAAGCTGGTGGAAGTTTTGCCAGAACCAGAACCTCACCTCTGACCTTAAGACTGAAGCAAGATGCCTTCAGAGGCAGGAGAAGAAAGAGTTCATTATTAATGGGACTGACAGATACAGAATTATGCCTGGTAAGCCCAAAATACAGTCTTGAGAGGCACTTTCCTGCTGAAAACTTAAGGGCATTTGAAATGGCATGCAGTAACTTTATTTCTTATCCCAGTATAACAGAAGAGGTGAGCATTCATTTGTATACCCTGCAGACTCCTCAAATAAACCATTGCTTGGGGCACCGTCTGCCAGACCCACCCTTGCCTTCCCTGTGATCTAGGGGAGAAAAGTATGAAACAAAAGCCAGAATGTTCCCCTATCTGCATACAACCTGATGGGACTGCAGTGGGCATGTCTATTCTGGCAGCAGAGATCCCCATACCAGCTCAGTGCAATGCCGGGAGGAGACACCATATCAGCTAGGAGATACCATGAAGGCAGGAGATCTTTATTCATAGGCCATTGCACCCAAATAACAAATCCTCTCTCTCAGCATCCAGCAGTAACACGTGGCATGGACCTGATGCAGCACTACGCTCCGATGGATTGTACAGCTGTGTGTGGTACCTAAACCTCACTGCCACCGACTCTGCGCAGTGACTCATCTCAACAAAGGCTGGGAAACATCTAGGAAGGTAAACTGATGCAGGGGAATTCAATAAACCTTCAACCTACATGAAAATAAGACCGAGCTTCCCTTATTCTGTCTTATCCTCAGTGTTCAATAAAAAAAAATAAAAAAAACCAAGCAATCTGTAGAGTATAAATCATGACTTGATAAATGTAGGTCCTTAGAAGCCAGTTGTGTAAATATGGATACACCTGCAGGCCCTGATAACCAGATTAGCAGCAACAGCTGCCAGACCACGCAGCAACAACCAAGAGATATTGTTGTGTCCTGGCCAACGAAGTTTCCAGATTGACTCTCAGGTGCTTCCCGTACATCACTGTTAGTGAGAACAATGCATCATGAAAGTAGATGAGCTTCATTGATCTTGAAAATTTAACATTTTTCTCTTTGGATGTATACAACAATGTTTGACGCTAACATTAGTTCACAGTACCTCCACTGTACAAAGGGATTGGACTTTGTCTGCTGGCAGCTGGGAAGGATTTCTGAACAGAGGGGAAAAAAAAAAAGGTGTCTGGGTTTGGTATGACCTCATATCAAAAACCGTAACCTTATTGGATAAGAACCCAGATCAACTGATTCATAGGTGTCCTGCCACACCTGTTCTAATTGATGATTAGAAACTAAAATTAACGTTTCTTCTTGGCAAAACTCCACTTGAATAACACAAAAAAAGCTGATGAGCCTCAGAGCAACTAGTAATACAAGCCAGACCTAAAAGTACACAAAGGAGGCACAGACCTGGGGGCAGGGGGGGGAGGTAGCTGTCTGTGTTTGGGAGAGAAGCTTTGTGTCCCTACGAAGCCTGGAAAATGAGTCTAATGTTACTGACTGCACTTCAGCACTGCGCTTGCTATTCTTTCTAGAAGTAGAGAAAGACAGTTCATAGAAAATACCATAAAACCTGGGTGCTTCTGCACTGTTGGGGCTGGGGAGCTGAGCAGGACCCAGTGCAGTCCCAGCCCTCCTCAATGGTGCAGTCCGAGCAGGGCTGATGCGGTGGGCAGAGCCAGGGTTTGGTAATGGGGTCCATTGGCAGCCCCCAACACACCAAGCTGTGGACTGGGGCCAGGGGCTATCCAAGCAGTCCAGCCAGGAGCAGAAGGAGACAGGGCCGGAGAAAGAGCTGGAGACCTGCACTCCCATGGCATTGCTGGGACATGGTCTGACAGCCCCACGCTGGGCTGAAATGGGGCTCCTGGGCCATGGGCAGGGGTGGGTTGAGGCTGGGTGGGGTCAATAAGTGCCCTCAAGGCCCTAACAGCTTCCTTCATAGGAAAATATTTGAAGACCTTTACAACCAAATACATGTGAGAATTCTCCCCCAAAAGACCCAGGCATGAACTAATCGTCCATCAACTTATCTTCCATGATAGATATGAGGATTTAGACAAAAAAAAAAATGTGTCTCTGATCATCTCTAGTGATTCAGATGACTCCCTTCTTGGCAAGAACATCTACTTCAACTTAATGCAAAAATGATACAAGTTAAAATGGTGATGGGGTAGTAAAAGCAGACTGGACGTCTGGTCAAACTAAAATAACTGAAAGAATATGCAGGATTATTGGATGCTGCATGTCTGTTGGCTTTGTCTAAGAGCTCTGGAATGGAGATCCAAGAATATGGGCTCTCCTTCACTGGTGAGCTGGTGTTAGGCAGATTCAGTCCTCACATTTCCAGTCAAGTGTCACTGCACTGTGACACACTGCTGGAGAATAATAATTAATACGCAGCAGAGAAATTGCTTCATTATAAAATGTATTATAACATGTTGTAAAGACATGTAAAAAAAATAATTTTAAAATACTTAAAAGATGATGCTAGCTTGTTGTGGCCTGTTGCAAAGCAGTTATAAATTGGAGTACTTACAATAGTTCATGCATGTCTCTGCATGTTAGGACAGCACATCAGAGAATTTATTTATCAGGAAAAAAACAAACTCTGCTAAGTCATTTAGTTCTTATAAAGGTTACCGTCATTTACAATTTTGCCAGATTTTATAAGGCACAATACCAGATTGTCACATGGGAAAGGCTTGCAGATTCAAGTCCTTATTCTTCCCTCTAGCGAGTGCTGGAACCAGCACATTTGGGACACAGGGGTTACGTCAAAGCCTTCCAACTCTTTGAAGGATAATTACCATACCTGCATAATCACATGGTCTACCTTCTATGCATTCGTGTTAAGGAGAGGACATTAATCTAACAAACGCCCAGCGGCTGACATTTTTTTTATATATATCTAATAGTTCTCTATAAGATGTAGCACTCCACCTAACAGCTGCAGAAAACTCCTTGCCACATTCCCAGTCCCTCCATGGAAAGACCTGCATAATGCTTTTCAGACCTGCCATACTAGGTAGGAGTGTTCTGCTGCAGGATATGATGTTGCTGATTGTCACTTTCTATTGTTTCAGTAGACAATCTAGACCACTAGTTTAGTATAGGTTATATAAGAATTACAAAAGGTAGCCAAAAAACAATACCCTCACAGAATGATTTATAATACTCAAAAATGTTTGAGAGTACTTGTAAATATGGCTAGAGGTCATCTAAAACAGCTGTCTGGTTCAAGGGGATGGTATATGCTGACATTTATGGTCTATGCAAGACTCCTCAGAAAACAAACCACAAAGACAATAGTGGATATAGGAATACCTGCAGCTTTTGGTGTAGTAGGCTTAGAGGAGCTATTTCTCTCTTCAGCATCTGCTTCAGTATCCAGAGAGACTATAGTGCTGTGCATCAGCAACGTTCCCCTCTTCAGCGTCTGTATGAAGATTTGATTGATGGGCAGGGAAATAATCAAATCAAATGGCATGTACAAACTGGTCCTTTCCGGACAGTTGTCCCTCTTTTGTCAGTCCAAGTTTTCAAAGCTGGAATCATATGGAAATCTCAGCAATGTCTGGATGTCCAAACAAGCATGGTGAGCCTTGCGCTCTCTTTCTTCCAATACACTAATGGCCAAGATGCTGTGACCTCTCACGAGCTGCAGACCCTTCCTGCTGCCATTTGTGCCCTTGGCTCCTTCCATCTGGATTACCAAAGTCTGCACTGCTTTGGCCCTTTGGAGCCTGCACCTGCTTTCAATCTCTTTCTGGGTGTAATTCCAAATATAATCTTTCATCTCTAAACTCTTCACCTGCCTTATGTATTAGATCTTTTATAGTGCTGAGCTGCCAAGCTGTTGAGCTTTGGACATTAGAAGCAGGAGTCCACAGGAAGAGAGTGCTCTTGGATACAACTCCAAGCATGCCCGCAAACCCCAGAAAGTGGTGGGACAAGAGAAGTGTTTTGATGGAGGGAGCAGGAAAATTACAGTGTATAAACAAATAAATACAAGACACAATACTTGGTCTGCTGCCAAAATCAATAGCCATATATAGCTGGACTGAGATCAATTTATGTTCCCATGTTTCAGAGACCTATTGACAAAGCCTGTGTTATTGTAATACTGTGTTTTATTAACGTATGTCCAGAGAAGCTTATACTTCATTAAAAAGCCATTGTCAAACAGATTCTATAAATGGATAATACCCCTAATAAATTTTATTACTTACTGTAAAATCAGTAACATAAACAAAGCACATTAAGCAAGTCCTTTTACCTACAGAAAACATATCACAACTATTTTCCTCCAAGATCTAATTAGATTAAGATTTCATTTTCAAAACAGAAGAAAATAAGCCTTTTACCTGGGGGAGATCTGGCTATAAGTCAGCAACATACTTGTTGTGCTTTTTGTTTGGTATTTTTGTTTATTTGTTTTTTGTTTTATCAAATGGCAAATTTGCCCAGGTAATAAACAAAAGGAGCACCCTAGTGATAGTACCTACTTAAAAGTAAAAACTCAGCTACGCATGAAAACATCAAACGATCAATTGTTTGCATTTTTTAAAACAATTATATGGTTTTCTTTAATGTTTCATACTACACAAATATTTTTACAAACATGCTTGCATATATGCATACAAATGTTAAGGAGCCATAGATCCTAGTGTCAGCCTCTTCATTTCATATACTTATAACTATGACACCTAAGTAAGTTCTAAACGCAAATCCAGCCTATGCAATCCTTGAAACAACATTTTGATTTGGGAAAATAGTGCCTTGGATTAGTGCTGCAACGGAGGCATGAAGTTACATAAGCTCTTTGAGATTCAGTTTGTTGTCTGTAAAATGGGAGATTAATTACCTCCAACTGCTGAGCATATTACTGATGTAAGAGATCACAAGTCCATTGAAACCAAGGAGAGTCCCCACTGTGTTTGGCAGGGCTTGGGCCCTCACTGTTTAGGCAGGACAAGAAATGGAGTTTCCCTGGCAATTAATATGCTGCCACTGCAGCAACAGACTGACATGACGGGGTGAAGGATTTTGCTATGAGTCTGATCCAAAGATGATATCTGGCTCCACACTCTGGGCTACATGGTGAAAGTAGTGATTGACTTTAATTGTGTCATTTCTGGGAGTCTGTCATCCGTGGCCCTAAGTAACGGACTCTTGGAAATCTGTGCATACTACTGATAGGACAAGCTCTGCCTGTGCCTGCGTTTGTCCCTGAAAGGGGCTATAAGGCTAAACTCTCTGGTTGCCCATTTCCATGAATGGGCCAATTGCAACATGTGTCACCTGAGCACATTTGAGTGGCAGCTTTAACCTTTTCTGTGAAGAGGAAGACATTCAACCAGCCTTAACATGAGAAGGAGGCAATAAGGAACCACATGTCTTCTGGTGGGAGCCATCTTTCATGTCTGTATGTCCAGGCATCAGCCTACCTAGGAGCTTTGTAGCTCATCCCTGGGTCTGCAGTTATACAGCTTGATGACAGCCTTTATTAGCCAGAGTGCAGCTCCTCCCTGCAGCTTCAGTCCCAAGCTACCTTGCATCCCACCAACCCACATCATGGGAAGAGCCAGGGTAGAATAGTCAGCACCATCTGTCTAAATATGCTTCTAATACTCTCAGATGTGTCAAATACATATCCAGCATGCCCAACTCATTTTTATTGAGGTCCTCTAAGAGGTTTCACCAGATTCTCTTATTTTTACTGAGATAGGAGAAGAAATATATTTTTTTTTTAAGTTTGCTTAAAAGAAAGTAGTCCTCGAGCTCTGGGAGGACAAAAATGTTGTCTTCATAGCTGGGAACTGCTTCAATGTTGTCTACTGATTCCTTATGAGACCAGAACTAGTGTGGTAAGTGTACAATCCCCTGCAGCACCACGGGACATGCCTGGGACAGCAGTGAAGGACAGGCTGAGTTTACTCACTGTCCAGATTTCCCCATTACTCCCATATTAGCATTAATATTCCAGGTCTCCTCAAAGTCAAAACATCAGAACATCTTTGTTCTCATGAGAAATCCAACAGCTCGGGGGGGAACGAACACCAGCTGGGGAGAAATCTAAACTCGACGTGTTTAGCCGAAAATAAGCTCCCCTTTCATTTTCATTTACTCATCACGTAATTGGGGGGAAAGGGATGTGGCAAATATTGGTGAGTAGAGAAAAAGGAAGAAAGGCCAAGCCTGTACTCTGCTAACTGAAGGAAAGGATGATATGAAGGGGCAGAATTTCCCTGCGCTACAGCTGGTAGGGAAAAGAGTTCCTCTCTGCAGAATATTTAGGGGAAAAAAATCCTTTTTTAACTTTCAGAAGGAGGTAATGTTTTGAAGTGCTTTTAAACAAAAGTATTTGATTTTTGGTGTCCAGATTTTAGACAAAGACTGAGAAGAGAAGGAAGTGATGGAATGAGTAAGATGGAAGAAACCCCTGTTAATGTTCCAGACTTCCTAAGAGTAAAAGTGACAGAACAACCTTGTTCTTATGATAAGCCTAATGGGTGACAGTAGAGGACATTTCAGCAGAAAACAAATCAACCAACTGTAAGATAACATTGTATGGGGATGGATTCTGCCCTCAGGACACTACACAGTGAAGAATTTAACATCATGTGTTATTCTTGCTGGAGATGTGTTACAGCAGCGGTCCAAACCTTACAAGAAAAAAAAAAGGAAGAATGGTGATGGAGCAGTCCTCTGCTACTTCAGTTTTTCTCTTTATCTGACCCAAATCAGAACCCAGGCTTTGCAAATTCACTATCTGTACTAAGCTCTGGATTTCAGAGTTCCAGACCAACTCCTCCATCCATTCCTATTTCCATCAGACTTAGGCATTTCTCTAAAACCATGTACTACTACACAGGTACCCTACAATCTCCGCTTTCCCACAGTACTGTACTTCAGGCTGTAAATCACACCCACTACCACAGTCTCAGTAAAGAGAGGTTTCAACCCATAACGTGAATTGGTCTTTTGCTTTTCTTAAAAGCAAGCATAACATTTGAAAACTGACTATAGTATAGTTATCGTGTTGCAAGAGTGCTGCTCCTGCTTTTGTTATTGCTTTGTATCAGCACCCTTCCACAGACCCACACTGCGTATGACCTCCTTTGCATTTAGCTTTCTGAAGGAGAGGCGCCGGCATCACGCAGCGGGGCTGGAAGGAGCCCTATGACATCACCTGTGCTATCTTTCTTCCCCAAGGTATCAAAAGAAGTAATTTAAGGGCGCTCTGATAGATCAGAGATAGCCACCCAATTTGTTTGGAGAAAGTATATGAAAGGTTTCCTACTTCAGAAGACCAAAGAACCAGGCTAAACCTTTCAGAGTGATAGTCTTACTTCCTGGTACTTCCTTTTCTTATTCAAACTCCAAAGTACAAGAAGGCCCTTTTTCCCATGACTTTTGGCCTCAGGTTTATCAGGGAATTGTGTAAGAAAGAGAGGCATTGAAACATTTCAAACTTACAGAAACTATCTGTGCAAGACTGAACTTAGGCAAAGATGAAAAATCAGAAGTGGGCAGTTGTGTTCTTGTTTATCCCAATCTCACCCCACCCACACGGTAGCAAAATAGGCACCATGCCGAAACTTTGTGGCAAGAGGCTATTGTGTGGGCTTAGAATAATTTAAGAATTGATTGTCAGCCTGTTTCTTGGCTTCCAGCTATGAAGTAATGCTCTAACTAGAGTGCGATACGCTGAAGGACTCATTACAGACTTTAAAGCCATCTCATTTTGAATTATGAATATTAAAAAGAAATGCTCTAAGTGACTCCTGTGTTATAATTAATTCTCCAGGTTTTGGTTTGGTTTGTTGGGTTTTTGAGGTCTATTTTTAAAGACATTTTCATAACTTATTCCTGAGCTAGTTCCCAAAAACCAAACACTGTTCCTGTTTATATCAGTGGGGAAATTCCCAGTGAAAAAACTAATCAGACCCAAGTTAATGAAAACAACACCCCCATTTAAAACAAAGCCCTAGCCTTAAACAATCTTCCAGCATTGCCTACTTGTGTACATCCAGGCAAAATTTTATAGCCTGCATGTTCCAACCTTAAAAAAAAAATCCTGATTATTTATTTATGCCCTTTTTGTTTAAGAAGTTAAATCCCCAGAGCATCTCAATTTAGATCAAAAGCAAGCTACCAAATTTCACCTGGCACACCTGTGCTGTGTGATTTCTTAATTACCTGCCTAGCATTCCCAGAGCTATGAGGCAGAGATGCAGCACTCGTTTAGCACATATTCAGATCTCTGAAATGCACCTCGTGCAGCAGAGCCTTTCCAGAATGCCCGAGGTGGTAACCAGCACTAAACAATCCCGCATCTCCACAGACACTTGCCTTTCAGCAAATTGCTTTCTCACAGGTTTCAGAAGGCAGGGAGCTATCATGGGGTAAAAAATCTGGGGAAAGGGATGGATTTATTTCTGACTTTCTTGATGAAGGTTTTCCCTTGTCTAGCAGATGACATGGAGTAGTCATATGCCAGTAGACTCAAGCCTCATTCCAGTAAGACCAAAGAGTAGAACTAGGCCTGTTAACTGTGCTAGCTACAGGTTGTTATTGCTTATACTTGCTATGCAACTGCCTAGGGACCACGGGGGAGTATGGCCATCTGTGTTAGACACCAGACAAGCCTTAGCTGGCAGTCCACACCAGACAAGCCTTCATTTGGCAGTCCTCAGCATGGAGAGCATCTAACCTAAAGAGACATACACAAAGCAGGAGAATGTGGTATGACAAGGACAAGGCTGATCTGAGGGAGCACACATCAAGTTTTTGCTGAGAAAACTCTTCCTCTTGGCTACAGGATGCTTCTACACAGTGATGAGAAACCTAGCTCGTGTTACATGTGACTGCCATTTTGCTTAAACTCTGGACTGGCCACTGACATTCCGCTTGTCTAGCTGAGGAACATGCACACTTGGTCACAGATGGGCTCACACTTGGTCACAGATGGGCTCAAACTCACCTGTAATGTTCATTTTGCACATGCACTGATAATTACATATATGCAGGAGAAGATCAGACATGTCTTCAACCTCCCTAACACTGACCACTTGTAGTGGTGTGTCCTCATGCATGCACAGTTTTGTATTTTAATAGGGGATTCACTGTAATTTCTCATTTACAGTGGTTTGGATAGCAAATAGGCATCAAACGTTACAGCTTCTTTGGCCATTTGTCAATAGCGTAATTTTATTAATTGGCCAAAGCACTGACTGTGTTACCCTGAAAGTAATTTAAACTACCAAGAGCTGATGGCATCTCTGTTGGTACAGTGAAAATACACAGCTCTGGCAGGAAGCTAAAGGTAAGCATTAGTATTAATAGTTTATGTGTCTCCATAACACACAGAAGCCCCATTACCATCATGATTCTTTACATGTAAGAGATCAGACAGATGACTTGAACAATACACAAGCTAAATAGATGCAATAAGTGGGACAGCAGCCTTTCATTTGCAGGAAAGTTGTTCATTGTGACCCACCATTAACGGAGACAGAAAACATTACATTTTATTACAAAAAAGTGTGTCTTTTTATGAAAGATTTCAGGAAGAAACATTTTTATTACTTCAAGACTTAGTTTCTCATTAAGAAACATTTTCATTGCCAAGAAAATTGCCAAAAATTGCCAAGTCCCAGCTGGGATCAGAAACACACTGAGAAGACTCTGTGAAGGACCTGTTTCAAGCAAAAAGAAGTCTCCAGTGGCAACACCCTCCTGATAGGACTACAGGAGCACATGAGCCAGTAAATTTTAATTTGTAAAGTCCTCAGTACATGAAAATTTCAAATACTTTTGCAAGGGAGATTGAAAGGCCTCTTACAGTTAATAAAACCAAGGAAAGGTTCAGATGTGGAGATTTGGTTAATCAAGAAACTACTTAATATTCTGCATTTAATTTTAGAACTTCAATATACTCGTGAAGACTCAACCAACAAGACTTATCATTGTGCTTTGAAATCACAGTATTTTTTAGAAATACTATGAAAAATCCTGGGATATGAGGATGTGTTTTAAAAGCTATGCTTCATAGCAAGGCACATCCCAGCTTCCTCCATGCAATAAAAAATAACCTGAATTATCAACAAGAAATCTATCTGCTAAAAGTTAACGAGGAACATCTGTTGGTCTACTGGGAGAGACAGTGGAAAAATGGGTAGGAATTTCCAGCTTTAACTATGCTGCCACTCCCGCAATATTCAAGTCAACAGAAAAACCTGTCAGCAGAAAGTCAAAGTCATTAGTAGATTCTTTTTCATCTACAGAGAGATAGATCAGATACCCATAATTTCAGAGACATTATTTAGGATTTTCCAAAGTTCTCACATTAAGCTAATTTCTAATATAAAGCCTATCTTTTGGAGCTACATTTTAAAGGCTTGTAAGACCACAATGCACCAAGGACTGTAAGTGAGCAAGGGCTCAGACTCACAGAGTAATTCAGTTTAAAAAGCCTCTTAAAATCAGCCCAGCCAAAACAATTGGCAATGTCCCATAAGTTCATGATCCCAAGCCTGTTGCAAGGCACATCATCTTAGGTAATTCTCTTTCAGAGGGGGAAAAGTCCTCATATTTGCCACTGGGTAAGGCCATACACATGAGCCATTATTGCTGCTTAACTGGTGCATGGTGGTTTGTTAGACTACTGTAATTTCATTGTGACTCTGAGTCCTAAGAAGTCATGATCCAAGGCAATTAAATTTCTAGATGAATGATAATGCAAAATGCTTCCAGCATACAAAGGCAGTCAACAGGTGGTTTAATGTGAAGTTCTGCAAATACCTTCAGAAAGTCTGACCTGAAAGACACTGTAGAGAAAGTGTTTTAATGAGTGATGAGAAATGCTGATATGCTGTTTTTCATGATCTTCATAATTGTGAGCAATTTAAAAGCTTTTTTTATCCGCAGTTTATAAAAAATTTAGCTCTTCCAACCTGTAAACAAAGTTCTCATCTCAATTTTAAGTAGTATTGACTATAGTCTGATTAAGACTAAAATGAGGAAAAATCCATTACTAGCTTTACAGTTTTCTTTTTTGCCAAACTACTTATTCAGGAAACAAATAGCATCAGCAGATACTATTTACAGGCATGACAATAGATTTTCCTAGCTCTGGGATGACTGCTGACATTTACAGCTGTAAAGACTAGTCTAGATTTAAAAACCCTCTTGAAAATTTTTATGGGATTCAAACAAACACCTGTAGGGATTTTTTAAGCAGACATATCATTCTTATTCATGAACATTTTTGCATAAATATCATCTGTCATCATTGGCTGATGTCCCTACCTATCACTTAGCATGGATATTCCACAGTTCCCATCATCCTGTATTTCTGTACATTTAGATCATCATAAAACTGGATAAATGTGAAGGTGAATTGGGCACAATACATATGAGTTTCATAGGCATTGCTGGTAGCACCAACAAATATTGAAATTACTTGATTCTTCCCATTTTAGGCTCCCAGTGTTGCAAAACTTCAGATGACTAGGCTGAATTCTGATGTCAGACACTTGTCTGAACTTGAAAAGTCTTCTTAGAAAATTTCAACCAAAACAGTTCAGCTATTTCCAAGAGCAAGACCATGGAAAAATACCTGCCTTGTCCATGTTAAAACTCTGTGAAAACCCCTTTTTTTCAGAATTTCAATGCCTCTGTGCTTTGGAAAAGATACTTGAATTTTGGCATTAAGATGTGTCTTGTCCCTGAAACACAACCTGTATAACTTCTGTATAAATCTATGCCAAGGAACTATTACAAACATTAGAAAACTGCACGTCACACATGAACAGTGGACACTTGGACACCTCTGAGACCTCAGTCATTCCCTGAAGTTACATCCACAACACCAATATTTCCAGCTGGAGCTAAAGAGATGTGACACTGTGTTGCTGCTCTGGGTAAATATAAGCTATTTCCAGTCATTTTGGGGTACTCAAGAAGCAAAAGGGAAGTTACCCATGCTTTCAACCCCCCTGGTGGAGATTATGGAAATAGGTCTCTGAGTTGGAAGTGGGGGAGGAACAGTGAGAATAAGGGGCCAGTGAAGGAAACTAAACTGAGGAACAGACTGGAAACCTAAGGGCAGCCTGACATTTGTTTGGGGAGGTGGAGAACATGGAGAGGCTAAAGCTTAATGCCAGTTGTGTGGGAAGAAGCACAGTGTGGGGAGCCAGTGAGAAAGGTGACCTTGAGTTAGGTATGGCAAGGAAAGACTCTTAAAATTATGAAGATCTGAAGAAGGACTGAAGATGACCGCAAGAAGGCTGGGACTTCCCCAGCAATAAAGAAATCTGAAGGAAACTGGATGTGGCTGGGCAAAGAGGTTAGGACTAGTTAAGTGTTCCTGCCCCAGTCTCATTTGGATAGGCACAATAAAAGTGGTTGCATCTAGAAAAATAGGACAATATCAAACTCCTCTCCTGAACCTGGAGTGGAAAACACAGTTTTGGTGTTCTGCCCATCCCCTGCTGCCCTGAAATACCTGTGAGATCCACTAACAACTTGTCCAGCCTGCCTCATAGAAAACAAGCCTCTTAGTGTTTTCAGCAGGACAGCGGTAACTAGTGATTATTAATGTTGCTACTCTGTTAACTGAAGTAACAGAGGTTTGAGTGGCCAACATAGACTCCAGCCCCACTGGCTCTCCTGGGAGTCACTGTCATCCTGCATAATGAAATGCCTATATTGGCAGCCTGGTTTGGTTTTTTTTTTTTTAAATTCGGGAAATTACACACCTCAAACTGTGTTAAAAGAATCTTGCAGTTGCCATCAGATGTGAGGAAGTGGCAGAAATAAATTGCCTCTCCAGCCTTGATTCAATCTCTTTTTGCACAGGCATTATCTTTAATAGCATGATCATACACTTCTCCCTCCAGCAGGGCTCAAAATGGATGGCACCAACAATAGATATGAGGATATAACAAAGGGAGACTGCTGCCTGTAGGATATGGACTTCAAAAGCTAGATGGCTTATAACAGAAAAAAAAAAAAAAAAAAAAAAAAAGGAGGATTCAGGCGCAGTAATAAGAGATGCACTGTGGCATGGCCATTCCCCAGGTATGACCTGGAGTGCAGGTATCACATTGGGGAACGTGGTTACAGCTCACAGCTTCTCTCACTAAATCTGCTCCTAGGGCTTACCAGAAGAGGGAGGAAGGTTTCACCATCGTCCTTGAGAGTTGGTTGTATTTCTGCTGTTCAGCTCCTATGCAAAGCTTGGCAAGCAATTTAAACCAGCTCTTTCTCTCACAGTTATAAATTGTACAGCTTCATTTTCTGGGTCCCTGGCTAGATACTGTGGGGTCTCTGAGCTGCAGAAGTGCTGAGCACTCACAGTCAACCCTCACATAAAATACGGCTCTGTGCTGTGTAAAGTCAAACTCTAACTAGCAGAAACTGGGCACTCAAATTCAGCAAACATTTCTGGCCTGCCACCATGCCCCACCTGTGGAGTCAGGTTAATGCCATGTCTCATCTGTTGGGCCACTGTGAAAATAAATCCATTATTTTTTGTGAAACTCCCAGACAGCAGAGAGCTGAAAGCTGTAGGAAACCTAGAGAAAAATAATAATGCTGAATTCAGAACAGGAACTGGAAGGAGGGAGCAAGAGAAGACTTGAGGTCACATGATGAATAGCGAAAAGAAAATGAAATACTACTTACTCATTAAGGGAACATGGGCCAATGTGTGTACTGAAAGAGGAAGGGAAGCAGGACAGGGACCAATGTAGATCTGTAATTAAGAATTACAGCCCACTCATTATGCCCAAAGTAACCAAATTAAGATTGCAAAGGTAACCTTAATTCTGCTATTCCTTGACTTTCATGGCTTGACTTCACAGATTAGCTAATACAATTTTGATGAAGACTGGTATTTGGGGTTTCATTTGTCTGTGTGTATTAACTAAAACAATAATTTAAAGAATTTAACATTGAAAGTCACTAAAATGTATCATTAGAACAATTGGCATGAATTATGCTGCAAAAAATATAAATTCTTTTAATCTAGCCCTCAATGAGCAATTGTAGTTAAAACTTTTCCTTTTTCTTCCTAATAGTGGAGCTTGCATTGTCACATGAGACACTTGAGGCATGGGACTTAAGTTAAAAGGAACAAGCTTTTGATTCTAAGTTAACATCATCTGTACCTAGGAAGAATGTGTAAAACTCAAAAAAAAGAAAGTTTTGATTTGATTAAGAAAATCAGTAGCTATAATAATTAGAGAGAATTATAACTTCACATCCAAATCTAGGTTTAAAAAGTTGAGTATATTAACAGATTTATTGCTTTTCCTGTTTTCTATTTTCACAGCAAATATCTATATTATTACGTTCCTTGCAGCTACTTTTGGCATCTAGCTTGTTAGTACATGACTTTAACTGTAGCTCCCATTGAAAGCAGTATTTTTTCAGGATTTTTTTTGTCACATCATTAATATCTTCATTCAAAGATCATACATCTTTACTTCAAATAAAGCATTCAACCATACAGTAAACATCTTGTTGACCTCACTTACAAACAACCATTGACAGCTAGTAAAAGATTGAATGATTGCATAGCACCTGCCCTAACCTTCAAGAATATTTAATTATATTTCATGTGCTATCAATTTTAACTCCTTTCCTATATGAAGAGCATTAGTGCCTAAGCCTAGCAGTAGTGGTTTTTTTGCAGACCTGTTAGATGTCATTACCATTCAGTACTCGGATTTGGTTTGGCTTTTACACATTTCTCTAATTCTCTTTACAAGGAAACAAAATCTGATCCTTCATAAAACTTCAGCTGTTAGGATGAAACTGCATCTGCAATAAGAGGAAATTAATAGCAAATGTTTATCCGGTCCTCTGGTGAGTCTGTGGTGGTTTCCCCGCCTGCAGCCAGTTCTTAAAGGATTTCAGTTTTAATGGCCTGTGCCTGTTAAATCTTGGCTCTTCAGATAATATATACATATTAAGCATGTATATTCCCTTAGCCCACTTCAGTTATTAGGTTATAATATGTACCTTAACCCTTTTTGACTGTGGCCAGACCTTCACTGAAGAAATGGTGGTGACAGCATAAGCTCGTTCCTACTTTGCTCACCATTACCACCTCCTGAACAACTCCTGCAAGACAAATTGGATGATTAGTTTGAAATGAATGAGGGAGACACATCTTCCATAACTTTAGACAATTGAAAACTACACATCAGGAGCACTTTAGGTTCCTCCAAAACTCTTCAGAGATAGAGTTAGGTTTGATGAAGTCCATTCTTGATGTCTCATTCCATCTTTGGAAGAACCTCATTTTGAGGTCCTGGATCCTTTGAGTCAAACGCAGCACAAAAAAAGCAAGGCACACAAAACCACCCATTACTTTTTAAATGGAAGGTGTGGGTTTGTCAACCTGAATTAGGGTTTCAGCTTTTCTTAGTGAAGTAAGCACTAGTTTGGGGTTAAAATGAAAACAGTTTGCTGAAAAGGAGATATCTGTTAGAGGGTGGGATTATATCATCCTGTACATTTTAAAAGCAAAAAGCTTAATTTAGGACCTTATTCTGGACACAGTTAATGGTAATGAAAGGTGGTGAACCCAATAGAGACATGACATTGTAATCAGTTTTGTGTATGATATAAACACTGTTGCCTTCACATATTCTTCCCAATAGGTTACTTCTTCTTTTTAAGTAGAGATACTTGAATCATTAGCCAACGCACCTTTCTGCCACAATTTTTCACATCCATGAAAATGTCTAGCTACAAAGTACCTTAAAAGGATCAGCAGTGGAGCACTGATACTACCAGCAGGGTATTTTTATCCTTTGAATAAGGCAATCAAACTTCCACCCTCTTTTATCCTCTCTTACCTCTGCTCAGTTGGCATGGTTGAAATATTAGAGCCAATCTCATCAAAACAATCTGAACGGAAAGTCAGGATCTTTTCAAAGCCCAGAAATATTACTGGAAGTACAGAAAGCTCATCTTTACAAAAATTATTAGATCTCAAGTTTGCTTCCTGCAAAAAGGTTAAAGGGCCTACATCCAATTAATAGTATGTATCTACTTCAGTCCAAGACATAATTTAGTTGTGACTATACTTTATTGTACCCCAGTCACTTTTAGACTGTAACTACTGTGGCTGTGTTTTTATTTTATCCCAAGTAGGTCTTTGGTCTAAGTGTGATTATCTTCAGGTTTATTTTGGAGCATCTTAAACTCTGTAAAAGCAGTGCTTGAAATGCCATGCATACAAATGTTTGCAGGTTTTATTGTTAAGTGAAATGTGTATATAGAAACAGGAACAAATTTTCAAAATGTTTTTCATTGATTTAAGAACAAATTTGAAAGGACAGCTGCCTTAGCTAGAGAGTTTGTCTTCCTTTTTTAAAATTATTTTTCTCTTTTATAGCAAAAAATATCATGGTTGTAATTAAAGCTTCCATCAGCCCTCAGCTGCTTCTTAATGCAGGACAGGCTTCTCTTAGTGGGAGTTTTATCTTTAGCTTCATTAGGAGTAAGGACAGACCTGTAAAATGAGCTGGGGCATAAAAACCTCACCTTGAAAAAAAGGAGAGCAGATGCAGAGAAATTACAAGGCAGCTTGTTCTTTAGCACTGGCAACCAACCTTCAGGACTGCAAAACACCCTCTGAGTCAGTATTTCCCATTTCTGTGTTGCTCCATGCCTAGAGGGCTGAGCAGTGCAATGGTCCATACTGGCAGCAGAGGACAACCCCTCTAAACCCTATCTGATGGACCAAATATTGACTAATGGGACCAGGGGCCAGGGAGCTCAGCTATTCCCAGACTTCACTCACCCCTTCACCCAGGTGGGAAGGAATAAACGGTGCTAAGCCAGAGCCAGGATAGTTTGTGTGAAGCGAATGAGGGTGGCTTGCCTTTGACTCCCCTTCTCATCCAAAGGGACTCGCACAAAGGGGTTTATGGCCCTGAGCTTCAGCTCCCATCCTAAACAAGGCCCAGACCTTTATCCTGAACTCTTTGCTTTCCAGAGGAGCATTTACAGGCCGCAAACCCCAGGACGGGCTCCTGGAACATCCAGGTTCCACAGACCTTCAATTCCAGCAACAAACACAGTGACATTCGGCAAATCCTCAGAAAACAGCAGTGAAAGTCCAAACTCCTGTCCGTTCCCAGTGGCAGCTGTATTTCCAGACCGGCTATTTGCTTATCCTGTGTCATGCCCGTACAGAGGGGAGGCCAGACACGGCCTTGTTCTCACCTGCAGCCTTCAGAGCCAGGTTTGCAAACTGCCAGACTGTAAGGAGGGAGGCCAAGTCATGACATTTAGATGAGTGCAGAAAGCTGAGATACTTTTCCCTTCCTACAGCATAGAGATGGCTTGTTGCCTAAATTCCCATGCCCTCCTCCCAGATCTTCATCCTGCCAGACTAGGGGAGGGGAAAAAGGATGATCCCAGGAGCAAGCCCTTGTCCACAGAGATATGTGTCGCTCTGCCCATACAGCTTCACAGGCCACCATGAAGTTCAATGCAATGACACAGCCCCATGGGTTGTGCATACCAATATTCTGCATCTTTTCATATATTCTCTGTGATGTCTCAAATAAGATAACAGATAAGATAATGCATTGAAAAAATACAATATATACACTTCATTCCTTTGACAGTTCCTCAGCTCCAGCACTAAAAGGAGAGACATAAAAAGCAGGGGGTTTTGCAGCATTGACAACACTATGTGGAAAGGATACATGTTAATCTCTAAAAAAGGTGCCACAGGGAGGAATACTTTTATAACCCAAGAATACGTAAAAGTAAGTTTAAATTTTACCACAAAGTCCACCTTGCTTATTTACTGTGCAAGGCGATCTATCGCTTCTATGTGAGCAATAAAGATAAATTGTGTTTAAGGCAGGACTATGAAAATTACAATGTGGATACAACAGTCCCTTCCCCTTGAAGCATTCCATTTCTTCTTATCATTTTACATATAAACTAGAAATGGGAGTATTGGTAGCAGTGCAGACTTGTAAGAGATTGAGGCTAAAGAAACTAGAGCTCTTTTCTCTCCCATGGTATGATTATACTGCTTGCATTTGAGCAGATTGTTTAAGAGCTCCCATTCTTCCCTGGAGACAATATGTAAATAATTATAAATCTTATTAATACCTCTGTGAAAGTGCACTTTGATTATCCCAAATGAACTATGTAAGTCCTGGGGTTTATTATTAGATTCATGTATTATGTATATTGTGTAGTTATGGTCAAGAAAAAGCAAGTCAAATTGCAATTTATGGCATGGTACTTCTCAATCTCCATGGTCAGAAATGGTGGCTGACCATGTCTTGGTGGGTTTTGAAGACTTTCTCTCATTTGAGGGAAGAGAGATGCGTCATGCCTTGCTTTAAAAAAAAGGAAAACAATCAGTAAACTATAATATAACACAGTTTCATATTTTTCCAGATTTTTTTACGTGATTCTTGTGGAAATAGAAAAGAATTGTTATCATTTGTGCCTATTAGACAAATTAAAAGGTAGTTGCAGTCTGTGCCATAATTGAACCTGCAACGCAGTGCCATCTGGTGCACACACAGAGAATAGGCTGCCACAGGGAAGGACGTTCAAGTTCTAAAAAAATACGTTTCGTTTCTGCAAAGTAGCAGTTGCATTAGACACTTCACTCCCTTTAATGAGATAAATCATCCCACAATACCCTTGTCAGTTAGACAAGTATCATTATCTCCTTTTGCAAATAGCTATACGGAGGCAAACAGGTAATCTGAGTTACCAAGATGACAGAGGGAATCAGTGTGGAAGGCAGGATCGGATTCAGGATCCTTGATTTATAACACTGCCCAGCAGCCACCCAGAAAGAGGGAGTGTGGGCAGGAGCGCGGGTCTCATGGTTTCGTGTGAAGGTGTGAGCTGGGAAAATTTGTTCCCACTGTCGCGAGCCCTAAGGAATAGGGAGTACCCAGTGAAATTAAGGTATGGAAATTCAAAACTGATACGAAGGAAAGACTTTTTCACCTATTCTGCCTGTGGAACTCACTGCCAAAGGCCATCCCTGAGCCTGAGAACTTAGAAAAATTCATTAAACTTTCAGACAGTTCTGGGGTCAGAATTTTTCAGAGCAACTCTTTTTACTGACAAATTAGGAAAGGACTAATAATCCCATGCTTTAAGTTCAAAATGTTCTCTGATTTATAGAAAGTAGGGTGTGCTGAGATGCTGGATAAAGCAGATTATCCTGTATCAGTAGGGAAACATCACCGTCCTCTAAACCACCCAATCCCGGTTGGACCAGTAGAAGCAAGATCCTCAGATTTTGGGGGTACAGCAATTTTGTTGCTTTTACAAGAGAGGGGGCCAGCTTTCTATTCTGCCACAGTCCCATGTGACCTTGGGCAAGACACGTAGGGTGCAATTAGATGTGCTCGCTGATCCGGTGTAATGGGTTGCCACTAAAGGGGACCTCCTCCTCCTTTCCCCTCCAATGCATGGCCTCAGGAGCTCTTCTCACCTTTTGGTGAGTTGTTTCATCTCACCAAACTAGCAGAAATCTGCCGGGAGGCTGGAGGGGAGAAGGAATCAGAAGTGACCTTTTCAGCAGAAATTAATTTGTACGTTCAAGCTACAATTTAATGACACAGGAAGAGCCACTCTGCTCATTGCCGTCAAAACAGAGAAGTTCATTCCCTTCCTCAGCCAATTCCTCATCCTCCCTCACTGCTGTTCTGATGTTCACTGACCTCTTTGAGCCAGTTCAACTCACTAATCCAGAAGAAAATAAACATCACAAGAAACCCAAAAAGACTTCTTCTGGGTTTTAACTGGTTTATAGCAGAAACCAACTATACCAATGCTGGTGTCCAAGGATTGGGATGTTGCAGCTGGGAAAGGGAAGGAGGTAGGAAAAAGGGCAGAAGGGAAAGAAGAGGTGAGCAAGGAGAGTGATGGCAAATCACTTCTCCTTTTGGTTAGTTATCAGCTCAGCTCAACTGCTCACGAAACCAAGCCCAGGTTGTCATCTCACAGTCAGCAATCACCAGATGGCCATGTACTATGAAAACAGGAGCATAAAAACCATTTATATAGGGTTCCTGATTCCTTTGTTCTCTACTTTTGACTTGTCTTGTTTGCATTCTAATTGTACTATATAAGATTTAAACATATCAGAAAAGTGTTCCAAAAATACAATATTTTCCTCTCAGTAGGTCTCTTATGAGGATTAATAAAGTAATGTGTGTAGATCACTTATAAATGAAGGACTAAGCCTTATTACCACAATGACACATAATCAAATTCAGGTCTGTTTTAATACTCTGTTGATGAAGCCTACATCTCCACCTTGATCAGACAGACAGCTGAGATGAGGCTGTGAAGTACATTGCAATAAACTGTTAAAAATCAACACGAGTGAATAAATGCTTCCTCACCCTTCACATTAGTTGAATTGAATAGCTAGTACGTAAGAAGAAGAGACACAGACAAGGGTATAAGAAGGTGTAAGGGAAAAAAGTCTCTCTGCGGCAACTTTCCTATATTATGTAAGCTACCTAATATATATTCATCAGCGCCTCTTAACCCCAAATATAATTTATATCTCTATTTATACTGTGACTGTGTTTGTCCTACAGTTTCATCAAGATTATTGCCTACTCCAACAAGGGCATGGGGTAGACTCTAAGGAGGAGACGCAGTGACAAAACTCCTGCTGACTTCAGTAAAACCAGGACGCCATCCTAGACACTCGGACGCCCAAGCTCCTGTAGTTGCTCTGGGGGTAAGGGAGACACACAGGTTTCTACTAGCTAAATAACTGGCCATGAACAGGGGAGAAAGATCATCTGGTCTTACACAAATAACACATTCTCAGGTCTCGAAACTGAGCTTCCCCTACTTTGGCCTAATTCTTTAATCTCTCTTTTAAAGGATCTCAATATTTGTCAGGAAGGAATGACAGGTTCCTGGCTATAATAAAAAAAACTACAGCTCCAAAATAAAGACATGGGTGTAACATTATGAGTTACCTGCTGTTGTAGCCAGTATGTCCTACATATGGGCTGCCCCATAAGCAATGTATAGCCATGGGCAAAGTCAGACATCACCACATGTTGTGACAGCTGTCATGGTAGAAAAGAGGGACTGATTGGAGAAGACTGGCAGGTTGCAGGGTGCTAACCTGTACTTCTCTGGAGGTTATGTGGACTTTGGGATCTGTGAAATAACGTCAGAAATCTGAAAGAAGACTTCTTTGGTGTTTTTTATCTACTTCCTCTTCCAATTTGAACCCGCATCAGCAGCTGAAGACCAAAGCTTAGAGTTTTGGGGGAAAATGTTAGGTTGGTTTTTATTCTGAGTAATAATATTTACAGTACAATAAAGCCTGGAGGCCAAGAAGATTGGGATCCATTGTAGTAAATGAAAACCACTTGTCTCCAAGTAATTAAATAATTAAATTATTAAATAATTTTTAGATCTTCTTAAAAAGTCGTTATTTTTATCTACACATGAAACAACCAAAACTCCTCCAGTATTGGGGTAAATGAGAGGGAAACCTCTTCTGCAGGCAACTCAGTGGCTGCCCTCAGGACCCTCACCACTGTCATGTGGCTCCCCCATGGTAAACTGCTCATCCTCCCAGTCCCCTAGAAAAACACTTTCCTGGCCAAGCCAGTCATACTGATACAGAAATGGGGTGTAAACCAGACCAGAGATAGGGAAACTTCACTAAACAGGTGTGGCTCATTATTAGAAACTTCATGTTTTCTATTTTTACCTTAATCTCTTTGTTCTTCCCTCAGGGCTTGTGTAGTCTAGAAAAGATTTATTTTAAAACTTATTAGCTCAATCATTTGAGCTAATATATTTAAAATCCCTGGTTTCTGATCCTCACTCAAACTGTGGCTACTTTAATCTCCCCAGGCAGGGCGCAGGAGTCACTTTTTTCACCACTAGGTCCTTTTAGAGGACCAGGGTGTCCTAATGTTTCCCTTGACTCCTTCACCTTATTTGGCCACTTTTCCATCAGTTGATACACCAGCAAATACTTCGTGCTGCTTATTCCAGGGCTTTAACAGGTGTTAATTAAAACATTTTAGCTAGCACATTTTAAAAATACACCTTTTTTCCTAGGGCTCAGACACGGGAGCAAGCTCCTGCAAGGCAGCTGAGCCCCCGTAGCTGCACAGGCGCTGTCAGCCTGCTGCCTTAAACCTCCTTAAACACTTGCCTCTCCGGCCCTAATCTCTGCAATCTCTACACACACATAATCCACAAACCAACAGCCAGACTATATTTTCTAAGGAAAGCAATTATTTAAATGTTCCCAATAAATTCTCAATCTCATTTCAATTAACACACATAAAACTGGCTATAATGTTACCCACTTAGCCCCTGTATCACTTTAAAACTGCGTAGCCACAGTTTGAAGAATTAGTTATTTGCCATTAAGAGAATAACGGCACATCTGCCACCTTGATCATTGCATTTGTATTATTATCAACTTCTGTCTGAGTGCCAAGTAATTTAATCAAACTTGAGAGAAGAAATAATAACGTTTCAGTGGAACAATGGTGTGGCCCTTTGAAAAGGCAGAGATTTGCTCTAGGGTACACTAAAAGGAGAGAAGGTCTATAAACAAAGGGTAACACTGTGAAAAATTTATCTGTCAAATCTAGCTTCTCTTTTTTTTTTCTACTTGCAAATAATTCTCCAACAGATTGCAACTACTATAAATGTACCACCCTTCAACAGATATGCTGTGTAACACATTGCTTATTTAGAGATTGTTGGCAGTTCACTCAGTGGAGTATTTACGGCTTCCTTTTTATGCTCTGTGATAGGTTCACAGCACATTACTTCGTTTCTCTGCTCCAACTGGACAGTCCAAATGAAAACGCAGAGCTGTCTTGGACAAAGAAAAATTTTTAAAAATTTTAAAAAAGAAAGAAAGAGAGGGAAAGAAAAGAAAGCAAGCAAGCTGAGGAAATGTTAAAATGTGTGAAATCTTTCCTTGTCTTTTACAGTGTCAGGAAGACCATTGTAACTGGTTTTGCTCCCAGATTGTTTAAACTATTGATGGAGGAAGAGAAGGCATAAGTCATATTTACTGACTGCCTGGAAAACTGTTCAGCCAATGTAAATTCTTTGCATGTGAGTGCATGTCCATGTGCCGTGTTGTTTGCAAAGGGTGCAGTCCCTTATCCTTGGCCCTTTTGTTTGAGCAAATGCTTAAGTGCCAAGCCTTTGGCCAGAGACATCTGGAAACTGCTGCCTATCCTCCTTACAGCACATACAGCATGAACTTCTGTAGCCAAAGTCAGTTGTCTTTCTTTTATCTGATGCTATCGCTGGCCAAGAGCAGCGTGGCTAAACCAGAGTGGCTTCTTTTTTTGCCTCCTAGGTCTTCTCTGTTTCTGTAATTCTCCATTGCCAGCCACATAATACAGAACTCGAGCTCCTGGAAAATATTACCCCAGGTTGTAGATCTGTGCAAGCAGGAGATGACGATGTATTGATAACAATGGAGAGAGTACGGGCTGGTAATCATCAAAGGGTGGGCACTAGCCGACACACATCCAACTTAGAGTCTGTCTCTTCACAGAAGAGTTTCCTCTCAAAGAGAATGGAAACCCCAATACCTCTGAACAATGAATTTATAAAGGTAATGATTGCAAAAAATTTCTGGCTTTGCAGGACGGTATGGCTGCCCTTAAGCAAGTGACCCAGCAGTAATCAACTTTTGCATCCCTATTTTCTCCCCCTGCTCCTTTGATGGCGTGGGTTGTTAGGGTGGGATATGCTTTATGGGGGTAAGAAAGCCAAATCCCAATGTGAAAATGCTTTCAGATGATCTGAAGGGAGCAATATGAAGGTTAGAGTTTATATGTCTGTTTACAAGAATGTTGTTATTACCGTGCTATAAAACAGAAAGGAATGTGACCAGACTAGTACAGAACATCAAAAGAATTGTAGAGTCATTTTAATGAGTTACTAGAAACTAAGTCAGGTTCTGCTGTTTTGAGGCTATATGGTTCTATTCTGTGCAATGGATTTAAGTCACTTAGCAACCTTTGTACAAGTTGTAGCATGTCAAGGCAGGCTCCCAGCTGGTGTTTAATGCTCCCAGCATCCCCAGGTGGACAGCCTGTCCTATCTATATTTTACAATGTAGGAAAAGACAATCAGAGCCAAGAGGTCTGCCGCTCTGCTGCCTCTGACCTTGAGTGGCCAGTGACATCTGAGCAAGAAAAGTGAAAAGTGGGGTTTAAGAGTGCCTGTTCAGCTTTTCAGTCCCACTGTGTACATGAGGAAATAGAGGCACAATCAAGCCAGGAAGATCAGGCCTATGTGGATTTCATACAGATCACATAGCTACAAGGAATGGGAGGCTTAAGCAGGCATGGCAGGAAGTTACCGAAACACCATTGTCACCATATATAACCTATCTTTAGCAAGAAATCTAAAGAAATTTTCACAGTTCATCTAACAGGTTTTTTTGCCTTAGAAAAATCTCTGTCATGTTTGCATATTATTTGCCAGTATTTTCTGATTCCTTTTGTTTCCTAGGAGTAATTCTTTTTTATGATACCAAAACGTCACCTACATACCAAGCAGACAATGCACCTCAGAAGCTCCAGAGATCTTTTATCTAATCTAAAATATCCCTGATGACATTTCAATCAAAATGCACCTATCTAATCTATCTAATCTAAAATATCCCTGATGACATTTCAATCAAAATGCACCATTCAGTACTACTCTGGGTTCTTAAGCTGATACTATAACCACATTTTCAGCAGTCTTGGACCAGACCCTGAGACAGGCTGTGGAGTCTTATTAAGTACAAATCTTGATGTATATATGAATGAAATAAAGGATACTGAAATGTCATGTCAGTGAGATAATGGCATTTGACATAAAATAGAACATTTTGTTTCACTGAAGATAATGCTCTGTTACATTAATGAAGTTTGTGTGAGTCTAAGATTGCAAAATGACTCTTTGGAAATTTAGGAGTGGTCTATTCTTTAATAGTTATTATGTAGGTTTTAACCTCCAGGCAGCATCCAGATTTGTATCAACCATGTGCTGTTAAATTATCAGGAGAGGTTTTAGTACTTGTGTGGATGTTGTAGTTGGTGGGCTTTGGAAGGAGGTTACTACCGTCCCTGGGATACAGAGCTTCACCAGCCTGTGAGGATCTCTTCTGGAAGCTGGAGAAGGATTCATGTGATTTGTCAAGTATCTTCATGAGCTATCACAAACTCACCTGCTGGGTCTTCTATAAGGGGCATGGAAAGCCCCTACTCCAAAGGAACCTGAGAGCTTACAAACACAAGCCACCAACCCCTTCCACTAGTCTGTCACGCCCTGAAGAAAATTTGTGGCAATTCACCTTGCCCAAGTTGCTCCACTGCAAGTAAAAAAAAATTAAAGAGGGAAACTACTAGTGAAAGAGGAGGTGGTTCCATTACCAGTGCTGGCTTTTGTTACCTACTTCTATCAACGTTTTAATTCTCCGGTAAAATACGAAAAGAGTCACATTTCCCCATTTGTCCTTTTTAATGGCAAACAATGAGTGCTAGTCACTAAAAAATAGGCCATATTTGTGAATATGCTTTTCCTCCACCCCTTACTTCTTGCTGAGATAGGTGCTTACCCACCCTTCCCTTTGAAGGCAGCTGTCTGTGTTATTGCTCAGATAAGCACACATCTGCACTCCTGAGGTTCTCCGACAGGTCAGCAGAGAAAATACCAGTTAAGATGTCTCTAAAACAAAATATGAAAAAAAAACCCCATCCCTAGTGCTACCTTAAGCCTTCTATTCTGAATCGTGTCACCAGTTACTATTGAAAGGCTGATGTTGCAGATCTCTGTTGGGTGGGATGGGCCATGATGGGGAGCAGGGGTATGTACCCAGACAGATCACAGGACTGAAGACTTGCTGCTAGTGAAACATCTCACTACAGGACTTGTTTATAACTCTGTTGGGTCTTTTTTGAGATTTCAAGTTATCACACATGTTTGGTGGAGATGATCACTGTTTTTTCATTTAAAAGTGTCTGAAACAATTCAGAAGTATCCAGTCAAAGTGTCTGGGATAGATTGTCCATGAACTATCCAAAGATACATAACAAATACAGCACATCAGCATTTGAAGTAGTTTATCAAGTAGATACAAGCATGCGTGTGGTGTGCTGTGGAATACATGTGCCATGTTATTATATATCTGGGTTATGTGGTTTACAGCAAATTGAATTTGACATTGTCACAGATAAATATTTGTGTTATTAATAGTCATATTTAGGATCGTGGCATTATCACAAATGCTACACAGGCATTTCAAATTTCCACTCTCCTACTTTTAAATAAGTACATATTTGATCAGTGCCTGCTTTGGGGGTTCTCTTTATTCACACACTAAATATAACAGGGGTGAAAACTTTCATTGCAGTGCCTTGCTTATATGCCTCTGTCTTCATCCCCAAAAATCACCTCAAACTGATATACAGGTTTCTTTTATTATGTTTTTCTAACAGTACACAAGAAATAAATGGTTCTGACTGTGAAGATCTGTCCTGGGAAGCTGCTGGAAGTGCAATTCTCCCTCACATTTGCAGCTGCCACCACCAGGAAAAGTTCCCACACTGATTTTGACCATCTGAAGTCCAGAAGCAAAAAATCTCATCTGTCTTTCAGTTTGATGTTGCACCATCCAACTGTAACAGTACAGTTTACTGCTGCACAGTCCCACCCCTGCCTTGTTGTATAAGAAATATCAGCTGCCTCGTTTAAAAATATCATCACTTAAATAAATAAATTCTGTAGACATCAATTGTATAATCGAAAAAAATATATTAAGGTTCATATATGCATCTATAAAAGCAAAGATTTAAGTAGTTTTAGCAAATGTTGCATGCCTTAGTGCATATGTGAGTCTGTACAGGAGGGTCTTGATGCAAATTGTCACCTTATTCCAGATCCAAGACCCAGAATCAAGGATAGTGCTCTTAGACTTGTCAAATCTCAGGCACTGAGCATCCATCTCACCAGGTGGGTTCCTGCCTTGTGCTCTGCCATATCTAGGCCTGGATTTCATGCTGCCCTAGGCTATAGTCTTTCCTCCTGCTCTTTGACCTTGCATGACATGTCCTGGTTTGTGGACCAGTACCCAAAGGTATGGGGAGCAAAGTGGTAGTGATGTCCTGCTCCCATGGAGAGCAGCGCAGAGGTAGATGAAGGGTTCCATGCTGTATCGACCGGTGGGTTTGCAGTCCCATCACATAACCTGATACAAAACTTGTCAAATGATTTAAAGAACACCTCCTAGTCCCACCTAGGCATGGGGCTTGCACACTAGGACAGAAGAAATATTGCCAGATCTACCTGCTGGAGGCAGTGCCAGTGGGCACAGGTGGTTGAGGAAGAGGCTGTTACAGGAATTAATCAGCTGCCCCTAGACCAAGCAGGGTTTTCAGAGTTGCATTGCCTTCTCTTCACTGCTTTTGGCCAAGGAAGGCAGGCTAGGTGTGCATGGGCCTGTGGCTCAAGGCAGAGCTCATTAAGCTCACCAAAGACACATGTCTTAGAGCAAAGCTACAGGATCCATGATTTCAGATGTCCAGAAATCAGTCTTGTTGTAATATGTAGAGACAGCAGACCAGCAGGTATTCTGGGTGGGATGTGGGATGTCATAGCAGTCCCAGAAGGCATCAGCATGAAGCTCCAGAGACAACTCTAAGTCCATTAAGGGTGAATTTCAAACTCTACAAAGTCTTTGGCATGAACATCCTAATGACCAAGTCCTGGAGCTTACCGTTAACCAGCGGATGAAATCTTTCCTGAGAAATTTACTACAATAAATTTGACTTAAATTCCTAGTGTCCTTAGGTGGCAACATCAAATCCTAAACTTGATCCAAATTGAATGTATTATACTTGGCCTGTTCCCCAGCTAGCTGTGAGCAATACCCAACAGAGTATCTGGACAGAATTTTTTTTTTTTACAGCTGACAAATGTCCAGGATCCACCTCTGTGCCTGGAAGAAGAGCTCAGCATGCTTGTTATGCAAGGAGCCACACAACTGATGCCTCTGGAGAGTATATCAGGTCACATAGACTTATGCTGCATCTCACGTTTGAACACAAGTCCCAAAGAGCTAGTCTTGACCTGTTCCATGCATGAGTCTTGGGAGGGGTGGAAGAAAATGATGCCTGGAGCCCAAAAGGAGAGAGAAGGAGTGGGACCCCTGGGCAATGCAGGAGGCAGCTGGAATTCCAGGATGCGCTGGCCTGCGATGCACAATGAAAACCCAAACCAGCGCCAGGTCGCTGGAAGCTGCAAAGGTTGGCAAAGGGCCTCTCCATCCCTGAAACTAGCTCTTCTGCTGGGTCCCTGGGGTTTGCAACAGAGGTTCCAGGTGTGTAAAGAAATCTCAGAGAAAGAGGCTTCTCCTTCTTCTTTTATTTACTGCAGACATTTTGCACAGCTCTGCGTGAAACCACCTGCCCCACACGACCACAAATATTGGAGCAGTAGAGTAATTTTTCTACCACCCACATAAGATAAGGAATCAGGAGACACAAAGCCTCATTATATCCAAATAAAAAACTTACAAGCAAAAACATAAATGTTAAGAGGAAGCTGAAAAAGTAGCTGAAGAAATTAGCTATTGTGCAATCAAATACAAATTGAATTCCAGGGTGTATTTTGTTATTTAACGCATCTGCCAAGTGAAATCTATGTTCAAGTTACATTTTGAAACTCATACAATCACCATTACCATCATAACCATCATCTCAGCTAAATTCTGCCATCGTTACTTTAAAACAGCTTCCCAGCCTTCAGTGTATTAGCCAGAATAGAGAGAGCAGAATTGGCCCTTCTTTTAACTTTCTGCATACCAGAAGATATCAAGGAAGACTGGAGCTGAGCTAGATGACAGCTTTTTTAACGCAGCTAAGCATGTGCCTCATCTCAAGAGCAAGCCTGAAGCCAAGTCAGCTCCACAACACCATCAGCTTTCACATCAAGGGGCTTCCTCCTGGTCCTGAGAGGACAGAAAGAGACTTGCGAGATAAAAGGTGGGGGTTGAGAGAGCACATGGCTTTACCCACTTTTCAAGTATAAATTATTTGTGTCTTTGTTTCCACAGCATTCTGCCTTGAAAGCAAGTCTCAGGGATAGATGTCCCAGTATGAAGGTGGAGACAGCAGAGACTTTCACAGCCTGCAGGGCTGCAGGCCATACTGCTTTTTTGGAGGTTTTGCAACCTTATTCTTAAAGTAGGCAATAAATTAAGTACTGCACTAACAAGAAGACAGCATCCAGTGTTCATACCTTGGTTGAAGACTAGTACCATAAGACTGGCATTCGCATTGAGGTCAGATGCTATGGGACCACTTCTCCGTGGCCCAGGAAGCAGGTTTCTGGGAAAAGAGGATTTGACACTAGGGAAGGGTTGAGTGTGGCAGCCTTTTCCTGTTCACAGCTTCACACTTTTCCTGTACTTTTCCTGTAACCATCAAAACCTCTGAGACTGCTCTGAAATACTTTCTGACTTGGGGTAGTCAGAAGGTCAAGCAACTATCTCCCTAGCTGCAAAACTTTTCCAAAATATCCCAGTGCCCAGAGCCTCTTTCTTGTGAAGAATAAACGTATGCCTGGATGCTTATTCATTGCTTAGACCCCAGTGTCATAACTCAAGTATGTTGACAATCAAGTCTCTTGCTCATCAAGAATGAAACTCGATCCATCCCTCAAATCCATCCCTTTTTTTCTCAAATCAACAAAAACACTTCTCTTTTTCATTTACTTCTATGCAGAATCATAGAAAACAAGCCTAGCCATGACTTTTAAAACCATCTAATGCACAGACCTCACCTGCTTTCCCAGGCAAAGCTGGAATCAAATACCCCTGGCTTGCTCCTGACAGCAGCGGCAGCTGGTAAAGCCAGCAGTGTGCTCTGAAAAGCACGCCCCAGAGAAACATAGATTCTTACTCTTGCCCTTTTTAATTTGTAGTTCACTCCCCTGTTGTTGTAAATGATGACCTTAAAGGGCTGAATCATGCAAAATGTCATCTTAAGGCACTATTTATTTTGAGCATGATCTCTGTAACAGTTTGATAAGGAAGCACACAGTAACATTCCCAGGATTTATAATGTGCGATGCTGAACTACAGAGGGCTTCAAAGAGGGACTTCAGCTCGGCAGCTCTGCCTCCAAATAACCCTCCCCAGGGACTCCTGAAAGTCAACAGAGACCTCTTCACAATGCTGTGGGCTTCGGCCCACGACGAAAGGTGCTCTAAAAGAGTCAACTGCAAGGTCAATGTGCTTTACACCCACATGTTGAAAAATAAGTAAGAATCAGTGTCCAATTTAGTTGTCATCGCAGAGTGGGACTCCAAGGCAAAGGAATGCTGTAAGCTTGTAAGGACCACGCTTCTCTCCTTCCCTTTGATGTGAGCCAAGGTAATGGAGATTCTGCCAAGGTGTGACTAATTCCTTGTTACTATATTGCATAATTTTCATATACTTTTGAAAAAAAAAAAGGCATTTAAGAATTGGAGGGAAAGAGAAACTTATCCCTGACACATTCCACAGAACACAACCAGCAGTACAAAGCAGGTTTTATTAACAGACGGTGAAAGCTCAATTTAAAAAGTACTGTGGGCATTAACGGAGATTGTTTTATGTCTTTGACATGAATACTCAGGCTAGATGAACTATCAGGAGTTTGGTTTAAGTGAGATTAATGCTTAGTACTTGGAATCCATCCAAACTGATTAAATCTGATTGAGTAAGAGCACAACTTTCTATATCACTTTCAAAGTGATATGATTAGGCTGTATATGTACTATCTGAAAATGTAAATATAAACAGAAGGGAAGGGAAAAATACCCTTCCCAAGTTTTAAATGCAAAAAAAAGATAACGAACCAACTGTATAAAACACTTAAAATTTAGTTGACTATTAGAAGAGTTAGATAAGAAAAAGGGTATTAATGACATATAGAATGTGTTACAGGAATAACAAGCCTGTATTCTGCCCTGCTGAGTGACTCATTCATCTTCTTTGAAGTCAGTTGAAGGGTATAAGTTTGAGTGAGGAGAACTTGACTCCAGATCATTTTGTCAAAGAAGGTCAGGAAAACATGGAACTTTTCAGGTTGTTCGTAGGCACAGCACAGATTTGCAGCCAGTAGTCTTAACCAGGAGCAGTTTGTAATTATTTAAAACTACACTTTTTTATGTCATAAAGAATATACTAATTTTATATATATTTATATGTATATTCAACAGTTTTGCCAAGCATACCTTTACATACCACCCAGAGAGAGACTTAGCTCTGAATTCAGGTACCTGTATGTTGGTGCCTACCTGTAAACTTTGTGTCTCAACTTAGTCAATGGAGATCTGATGGATGCAGTCAATGAAGCCTACAGACCCCCCACCAGCTATGCATTTTTGGGTACTGGTTGGTCAGACAAATTCACATGTTAACGCCTCCATCTAATTGCCTACCTGTATATGAAGGACAAAAGACGATATCCTAGAAATCCTTTTGCAAAGCAAAAGTTAAGAGGGTCTATAAACTTATAGCCTTTAGAAGGAGAAGACTGTTTCAGAAGACAGTAGCATAATATGAATACGTGCCACTGTCTAATATAAAAAGCAAAGTAATTCCAAGTTTGGCCTTACTATCTTATGCTTATGTAGTTGGTAAGAAACAGTTCTGATGTTAGCACAGAGAGGAGCTCTACTGTAGTGACTGTGCCTAGAAGCAACCTGTGTGACTGAGTAGCAGCTTCCTGGCCAGAATCTCTGGGGCTGCTCAGAGAAGAGGGACTTGCACCTTCCTCCTGAGGTGTTGCATCTGCCCCCAAACTGATGGCTGCGCACTGCCTCTAAGACACAAGGGGCAAATGGCAAAGCCAGACAATGCCTCTAGCATCATTACCAGCAGAGCTAACACATTGTCCTTTCCTGCACTTAGATCTTCACTGATTTCCATTTTACTCCCTGTTGAAAAAAATGTTCTCCCTTTTAAGTGTATATGTGGATACCACTCACAGTCCTGCTCTTACTGCTGGAATGAACAGAAATTTGCAACCGGGTTACTGAAGTTTTACAAGTTACCACCAATCAGCTGAGACATGACAACTGCAGAAGTTATATGCATGTTATACACATGCATACGTGTATAAATAAGTATATGGCTTTAACTGTAAAAAAATGTATTAAAAGTATTAAATAACACATATTATTTTAAACTACCACCATGAAACCAAACACACATGGTAGCTTATTCTCCCAGCTTACTTCACATTTGCTGTGGATGAAGAACAGGAACACGTTAAGCTGCAGCAACTTGCCTGTCCAACCATGTTTCACAAAAGCTTTCCTGGGACTTGATGTGAAGGAATTGCATGTGAAGATATGGGAGAAAGTTTGGGATGGGCTTGTCACCCATGTTATACTACGCAAGGCATCCAAAACCTTTGGGAATTGCCAGAGGAAACTTTATCTCAAACCTCATCTAAGAAAATAGGTTAATTCCCTCATGCAATATATACAAATGGATGACGAAGGAGGGAAAAAAGTGAGAAAACACCATTTTACCCAGCTTTTCATCTCAGTTATGACTTTGCAAATTGTGCTGAAATCATTTTCACTAAAGCCACTACTTGTCCCCTCTCCCAGAGGACTACAATTTCCTTAATAGGGCCAGTCCTGCCACCAGGACTTGCCAGAGTAGGGGAACTGTTTCACAGCAGATGCAGCCAAGGTGTTGGGATCTCAGCCAGAAACCCAGGCTCGTCATTTTTCTAGAAGCAACAGCTTTCATTTTTAGCACCAATGGGCTGCACTCCTTAAAGCTCCTCACCAATAGTCAAGGTCAGGGCATTGCCTTCCACTGGTCAATTTATTCCCTACTTTAAAAAAAGAGGGGAAGAAACACAAAAAGGGGTATTTGGGAACTGTTTGGCTTTTGATATGGATTTTCCATGGAACAGCTCTGAATTCCTAAATGCTGGTAGCCATAACTGAGAAGACAGTGTAGGAGTCAAAGTGCAGGTTCTGTGGCCAGAAGCTGATGTATCTCCCAGCTCTACAGTGTACCAAACACTTATTATCCAGTAGGCATAGCACAAATGAAACGGAGAGAGAAACAGATATCCTGATCTGGTACGGAGGCATACCTGGACATCTCAGCTAAGTTAGATAGCTGTTGAGGATTAAAGGCAATATAATGAAACACAAGTTTTATGTAAGTCAAAGAGGTCTCCATTTGACAGCGTTGTTTAATAGGCAAGAAGCAATTGAGGAATGCAGTATAGTCCCATGGTTTCTTAACAAAAAAAAGAATAACAAATGCTGAAAAACTCTGCCAAACAACAAAGCTTACATTTTATACACGCTCATCAATTTAACCCTAAAACCTTAAAAGCCTCAGGGTGATCCCAACGCCTTTAATACCAAAGGCCCTAACTATGCCACAGATCAAGCACCAAGCCCAAGCCTGCTTTGTCTAGAAAGATGAAAGCGCACTTAAACAGGTGAAGGCTTCTTTGGAATCATCACCTGCAATTAAGCAAAGGAAAACTAAGAGGAGAAGAGGTAAGCTGAACTTGCTTTAAAAAGACACCACGGGAGCAGGTGGATGCTTGCTAAGGATAGCTGTGGTGTCTGCTGTCATTCTTTCACCAAATGATGTGCATTCATTGGGATTTCCTGCACGTTAACAACAGATCATTTGGTGGGAAAGTTGGGTGGGTGCTGCAAAAGCAAAAAGAAATCTTTTTTTTTTTTCTCTTGTATATCATTCTGGGAAGAATGTTGTTGCCAAGCTGCTATGGACAAAAATACCAGGGCTCTGTCTGAGTAAAGCAGTGCCACAGGACATTTCATTTGGGGATATGAATAATAACTTAACATTCTTCATTGCATTAAAACCAATAATTTGTAAATAACTAAACATTTAGTTTAAAAAGGGGTCTGTGAAAACTTTGTGTTTTCCTTCGAAGCTCAGCTCCTAGAGTCATACTATTTCAATTATTTTTGGAAGAGAGGATCGTTTTAGCCATTGCTGCCAAGAAGAAAATCTTGCAAATGTAAGTAAAGAAATAAACACCAGAATGCAAATTTAAACAAGACTGTAGGTTTTTTACTACTGTTATATAAATATTCCACGTCACAATAAAATAACAATTACATGTAAGATGGGAGAAAGGAAAGGGAGTGACTTACACTGATTTTCAGATCTTTGTGGCTGTAACCACTTTGTGTTCCACATTTGGAAGGCACTTCACACAGTCCCTGAGGACAGATACTGGGTAAGCTGATAATACTATTAATAATAATAATAATAATATTAATTAGGTTAATAATGTTCATGGTAAAATCCATGAAAACATTTTTGGTGTTGTTAATAATTTTAAAGCTTTGTGAAATGACACTATCCATGTGACTTTTAATGTTAATTCCATATATACACTTAGAGTCCCCCTAAAATTCAAGGAATCACTGGCTCCTCTTGTAAAAGTGCCAAGAGCTGCCATTCCCATCGATATCTTCCTCCTGCCACACACCTATCCCAAAATTCATAAAATTAACATGTAAGACTGAACAGAGAGAAAATTCTTCTCTTTCAATTCAGGATTTGCAAAAACTTTGTTATCATCTGCCACCAGTAAAATCCTCCCTCTTAACCGACTTTGACTCCTAGTCTGTGCCCAAGGGGAGCTTGGGAAAAGAACAAATCTGAGCAGCATCCCATGAAGTTCACCATCTCCTCCCTTCCTGACCAGAGGAGAAAGGCTAACTACAGCTGCAGTCCCCCTGCTAAACACCAGCCAGCCCACCTGGGTTAAATAACTGGGTTTCCGTGATTATTCAGGCAGCCCATGACTATTTACAGCCCAGGACCTCTGCTCCCAGCCAGGCACTGGTAGAGCAGTGTGAGCAGAAATAAATCCCATACCCATGGATGGTTCAGCCAGAACAAAAAATGCTCCAGAAAGTGATGATCAGCAGAAAGGAGCAAGTCATGGTAGCAATGGCCTAAGACTTTTATGTGAAGCTTTTTCTTCCCCACATGGGTTTGAGGCAGGTGGCAAGGGAGAGGAGGAAAGAGGTGTGTTTAAATTACTGGCTGTAAGGAACAAGTCTGATCTGCACAGTGACAGTACAGAACGGACAATCTGAATAAAACTTTCGGACGGAGACTATATAAAGAGAAAATCAATATGGCCAAAATACATAAATAGAGAGTTAATGGAGAGGGCTTTTATGGAGTGCTCGGCTGCAAACTCAAGGAACTGGGCAAAATATGAGAGGGCTTTACATTCTCTTTTTCTCCTTTGTATTTTTCAGGTCACCCTGACTTACAAAAATCAAGTTGTATTTCTTCTGCTTTGCTTCCTGTAAAATCAATAACAACAATCAATTAAAACTTGGTTTGTGCCAGCAGGCTATTGTTTGTGATAATAATGCAGGGAGCTGAAAGAAGATTGCTTTATTTCCTTGACCTCCTCAGCACCCAGATAAATATGGTGTCTGTTCCATCTACCACACGAAACCACAACCCTGTCCCTGGGTTGGTTTTTAAATTATATGAAAGAAGATTAGACGCTCTCACACACTGCAGTTTGAAGTATCTGCTTTCAGTATCACCATAACTGGCTGGGAGATAACATCTAATTTATGCCTAATTCAGCAAAAATTCCCAGTATCAGGCACAGCCCAGGTTTTAGTTTGATTTGAATCCTCTGACTTCGGTCACTTTTCATCGAATGGAAGATGTGAAGAGTCAGGGAAAAGACCTGCCCATGAGAAACTTTTCACAGTTCATACCAACAGCAAGCTGTGCTCATCTCACAGCATGTGGAATCTCGCTATGTAGTCCTGGTACCATATACTGGCTACTCAGACATATACACACACAAACAGATGTTTATAGACATCTACAGATAGAGACGTATACATGTATAGATGTATGGAGAGAGACAAAGAGACAGAGGCAGAGAGAGATCTAGCAGTGAAATTCTCTTACACCTCAAGTCAGTACAAAACTTAGTCCTGCACTTTTTTATTCATTTTACCAAAAGCCCTGAACATCCCCCTGGCCACCCAAAGTGCCAGGCACTGTACAAGTGCTGGAGCAGCTCTTTCCTCAGGAGCTGGTATTTTAAACATATAGGGAAAGCAGGCAACAAGCTGCAGGAAGAGCAGAGCAAAGAGGATGAGGTTAACAGCAAGATCGACTGTGGGCCAGCTATGCACACAGCTTGTCCGGGGGTGGGGTTGCATTAGATCTGAAAACAAAGTTAGAAGGGTTTGTCAACTGGAGATGGGCAAGTTATGCAACTATTTGAACATGAGCATGCCTGCCTGCTCAGAAAGGAGATTAGGGACTTGAATACGCTTTTATACCTGCTAAATAATTAGTATCAAATAACCAAGTCCACTCTGTGCTTTTCCTCTAAATAGCAAAATGTGAATGAACTGTTTGTTAATTTAGACATGAAGGCTGGGATCTTTAAAGGGTCCAGACAGTGTTGGATATGCAGCACCCAACAGCTTTCCTGAGATTTGGCTCCATGTTACCAATGTAAATCCTCTTAGGCTTACGCTACTTTTACAGGCTCGCCAAAGAGGCGTCACACCTATTCTGCCCAGGGAGACTCTTCTCCCCATTCCCCCACACTGGTCCTTGGAGCCTGATGAAAAGCATATGGCCCAGCCCTTGCCAGCCCCGCAGCTCTGGTGGGTGAGGGACCCTGGGCACAGGCCAGCCACTTCAGTGCTGTTCCTTGTACCATGCCTTGCCATTTCAATGCCTTGCTCTTTGTCCCTTCCTTCCTTCCCCCCGCCTCCCCCCAGTAAATTCACATAATTTTTTATCTGATAATATTAGGGTAGAGAGCAACCCTCATGTTCTCCCAAGGTCTGATTTCCAAAAGGTTAAACCTAGGACTGGAAAATCGGAAGCAGAGTTGAAGAGACACACACCATCAGAATGCCTTGTCCATGTCTTTCTGACACTTTTAGCTCCATTAACAGCTATTATTTCCAGTTTCACTGGCACGGCATCCCTAAGTTATTTAGTACTGAGGGTAGATCCTAGTACACATCACCCTGTCCAAATACAGCCATGATCCAAAACAATCTCACCGCCCTTTACCTGCATCACTCCATCCCTCCTCCCTCCACTTGCACAGGATAGCAATTCAACCTAAGTGAACTTGGAGGCACAGGTCTCCACCTCTCATTTTTCTTACAAATTTATCAGCAAATATTGCTTTGCTTGATGTCCTGAGCACAGCAAAACTCTTCTGGTCACAGATTCACTCTCTTTGCTTTCTCACTTCAGGGTGCCTGTACTGGGAGGGCACCTGAAGCTGATGCAAGGAGAAAGGCTGGTCCTTTCTGGCCTGCGACTGTATTTCTCTACTTATTTATTGCACATTGCACAATGCCTTTAGTTTAATAAACGTTGTGAATGGCCCAAGAAAAAAACGAATAATCAACATCTCCATAACACCACTGTATTCAGCTGGCCTCCAGCAGTGGATGGGAACTCACCATGATCCATAGATCTAACAATCCACAGAGCAGAGAACGGACAGTTTATCACCATTTCCAGACACACTCTTAAACAGCCTGATTTTATTATACTTCCAGTGTTCATATGGCGAATCAAAGTGCTTTAAAAGAAACAAGAGTTCCAATTAACCAGAATGAGACAGCAGGAACAAACACAGTAGATAGGAAAACAGTCTTGCTCCCCACTCCAGATCTATTAAAAAAGTCTGCGTGAACACTTGTGTTTTGTCCTGCTGCTTTTAACCTCCCAACTGAGGAAACTAGAGCTGGTATATATTCCTGGAGCCAAAACCATCCTTCTTTGACAGTTCCTTTACCCTATATTCAATCATCACCCCTGCTTTCCCACGCGACTATTTTCTATAGTTGCCAAAACTTCCAGGGTCTCCCTCGGTGAGCCTCCCATGAGCAGAGCAGAGGCAGGGATAACCTCGAAGGAAAGCTTATGAAGCTCAGAAGTGGTAGACATCAGCAGAAGGTGGTGGGCAACAACTCACGGGGGCTCCTGGATGGTGCTCCCTAGAGCTGCAATTTAGCCAGCTAAGATCAGGAGCGGACAGGCTGAGGTGAATCCCACCTTTAGGGAATGCTAGTTACACAGACAAAAAACTATGCATTTTTCCCAGTCTATTCAGGTCTCACAGCACTTGAAAAACTGGGAAAAAAATGCTGTACTCAACATAACTCTTAAAATCCTCTTGACGAGTTCATCTACCCTTTCTATCTTCCTAATATCTCCTTTTCTTTCAATTTTGCTTTCAATTTGTGAAGTTCTGATGGAAATACTTTCTGCATGGATGAATAACAAATATCCTCATCCCCACTTCACTCATATGTTCTCCTGGCAGAAATCCCAGGCCCGGGAATATTAAGCTGTCAAGCAGGTAACAGTACTTGGCTTAGGACTCCGGGTCCTTGCAAGAACTTGCACTGCTTGTATTTGAAACATTAACAGAAAAATCAGTGGGACAAAACTTCCCGCAACTGAAACCCCATATCGCCAGGGACAAGTCAGTGAGAGTGGATGACGAAGGATTTTTTTCCAGTGTTTGTCCTTCCTTCCTTTCCATGTCTTTTACTGGAATCTTTCTTTGCTCACATTTTCTAATCTGTTAAATAGCCTGGGCACCTTTTAAGCTTTGGTTGTGTGTTAGGTTTATTGTATAAATCTGTTTCCCTGAATTTTATTAATGATAATCACATTTCTAAATAATCCCTATTACATTTTTATAAGGAAAGCTTTTCTGCTCAGGTCCTTCCTTTATGTGTACTGTGTTTCTCTTACCTGCTTTTCAGCATATTTAAATTATGCTATAAATATTTTGAAACAGACTTGCACTTGCTAGAGTTGTATTTCTGAGAACTTGAGTGTGTTTATGTCTGTCAATATTAATTCCATAAAAGCTTGCAAGCAGATTTCTCTTCCTTGGAGTAAAAAACACAAACCTACCATCTCTCATAGCTGCTGCAATCACAACTCACCAGTCTCTTTCCATCTGATCACAAAACAGGCATGGGGTGCTCTCAATATAAAAGTGTTAGATACAGCTTTTCACCATGAAAACTATTATGGATACTGCCCAGCAAAGCACACCAAAATAGTACATGATTTTGGGTGTCTTTCATCTGGGTGCACAAGCTCAGACTCTTTAAAATGATGTGGTATGCAGGCTCCAACGTGCATACCATTCACCTGGTTTTTTAGGGCATCCACTGATATTATTTCTCAGCACTTTTGCAGATATGTTTCTTTCCCTTAAAGAACTTCAAGCTGTAAGCCCAGCTTATGAAGCATCTTTCCCTTTTCTGCCACTTTTGAAAGCTTTCTTTCTCATGTCTTCTTCAACTCATAATAATTTGTGTTGATGTAGTTTGGGGTTTTCTTCTCCTTTTCCTATACTTCAGTGTATTAAGGAAACAATGTTTATCCAGTTCCTCATGACCACTAAAGCTGCTGGAAAATTTCAATCTTATCTGAAAGAGGAGCAGTGCTTCCAAATTGCAAAGTTCATAAAGGCCTTCATGAAAGTGGGCAATCACACTGAGGAAAGGTACTTGAATGAGTCTTTTGCTCCCACTGCTAGGAAGGCTACAGCACAATTGTGTTAGTGGAGAAGCCACAAGAAGGGAGATACTTCAAATGTCCCAGTGAAGAAAAAGCTCCAGTTCTGCTTGTATGATCTGAGAGATGTTAGTGTTCATTGTACAAGATACAAAATTAAAAGACATTAGACCTTAAAAGTTCTGCTGTTGATAGAACTACTTTCTCATCGCTGGCCTCCCATTGACCCAACTATATGTGAGTGGCATAGCCTTTGCTGGAATATATTGTCCACTTGTCTTCCCCAAACACCCCCAGACAATGAGAACTGAAATGCTTCTGTCTTGGTCCACCCCAGAGGTTTTACACGTATACTGCCTTGTTGCTGTACAGCAGGATTTATAACCTTACTGACAGAAGCAGTATTTCCAACAAGTCAATGTAATAGGCATGATGCATTTATAATTTAGAAAAGCTCAAAAATAATAAATATGTGCATCTTTCTGAGCTTTCTCTTTTTGGTTTGTTTGGGGTTTTTTTTTGTTTTGTTTTGGGTTTTTTTTGTCTGTCTCATGTTGACAAGATTTTGAAGGAAAGAAACACCAAATATTATGAGTCTTGGAGAAAAATCATATATTACTGATACGTTCTATATCCACAAACCCCCAATTTATTCTAAGTCAGTCTTGAAGACATACCCAGTCCACACTTGGCATCCTCACAGACTGACAGTGGCATTAAACACAGTCACAGTTACACTACAGTCTTAAACTCTGAATTTAAGAAAAAATTTTAAAAGTCTTGACATTCCCACTATGAGTTCTCCTTTAGCAAAGAGCTCATTTGTTATTTACTCATGTCACAGGCTGTTCCCAAAAGTAAGTATACAGAAGGCTGCTTTAGCTCCAGCCTTCTCCATGGATTTAGCATATGTGTTCATATTTGGCATATTTGTATAGTACATTTGCCTATGAATTGCACATACAGTAATTAAGTGGCACAATTCAGTGGTGCCTGGGAACCCTGGACATTGATCCTGGGTCAGAATTACCAATCTTCTGCTGTAGGAGAAGGATTAGCATCCTCTGAATTAAAAGTGTTAAAGGAAGGCCCACAGACATGATGCAGCATCATAGGGACCAGTGGCCGGGCTCCACTTTCTCACTTTCTGCCTTAGGACTCCTACATCAAACTTCCAACACAGGTATGGTGTCCCAAAAAGTCCTATGTTTAGGTTTTGTGAGAGGAAATGGAGTCACACCTCTAAGTTTAATCTTGCTTCTTTATATGTATTTCCTTAAAAAATACATTTGTGGTCGTTAGGGGTTTTTTCTTAACTTCTATTATTTTGACTTATTACCTTTGGAATTTATTTTATTTGTTACCTTGTTAATCCTGTTTCATCATTTCTTTCTTACATCTCACCATCCTCCTCAGAAAAGGTTTGTAATTTCCAAACACACACACACACACACACACACACACACACATTTAGTGCAGTGCAAAGCAATGGCAGACTTTTCCTTGATTACTTGCCTGAATGGTGTCAGAAAGAAAAAACAGATGTCGGAGGCACAGCTCTTAAAGGCCAAACAGGCCAAATTAAAGGAAAATGAAAAGATGTTGAGGCAAATTCACTCATTCTTCAAACAAACTCATATTCCCTATCTAGGTTTAAAAAAAATTGCCATTCCTCCAACAGAAATATTCAGGAGTGTTTATGGTCTGCCAGATGATTGGAGTGTAATAAATGTAATTTTGCAAGCTTGTAAAATATCTTGACATTGCCTTAAAGAAACCACAATAAACTATCCAGTTGGATTGCTTTATTTCCATTTCTATACCTTATTAAACTGGTACGCAGAAGATGTAGCAGCAAAACAAGGGGAGTTTACTGATTGCAACACTAGAAAGAACCGAAAATAGCTTAAAAAGAAATTCTGTTGTAGGCGACAGTCCATTAAAACCCAGGGTATACCTCTTTAAGCTTTGCTACAAGCCAGATCCTTACCTCAGATGCAGGCAGAGTGCCCATTTACTTCAATAGGAGCCGCACATACATATTCTGAAGCAGGATTTGGTCTGGTGTGTTTATTAAGGGCTTCTGAACTTAAGATGTTACTTTGACGTTCCAGAAAAGACCTGTAGTACAGATAAGCTTCTGTTGATTCTCGGTGAAGCTACCTCTACTGCTGTTTCGGGGCAAGTCCCAACACTGAGCCTGCTAGTGTTCCCCTCAAGCATGACATGCACCTACAGAATAATGAAGACATTGAACTTTTTGATTGACAGAGCCTTATAGAAATGATGCACAGAAAAGAACAATTATTGCAACATCATGGCAAACCCCATCTTGGATTGAAATTCCCTTTTCATCTGCAAGTTGAGCAGCATGCCAGGATTATAAATGATTTATATATGGCTATTGCAGGTACACAAACACGCACAATGTTCTAGGAAGTTAAGTGTTACAACTTCAGACTCAAGAGCCCCAGCAGCGCGCGCTCCTGGCAGCTCCCCAGATGTTCAGAGTCAGTGGCTGCAACCGTGGCAACAGCTGCCTGCACCCCTCGCCCACCTCCACCCACCCAAGGACAGGCTCTGTCATCGGGCAGATCACAGAACTGACCGCCAGGTCCTCTCCAGCTTTGGGCCAACCCACAGCCTTGTTGTGGCTCACGGAAGAATTTGGCCTCAGGAACCCCCCCAGTGTCCTCTCCTCTTCTCCTCCCAAGCCCGCCTTGGATGACCCTCCCATGATGAGAAGGGTTTCATCCCTAAGAGAGCATTTCCATAGAAACTGAAATACTGTCAAGGTTGAGGAACAAATAAAAGGATCGAGTAATTTTCCATGTTTGTCAACTTTGGCACAATTTGCACTATTCCGATCAGTGCTGCTCTTGTTCTCTAAAAAGAAGTGGGGTTTTTTTCCTAAGCAGAGGTACTAAATTTGTTCTCATGCCCTAATTTATAAAGGCTTCGCATTGCCTGTCTTCTGGCTTTATCTGGGTTACCACATCACCTCTCTCTTCCTCCCCCCACCCCATTATCCTGGATAAGGGACTTTTTTTATACTTGGTGTTTCTGCACAGATTATGAATCTCAGACACTGGCACCGGCACAGTCCAAGCTGCCCACAGGGCTCCTCTGCCATCAACAGCCCGCAGCGGCTGTAGACGAGTGCCACTGTTTACACCCTGGCACATCAGCTTCAGCTGAAATCAATGGTACCCAACACCCGACCCGTAGAAGCAGCTGCTGAGAAGCTGGTACTTGGGCAGCCTTCACCCAAGGAGGGTGACCTCTACAAGAGGACAACGGTGGGCAGCAGGAACTGGTGACTTTCTAGTTTTGGAGCATTTCTAGGAGCTTTCTGATGTAAATCACCCGTCTTTAGAGAGGAGAGCTGAAGGCCTGGGTCTCTCCTCCTTCCCCTCCGTTAGTCCCTCAGGGAGGAGCAGAGCCAGTGGATGGAGGGAGCTATCTGTCCTTGCAGTCCAGGCCAGTGGAGAGTCAGTGCTCCCATCTAACACCTCGCCTCCAACATGCACCAGATCAGAAACCACACATTCAAAAGGGAGAGCAAACACAATATTCCTAGTACTCAGAAGCAGAACGAGCAGATCACATCTCCCTATCCATCCTCCTCTGCTCACCATCTTTGAAGATGCTGCAATGCAAATGACCCTGCTCATGCAGCGCAAGAACCCACTCCAGTCCTCGGCTGCGTGGGTGAACCAGCACAGCCCTCCAGGTTAAAATAACAAACACGCATTCTAGCTACGGTGAGCCCTATCTCGGCGCGATTATGCATCTATCTAGGAATTTGTTTCATCCCCGTGCCAGAGATTCAACCTCTGCAGAGAGCAAAACTGCAGCAGCAGAATTTTTCCAATGCTAGGTGCTGAATGACATAATAAAATAAAAACGATCTCTTTCATTTCGCATAGCACCTTCTCTTGGAGGGCCTGACACGAGAAGAATACGCCTTATTATACCTCTGCGGTTTGTAATCCTGGAGATCAGCCTTTACACACGTGGGGAAAAGGAGCTATACAGAGCTCAAAGGATTTCACTAAGACTAAACAAAAAGTTTACAATGGAGGCAAGAGGAAGACATGGCGCTGCAGACTCCTGTCTTTTAGTCCCAATATTGCTTTTGTTGTACAGTCCTGCTCTCCATGGATCCTGCTGCTCCTTCGCGGGAGAAAGGAAATAGCCATTTACATTTTTACACCATATCCCAGGCAGAGGCAATGAAAAAGGACATCAGACTAATGTTTTAGCTGCAGTTTGACAATGGATTCATTAAAACAAAATGGCCCTGCAGATTTGGATTATAAACAAAGCAATTAACAATTACCAAAATTTGCAACCTATTAAAACTATTTTGGGAGCCAGGCCCCTAGCAGCATCTCAGAAGGTCACCTCAGAAGGGCATACCAGCTGCTACCAGCCCAGCCTGTGGCTCCTTGGCTCTGGTCAGTGTCAAATCCATCCCCCAGCACACACCCCAAAGCAGTCCTTGAGTCAATGCATGTATTTCCAGCTCCCAATTAATTAATTCAGCAGCTGGCTGACACCACACCCTCCTTCCCTGGCCACACTCATTATGTCGGGCCCAGGGGGAGAGCGGGGGTGCAGATGCTGTTGCACTCTTTTATTTCTGGCATACGCCTGGAGTGCCGCGCCGGCTGACTCGTGCGGGGGATTGCTCCCATCCCGGGGCCGAGGCTATTTCAGCCAGCCCTGGGAAAGGTCAGGAGAAGAAGCCCTGACACATGCAGACCTGGCAATCATCTCTGTCCCAGCCTCCAAAACCAAAGTACGGGGGAGTTCACTGATTTTTCACAGTACTGTTGCCTCTCTGCACCTTGCTCTTGGGCTTTCCAGGCTGCCATGGTTCCCCACGCACCCGTCGGAGCGGGGTGGGAGCAGCACCTGGCACACAACCCAGAAATGCTGCGTTCACCCAGGTGCACCCAACCTGGAAGATTCTTGGCAGGCAGCGATAGCAATCACAGCCAGGCCTGGGCTTTTGCCCCAAATTGGTTTTAAGTGTATTAAAAGGAGGACTTGAAATACCAGTGGCTGGACTCGGGCTCTGGCCAGTCCTTGCCCATCACCTGCCATTTTAAGGAACACCAGCTCTGTTGCTGGGAGTCACAGGCGCATTGCTCATTGTACATGTTCTTTCAGCATCCAGCAACAATGTGACTTATTGTATTACTCCTCTTATTTCTTTTTTTTTTTTTTTCCTGCAACCACTTGTCAAAATCTCACTCTTCTCTAAGAGCTTTGGATACTCTGGCATAGCTCCAGTTATCTCTTCAAGTATGAATTTACAGGTTATGGTACTTACAAAACTCTGCTATATACTCCTAAGTGCATATAATATACTGAAAAATATAATTTGGTATATTATTTGCCCCACCTCTATAAATTATTAAGGATTCTCTTGAAAACTTTAACATGCCGGTGACTTTTATTTCAATGTATTTTCAAAGGATGACAGTAATTCTCTGAGGCTGGAAATAATGCTGGAATGGCGGTGTGCTCCTTCCACAAAGGAGAGGCAGGTAAGTCAGCTCATAATAAATTGTGTAGTGTAATAGTTAGATAATAGAGATACTACAGTACATGCTTTTGTTTTAAGAAGTTTTGAATTTCTAGATAGCTATGTAATGCCCAAAAGTTCCTTATGTTTTAATCACAATACAGAACAGTCTGTCTATTTACCTTAATTATTCATGTTGAGGTTTTCAAGGTTCTTTGTCTTTGTGTTCCCATCCTATGAACTCATCAAGCATCAAAGTTTGGAGGGTTTTTTTTAGCATATGTTCTGAATATATTACAGTTGGCATCACACCATAAAACACTTTGGCAGCCAAACAAATAGCTTTACATGAAACCCAACATAATCATGGGTTATTGAAATATGCTTCCTGTACATGCCTGGAATTCCCCTAATTAGCAGAGTATTTTCTAATCTGTCCAAAATGTATCATGCCAAAACCACGGTGCATTTTCCCTCTTGTCCACCCAGGGCAATCAGCCATTTTGCTCCATCAGTTTTGGAGAGCCACCTGTAACATGAAGGGAAATGAATCACTCAAAATCTCTGAATGCGTGATTTTTTTGTACCATTGACTTCATATAGAGATTACTTGGCCAAAAGTCTTTCACAGGGTAACCCAAAGCAATTATACTTGATAAAACACTGTATATAGCCACCCTTGGGTTTTTACACAGCTGCTTTGCCAGCCAACACTACAACTCCCAGCATGCCACTTTGCAGCTCATACCAGCAGACATTTTCTATTTTTTTTTTTTTAGATGAATTGTATTTTGGGAAATGTAGTTCTGACCAGCTACACATGCCCCTTTAAGAGAAAAAGTTGGTGTGAGACAAGTCAGACCCTAAATGTGGGACAGCTTACCAATGCAGCCCTCCACTGGCAAATGCATGAGAAATTCCTTTGGGAAAACAATTTTTTTTTTTTTTTTAAAAATACACTTTTCCTTTCCAGGTATCACTGAAAATGTCTATCCCAGACACACCTCTATTATTCATACTGGAGAAGACTTCAGCTGTATAAATATTATTCTGTATTTTATTATCCACTGTGGACCTAAATTCCCAGGCAGAAGTAGCTCCAGCTTAAAAGCTTTCTGTGGTTTTCAGCACAGAAACTGAAAAAAAAAAAAAAAACCCAAAACCGCTTGCCCTTGGTGACCAATCATGCAGAATAAACAGCAGATACTGATAAACTCTGATTTCAAGGTAAGTGCAGCCCATAGGCTGGAATGTATTCAAATAAATCTTTCCATATAATGAACAAATGTTGAAGGTCAAAAACTATATGCAGATAACTCACAAACAGCAAAAGAGACTGAACCATACAACAAGGTGTTCATTACAAATAAGCCACCTCCTTTATTAATTAGATACAGATCTTTTAATAAAACACTTCATAAGTCATAGTCTATAAGAATAGAAACAGTCTGTGAAAATGAAGAGGAAAAAAACTTTTCTTCTGTTGTGGTGAACACTACCAAAGTTTGAGAATACAATACATTGTGCAAAACCACATTCACCTTCCTACACCAATTTCCAGATTTTGAAACTGTGGACTAGTTTTTGAACATGTTGACTTAGAGTATTAGCTTAGATGATGCATAATACAGTTGATTTTAGCACTGATTTATGGCCTCAATTATGGAGTTCTACATCAATCTAGAAATTAATATTTCAGTCTAAACACCCTTTCACATTCTCTGCAATATAACTTGTCACCGTTAATCTCCAGCCTTGATGTTAAACATCTCCTTGCTATCAAACTGTAAGTACAACATGGACTATATTTTCTGTGCTGCTGGAAAGAATGATTGAAGATTGAATGGATCGAAAATCTTGATTTATCTTGTCTACAATTTTCAGTAGTGTGCAGTGATTTATATACCAGAGAAGGTTCTTTGATTAGCTTGCCATAGTCTAGAAAGGCTAAACATTATGGGCATTAAAATTTCAACACAAATGTTATCTCTGCAGTAAGCACAATAGTGACATCTTGTGCCTATCAATACGTATATTAACTGAAGTTCTGACACTTCTCAGTAGAGATTTACCTCCAGAGCTTTGAGGTTTGAGCAATCAATATATAACCTACTTTGATGCAATCCACACACCAAACTACATTAAAATAACATTAGGGCTTGCTTTAAGCTGACAACAGCCAGGAAATGCAGAGTTAAAGGTAAAAACTCTGCCTTTAACCAATCCTTACGTAATTTCAGATCCTGTAAGCAACGTGTGATTTTGTGCCACAGTAACCAGCTAGAGCACAATTTCGGTGCCCCATTTTTTTAGGCTCTAGCTATGTTACACACCCAGTCTGACTGTTTTAAACCAACTTTAACAGACTCTTTTATAATGCATAAAGGAAAGAGATCCATAATTTCCTCTTGAACAACAGACACCCACCACAGGAAGGGCTCCAGCTCTGTGTTTGCCTCCCTCCTTGACACAAGGCTCTGCAGAGCGGCAGCTGGGAGCCCTCGCCTTCCTCCCACTGTGGGTTCCTGAACAGCACAGCCCAGAAGGATTCTGGATACTTTTCTTTACAGCCACCAAAGGAGGACGGAGATTCAGTCATTTATGTGTCCTAACAAATACAAATGCATCCTGTGAAATAATGACAGTCCATTACAATGCTGGTCTTAAAGAACATTTGATTAGATATCCAAGGAATATGCCAGTTTTAGCAAACGTATGCTCACTCCATTAACTTGAAGTGCTTTTCTTTGTACAAAACTTTTCTAGTATAATTCATAGAATCATAGAATGCTTTGGGTTGGAAGAGACCTTTAGAGCTCACCCAGCCCAACCCCCTGCAGTGAGCAGGGACAGCTTTAACCAGATCAGGGTGCTCAGAGCCCCGTCCAACCTGACCTGGAATGTTGCCAGGGATGGGGCATCTACCACCTCTCTGGGCAACCTGTTCCAGTGCTTGACTACCCTCATTGTAAAAAATTTCTTTCTTATGTCTAGTCTATATCTATTCTACTTTAGTTTAAATCCATTATTCCTTGGCCTGTCACAACAGGCCTTGTTAAAAAGATTCTCCCCATCTTTCCTGTAGGCCCCCTTTAAGTACTGGAAGGTCCCAACCCATCCCATCCCTTCCCTTCCCCATCCCATCCCATCCCTAAGTACTGGAAGGTCCAATTCCACGGAACTGGGTGAAAACCTCCATCTTCCGCCGAGAGGTAGACGGTTTACCTGTGTAGGCTATTCATACACAGTGCATCCATCCCACCCAGAGAGCACTCACAGCTTTGCCATTTAATTCCTCCACATCAGGTGAACGATATGTTTCCCCACATTGTGCACAAAGAGCCTCTTCTGTCATGACTTTAGGACTGTCCAAAGCTTCTAGTTTCAGATACACAATCTATGTAAACATTAATGGCAAAACATACTGTGAGGTGAGAAACACACAAACAGAACATTATTGACAGAGGTAGCACCTTCTCTCCCAAGCACCAGGATGCTTTCCAAGCAGAACCCCCTGCTCAGACCAGAAGAACCTTTTGGGCAAAACTGAGCAGCTGTTGAGCAGAATAGTTATATTTATTGTAACTTAGCACAGGGGAAGAAAGACAAATGTAGAAAAAAAGACCACAGGAGCCTGTAAGGTCTGACACGGTTAACTTGATGATCTTAAAGGTCTTTTCCAACCTAAATGATTCTATGATTCTAATTAACGAAGTTAAATTCAGCCAGAAGAGCTGGGTTTGTCCATCGTGAAAATCTCTATTGTGTCACTTGTGTTTTCAACAGGTTACAACTACCAGCTGGGATCTGCTAGCAGGCACCCAGTGCCACCCTAAGACTATTTAAAAGCACTGTCTAGAAGTAATATTAACTCAGAAGGAACAAGGCAAAGATGACTATACCTGCAGGCCTCTCAGAAACAACAGGGAAACAGTATTGTTTCTGCCAGCCCTGTAGAAACAATGAAGAGAGCCAATTTGCAAGGCCAGTAGATCCCATAAATGCTTCCTACATACCCCCCCCCCCAAACATTAGATAAATAAAGTGTTGTTTGCTGAAATCTCAGCTTTTGCACTTCTACTTAGATATTGAGGAGACCAGATGAGTTTATGCAATTTGGTGAGATTGCAGCCCATACTCTTAAAGTATGATGGCAAACCAGTCATCACAGTGCATGTTCACACAGCCAAAATTTTCACTACTGCATGCAGTAAGTGTATGCACGCTCACCTAATAAAACCTCATTTTTGAAAAGCCTCCACTCCCAAGTTTCTACAACAACAGAAAGAGATAACTTAGATAATGTATAATATCAGCATATAAAATTTATATAAACTGAAAAAAGATTAAGAACTTTTTTGAAGGCTACAAATTCAGATTTATTTTCTTCTTACGGTAAAGTGTACTTTCTGCTTTCATACTTCACCTGCACTAACATTTGAGGAAGATAAATGAGATGATGGGTGCTTTTGGTCCAGGATTCATTTGCTTGTGTAACTCAGACCTAATTGCAGGTCTGCACTGCAGTCCTTAAACTCTTTTGTACAGAGCATGCATAATCAGCAGACTTGGATGATTCTGCTAATACCACAGTTAAATGCCTTGAGCAAACACACTATTATAATTTTGCACCAATTTGAAAATATCCATTTAAATGTTAAATGAAGAGGAACTAATCAATAAAAACATGCATAGAGTCTCTGGGGAAGTACAGTGGAAAAGACAACAATAATCTGCCATTAACATGCAAATAACGACACAGCAGGAAACAATAAGAGTATTGACTTCACTGCAATACTTTAGGAAGAATGTTTTACTAAAATTTGGGCCAAATTCAACTTTGATTTAAATCACTGTAAACACAGACCAGCTCAATTTGACAGAGTGGGGAAAGGAACAGAACCTCCAAATGCTGGAGGCACGCAGACAGGCACTGATACTGCTGATCGGCAAGGCTGACCATAGCCCCTGCACTCTATCTGGTGTAAAGTGCTGTACAAATATTTTAAATTAGATTGACTAAAGAGCTCAGTATCTGAGACTGCATAAAAACCAAGTACAGAGTGAAAGGAAGAAGTAACATAATGTACAAAGGCTTGAAGTGGCCAAGAACTTTTTTTTTTTCCCCAGCCTACCTAATTATAGATGCACTGTTATGCATCTATAGCCTTCTACTTAAGGCTTGTGAGCTAGTTCCCTGAAAGGTGCATGTCAGAAAAAGATATTACATACAGGATTAAGTCACAAGGAATAGAGAGATATAGACCAGAATTCTCTGTATCAAAGAAGAGGAAATAAAAACACGGACACATGGGGAAATTAACTTGGCTGGCTTCAAAGGAAACTGGAGAAATCATAGGCAAGAGCACATAGAATGGTAGTCAGAGGTGTGAAAAAAGTTGAATGCAAAGCCTGAATTTTTTGAGCTCTTTGAAGAGTAAAAAAGCTGGAAAGATAGGCAAGGAAGGTTTTTGCAGGGGTTACAAAGAAGAAATAGGATGTACAGGAAGAAAGTAAAAAAGTTCATAGTAAGTAAAGTCAGTAGAAAAGCAAGTAGAAAAGCTCATAGTAATCAAGATACAGGAAGAAAGGGGATTTCTTTTGAGAACTAGATTGCTAGATGATTTGACAAGAGTTCATCCTCAAATCCACAATTCATGAACCCACTGTGCCACAGGATAACACCTGGGTTCCTTCTTACACAACTTAGCTGCAACTAAGCTACTGCCGTGCTGCTGCCATCGAAGTGAAAACAAAAAGTTCATTCAGGAGTCAGAATCAACACCTGGAAACTCACTGTTAATAAACACTGGTTTGTCTTGTGACTATACAGACTCAGTAGCCTGGACCAGCCAGATATTCCTGGAAAGCAAAGATTTTTGCATTCACTAAGATGGAAATGTGTCTTTTAATTCAAAACGATGTGGGGTTTTTCCGCACTTTGTAGGGCCTCGTCTTAGCTATTGCTGGCAATGATATAACCTCCCAGTGTACAACATGCTGACATTGGAAAAGTGAAAAAACTGCAGCGTACATCTCGTGTTATCCCAGACGCTGTCGGTTGCAGATTGTCACCTGTAGGCTGTCAAGCTTACTCCTTGCTCCTCTTGCTTGTTCCTTATCTGCCTTGACAGCCTTCGCTCTGCAAAGGAGGCAGCTACAGTTCAGTCCGTAACAACTGACTGTCCTTTCCTGCAGTTCTTCAGAACAGGCACAGAGGAAGGTAAAATTTAAGTGAATGTCTGAAAAACAGAAGAAATGTCCTAGCACTGCTGTCATGTAGGAACAGACCAGTCACCCCCGGAAGAGGCTGAATGCTCATTCAGCCAAGATGCTGCACCTGGAGAGAAAAATAACGGAGTCCAATACGATGAACAACCTTTTGCAAAAGGGGCATGAATTCAATCGCCTCCCTGGCTTCTTTTCCCCACTTGCAAGGGGACACAAAGAGGCAAGTTAAACCAGCAGAGTTTCTTTGCCAAAACTCCTCTGCCTTCCTTTGGTGACAACTTATTTTCTTCAAGTGCCAACAGTTATCCTTGGGATTATGCTCCCCAATACTTTGGAAATAGTAACACGAGTAATGTGAATGACAAAACCCAGACCCTCCTAATTAATCCATTCAGGGTAATATCTGCCTGACTTTGGAACTATTTGGCTTTTCTCTCTGCAGCCAGGTAATTCTGCTAGCAGGTCCGGACATTGGTTAGTGATCTGCCTTCTGTAGTTCACTAACAAAAAACAGAGCAAATAGGTCGTCCCCTACATGAGAATGTAAAGCAAGTGAAGACTCCTTATTTCTTTTCACATTTCTTCATAAAAGCTGGCACAGACTCCCTTATCACACCCTTAAACAAAACATCTCTAGTTCCAGAGTATTTTAGCAATTGCCACTTAATTTATCTGCTTGACAAATCTTACTTTAGATGCTCAGCCCATCTTATACACCTGATCTCAGTGAAACCTTTAAATTTAGCCTGACGATAAAATATTGAATACTGTTTCTATTTATACACTTCTGTGACCACACTAAGAAGAAAAAAAAAAAAATCACCTGATGAATCAGAGGAAAGGAGCACTGGCATTGGCCCACGCTCTGATCTCACTCGAGCCAGCCTGCTGCCTGATTAATGAGTTGTGATATCATAGTCTGTGAGGAGGCATACATAAGTGGCAAGGAGAAGAACAGCACCAGACACTGTCAGTCTGTCTCTGTCTAAATCTGAGGAATTAAAAAAAAAAAAAAAGGTTATGGTACAAGTTCCTATAAAGGAAGAAGGAAATCCTTCATATATCAAGGCTGCTGGATTTTTGGAGATTTCTTGGGTTTTTTTTTCCAATAAAGATATATAAAACTAGCCCTTTCCCCAAAGTGCAGAAGATTTTTATGAAAGTGCTTTAAACCATTAGTAGTTACTGGAAAAACAAAGGATATTTTTTAACCTGAAGAAGTCATTGTAGCTGACAGCTTTTAAAATTGCTTTGTGTTTTGCTTACAAACTGGCAAAAGGAATATCCACAGTTTCTCGCAGAAAGATGCTTCTCACATCTATTGAAATGGAAAACTGATGTGTCAGGGGAGAAGGATGTGTCAAGGTCAGAGCTGTTCTGAGGAGACTCATTTCTGTCTTTTATGATGAATTCCTTAATAATTTTCAAATATGGTATCCAGTACATATTGCTAAAGTTTTAACCTAGCCCTACTGGTCCTTGGAGTTTGCAAGAGACTATGAAGAGGAAAGATAAATATTTTCTGGTTAAATTATTGGACTGGGATTCAGGACTGCATTTACCCCTGGGTCTTCCACAGAGCTCCTGAATTACTTTGGAGAAATTTTTTCCACCATATCTCAACGTTCTATCTGCAAAACATGGAAGATAAAATCAAAGTGTTTTGCACTGCACTCATTAAAACATACATAAGGTTCACAGGTATTCCATCATGTTTATATGATAGTCTCAAGGCCCTCATTAGTGCCCTTGTATTAAACTTTCTCAATAATGGTGCAGTGGTCATGAGCTCCTGGTCAGTGCTGCTCCCTATTTGATTGTAAGTGGCAAGCAAAGACACATGAAAAGCATGTGCAGAACATGTCCTCGGCATGCAAATATCCCTAGGTCCCACTGACTGCTGCTGTCTCTGCTTAAGCCACCTGGGAAATGAAGCTATTGGACATTGATGATAGCTGGAACGCACGCACCAAATACCTAGAAAAGGAGTGTTTGGAGGCTGGGTTTGGGGAAGCAGTGCCCTGGGCATATCTCTCCCTCTCCCTCTCATTAAACTAGAACTGCGGAACAGGCATGCTGGTAGGGTGGCATCCATATATCCCTGGTATCAGGCCCTGGGTGGCAGTCAGGAGGAGATGACTAAGGACTGGGCTGGTACAAAATGATCCCTCTCCATTAATATACTCTCAAACATCTGACAACCCATGACTTACAGGCTTCCTCCAGCTGTCCTACAGGCTTTTCCCACATTCTTTTTGGTGATCTCACCAGAAAAGGACCAAGTTCTGCTAAAACAGCAGGATTCAAGATGGAGAAGATCCCCTTGTGCAGCAGGGAAGAACAATAGCGTTCTTACCTCAGGCTTTACTTCCTAGGATTTTCCCACAACTTAGTAAAAGGCAGTTACCTAGATTAAGTTATGCACCCAATGTGAATAAGAAAGCACTTCTTGGACCTTTCTTGAAACACTCAGCAGAAAAAAATGTGGTTGTTAATTAATGTTGTAAGGACATCCCTAAAATCTTGCAAACTGTACCCAGTTATGTCACTGAAGAAGACACAGTCTTCCATGGAAGTATGCGGAAACAAAAAAAAAAATTGTAGTATGAGGGCCATCATTTCACTTCATATTAGAAAAATGATGGACTTAAACTCCATATGCAAATTAATATAAACACAGTAAAGCTACATATAAGTCTAGCAGATAGGTAATATCTTTCCTTAAAACTAACCAGCTTCCAGGGATTGATTTTTACCATAGAGATTCCAGTTTATAGCACCATTTTTCTAAGTGATTCTCCGCACTAGAGTATAATTTAGATGATGGATCCCTCTCAATTACTGTCCATTAGAAGACAGGAAAACATTAAGTTCAAGTGAGTATTATGAGAATTATGGGTTACCCTTTAAGTGAAGAGATTGTAAGTGAAAATTAATTTTTAACATGTTCATTTCTGATGTTACGTAGCATGATTTTGAGCAAAAAAGCTTTCCTACAAAGATTTTTTTTTTCAAGTAAAAGCATCTTTCTTTAAAGAAAACAACACAGTGCAGCATAGTAAAACCATCTAACTGCAAAGGTCCTCAAACAGCAAAAATTGCAAAGTATTTCACATGAATTCCCTAACTGATTTTAAAGGGACCCTGTACCATAAAGTAGAGGATGGCTGATATATGCTGCAGATGTTCTGAGCATGCGGATGTTAAAGGGCTGTGAGAGACCACAAGCATTGTCCAGCACAGGGGCAGTACCTTCAAGAAACACACCTGTGTTGCATGTCCACCTTTTTGTATAAGTCAAAGTAGAAGCTGAAGGCTCTTAGCCGCTAACAGCGTAAAGAGGAAAATTTTAAACCAACTCATTAAATTTTAAACTAAACTTTTCCCCTGTGCAAATTTCACATTTGCTCATACAGACATGCCTAGTATTTGCAGCTCTTTTAGTTACCTATTTATCAAATTTTCTTAGGAAGTTCAGAAAGCCAACTTGAAAAATGCAACCCCTCTCATATAATCTTGATACTGAGACTAATTTAGAGACATAACATGACCATCTTGCACTTGAAAGACATTTCTCTGATCTATTTTTTCAAAATGAAGTTAAACAAACTTGAGGATTCTTTCAGACTGAGTATTTTTTTTTAATTGACAGTATAGCTTAGTAAGAAACGTTATGTGTTTACCCTTTGAAAATGACTGGAATAACTTCCCCAATACTATTAGAGAATAAAATCTTTCTCCTTCTGTAGAGATCCATGTGGAAACAAGAGAAGATGAACATTCTGCATGACACAAAGAACAATTGCTCTGCAGCTGCTGCCATGACCCTCAGGCTACGCTAGAGTCATGGCCCACTTCTTTTCCCCTATAGGGATCTTTTGGTTAATGTATCCATTTAGTTTACAGCCCGAGTATAAATCCTATTTTATGCCAACTTACCGAGAATTTCATAGCAGGCTGCTATCTATCTGTGCGGCCTGCACATTCCCATACAATAAAATATCTGCATTTAAGCCCTTTCTGACACTACGTGAAATCTGAGGGATTTGTGTGGTGAAATCTTTGTCCTCACAATGTGATTGATAAAACTCCTAGGGCCAGGAGGTCACCATAGGTCCATTTCTTTGTTCAGTGTATCTGGAAGGAGTGACTTGGCTTGCCTATGTAATAACGTTGTTAATACTCACTTAACATTCAACAGCTTTCAGAACTAACATGCAATATAGCATATTCCTAGGAATACAACGCAGACATGAGAGATTCCTTTACAGATGTCTCTGCGTACTCAGTCAGTCATCAACATTGCCCATGATTTGCAATCTCATGGCACCTTCTATGTGAAGCCCTTTACCAGGATTAGTTGAGCCTCTCACACCACATCTGTGAAGATGGCAGAGCTCTCAACAACTAGCACTGAACATAAAAGCATGTTACAGAAAAGGGAAAAGTCCTGATGCAGGGTGAAATATCAGCCTTTTCAAGGTCAAAAGATGTTTTTATTTCAACTTAAATTGAAAAAGGAATTGAGCTCATTTGCTTTCTATGCTTTTTTTTTCCTTTAACCTATGAAACCCAGGGTCCTTTCTACTCCTCCTCCTCCTCTCCTTTTGGCTGTACTCCAGCTCCTACACATGCAACAGGGATTGATGACAATAAAATATGCTGGTATTGAAAATCTGCCCATTATTAGTAAGGTAGATGACTCATTACTCCTTCAATACGATGTTAACATCAGAATAAAGCTAGCCTTTTATTGCTATGGGGGTTTTGTTTGTTTACTTCAGAGCTCTGTTGCTCTTGCCAATGCTTTAGATCTGTAAGAAAGTGAGATCATCACAAGTGCTGCTGCAGCAACACCAGTTTGACCCCTGTCCATTCCAGACAGTGACAGTTTTTCCATTCTTCTGAATTGGAGCAGGATCAACCCCACTGTAAATCACTGGAAACTTCCACATCCTCCTGTTATTGTTTCACAGCATCAGATTAGGACTCCTCCATAACTGTACAATCCACTAAGGTTTCAATATACACATATGCTAGCTGTAGATTTCTTTAATGTCTTTACAGAAAAGGTGGCAAATGCAAAGTCCATGCTGCTGCTGTGTGACAGTCCAGGCTGGACACTGAGTGGCTACAAAGCCTTCTCTTCCCCTCCTCCCTGAATCCCAGTGCTCATTAAATGCTTATTTAGAGTGATTGCAAAACAAGAGCAGAGGGAGAGCAGAGACTGAGACCAAGAACACACTGGGATCGTGATGGCAAACTACATGGCAGCCAAGTATTCATCAGTAGTTGACCATGAAACAATGACATTATATCAAATTGAAACCGGAATATTAATTCCTCAGATCTTGTGGCTTGAAGCAGTCTCTCAAATCTGTGGTCAGGATATATTTGCTAGAGAGTCCTCTGTTTACCAAGTCCTTATGCCTACAAGTGAATTCTGCGTATGTTATGCTCTTTGACTTTAGGACTGCTCAAAACCAAAGACAGTATGAAATTTTGAATCATGGAATTTATTTTCACTCTTCACCAGAAAGAAGATGCAAACATATTAAGATTTACATTTAAAAAATGAGAGGCAAGAGATTCTAAAATAGCCTATAGCTGAGTAGAGCACGTACTTCTCTAGGACACAGGAAACCTACCCTCAAGGACACACTCAGCATTTATGCAGCAGGTCTTGTGTCTTTGCCTACCTTCCTGAAGATAAACCTGGTGAGCAAGCTGCAGCCTTCCTCTTCTTTATGATAAAGCTGATACTGCTTGTTATAGAAAAGCTTTGTCATTAAGTTAAAACATGAGAGGAAACTTCCTAGCCTGTATCTGAAATAAAGCAGCTGAATATCTGGGAAAACCCATACACAGAATCATAGAATCATAGAATCATTTAGGTTGGACACGACCTTTAAGATCATCAAGTCGAACCATTAATATACACTACCAAGTCCACCACTAAACCATGTCCCCAAGCACCAGATCTACATGGTTTTTAAACATCTCCAGGGATGGTGACTCACCAAACTCCCCAGACAGCCTGTTCCAATGCTTGACAACCCTACTGGTGAGGAAATTTTTCCTACTATCCAGTCTAAACCTTGCCTGGCACAACTTGAGGCCATTTCCTCATGTCCTATTGCTTGTTACTTGGGAGAAGAGACCAACACCCACCTCACTACAACCTCCTTTCAGATAGTAGTAGAGAGCGATAAGGTCTCCCCTCAGCCTCCTTTTCTCCAGGCTAAGCAACCCCAGTCCCCTCAGCCTAACATCATAAACTAACATCATAAACTATGCCTCTAAAACTGATACACACTTCTTATGCCAGAAACCTAAGAATTCCTTCCTTCTACCAAATTGCAGGAAACATCTCATCTCATTAATGCCACTCTTTCCTAGAATCTTTTAAATATGTATTTTTCATTAAAATTCTAATTCTTGATAAACTGAACGCAAGATCTGGTGACAAAGAGGTTATAATTAATCTAGCAAGAGCAGTCAGAGAAATCCATGTAATTGAAGGCGAATGTATGAATGAGGAGACTAATGCTACAGAACTTCCAAAGTCTTTTCTGTGGAATTAATACTACAGAGACCCATAAAAGATTAATCAAGATAAGCAATCAATAACTTCTCAAGTGCTAATAAGCACTGCCATGTTCCATGATATGTTGAGCAGTTTATCATGTTTAACCATATGAAGATTTATAGAAAATCCATTGTTAAAACCAAAGGATGAGGTAATGCACCACTTAGTAAATGAAGTGCAATTAAAATTTATACTTGATATTACGCATTCAAAAGATCTGTAAAAATCATTTTGATTTCCTCTTTTTAAAGAAAAGAAATTAAGGTGCTAGTTGCACTGTTCAGTCAGTAGTCCTGGGAGAACAGTGAAGACAGCAATGGTATTCTTCAAGTTAATATGTGCTTTCAAGTGAAAGGTGATGAAATAGCCTTAAAAAAATTGTTAAGCTCTCTTCTCACTTCATTTTACTCAGTGATCAAACTTTGCTTGAAAATTTTGAAAGTTAAATAGAATACCTATTAGGAACATAAAGGTCTCTGCTATCCATCAATCTGATAGATTTGCAGGTCAGATGAGCAAGTGACTTAATGGCTAATTAATAGTCCATAAACTACAGGTCTTGACCTTAGGGTCATTGTGACAGAACTCCACACTACAGCATATTATTAATTAAAACCATCAAATTATGTATTTAGTAAATCAATTCTTTAACAATATTAAGATGTCTCAAATGCATTGACATGATTTGTTATTTATTTATATGTCATTGGGCAGCAAATATATTCTGACAATCACACCATAAGCATCCTTAGTAAACTTAACAAAGTTACAGTAACAGAATGTATACCAATACTTTTCCTTTATATGTAGCTATTGTTTGTCTGGTTTTAGTTTTATTTGGGGGAATACTTTGTAAGTGAGATTCCCCTCCAAAGCTCAGCAAAGTTTTTCATTTAAAAATCTTTATGATCATAGACATTTCATACAAAAAAAAAGGTTAAGATCCTGTCTGCTTCCTTGATAAATTGCTAACTCTTCAAAGGCTTGTATTAAAAACAGTAACACTATGTACATCACTTTGTCTTTGCCACGTCCTGTACCATATTTAAGCTTATACATAGCTGCATACACACACATATATATACCACATCATTTCTATGCTCCAGTTATGGTCATTCATAAAGCACAGATGATTCATGTTTTTCTATGGCATGCAGATAATGATAAAGGAGAGAACATAAGCAAACTATACATTGTCCCAAAGAGTGTAAAAAATGACCATCAAATTTCAGCATGCAAGAATCAGATTTTCAAGATGCAGATGACTGTCACCTTGTAGGACTGAGGACAGTCACACCGCTAATAGGACTGGACGCAGAAAGAGAGAGAGGATGAGCTTAGGTGCCTCCATGGACACATAAAAAGACTAGGATGAGGAGGAATTGAATCCAAGGCTCTGGCAAATAATGAGAATGCTTAGTGATTAGTACTCATCCTGGTTCATAAGAAAGTCTTTAATTTCATCACTACTGCTCACAAGGAGGAGTGTATTCATGTGTCCAGATGTACATGCTTTGAACTGCCCTCTGGAGGTACCTGCTGCTCCCCCCTAACACAGGAAACTGAAGTTCCTAACTTCTGGTGTCCTAAATCACACCTAAATTAGATGCCTTAAATAAACAGCGCAATTGACCTCCCTCCATGGATAATAAATTATCCAGACAAATGTATCACTATAAGTTAAATCACTAGGATACATACATACAATTGAGGGCGTGTAGCACCTAATTAATTAAGTGGCATATTCATCTGCAATTAGCAAATAAGCTCTCAAATCTTGGCATGGGTACTGTAAAGTGTATAAGGCATGGCTGTGTTATTGCAATGAAGCATGATTCTTTTTCGTGATAGTTTCTTCAGGAAAACATATTCACTCTAATCTAAATTTGCAAATTGCTCTGATTCACCCAAAATAACATTTTTCAAAACAAATATATGATTCAGAAGGCAATGGAAGGATTATTAAGGTTCTATTAGAGACATACTTTGCTGGGACATCACTTTTATTACTAACGTTTGCTGGGACATCACTTTTATTACTAACGTTAGCTGATTGGTTTTAACCAGCTTTGCTTCAGAGTGGTACAAATCATCTTGTACCACCTATAATTGAATATATAATACTCACTTCAGGAAGAAAGTGTTCCATAAACATTTACAGCCAAGGCAAGTTTGTTTGCAAGGTGGGACCACCTCCTTCCCCAATATGAGTAGCATGAGTAAAATATTCTATAATGCATCACTCTGCCTGACACAGAAGCCCATGTGCGATAGTGATAACATTCCAGTAGATGCTGACAGAGTTGGTCTAGGGTCTCCTAACAGCTGTGATCACCCTGACTGGGGAAAAAAAAAAAAAAAGAGAAAAAAAAAATTCCTGCTAAATACTGTACAACTCTTCCATTGATTGGCATGGAGTTGGTTGAAGTGCCTCTGAAGTGGTCTGCTTAAGTCAAGCATGATATTTTTTGCAATATCAACTTCTTAGCAGAACCCTCCTACCCAGCCGCCACAGTCTAAGCAAGGAACCACCTAAAGTTATAGTGCCAAAAGATGATGCCAACAGTTTCACTCTGAGCTTCAATTCTTGTTTAGTTCTTTATCTGCAAGTCACACGTGTATGGAAGCCCATGACATGCCACCTTGCTGAACCAAAGCAAAAATCACACTTGAATACCATGCAATCAGCGATACTAAAAAGAAATCCAGTGACATTAATATGTCATGCTGGATGCATGACCTGCAGAATAAACACTGCGTCTAGAGCAACAAGCATTACCTATGAAAAACACGTTCCTTCCTGGCATCTCTAGGGCATAGGGTTCACTGCGTTTATAGTGATCATCTTAATGTATTATTATATTAAATGTTTCAGGCACTTTCACTTACCTTTCAGAATTAAAGATTAATCAATTCCATGATTGTGGACATCTAAACAAAATGTATTGATCCCATTCATTTTTAAAAGCAAGACACTATGTTGTATTTCAATATGTCATATTTTAAGGCTAGCTTATTGATCACATTTTGAGAACTCTTGATATTCCATTGGAATTTAAGATACAGAGTAAGTGTAAGATTTTCATTATGATGATGTGTCCACGGAAGCCACAATCTTGTGTATTGACAAGCTTTTGTTTGCATTGAGACCCACCCACTACTCTTATTATAAGCAGAGTCTCAAGCTGAGAACCATTACCCATTTTAGTGTTTCTGCTGATTTCCCTAGGACTGCACATACACGCTGGAGGTACTCTTACATGCAAGGAACAGGTCCTAAAAACTGGGAGCAAGCTCGCACAAATTACACATAGTCTTATACTGCAAGTCTGCAGAAACCAGTTAGGTTTCTGGGAGCTACTTTACTAAATTCAATTACTGACTTTCACATGTATAGCAGTTAACTTCTTCAAACCAAGACCAGCACCTTTGTTTCGCTTCTTTAGTACTTAATGTTGGTCTAGTTGGCTAATAGAAGATAAATTTCGTGGAGCATCAACAGCTTATGGAATCTAGACACTACACTGAGGGTCTCAGACTCAGATTAAGCAAGAAGCTGCACTGTTCCTCACAAATATACACTCAAACCAGGAGTCTGGAGGCATTAAGCAATGAGTCGACACTCATTGGTACTATTTTCAAGATTTACAGCTCCATATTACTCAGCCCTAGATTATTTATAAAGCAGCAAACAGAACTTTTAGAAAGTGAGTCTGTTCACCAATACCAAACTCGTATTCCTACATGGCTGCATTTTCTTGGATATATATTTCTGAATGAATGGACAGAAATTGAGCCATATAGTGCTATTGGTATCAAGAGAAGTCCAAATGCTAATTATACACAAAGAGAGCATGCTGAAAACATGCCATTTCTGTAGTAGTTTGCTGAAATGGGAATAGACTGAGTTAGAAGAAAGGAATGAGTCATTTCTGGATGCTGCTTTGGACTACCAGCTTTGCAAGATGATCTCAAAGAAGAGGCACATACCTTAAAACTACTCTTCTGTGCATGCATTCCATGTTGTTGCTCTTCACCATTACCACTGAGGTGTCTTTCATAAGTAATAAATGTTATGTAAATAAAAACATATATAAATAAATTATAGCGCTCCAGGCAAAAAGGAGCTTATATTATAATATCATAAATTATGAAGACTGTAATTGCTACAGCCAATAACGTTTTAAAACAGAACTGTGCTGATAAATATGTGCGATAAGGCTGTGTAAGGCTTACTTAGTTTCAGAGTGGAGTAAATCAGTTGATTTAAGTCAATATAATTATAGAAGCAAAGTAATATGGTGAAGTCCTCAAAAAGTCACCAGCTTTCTCCCAGTTCTTTTTTTAAAGCCAAGAAAGAGCAATGTAAATTAAACCTGTGCAAGAGGCTAAAAAAATTTCTTGAGAACTCAAAAGATACTGAACACCCACACTTCTTTTAAGTACCTTTACTCTCTAGCTACTTTTAAGAAATGCAATATATTCTTTTCACAACAAATCAGTCAGTGATTTCCTACTTATAAAATGCAGGGGAGAATAGAAACTATGGACTTTATGCCAGATCATTTCCTGAAATGTCGTGGTTTAGATTAAATAAAAAGTCTATTTGAACATACCTACCACAAACAAAACAAAAACACAGCCCTGTATGCCTAGATATGAGGTTTCTCAAAATGCATGCTGATTCATCAAAATAGAGTTGAGGCAAAATTGACATTTTTTTTCTAAAATCCTAGAGCATTGATAAAATGAGATTAGGATTCAACTTATTTCTGCTTTAATGGAAGATGTAAATTGATTTAATCAATTTTTAAAAACAAAATTCAAAGTGTAGACTGTCACACATTTTTCTCAAGAGGCAATTTCATCTGTTCTAAACACCAATCTTTCTGCTCCTGTATCTGTAGTCCATTAGCATAGTAGCAACTGCTTGGTGCAATAAATGTCTCTTATAAATCTTTAGGAGAGGCAGAACTGATAAAAAACAGTGACATTTCTCAGTTTGCATTCTGAAGCTCTTAATTTGATTTTCTCTCAGACAATTTCCTCCAGGCTAATTACCTCTCTCAGTCTCTTAGGTGACCTCCTCTGCCATACCCTAAAGGTTTGTCTCACCACCTTCCACAGATCCTGTTATACCTAAGATGTCTATATTTTTATGATGTCATTAATCCTCGAGATCACTTAGTAGTGTACCTCAGTAGGTAAACTTTCTTTGGTAAAGGCCATTTAACTCAAAGAGAATACGACCCAATATGAATAATAACGCATTTCTTTTCCTTATTACTTGTTTCATGACACCAGACTTTTTACTACTGAAATCCCCATCATTTTCCCTCATGGAGCCCTCATATCCAGAACCTGAAGCTTCTCCATTTTCTACATCTCCAGCTCTGCCTTGCACTGTCATCGTCACTGCTAAGACTCAATTTCCCATTTTCCATAACACATTCTCACTCTCAACCCTTCAAGCTCCGTTGCAGTAGAAAATCAGCTTGCTATCACTCCTCTCTTTCAGTGTGTCTCCTCAAATCTCCCACATCCATGTTTCTTCTTTCTTTCAAAGCTTTCTTTCAAAGCCACATCTCTACTTTCATCTCCTCCTACACTCCTTAGCTCTGGCAAATCCATCCTCTTCACCACCTTTCATGTACATTCCTTGCTTTGTGCCACCCAATTTGTTTGGAACAAACTCAATTATTTATCAAATTCTCTCCCCCTCCTTCTTCATCTGTGGAATAAAAACTTAACTATTACTAGAAATACAAGCCATTCAGGTTAGCATGAGTGCATAAAATCATGGGTATCTCTTGTCTTACCCATAACATGCTATTGATATTTGGGAAAGTATCTATGGCTGATGTGGTCTTAAGCAGGGTAAATCACAAAGTCCTGTTTCAAGAAATCTTGATCTTTGGAATAAAACCATATCTAAGAAATAATCGATCCTACCTCTAAGCACATGTATGGAGTCCCTCATATTCCCTGCAGCATTTAAAAACAGATACATTTAACATTTACTTCCATATATAATCCTTTATCAGAATCGAGAATTTTACCCACTCACGTTTGTAAAAATGAACATTTAATTCTCCCCTGCAACATACTCTTGGGCAACCAAAACAACACTTTAGGTATGCCAAACTCACTGAACACATGATACTTGCTAGATTTCTTTAGCTTTCTGCAAGCATCACGCTATGTGGTAATACCAAGAAGTTGTCCTAAGGGTTTGACATTAGTTCAAATCTCAGAGCTTTGATTGCCACCCAGACTAAAAGCATTTTGTAAGCATGCCAAATTAATAAAAATGCCTCCTTGATACAATTCACCTGGCCTTGTATTACCTGTCTATACCCATTTACACCAGAAGAACAATGTAATTTCAATTTTGAGATTCCAGAGAGAGTTCAAAAGACATTTCACTCCACTTGGGAGTACTCATTTATCTCTACTACATAAAAAACATAAAATTAGGGTAAGAAACAGATCCTGTGCTGTAACCTAAGCCTGTCTATGCAGGCAATGGTTTGTTTTCTACTAAGCCTAAATGTAATCACATTGTAGATTCCGTCTATCTGCAAAATATGGGTCCAAATTGGCTTTTCCTACCGTTATGCTTTTAACATTTCATATTTATTCAGCCTAAACTGAATTGTGGATTTTGCACAAGATAACTTTTATTTATTAATTTATTCACATCAAGAATGTGTTCTAGAAGGTAAGTATTTGAATTATGTTCTTTGTCACTTAAGACACATCCCAGTATTTATTATAAAAAAGGAAAAAGATTGCATATGGAAATGTAAATACATCAAAACACATTAGGGCCATCTAACTATAAAAGGAAACAAAGGATACTGTAAGTTAAGGAACAATAGGGTAACACCGGTCAATCTAAAAATATATCTGAAAAGGAAATCAGTCTAAAGGCAATGTGGTTTGTCGGCTTACTTTAAAGCAGGAAGAAGAGGGAAATGAGATAGATTTCAAAGACAGAGAAAATCCCACACCATAAAGTGAGACAAAATTGAAACATTGGCTGAACCTAGATGTGCCGTGGAAAATCTAAAAGATCTTTCGTTCACGAGTGCATTAAATACCTAAATCACTAGTGTAGAATTGAATTAGCAGAGCCATAAACTCCATAATTCTGCAATGGCCTCATCCCTGAAACTCCAAAGACAGAATGAAGAGAAGCAACAGTAAAGCATTGCCAGAACTGAAACGAAATCACTTCCAAAAATGAAAGCTCTGATATTATAGGATACATCACCTGTATCTCATACACATTCTTCAACTATCATAAGTAGACATCACCACTCCACTCAGTCAAACATTTTCTCATTTTCCAGGTGTAGCTTACAACTGGCATACCTGAGTTGCAGCTCCATAATTTCCACAGAAAATCTTATCTAGTATCAGGCAAGTTCCTTCTATTAAAAAAATTCCCCTATAAAATATATAGCCAAAGATAATGCTTTCAACTTTGTGTGCTGGTAGTCTGGTATAAATCTTACCTCATATAATGGAAAAACAGTAGCATGCTATTGTAGAGATACCAATCTACTTCAACTTCCATCTTATCCCCAAAGCTCATTAACATATGAAATTGCAAATGCTATGTAGGTCCTTATGCACGGTGGATAAACTTCTAATAATATTATTAATGTGTTGATATTAATAATATTGGCATATGGTCAGAAACACCTGGTTGCAAAAATCACATGCTTTCCTTCTGAAGGCAAAGATAAAAGTCTACTTTTGAAAGGGGAGCATGACAACTTGAATGGAATGCTGATATGCTTTCATAGAGTGCCAAATTTATCTAATACCAACTCCAGAGTTTCACTAAATATCATCCCAGTCCCACTTCTAAGGGCACCTCTACCTCTTCTTGGAGAATTTTCTCCGTTTATGTTGCAGTCAATAAAAATTAATTAATCCTATTTCCATATGCACAGCTTGTTCTAAATCTCACTAAATCAATACAACATTCAACTAATTTTATTCATTTCAGTAGGCCTTGGAGTCATCCTATATTTTATTATTTTAAGACAAACATTCATTTGTACCAAAGATCTAAAATGGGCTTATACTGTAACGCTATTACAAAAGACGTATAATGGCATGTCAGGAAGCTGACACATTTAATTAAGATTGGAGACGTCACTGTTTACCCATCAATTTAAAATGTGAGAGAACACTGGTTACTGAAGGAAGAGTTGCAGAAGGCAAGGGGACAGTATAGACTCCTGATAATGAGAAAAAAATGTTTGCGTTGTATAGAATTTTCTGTTGGCTGCTCCTGTATTGTCCTCTACAGCATAGTTTAGTATTCATCAGCAATAGATATTTCTTTACATAACTCACAAACTATGCTTCATATAGTTTTAATTCCTTCATTTCTAATGAGTTCATAAAAAAGCCTTCAACACATACCAAAGCTAATGATCTGATGCAAGAGCACACTATATCAGCATAATGTGCTGATATTTCACTACCACTACAAACCAGAGATAAGCAAAGCTGAGTTTAACTATTGACTTTCAGGGTTTGATTCAGCTGCCCAGACACAAGCATCTGATGCCATCTGAGATACCATAGAGACTCTGAAGCATCCACCTGACACCCACCAGATGTGATGCAGGATTTGAGAGACCTATACCCTTCAGGAGTGGCAGCTGAAGGCCAGCCATGATATCCCAAGGTATCTCAAAAGGCACTAGATACTCTGTGGCTAGGCAACTGAATCCCACCTCTTGTGATTTTAGCAATATGTTTACTAGAAGAAAGCTCTTGGGAGATAGTGTGAGCTGTCATAGGCTACTGCATTATACTCTTCCATAAACTGAGCACACTCCATCATTAAGCTATTTAAAGTTTTATCTCCCCACAGTTTGTAATGGGAGGTGGCTCCAGAACTTTAACTGCTCTTTCTGATACTTACAGGTGTTGTTCATATTGCCAGCCTTACTCATGGATGATTAAACCCATTTGTTTTAATGCCAACATTATCTTGTAGCTTCAATAGCACTAGTGTTTTTCCTCCCTTGATATGTTTACAGAGAGAAGCCATATACACTTAGAGCACAATGTTTGCTAGGCTAAACAATGCTAGGCTTTAACAATGCTTTTTGTGATGACATTAATACTCTTTATCACTACTGGGAACACTGTGTCTGAGACTTTCTGTTTGCCTTTTCTGCAGTCACTTTGGTGAATCACAGCCATCCTGTTGTTAACTAGCAGACTCCAGCCTTTCTACCCCCTTTGTCATTTTGAGTGGGTGAGCTTCCAGATTACAGCAGATTTGTCTTTTTATTAAGCCTAATTTATACTATGATGGTTTATTTCATTTCTTTCTCTTCCTTTGTATATATCCAGTTAGGTTATCGTTTTACCACCATTCAAGATATCCTTTCTTTGATAAAACATGGGCTCTCACCTTTGCTTTTAATCACTGCAAGCTCTCCATTCTTTGGCATAACTGAGGAAGGTCTTTATTAGTTCAGAATTTACATCCAGGGCCAAGAAGTAAACAGAGTCGCTTTCTGTTGAGAGAATATGAGCAAGAAAGGAGCAGGAAAAAGCAGATGAAAACAGCTGATTATCTGCAGACAGACAATCTAGCTTCTTATATTTGTGTATTTAAATCTGGTATCTAGAGAAAGGTATTGTGAACAGCATCTAGACTGGGCAGGGAACAATGCCAAAAGCAATGACAAGACTCATAACAATGGCACTACCATGGCCTTGTATGTACTCCAGTATATAAAGATGTACATACAATAAACTGACCTTCCGTCGTAAGAAACTTCCATTTGTGTTACTATTTTCCAAGGAGCTGATGCATAATAATGGCTTTTCCCTCAGAATGAGACTATTTCCAAAACAGCCATCTTCATCAAGATTAGTAGATTAAAAATATCGTGGGGAAATAGACCCAGTATTGCAAGTTCCCTTTTCCAGCAGATGGCATTAGTAGTTGCCTGCTGTTTAGTTCCTGGACAACCTCAAGTCCAAGGAAGCCAAAGATCTTGGCAGAAGAATCTCAGAACCTGAGTTCTTGACCTCTCTTACTGACCTTGCAGTTTGTATATGCCCTCCCTTGCCCTTTAATCTTCCCCCCCCAATTATCTGTTTTCAACTTTTACCTGCATCTAACAATGTTAACCTGTGAAGGTTGATTTTTAAGTCAAAATCTTATTATTCAAAATAATTATTGTTTTATTTTATTTTGCATCATTTGAAGCCTCACCTCAGTTCCAGGGAATGTGATGGAGCAAATAATCCCGGAAACCATTTCCACACCTCTGAACGTCAAGAAAGTGATTTGGATTAGCTAGTACACATTTGTGAAGAAGAAATGCCTGACCAACCTGATAGCCTTCTACCATAAGATGACTGGTTTGGTGGGTGAAAGGACAGCAGTAGAGGAGAGCAGTTCATCCTGAGTCCAGTATGGCTTTTCAGTGGTGTCTCCCACAACATTCTAACAGAGAAACTGATGACGTACAGGCTAGATCAGTAAACTGTGAGATGAACTGAAAACCTGCTGCACTGCTGGGCTCAAGCAGTTGTCATCACTGGCATGAAGTCCAGCTGGAGGCCAACCACCAGTGGTGTACCCCAGGGATGGATTCTGGGGCCAATACTGTTTATCATCTTTGTTAATTAACTGGAAGATGGGACACAGTGCACCCTCAGCAAGTTTACAAATAATACAAAACTGGGAGGAGTGTTTATAGACCAGCTGGTTGTGCTGTCGTTCAGAAGGACATCCACATACTCGAGAAACAGGCAAAGAGGACTTTCATGGACTTCAACAGAGGGAAACACAAAGTCCCGTCCCTTGGGAGGAATAACCTCAATATAGCCTGACTGACCAGCTGGAAAGGAGCAGAAAAGGCCCTGGGGGGTCCTGGTGAACACCAAGCTTATCATGAGCCAGCAATGCACCCTTGCAGCAAAGGCCAACAGAATCCTGAGCTGCACTAGGAAGAGCATTGCTAGCAGGTTGAGGGAGATGATCCTTCCCCTCTACTCAGCACTGGTGAGGGCAGACCTAAAGTGCTAGCTGTAGTGCTGGGCTCCCCACTATGAGACATGGACACACAGGGACACAAAGATGATTACAATATTGGACCATCTGTCATACAAAGAGAACTGGGATTGTTCAGCTTGGAGAAGAGAAGGTTCAGGGAGATCTTATCAATGTGTATAAATACCTGAGGAGATGGTGTACACAAGACAGAGCCAGCCTCTTCTCGGTGGTATCCAGAGAAAGGACAAGAGACAATGGGCACAAACTGAAATACAAGGAATTCCATTTAAATATAAGAAAAAACTTTTATACTGTAAGGGTGACTGAACATTGGAACAGTTTGCCCAGAGAGGTTGTGGAGTCTCCATCCTCAGATATATTCAAAACCCAACTGGACATTGCCCAGAGTAATTTGCTGTAGCTGACCCTGCTTGGAGCAGGAGGGGTCAGACAAGACAAACTCCAGAGATGCCTTCCAACCTCAATCATTCTGTGATTCTGTAACTCTGGAAAGTAAATTGAAAGCTAAACAAAACTCAACTTTTGACCACGTTTTGCTAAACAATAAACATCTTATGGCTAGAGCTCCCTGAACTAATCAAATCCCTATTTCTCAAAAGTCTACGCCTTTCACTTCACCCATACTGACAAGCCCCTCTTTAGAAGGATCAAGCCCCTCTGGTTTCTTACATGCCCTTTTTTTCATATCTTACAGACTCTTTTTAATGCAGATCTTCAAGACTATTATGCGTAACTGAAGCATTTGGCACACCTCACTGCTGAGCTGTGACTAGCTCTATCAGCTTGGAGGTAACCCATCCTCAGTGAATCCCTGCTGGCTGCCAGAGCTGTTTGCTCCTTCCCTGTATAACCCATCCAGTATCACCAGTGTACGCAGCATTTGATCAAGGTCACCTTTCCTTGACAGGAAGCATTTCACTTCCTTCTGTTCCACCAATAAGGCTAGAGTGCCCAGTCCAAAACCCACTAGAGGAGAGTCCAGATGAATTAAATGGACACTTAGGTCTCTCACGGGTTGCAATCAAGAAAAGAGACAATTAACACACATAGGAAATAACAAATTTGGGATTCACCTCTTCTAATTTCAGATGAGGTATCTAGTCCAAGCTAGGTATCTAGGCTTCATCTATAGTAAATGGGGTAGAGCAGCACCTTCACAAGAGGAGGCAATTCGTCTCTAAGACAGGAGGCACAAGTTGCTATCTGAAGAAGCCTCCCCTTCCCCCTTTACTCTGTTACTCCTAAACAAGAATGTCAAGCAGCAAGTCAGGTGAACTGAACCCCATGCCATTTTCCTACGTTACCTTTGTCCATTTCCACATTGATATTACTGTTCTTCCCCTTTCCTCAGCCAAATGCAAGTCCATTTGAATTTGCTTCCACTATGTCTCCTGACTTAGTAAATCAAATCCATTGTAATGCACAAAAGCAAAGGCTTTCTTCAAATCCAAATAAATTATGTTCAATGTCTCAGGATTGCCTCCCAATCTGCTAGTGTATATAATGCATTTAAATGAAACGTATGCATATGAATGGTGATTGCTCCTTATTGAAACGCACATCTCTAAGCACCCTGTAATCTTGCTCCTTACCCGTGTCTCCCAGAAATTATTCCAGCATAAAAGGCTTTCTTCTTCATCCTCAAACCAGTTTTAAAGCCATACAACGCAAACTGTTACTCAAGCTCTTATATTGTCATTGTATTTATTATTTATTCCCTTTGCTCACACACACAGTTTTAAGTGTTTTCCAAAGGGAAATTTTAGAGACTGGAATTTGGTCATGGATGAGGAGAACAAGCAATATATGAAAGACAGAAAAGAAAGAGTCTCCTAATATTCTTGTCAAAAATGAGCAATTATTTAGAGACCTCATCTGATGCTTATTGCCAAGAGTAGGAGACCTTTTCTTTTTGCAATCATTTTTTTGCAGCCTGAATTCTTTTCCCATCAGGCAGTCCCTCAGAACCATCTGATCTCCTAAATGAGCAAAGTAAATGAGTTGCCCTTTCTCTGATTCTGTATCCACCGATTAAAACCCCAATTGACTCAAAGAGGCATTAAATCAGGACACATTGTCTCTGAAAAAAATATAAAGGCTTTCCTAGAAGATTTCAATCATACCTAGGCACATATTTTTACTGAGTTTCAACTGCTGTCAAATCGGAGTTCTTCCAATTTACCTACTAACACTGTGACCAGAAGCGAATTTCACAGTCCTATCAAAATGACTTAAAAACCTAAACTTTATTTCCAAGTTGACTTAGGTACTTCAGACTCAAATCACACTGAAAACCTCCTACCTGCCTAAATTCCTTTTACAAATTGACTACTTCATAGCCCTTTCCCAAAGAAACCTACACTCTCACTGCTAAGTTACAGATCTGGCTATTTATTTCCTTTCAAGTAAAAAGGTGATTTTTTTTTTTTTTTTCAGAAAACAGATATTTCATCACCAGAAAAAGAAAAAAATCATCTTCTAGAATGATGACATTTAAAATATGCTAGTTGCAGTATGATTCTTGCATGAACGGGTGATGAAAGAAATGCATTTCTTCCTGCCAAAACTAACAGCTGTATTATTAAAAATATTGTTAGTATTGTGCAAAAATCCAGTCAGATTACTATTGTGAAAAAATACCTCATTTGCTGCTTCTTTTTAATACAGTAGCAAATATACTGCCTGGTTTGGCTTCATGCCAAGATTAATTTTAAATTGGACCTCATGAAATATTTATGAGGTCCAATTTAATGGGATTGCTTTCCCTGGCATTAAGCCTGTGTGGATAGCATCTTAAACACTGATGTTTTTAACAGAACTTCAAGACACACACAAAAAAATCCTTGGGTATTAATAGGCTTATTAATAAACTGTTTAACACTATGACAGCATATTTTAGAAGTATTTTGACAGGCCCTTTGTAGTGAATCTTTACCTGCTTTTCTCTAAGCCTGCACTTTGCACTCTGTCAAACAAATGCTACTTAGCATTTAGCAAAATGGTAAATCATCATTAGTTAGAAACAAGCTGAAGTAAGCGTGAGTAAAGAGCTAATCACCCTTAGATAGGCTTCGTGGGGAACTGACAGAGCTCAGAAAGCTACAGACACCACTCAGCTCCTCCGTGGCTTTCTTGACTCACTGAGACAGCATTTACCTTTGGTTTCTAATTACATTTAATAGTTCAATAAAAACACTATATTGAGACACGTATACTTACAAAAAACCTCAGTGTTTTGTACAAAGAAAACATCTTGAATAATTGATAAATCATTTTCCTTCCCTTTTTCAGTAAGAGCATGGACCTAATCTCTAGAGCCAATTATTTCAACTGCATTTGAACCCATTTCGAAAGAGCTGCTCCACTGCTCCTCCTCCATCAGCGTTCACAGCGGACCTTCAGCAACCAAAAATCACGAATGGGGTATAAGAGTAAAGTCAATACAGACCACAGCCAAATTTGATCACAGGATGTTACTACTAGACAACACCATTGATGTGTGACCTCTGTTAAGTGTGAAAACAATACTGCAGATACCAAATGCCACCTAGCTTTATGGATCAGCTCTGCAAGCTGCAACATGATTGCTTGAGTTCATAACCAAGAACAGAACCCATCTCTTTCTCCTACAGAGACCTTTGGGAGGCCTGAGCAGAGGTTTGTCTGGAGTGGAGGGCAATCGTGTTCTGCATCACGAAATAGAAAATATATTCCTATGCATGATCCCTTTAGAAGGGCCACAGATAGCTCACACACCTTTGGAAAAAGCAACTGGTGTGAGACAATCAGCAAAAAGAGATTGCCCATCTGACCTGCTTGGTTCAACAAACATTTGCAAAAAAAGGATGCTTGCCAGAAGGGTAGAAAGTATCAGCAAGCAGGAGTAAGTAGCACATAATTCAAAAATGAAAGAGTGGGGGGAAAAATCATGTCAAATGACGTGGTTAGGTAACTGGAAGAAAATAGCAAAAAGATACACCTTTCCATATGTGTGCCATCGGATTCTAGTACAGCAAATGACAGTCACAGAGTGTGATGTGACATCATAAAACACGCCTCCGTTGCTTTTTACTGGAGCTAGATGTATTCCTACTTAAATCCCCTATCTATATCATTGATATTGCATTCAAAGAGGCAGAAAGTTGGCTTCACTGTTTGCCTTCTGATGAACCAACACACTCAACAGTGAAAGCTCTTTAACAAAAATAAAGCCATGCTGCTAAGAGTTTAGAACAAAATATAAAAAGCTAATGATCTAAATAATGAAACTACAAGGGAGTTTTAGGAAGGCAGATTGTAATTAGCCAACTGGAATTTAGCCAGGACACCACAGCTAACACCTCTGTGACCTTCAATCAACACTCCTTTAATATGCATGAAGTTGGGTTTCTTTATCATTAATAAACTGAATGAAAATCCAATTGGAGCAAATACTCTGTTGGTTGATTTTCATCATCACAGAGCTGCTGGAATTATGAAATTCATGGGGGAAAAAGTTGTGAACACTCAGTCTTAAATGCTTAGCTAGCTAGCAGTCTGTCCCTCTTCTAATACTTCTGACGCTGACAGCTGTTGGATGCACATAGAAAATGTTTTCACACTCATAGCTGGGATGTATAAGCAACATGTTCACCCCAGATCTCTTCCTGACAGAAAGCAAACCACCCAAATTCCCACTGCAGTCAGTCGGATGGAAGAAGAATCTGCAGAACACCACCTTGAATTCACTTCCACACTCCTATGAGGCCACCTTAGCTCTTGGTATCTTTTCCGAATTGCATGCTGTACCCACCACTTTATTAAGGCATAGAAGTGCCAGGTCAGAACAGCACAAAGCCTGCTCATTTTGTTGTTCCCACACAGATCAACACCCCCAGCATTAAAGAAAAGCTAATCACAGGAAGGCCATGACTCACAGGCAGCCATTTCAAATGAAGGAATCCCACCCCACACAAAGCAGCTCTATGGAATAAAACTTTGAACTAGCTACCCCTGTTTAGGAGTGTTGATAGCAAGATTAATTATCCTTCTGTTGAGAGGCAGAAGCTGCCACAATGATGTGTCACCAGCACTTACCGAGCAAGGATGTATTCATCACAAGTGACAAGACTGCAGAGAAGTGAAATTCTTGTTTAATATTTGTCTGTATGCTAATGCAGTTTGAAAACAAAGTTCTCTAAAGCTGGATGAGAAGAAAAAAGAAAAGGAAGAAGAAAAATGCTTTAGCCAAAGTAAACGAGGGGAAGAAGTAAAGCAATTTAATTTTTTTACTCATTTTACAGACCTTTTGAGATTTAATCTGCACAGCCATTAGGGATTTAAAGAGGACTGATGTTTAACTTGTTTGCCCATTTGACTTAAGACAAATCCATCTGACAACAACAAAGCACTTTCTTTGTCTTCACCACCACTTAATTTAAAGGGGACATGTTTACTAACAGCTTAATCTGTTTAATACAAATAGTCTTTTACATTCTTTAATCCTGTCCAAAAAAAAAAAAAAAACCACCCTAAAAAAAATCCCCAAAAAACAAACCTCCAGAAATCATTTGGTCCCTTCTAAAGCCCAAAGCCAGACTTTGGGGCAACCTGATATCAATAAAATATCTTAGCTGTACAAACACACTGCACTGAACAATTTACATCTTCTTCATAAAAGCAGAAAAAACATGTTATTGCTAAAGTGTCTGTTGAACGCTATACACTTTTTTGCAACAAAGCTGTCAACCTGCAGGAATTCTATGGCACGTGCACATACTTATTTCATACAGTTGCATGCACAAAACTTTAGTTAGCATTAGTGAGGATTAATGTCAAAGAGCATAATAACCACATCATCTCTCACTGTCACACTATTACTAAAAACTTTCCTCAGGAGAGTTCAATGGTCTTTCTTCAATGCACATATAGCTTTGAATTGCACATGGAATGCCCTTAATTGCATTTTTTTCTTATGGTATATTCTCTTCCATGACCATCAGTGTCTCTTGGTTGTTTAATGCTAGTAAAGATGGAAAACGTCATATCCTGTGAAAGTGTTAACCACCTGCTGGCCAAGTTTATTCTTTTCTAATGACTGTATTTTTTCATCTCTGCTGTTGGTGTTATCCACGACCTAGGAAAAGAGTGGAGCAGTGAGAATCAACAGATTCCAATACTCTTAATGCTGGAACTATCTGCTCTATGACCTTAAACAAGCAATTCAGCCCCAAACCTGAGTAACATGTGAGCATATGCTTAATTTTAAGTTAAGGAACAATCATTCATAAAAAAGATGTGCTTTAGTGTCTCATTGAATTGGAGCCTCACCTTTCCTCTGTATTTCAATTTCCCCATCTGCAAAATGCACTACTAAGAACTATTCCGGTGAAAAGGCATTGTAAGTACAAGGTATTATTCTTGTCACTTTCCCTGAGGACTTTGTTCATGTAGTGCCAAACTATTCTCTAGGGTGTCCAAGGTTAAATTTTGTGGTTTGCAATTTAAAATGAGTAGTCCACAGGCATCAGAGCCTTGCAGAGCACTGTTTGTAGATGCACCGTGTTACCATCAGCTCTTCTTGTATTTCAAAAATTCTAGTAGCATACATCTTTCCCCTTCTTTAAATATGAAGGAAAAAAAATGTAAAATACATTCAGGACTTAGTATTTTTAATAGAAGACACTATAAAAATTGTGTATTGTTTTACTTCATATGTCATTGTTGCTTTAGGAATTAAGACAGTAACTAAAATAAAGCCTTTTATCTTCAGACTCAAAAAGAAATGAAACTTAAAGACACCTCTGACAAAATACTCATAGTGAATACATTCATGAGTAAACTCAACCATACAAAAGCTAAGTGATTATTAGTCCCTGGTTAAACAAGGAGCTAGTGGGAGAAATGGGAACAAGCCAATAGTAAGCATTTACATAGGCCTTTTCACACAAGAATTTAAAACATTTTACAATGAAAACAACAACAAAAAAAGCAGCACTTGATTCCTGAAACTCAGTCTTCTGCCGTGCCTACCACACATCAATCTTCCCCAGAAAATGCTGGTTCTAACATTTACTTTGTTCCAGATATTTTCACTCCACCTCTGTACCAGGTATATTGAGTAAACTACAATCTTATACCAACACATGCGCTTCTGAATTCAGATAAATATTTGAACTTCACTATAGAGGCTTCTATAAAACCCAATTACATGCAATCCTGTAAAATCAAGCCAATCTTTAATTGTAATAGTAAAAACCATATTACAATAATGGTATTTTCAAGTTAATGGCAAAATAAAGACCTGTTAAAGGCAGCCTTTATCAGCCTAATAACTATATATTTTTTAAAACAGACCATGGCCATAGAATAGGTTAGATTCTCAGAGGTTTATCTGCAAATTTGCCCCTTAAGAGAATATTTAAGATTTTAAGTTCTTTTGGGGGGCAGCCGTATTTATTTCATGTTTGTATAGCACCTGGAGAAAAGAAGACCTCATCCTACGTGTCAACATCATAGCAATAATAAATAAAACTCGTACTATTTTAATTAGTATTGTTAATTGATTGCTGAAAATACCTAGCATGGTCTCAGAAATCTTACAGTTTTAATCAGAGACACAACATCTTTCCCCCCAGAACCCCATGCTGTCCCATGACATTTACAACAGCAAGCCTGGGGGACCCACTTGAGTGTATGTGTCAAAAGTGCACCCCAATTTTACAGACCTCTTTTGAAAGCCTCACTGGACTATTTTTGAAAGCATGAAGATAGTAACTGAGAGGCTGTCTTTTCCTTCAGCTGCAAAAGAATACACAGTGGGTAATTAAATTGCAATTAACTTCTAACCACCTTGTCTCTCAACAAAGTGATTCTCACCTGTGGGAAAGGAGAAAGTAAACGGGATTTGGAGGTGTGGTGTTCTTCCCTCCCTGCTCTCCCAGAGCCAAGGAATGCCTACTCCAGCTGGAAAAATATAAACAGCTCCAATGAATCACAGAAGTGTGGACATCTTGCTTGGTTACTTGATGCCAGATATCTGATAATGCAGGCACTCACTAATCCCCCACGTACCTGGCATTTCTGGAGTAAGACAGAGTATGAATAGTCAGTTAGTGAAGACAGGGACTTTAATTAGCCCTACTTTGTAAGGATTTACAATTTTAGACTATGCAAGTGGTGGCATTTAAATTTTCTGCCTGATCCCTCTTCACATTTTCATGTATATAAACTATAAGAAAAGCCTTGGGTGTCCTCCTTTCTCAGAGAAAGGCCAAAAAAAATTCCGTGGAGTCAACATCACTGAAGGAAAGTAGACATGGTAAAATAAAGAAAAAAATCAGGTTACTTCAAGAATTCTACAGTACATAACCACCCCAAAGGCATGGGAGCAACCCGGCATTTTCCAAACATGACCTCTCCTGGTGGCAGTGAAGTGCTGGATGTCATGCTGAGAAATGGGACAACCTGAAGAGGAGGGATATGTTTTACTGTTTTTTAATTAATAATGATCACTTCAGCTGTGCAGGCAAAAGGATATGCCGTAGAAGTAAACGCAGGTGAAATAAAACAGCTGTTTACTACAAATTTTCTAGCGCAAGTATCTTGTGTGTCTATCCTATCATCAATGTCTCACCATTACTTAAAGGCAGTTGAAACGGGGCAGGCCTCTGCACTGCAGGGGATGTCACCGTAAGGAAAATCCCTCTTACAGCCAAGGTGCCCCAAATCTGGGATGTGTTTTGCTGTGTGCTGCTTCAGTTTCATCTGAAATGGTACACCCGCAAGACGATAACCAATAAATCTCCTGTGGGAATGAAAAATGCTGCTTCTCTGAAAAGACCCCCACTTCTTCAATTGTTACAGCGTCTGAAAGTTTTATTGATGTATTATTGGTTGCCTTTGGGCTTTATATTCTTTCTTCATTCAACATTGAGAGTGAATATGGACATTTTATGGATCAAAGACTCTAAGTTTCTCTCTAATGTGCCACTGTCAAAAAAAAAAGACGAATCTCAAACCTTCTGACATGTAATAGAGTATTTAGGCATCTGGTGGGATAGCATGGGTTGGAATTTCAGTTTCCACTTTCACTGTGCACCTTCTTGTGTCAAAATTAATTTCATATTCAGAATATCCTCACAAAATGTGTCTCACAAATTATTCCTATTTTTAAGAAGCTTTCCATTGCTTTCAAGCCCATTGCCAGTGCAGTCAGAAACTAGATCAGAATCAAGAGAACACTGATAAGAACTAGGGAAAATATTATTCATTTATTCATACCCATTGCATCAAGAACCAGGTATCCCCTACAAGGCAAATGCTGTATGTTTAATTTACAACAGCTGACCTGAGCATCACACTACAACCAAGCAATATAAGATATATTAGAACAAAGTTTCCTCACCGAAAAACAATGGAAAGTCAACAATGCAGCTCACTACTACAGCAAATAAAAAACAAATTACTCAAGGCTTTTCCTCGTACCCTTCTTTTTGCCAAAGGATTTTGACAGGACATGGGAGGGGTATTTGCAAGCGCAGTGAACAAAGACCATAAAAATGGACAACAAAGATAATAAACTTTGAAGATATCAGGGCTCTCAATCAGACATTCACTGCAAACCTGAGTGTACAAGCCCATAACAACAGCCACAAAGGTGCTGAGGCCTTTCAGCTCCTGATGGTTTTGTCTCTAAAGGAACACTTTGTTGAGAGTGTTGCCTGTAGGAGCACATTTTAGTTAATCGTGCTTGCTGTAACTGTTGATACTGGAAGAGAACTCTACTTTCACATGCTTACTGACGAATATTACGCCAAGGCATCCAGAATAAGGTATGCAACCCTTTTACAATTTTATAAGTAATTAAACATTGATTCATGGTAGGCCTTGTTTAGTTGCAGGAAAAACTGAGAAGGTATGGCAGAAAATATAATCTATTTGTATGAGTTCCTGGTTTTAATATAAAAAAGCAGAAGAGGTCCCGTAGAATCTAGCTATGAAGAATTTTATTTTACTATCTCAGTATCTTTTACTCAGGTGTGGAGCTAATCGAATTTTGATGCAACTGTGTAAATGTGGCACAGTAAAAAAATCAAATTATGGTTTTGGTTGCCATTTGTACCCTCTCTATTTTTACAGCTCAACTTCTCCAACCAGCCTTCACCTCTCACGATGCCCCAACGTGGTTCAATCTCACCTCACTCTTGACAATTCATGGTTCAGGGAAGATAAAGAACAACTGAAGAGTTTGTCTCATTGTGGAAACTGGGAAGAGAAAGTGCAAAAATTACAACCATTAAAGCCTGCATAGGCATCTATTTACTTTTTATAAATCACATTTCCTTGTAGCAGAGGAGAGAATTTTTAATAGGTTATAATAGTAACAAAATACGAATATTTGATAAAATGTAAAAGTAAAATGTAAAGTGGTATAATACAAAAGGCATTTCTTTCTCAAAGGTGTATAGGATAACTGTCAGCAGCTAACATTAGTAGCTAGCTAAACCCAACCAGCTGATAAAGCTAGGTTATGTTGCTCAAAGTTTAGGGTCAAATAATATTGTAAAGTATCAGAGGTGATGAAGAGATGGATACATTAAAAGACACAAATGGTAGAATGTCAGGTACAAGAAATGGAAGATGCATGAAATTATAACATGAGACAAAGAGATCACATGAAGGCTGAAAAGAGGCACAGATATTGGGGATATGACAATACACCACTGGCCCAATTCTCATTTGTGTTATGGAGCTTTTGTTCCTTTCTGTTTCTTTAAAGTGGCTTTGAATGCAAAAAAGAAGGAAAAAAAAAAAAAAAAAGCAGGTTCCAAGAGTTTTTAAATGAAACATACAGTGAAACCATAACCCCACCAGAGTTACTGGTATGACCTCATCTGCTTCAGTGCTGACAAGAATTTAAATCTTGTTCTTCAATAAAATTAAATTATTTAACAATAGATCTGGTTAAATACAGAAAAAAAAAAAAAAAGAAGTATCCATATTCCAAAATCTATTCAGACTAACTAGGTTTCTAATCTCTTTATTCATCATTCATGCATATTCACCTGAATTAATTTTCATTTGCATGAATGGAGAATGTTTCAAAGACTCATACTTGATGTGAACACCTTGGGATGTGCATCAAAAGCTCTATGTAATCTGTTCAGAAAGGAAAAACATTATCATGTGTACTAGGTAACCAACCCCAAAGTATCCAGTGAAAAACAATGATACAGCAGGGAAATAGCCCAGAAGAAGCCATAAAATGAAATTAAATTGCCATGAATGATCTGGTGAATACTTATGAAAAAGAAATAGATTCACAGAAATTGGAATCAGTCTGCCAAATGATTTACAAAGGGAAAAAAAGATTGATGTAACTGGATAATGTTATTGCTACCAATATAATCAACTTCTTGTTGGAAGATTTAGTTTGGGTTTTAGTTTGAGCTGCTTGAAACTAGAGTGCTTTAAAATTGCACACAGAGAGTTGCATTTGTTTTGTCACAGGAATAGGTGTGGTTTAAAGTTGCTTTTAAAAATCTAAACCCAAGTGAAAGAATAACAATGTCACTTAATTGAAAATATTAAACGCAAACAAACAAATGGTACAGAAAGAACAGAAGACCTCCCTTCTATACTCATATCTTGAGGTAGTAATCCTGAACACCAGATGTGTTAATACACAAGTCAGTAAGTAAAAATTCACTACACTCATACTACCCTGACCAAACCTCTCTTGTAAAGGAGGGAAACGGAAAACTGTTTTCATCCCGACTTCCTCATATGAATCTCACTGTCAACTGAGTATCAACTGCTAATGAAAGGTTCCTTCAGACTGCCTTGTACTTTGCTCTGAATCAAAGTATCATGACTGCTTTCACCTGCTCGTGCCAGGATAATCATCGGAAAGTTGATCAAACATATCTGAACCAGTACAAGAGCAATAACTGATGCAGACGGATGCTGTCAGCTAGGAAGACATCTTCACGCGCTGTTTGTTCAGCACTTGTCACCTCTGGATCACAGTACCTCTGTGTGCACCTTTCTTTTTTATTATGACAACACTGCAGTCCAGTAGCTTTCATTCCTGAAAGCTTGATGAAAATACGTGATGATTTTTTGAAATACGAGATGAAGCTGCTTATCTTTGGCAAGATGTTTTCTTTGATGCTGGTGTAAAAACGCATGGAATGCATCTAAACTCAATTAAGGAATATTTGTAGTATCACTTAACCTCTTACAAATGCTTCCTGGCCAATTGTAAAGAGAGCTGACATTTTCTTTGAACAGAAGAAGAAAAGGAGCAGGGAGATCCATATTAAAACATAATTCTTGTGGGAATATAGTCTGGGAAATTTCTTCCCAGAAGAGAAAAGTTTTAGGGCTGCCAACAAAATATAACATTATGTAACATCATGTGTAAGGGTTGGATACAGGGTACCATTCATTACCCACGCCAAATCCATCTGAAGGTACTGGACAGGTTGCAAAGACATCGAAAAATATTTCTGTATTTTACTCAAGAATGTTACTACCTAGAAACACCGTTCCTTAGCTCACTTGTACTGCACAAATTTTCCCACTTCCCAATGAAAACATAACAAAGCATTTTCCCACTCTTGGAATCTTAGAGTTAGACACTCAAGAAAATTTTCTGGTTTTCAGAGGTGGCTTCCAATGATTTAATTCACTTAAGAGTTTCATTATGCCAGATAAAGAGGAACATAGTGGCAAAGATCTGGGAAAGAACAGACTGTGTTAATAAGACATACCTCTGAGATCCCCAAGTCTGAAGGAATACAGACCTTGTCACTTCTAAGCTGGCCATTCCAATCTAAAGTAAGTCACGAGATGCTGCAAGGTGCTGTTACTATCTTACTGTTCGAGTATTTTACATCTCTAAAGTCATTAACAAAAACCAGCTCCTTTCCCCTCTGCTAATTCACATGACTATCTCTAGGAAACACACTGGTGGTCATACTTAAGCTCCTAATATCTCATGATCTAGGTTCTTACAGCCCAGACTCCACCGAAATCCTTACTCTTGCTGCTTGTTGCCTTTGGGCTTTCAAGGATTCTCAAGCAAGAGAAAGCATCAAATAAGTGGAGATTAGGCTGTGTGAATCATGGATCTCCGTGTCCAGATCCACACCATGTCTCTCCAGTGTTTCTGGTTTTAACACACAGTCTTGGAGGAAGAGGGAAGGGATAATACAGTGTAACACATAGCGTTTGCTTCCCCTACCTGTGCCAATATTACTCATTCAGCTGAGACTGAACAAGATATCAATCTCCAGGAAAGTAATTCCCAAGGGTTCTCCAAGCACTAAATAAAAAGGTAACAGAAGCTGAATTGTTCTGGTTTTTTTTAAATGCAGTAGAACAGGGAAAAGTGAACATCAAAACACTCCATGCTTCTGTACTTCAAACTTCAGCTATGTTCTTTCACTTACATCGATGATACAAATGTGCCATCAGCAGGATCTTTAAAGAATGATAGTGGGTAACTACAGATAGAAAAACTGAAATAAAGAAAATTCTTCGACTGTTCTAAAAAGTCCTTCAAAGGAAGGGTGGGTATTTATTCAGCCAGCACTAGGATAAGGTCGAAGGTGACAGATGAGGAATTAAGCAGCGACCTGATAACATCAGCATTATGAAATACTATTCACAATGACAGCGTCAGCTATCCTTGATTAATATTCAAGAACAGTAATGGAATTGCTAGTGTACTGTGGACAATTTTCTCCACCACACTTTTCCACATTACAGAAATGTGGTCAGCAATTTAATGAGTGGAGTTTAAGCTGGCAAACTTCTACTCAAACTTTATGTGCATTGGCACAGTATCTACACCACTGTCACTGCCACGCACAAAGGCATACACAAGCTGCCCTCAATGAAGTTAGCTCAAATACTCATGTCAAATACCCAAGTATTTGCCAGCCTTCCTGGGAGGGATTTACAACCCATACTCCCAGGACAATATTGTTAGTACTGGCCATTATCCACTCTTTGTACAAAGGGTACGAGCTGTTGACCAAAGGCTATTGTATCATGAGACAAATGACTTCCTGGAATTCCCAGGATAAAGGCACTGGGAGATAATGCAATACATAATGACCTCAGGTGGCCATTAGACTAAGCCTAAGCTTCCATAAGCAGGAGAAACTGGAATTTCCTACACTGTTTATCGAATGGGGGCATATTTTGGTACTTCCCAATCAGTCTGTATTAAGCATCAACGAAACAGCAGATCGGTGGGATTTGGAATTGTAAGTCCCAGTTCCTTATAAGGCTTTACTGCAAAATAAGGAACAATCACACTAGCATGTGTCTAGCATATATATGCAAGGAGTCCTCTTTTGCCTGGTTCCTCCTGACAGAAGCTGGCAAGGTAACTAGTGAACAAACACACTAAACCATATGAAGAAAGCCCTTACACATTTTTTTCCAATTTGTTTTTCCAAATTGTTTTTCCAATTTTTTTTGTTTTGTTTGCAAAGTGTTTATTCATAAAGATTTATCAGAAGGTGAGCACCCCCTTTGCTCTTTTCCCAATTTACGCTGTCAGTGCTCTGCCCTCTGAACATCCAGGCCTTCTGATTTTGTCGTGTTATCTAAGTGACTCAGACTGGAAAGATCTGCCCCCCTGCAGGTTTTGGATCATCATGAACAAAATATTCTAGGTCACCTCGTTGTTCAAGCCAAAATCCAAATGCACTGATACCTAATAAATACTTTACAGGTATACTTTAGATACTGTACATTGCCCTGGCAAAAGGATATTACATTGTGTTTATAATGTAGTGGAGGAACAAATAGATTCCTTCCACGTGGAGCTCTGACTTCTAATTATAAACCATATCTGTGTGGGAGAGCAATAACTAGACTTCTCTGCTTTCTCTTTTCTTCTTTCACTCTTCCACTTCCTTCATCCATGTAGGTTTTTCCTTCTGTAGTGCCTCCTTTTCCTATCCTTCTTGGAAAGAATGCTCAAATGCTTTCAATGCAAGAATATACCATAAAAATAACCAAAATTATTGAAAATAGGGGATCTTATTTACTGGTGGGCTGAAAAAGAAACAAAATCAGTGGGATGCAATCAGAAATAACTGAGACACAGAATGGGAAAAACAGATGACTATAGTCAGTGTGGATCTGATAAACATTGATATTAAACAGATTTGGATATAATTCGCCTGAGATTTAAGAAGGCCTTATAGATACCCTAATCTAGAAGTTAAACATCCCCAACACTGGGAAGGAGCTGTTTATTGGACTGGGAGGATATCAGAGAAAGAAGGCCCTTGTGAATGGAAAAGTGTAGGGCAAAGGGAAGTGATTAGCAGGTCACTACAAGGATCAATATGAGGACAGTTTCTGTTCACACTGGATATAACATAAAATAAGAACACACAGTGTGGCAGAATAGCTTAGCAATAATTACAATAAAGAAAACGACGGAGCAGTATTAAGTTTGGTGCCAATAATTTTGCAAGTGATCTGAACAAACTAGGGAAGCATATGGGAAAATGGTTGCCTTCCTTATTGCAACCTACAGAAATGCAGGTTAAAGAGACTTTACAACAGTAAAAATTAATAAAATAAAAAATTTTCTATGCTATGGAACTTTGCAAGAAAGCTCCTCCTGATGAGCAAGTACAGTTTTATCAGTTTATTCTCTCCTGACTGCTTATGTTTTAGTGTTCAGCAACTCTTAAAGAGAATTATAGCAGTAGTAAAAACATATACACATCCTAATACTTACATGCCATGAAAAATCTCCATGTTCACTTAACCTTCTCAATGGGTATAAGAAAAATGGTCTACAAAATGGTCTTGGTATACAAAAGCAAATTACAAGATAACATTGCCTTTGCTGGTGCAGGGACCAGTCCTTTATTCATAAAAAATTTCATGGGCCTTATCAACAAAAAGTTATCACTTATCTGAAAATATCTAGCTATAGATAACACCTCCTCTTAGAATTACTAATTAAAAAATGCTTTGAGAAGCTGAGGTTTCATTCAGAGGCTTCAGAAACAGAAAAACATATACAATATTTGAATAATAAAATTATTTGGGATGCCTACAAGCTTCAGTTGGATCATCTCTAAAGATGTAACACTGAGTAAACTGTCACAGCCCACCACTGAAAGCTCCTAGCAAAGACTATGCAAGCAATATACCTCAGACACCGACCTCCCTAACTCACTCTCATTGCAGGTGACCTGTCAAGACGCCACAGGGTCAAACCTGGAAGTGAATTTTACCTACATTCAGACGTTGAAGTATACGTTAAATGAACAGGCTGGCAGTTCAGCACATGCTCAAGCATTTTGTCAGATGAGGTCCTGAGTGACAATGCCCTCATTACATAGGAAATGTCAGTTTTAAGCAAACTAAAAGCACAGGACAGGCCCTAAGAAGAGTTTTAGCATAACCAAATCTGACCACGCTCTCTTCCACAATTGAAGTAGGAATACAGACACGATTTGAACTGCTTTGTTTTCTACTCAAATGATGATGGGCTTGGTTACTGACGGCATTTTACTAGTCCCTTCAGGATGAACAATCTAACAGGGTAAAAGAGAGAGATTTGCTAGGAAATCTAAGGTTCAATTCTTTCACTTACTTTCTCTGCATCTGCTTTGTTCTAGTACAGATCACCACTTAAAATCCTCTTCCAACTCACTGAATATAAGCAAATAAACAAGCCAAATCTTTTCCTCTAACACTCAATTTAAGAAGAGTATTATACCACTTTTCCTATATATGTACCTAAATACAGAGATTCTTCACTTCTGTACTTAAAAGCCATGTCACAGTAATAATATCCTTAATAACATCCTTATTCCTTAGTAGCTGGAAATGAAGATGACCTTCTAGATACCAGTAAGCAAGAATGACATTAACTTGACCTACAAGAAAATTCTATTATTGGAAGCACTAAGAATACAACTGTGAAAATGAGCAATAAGCAAAATTTTCAGTTAAATACTGGAAGAGAAGCACACGGATTTATTACAGTGTCAAACAAAAAAGATGGATAGTCTTCAATTTAGAAAGCCAACATTTTTTTATATTATTACAAGCATTTTGGGGAACTCATCATCTTACACGTGTTCTAGCAGTAGCCTCAAACAACACAGAAGTCACCTTTGGATTTCGAACTGCTATTTAAAAAGAACCCAAACATAAAAAGGCTTTTGATGATGCCAGAGGAAACCAAATTTGCATGTGGAGGAGAACAAGGACTGGAGTAAATCAAAATATGTATCTTTAAGGGGGTTAGGAGGCACTACAAAAGTAATGAACAAAACTTTCTCACTGCCAGAAGATTACCGTTTACAGTAGAAAATGCACTGTCTGCAGAGGACACTGTTCTTAAACAGGGCTGTCTCAGACTTTCCATTAAAAGACCATCTTTCCAGGAGTTCACAGCTTCCTCAAACTGTAACGGTTTGGGCTGAAAGTTTTGAAAATAGCTCTGACTAAGGCTGAAGTTTTTGCGAAACGTTGACCTAAAACAAATCCGCTCTTTCTCAGGGATCATAAGATGAATACATTGCTTCCCCCATTCCCTTCCCCCCCACCTTTTTTTTTAAATAAAAAACACCTTTTACAGCTGTTTGGTGGAGGTGCTACAGCTCCCTGCATGACTCTGATCAGGATTTGGAAACACGGCATAGCAGTTGCCATAGTGTCAATATTCTGTTGTTCTTGAGAAAATGTCCACAAATTCAGCCAAGTTATGAGCTTCTACAAATCTGCCCACACAGACCGAGTGGAAATTTTGACTATATAGTAGACAATAATAAGCAAGCTCCTCCCACTTGAACTTGTTGGGCCAGCTGGTGTGTGCGTGCCACATCCTTCCAAATTGCAGGTCCATGCCCTGGCAGAGCTTTGCAAGCCTTTCTGCCCATGTGCAGCCACCAGGCCCACTGCCTAGGAATGAAAGCGGTAAATTTTCTCCCCCCTGTGCTTTTTATTGCCTCTGTCTATTATCCTTCCTCTCCTCAGTCATGGTTTGAAAGGAAAATTGCAAATTATTACAGTGGAATGAGGATCAGGCAGAAAAGGGCAGAAGGGCAACAAGGCTGGTGAAGGGTCTGGAGCACAGGCCTTATGAGGAGCGGCTGAGGGAACTGGGATTGTTTAGCCTTGAGAAGAGGAGGCTGAGGGGAGACCTTATCGCTCTCTACAACTACCTGAAAGGAGGTTGTAGCGAGGTGGGTGTTGGTCTCTTCTCCCAAGTAGTTAGTGATAGGACGAGGGGAAATGGGCTCAAGCTGCGCCAGGGGAGGTTTAGGTTGGAAATTAGGAAAAATTTCTTTACGGAAAGGGTGGTCAAGAATTGGAAGAGGCTGCCCAGAGAGGTGGTGGAGTCCCCATCCCTGGAAGTGTTCAAAAAACGGGTAGATGTGGCACTTGGGGACATGGTTTAGTCTAGTCTACCATTGATTGGCTTAGAGTAGACTTGGTAGTGTAGGTTAATGGTTGGACTGGATGATCTTAAAGGTCTTTTCCAACCTAAATGATTCTAAACGATTCTAAGTTTGGGGATGATTGGATAAAGCAGCTCAATTACAAAGTACACAGCAGAAGCTGGGCCACATAATGAAGAACAACAAATGGCAGCAGACCGTCCAGTGCGTCCAAGGGTTTTGGCAGTGTCTCAGGCAATCAGTATGTTACTAGGTGCAGCTTTACAACCACCTTTCCAACAATTCTGAAGTTTTATTTCCCTCCACAGGATGACATTATAAATATTAAGGCGGGGGGGGGGGGGGGGCGGGGAGGGGAAACCAAACCAACTCAACACTCTGGAATCCCTCCATAACTTTACTTCAGCACCTCGGTAGTTTTTAACTATTAGATGTTCACCCACATGAAGCCATTTCATTCAGTGTACCAAGAGGCCAATAGCCTGGGAACCCATCACAGCTATGCAGGAAATGAGGCTGCCATCTTTAAGATCCTCTCTCATTTACAGCAGGAGCTGAAAGACAGGCAGTGCACGAGGAAAGGAAAAAACATGGTCTTAACGTTAAAAAATGTCACCCTCAAGTATTGGAGTCTGCTCAGCTTTGACCACAACCTATATGATGCTGAAAAGATAATCCTGAACTTCCCACTGCTGAACTCTGGCTGTCTGGCCCTTGCTAGCTGAAGATCCAGATTTTCTGAGATCACAGAATCTGATTTATGAAAGGGCTGAGAATTCAGAACTGCAGGAGAAGTCAGCTACACATCTGCTTTCCCTACAAGAAGTGCAAAGTATTCTGAAATGTATCAGGTTTAAGGAATCTCAAATTGGATTGATAAAATTAGTGATCACTCCTACATCGCACCTCACCATTTCTTCTGTCCCTGTGTGTTAAATAGCAAAAATACATTAAACAGTGATTAATCAAAGGATTAATAAACTGCCCTCTTATGGTAGCACTACAGGAAGGTACTTGAGGAAGTCGGTAATCATGCATTCAATGCTGGACAGAATGGTGTGCAGCAAATAACTCAGTGGCATACACTGAGCAATTCAGATAAAAAGAAACATTTCATAAAGCTCCTATTCAGTGATGTCTATTGTATATGTTAAAGGCGCAGACGTCTCATAGAAAAAAGTAGCTATGCAATCATGTAATTTAATATCCCTGTCAGGATGTGGATGAACAATCGAAAAAATTACCAGAATTAAGATTGCCTATGTATTTTCTGTTTTCTCTACACTTGACTTTACAACCTTAACACTCTTGTAACAAAGCATATGATATACTGGCTTACCAAAAACCATCTTTCCACTTTTGAGTGTTTCAATATCAGGGATTTGTAAACACCTTTTTGCATTAAAGTCCTACTAATATTTAAAATATCTGGAACTTTAAAAAGTCACTGAACTTTATATTCAAAAATATTATTTCATTATACATTTCTAGTAACTTGGAATACTGAACCTGCCTTTCAAAAATACGTGAAAATGCTATCATTTATCACATAAGGGTATAAGACCACGTTCAGTGACCCATTTAGGAGGGTATGGGGGTAGAGGCCAGGAATCTGAAACTATCCACTTTAAAATGTCTCCCTTCTTTAACTTGAATCAATTAAGGAAATGGTTTGCCATTAAGTTATGGCTCTCCCACACACCATTTAAATACATACTTGACTCCCATTGAAATGGTCAGTTCAACTTAAATTAGATTGAACTGTGCATAAACAAAAGGCTACTGGAGAGCACAAAACTCCCATAGCACCCTCTACTGATAAAGAGGGAATGGGATTAACATTCATACAGAGCAATTCCACAGAACAGGCAAAGTAGCAGAGAAAAGTGAAAATGGGTTTTCATTGCAGTTCAGAATTTAAGCTGCTGCTTTATAAAGGGACCCTTTCAAGACATTTATACTCAAAGGCCCAATCCTGTAGTCCTTACTCTGGCAAAATTCCAGCTGAAGTCAATGGGAATATTGCCTGTGTAAGGACTATTCAAAATTAGTCAAACTGTCTGAATATCATTCAATCAGCTCTAATCACTGCATTGAGAATAAAGGCCGTAATTTTGGCATTTTTTGTCACTTTAAATTCTTCAACAAATACTTGCATTATTCTCTGTAAATCATCTTGCCAAGCAGTATTTGTCAAATAATTGGACAATTTTTTTCCATCAACCATTGAATAAATTATGAATAACAAGCACTGATTTAACCATGTGACTCCCATCAGTCAATTCTTAAGTTTCCTATGAAGGGCTTAACTGGGGGTTTTATTGGTGGCTTAAACATTAGAGAAAATCTCATTCAACAAGAACTACTCAGCTACCTTTCCACCAGTATTGACAGCGTAAAGGCTAAGCCTAAATTGTGAATTACTTTTTTTAATTGTATGGACTACCATAAATGTTAGCACGCTTTTTTGACAGAATGCCTGATTTTACTCATTCTTCTAAATCTGAAGTATAACCTTTAGGAAAAAAATATGCAAAGCTCTACTTAGGAGAGATGGTATGTGTAAAGAGGCTTAATAACATTTGTTAGATTAACAGATATACTTGGAATAAATATTTATTTTCTCTCAGGCACATAAGCCACACAGCCAGGCACAATAGCTACAACACTACCACATTATTAGCAACTGTATTTGTGCCTCCAATCAACAAATCTTTTACTGGTTCTTCCACCTTTGAGATAAACTCTAATTAGAAATATCAGGGTCATTAGGAAATTTTAAAGGGAGGATGAAAATGCAGATTTACTATCTTTTAACTCTCTTTTAATAAGAAACTGAAATAGAAATTAAATAGGCATTTCATAGGCATTTAAAACATAAATTTAAAATTTCTATTAAAAATTAATAGGGGGAAAGATTAATTTTAAATTAGAAATACTAGGGGATCAGAATGCACCAATAGCCCAGCGACCAGTCTCTAAAACATTAAGTGAATTCTGTTTTAGAAGAAGAAACAATGCCTTTAAAAGATCTATTATTGTGCAATACAGTGCCAAGGGAAAAATCTTGGTCTTATCTGAACTTGTATAGCAGACATAGTTACTATTACTAGAAACACATCGTTTGGGGTACTAACGATCTCATCTGAAACTGTTCTTCAGTAACACCTTTCCCCCCAAAACGGCTTATACCCTGTCAAGCTGGATACGCACACAAGGTGATGACAGCCATAAACAATGCCAAGCAAATGCATAGACAAGGTCTAAGGTATCCCTCTCCTCTCTGAGATGACCACATTGACTCCTTGAACAACTTTCCACTCAGGTCAAAACAAAAAAAATAATAGGAATGTGAGGAGGCAAGGGCAAATGAGAAGATGAGCAAGAAAGATTGTGATGAGAGTTTATAAAGCAATGGTGATTGGTAAAACAAATTGAAATCTTACAGGGAAAAACTGAATTCTAGAAGGAATTACTACTCTGTGCAGTAGCTTGCCTTACAGGAGCGACGTGGATTCCCTCTCTCTCTCCCCCGTGTGGATTTATCTACATGCACGTTTTCTTCTATCTTTTTAACTCTCACTATCTTTGCGTTTCCCTCTCATTAATTCACCTTTTATTTCAGGTAGTATCAGGAAGTGCAATTAACTGCATCAAGCACATCTTCACTATGCAAATTATTTAGTTGGTAACTATGTTTCTAATTCAGTGGTTTAACACCGCTTTATTACGTCTTTTCAGTTGCTTACAACCTTGCCAAACTTTGTTTTCCATGCCAGGTTTCTGTCTCAGGAAGAAAATTTTCTGGAAAGTTTCTGTAAAAACCTTCTATGTGAGTGGAAAAACTGTTTTGTCAACATTCAAAAACTTGTGCCTTTCACTGATATTGTTGGTGTGACAATTGCAGAAAAGATAAAATTTGCGCATGTCCTTCTACATATGCTCAAGGGAGTCTTGTTAGTGTCGGCAGATTTAAAGCCTCTGTCTACTGCTAACGTGTTCCGCCCTCCCAGAGCTCTGAAAATAAAACCACATTGACCATATTTTAACCCCAGTGGCTGGCTGTTCTCTATCCTTGTCCTAAATGTCTGTGCAAGACTTTTTCTGCAACCAGAGGATACCACTGTAAGCAGCAGAGGGACGAAGACCAGAAAAGCTATGGCTTTTAGTCTTGCACTGCAGCCCAAGATGTGTGGATACACGCCTGGGCGATACAACCCGGGCAGTTCAACACCACAGCCAAGTCCACCTTAAGCTCAGTGTGGGCCAACCACTGAAGCGTTAACTCAGTTTTCCAGAAAGATTTTACAGCTCCCGCTAAACTGTATGTTGCAGAGCCTTAGAGGCAGGCGGCGAGTTCCCCATCTTAAAGCTAATTTGGGTATGACAGCAGATGAGCAGGCACATCTTGGCAGCAGTATGGGCATTCAAGCTGCCTCCTGTGCTCTCAGCTGCTCCCCTTTTCACTTTGTGGTGCCTAAGCAGAACAGTTAAAAAAACCTCCCTGATGCCAACAGAGTACAGAATAGGAACTGGGAGAAGGTAGAAGAAAGGGCTAGGCTGGAGCAGACTGGGATAAGACAGAATAAACCTGCATTCTACAGCAAAAAATAGGAAGCACCTTTGCATTGACTGTAAAAACTGAGCCTAACCAGCACTCAAAAAAGAACGCATCTCTAAAGACGCACGTAGTGTCAATTCTGGCACTTCCTAGCCTTCGCAGCCTTGCTTTTGTAATTATGTTGGTCTTCAACTGTAGGTCTCTGCTATAATTGGTAGGTCTCTGCTATAATCGCCCTGGTTTTTCATATTAAAAAAAGCATCGGGGTAGATTCTCTGCTGGTGTAAATTGGCACAGTGCCAGTGATTCTAGTGGAACCATGCCAGTTTTCATCAGCTGCAAATCTAGACCATTCTTGTTAATTTACTTGTAAAGAAGCTCCCCACATGCCTCTAATCATTTCTATTTTCCCCCTTGACCCTTCCTGTGTTTGAGGTTGGGTTTTTATCTTAGAAACGTAGTGATAAAATGCTTTATTTTGTTTCATCAGCAAATTGGGATGTCATTAGTCACCACTTCTAGCCTCCCCTCCAAGCACAGATTCACAACAGGGCGCAGCACAAAAAGCTCTGCAACCGTGCTGTCCCAGGCGGCTGTACCTCCATGGTTCGGCACGGTGCAGGAAGGGAAGCACGTAGCGCAGCTTGCACGGCGTCTCAGGTAGCAAGACCTGCTTACTGCGCTGCGTCAGAACACGGGGTGGCACGTGCGTCATCTCGATGGCAGTTTAAATGCATCCACAGCAATCCTTGGACATTCCGCTGACCGATCGCTTTTTCTGATTAAATCTTTTGCTTTCTACCACCAACCTACTTCTTCCCCCATGTTGGCTTTATTTGTGTCACCTTAATTATCAAGTTCTTTTTTTATTATTAGCTGTGTTACTAGCTACCGTCTAAAAGCCTCATCTAGTATTTTTTTGTGGAACTCACATCTTTTTGATAAAACTATATATGTACTTGTATTGCCAACCTTCTCCATTAAATTGTTAACCTTTAAAATATACTACAAGGCTGCAGCAGCAAGATATACTGTTGCAACAGTCAGAGTTATTTCTCCTTCAAATTATACTCCATCCAGGTTCTTTATAGTTTTTTTTTTTTTTTTATCTTTAATGATTTTACCAATTAAATTTCCTGACACCAAAGAAAGGTTCACCATTCTAATTCCTGGAAACATTCTCAGAACCATTTCCCCCAAAACAGTTCTGTATGAAGCTGGCTACCTTCAGTTTTCCTCTATTGTATCATATTTTGCTGATTAATTACCTAAGTTTTAATAGGAATTCAGGTAGCAATTTTCAGCTCCTTCAGATTCCTTGGATGCATGCCACATGTTCCGACTTTCACTGTCATTTAATTCCACGGGTTGTTGCAAACCCTGTATATATACATCACTGCTTTTGGCAACACTTGCTGTTCATAAATAGCAAACACTAAGGCAGGTACTTTCTTATGATCTGCTCTGCTGAAGTTCTAAGCAACCAAAATACTTTGTTTCTGCATAAACTCTTTGTCTTTTCAGTTTGTTCCCTTTGTGCCCTGGTGATTCCTCATGCATTTCCAGCACCTTATCACTATAACTCTAAACATTCTTCAGATTTCCTCTAACTTATTTGAGATTAATTACACTTGTATTACAGGGATGTGGCTTTGAAATAATAATAAAAAACTATTATTTAAAATACACACCAGAAGTCATATTGCAAGTTTGAGATGTGTTACAGCCCTCAGGTTTATAAGGTGTTTAGTTTATATTACGTTGTATATCACATTTTGACATGACATTGAATGATGTCATCCACCTCTACTCACATTCTCCTTAAAATCCCATTGGAGAAAACAGCCTTTGCTTTGTGCTCTTTACTGTCACGCTTAACTTATTCAAGGTAGCATTTAGCCCAGATATTCTCTCATGGTCCCATACACTCTTCACTTTTCTTGCCTGAAAAAAACCTATGGGATTTATAGAACAGCCTCCCACTTCCACATCCTAATCTGTCTTTCCTACGCAGTATACAGAAATGAATTATTGCAGTTCATGGATTTTTTTCATGAGCGCCGTATTTCACAAGTAATAAATTATACCTATATTATCTTGATGCCAGACATTAAGCCCTACCCAGAGTTTCCTTTAAGCTTCTTATATCAGTACTTGCAAGTTTTATTATTTTATTGAAATGTTCCTCCTTAGAGGTGTCTTTTCACCTTTGCTGCACCACAGCTGCAGTTGCTTACTGTATCTCCTATTCTTGGATATATTTTGCAAAGATGAGAGGTCTGAATAGCACATGAGAAATGGGACATTTTCATCTGAAAATACCAAGAGGAAAAAAAGTAAAATTATGGAAAAATACTCTTTCTTGTGAAGAATGTTTTTTGCTGCATACCCTTTTGTTCTATCAGGAAACGTATAGTACTAAGCAAGAATAAGAAATATATTTGCTTTGTATAAGTTGTTGATGAAACAAAGAACAGAATACTATATTGTTCAGGTATCTTAATTTTTTTAAAGTTGAAATTGTGTATAATACACAGGGTGGAAGAAAGACAGGAAAATATTCTGGGCCTAGGCAAATGTCTCAAGAGTGGTCTGACAAACCCAATCTATTCAGATTAGCAACAAAAATTGAGGGATGACTTGATGACATTGTTAATGTATCTTTTCAAGGAGAAAATACCAGTTAATAAAGAGCTCTTTAGCCTAGCTGAGAAAGGCATAAAAAGAGCAAATGGCTAGAAGCTGATGCCAGACAAATTCAAATGAGATATAATAAAGAGTAACAGTCACGATAATTAACCACTTGAACAAACACCCTCCCCCAAGTTACGAAATTTTTAGATGAAAACTGAATGGCTTTCTGAAAGATATGATTTAAACAAATGGTGTAAGTTCTAAGCTTTGCTAACTGCGTAACATTCCTTGCACAATCTTAGAAGGTCAGACTGGATGACCAAATTGTGCCTCAAACCTGAAAGTTTTAACATGTGGCAAGACATAACTTTCAGAATCACACAACCATTCAGAACAACTGCTTGTTCGTTGTAATTGTCTTTTTTGAATTCTCCTAAAATAGTAATTTTGTGAAACCGTTTTCTAACCCTCTGGCTTGTTACACAAAAGGTTAATTTCCCTACAGACAGATGAGGTAAAAAGCAGGTGAAAGTTGCATTTAAAAAACCACCCCTGCTTCAAATAGCATTTAACAGGGAGGGGGGCGGAGGGGAGAAAGAGACAGAAACGCCAGCGCTGGAAGTATTAAAAGCACGCTCTGAAAACCTCTGTGATGACAGTTTGAAGAAAGCAGCTTTTATGTGCTGCTGAGCCCAGCTCTACAATGTCTTTTAAATGCAACTGTTTACCTAGAAAATATAAGCAAGGGCCAGAATCTGGACTAGAAGAGGCACCTTTTGATTGCAGACACTGAACTGAATCCTTAACTAATAAATTGTTCCACACCTTTGTCTGAAACAAGAAAAGCAAAGGTCTGCATTTTCTCACAAGAATGCACAAGCCCCCTCAAAAGCAATATGGTTTTCTACATCTAAGTCTCAGTATTTGTTGACTTAAAGAGTTTGTATGAATGACAATGCACATCACTGGTTTGTTACTTCTGTCATCTGTGCTACTGAGTGTACCTTGACTCAGATCAAAGTTGAAAGCTTCTTAAAAGATACACAAACCACAATGTGACAAATAGCATGCTTTGTTTGACACAGCAAACAAGAAATTACTTTCATCAACCCAGGAAAAGAATCCTGTGTTTTCAGTGCTAATTCTGAAGACCACAGTGATGGAACCAGAGCTTTACTTCATCCTCAAGGAATGAGGACCTCTCCAAAGACAAACAGAGAGGAAGAAACAATATCGGTGCATTAAATGCTGACAATGGTATGAATTCAAGGCTTGTGCTCTACAGTACACGTTTGTAGAAAATTCACCCTTTACATAATTAAACGGATTTCCCGCAAAGTGGCAAATGTCTCCATTAAGCAAATATTCATCTAACCGGAAATTACAGATTAGAACATACGCAGCACTTCACAGATACACACAGAACTAAACATTCATATATCTATAGCATTACACAACCTAGTACCATAAACAGTTAAAACATGGGCATCAGAAATATTGCAAACCAGATGTTTTCGTGTTGTTCTTTTTACAGTAGCATTACCTAAGTAATTTCCAATGCATTCTTCTAAATATTTGAAAGTTTTTACAAATATAAAGCACTTCAGATCTATAAATCCCTATTAATATGTGCATTATTGGAGAAAAAAAAATCACTATGACATATGCTCAATAAAAATCAATGGTCATGCATGAAATCACATTTGGCTTCGAATCTAATTTGTTCTGAAAGTGTACATATACATATTTCCCCTTAAATTAAGTTTTTCCTCCCTGAGAAGGAAATAATATTTGCTTAACAGAACAGATTTTGAATTCAACTATAAACCAGTGACAGCTTTTTCACTGACTTGAAAGGGCTTTAAATGGGACCTAATAACATCTCTACTACCCTTACAAACTAAAACTATGCAGCTTTCCTGCTGAGTTGGAAGCACATGCCTGAAAGTTAGCAGAAACCAACAGAAAATGTGAACAGTAAATAAATAGCACAACAATGAAAAATAGCTAGTATGTCCATGTACCCATACGTATAAACAAATAGATATATTTAACATATACATGAATGAATAGTAAACGAGGTAAAACATTTTCAAACTCCTGAGAAGAAAGAGCACACACTGTATTTTTATAATTAAGGACATCTGACTCAGTTCTCTTAAAAAAAAACCTTTAACTGGGCAACTACAAAGCCCTGCGACACGGTGTTCCTTGCTGAGTCAAAGGCATGGCTCACATGTGCAGATTTGCCAAAACCTGCCTTCCTCAGCCAGCAGAAGTATTTCAAGCTGGAATTCCTCGTTAATGCATTCAGACTCAGCTCTCATCATTTATGACAGCAGTGCACTTGATTCTTAGAAGAACTATTGGCTTGTACACTTTCATAAGCAGAAATGTCCTTATTTCCAGTGGAAAAAAAAAAAAAAATCTGTATCTTTATACATGTAAAGGCCATTCCCCATCCTATTCACTGTCCACACCCTGGAGCTTGGTTTGGAGACAGTAAGACAGTCCGACATCACTGTAAGAATACTATGGAACAACCCTTCCAGGGACAAGCTTACAAAAGGTATAGCACTCACCATTCTTGCTGTTTACAACACAGGCTTTATTTATCTTGTCAATAAACATTTTTATAACATGTTCTTTTAAAACTGCCATTCAAACACTGATCAATTTGAAGTAACCTCCATAAAAGTACTACATTCCTTTCAAATATATTAATAATTTTATTACACTCCTTAACATGGTGAAGTGTAAAAACATATTACAGACAATATCGTGGTATGAAGACCAGTGAAGCTCATTACAGTCACTATACTAGAAAGTTTACTTCAAACCTTTGCCCTAGCATTGCTGTTTCTGTATCAAATTTATTCAACCCACACAATTTATCAGCTCTTCCTGAAAAGTTACTCTCATCCCATTGATGGCAGCAGGCCACCTGCCTCTGCTAATTAGCCATACCATGCTCGGTTGCAACTCTACAAGAAGAAAACGAATTGGCTCTTTGGCTAGTGCATTTTGTTCTAGAAGAACAGAAACTGTTGAATCTGTGTCTTACTTCTTCAAAAAGGCTTTAAAACTTACTACACTGTGTGGTACCTCAGATGAGTGCTGCTAATCTGTGTCTAAAATTCTCATTTTTCCTAAATCTTCTTAAAAAGAATTCTGTAAAACTCAACCATTCTAGACAGATCCATGATTTCAGCACTATTTAAACACACAATTAACATTTTAAAATTATACACATGGATAAAACCAGGTATCATTAGTCACTTATTAGTCACCTTCAAAACAGGCAGCGTGTTTATTATGTTAATGTCCTTGGAGTGTTTAAAGCAACCTTTTGCATTTGAAGTGGAGGCTCTTGGTAAAAGGTGGCACTTAATAAGAAATGGCAATTACTGAGGCATGCTACTCTCCACAAGGCAGCAGTATGAATTTTAATTTCTTCCTGACCATGTATCATCTAAGGCTAATACACACATTTTAGTTTAGATGCAGTAGGAAGGACTGTAAAAGTGAAAACCAAAGTAAGAGACAACACTAATCTTCTCTGAGTTTCAATTAAGGCCCAGCACCTCTGGATTAAAGGCTTATTTTAATGAAAAGCCTTAATTAAGCATACATGTGTATAGGATCACCTTAATGAGGTATGACAGAAATAGAAGAGAAGGCAAACTTTATTTTAAAAGAAGCTTATTAGCAACTCTAAGAGACTCAGTCAAGGATTCCTTAAAAAAACAAAAAAAAAGAAAGAAAAAATGCAATACTAAAAAGACACAAGAATGCTGGACCAAGTTCAAGCATAAAACAGTGAAACCAAAATAGGTACAAGACAGGTATTTTTCAGTATCTTTGTATGCAAATTGATACATAGGAATGATTTTTTCTATACATCAATGGGTTTATTTTTGCAAATACTACAGCATTTACACTTTCATTTAAATTTTAGACAAAAGCAAATCAAATTTTCTACTTTATTTGCTAATGAAAATTTACTACTAAAAATCTTTAAAAATTGATATTGTAAAATATCCCTTTATAGTATTGGAGTCAGGTTTGGCATCAGGCTAACTTGCAAGTTCACTTTAAAAAAACATTATTTTATCTTTTTATTCCTGTCTTTAGAAACAATCAGTGACTCAATGTAATTTTAAAGATAGCCACTTCAGTTGCTTTTTACGTCTTCCCCTACAGTACACAGAGGTATCCTCATTTGCAGATTTCACTTTAAAGTAATTACTTGTAATTACAGAGAAGTGCATCCAGTGGATTAATCACTTTATTTATACACTGCTCGAAGGATTCCTCTCAGGACAGCCTCACTGCTTTTGCTTGGAAAATATCAGTTCCACAAGAAAACAAATCTCTCAAGTCAGTAGCAGCTGAGAAGGCCTCTGACAACAATTTAAACCCAAAAGATTAAAGAAATGGCACACCTGGACTTGAGGCAGCATCTGTACCTGTCCTCCTCTTGCGAAATAAAGGGCTGCCAAGTGAGAACAACCAGGAAAACGGCCAGAGGAAGCCTACGCTCTACTAGGGGCTGAGAGTACCTTTGCACAGTTCTAGATCTGAAGGAAACACATCAGCAGTTAGTAAAAACAAGGGCAAGGGCAGGGCTTCTGGCTCAGGAAGCCACGCTCTGAAGCGTGGGAAGTCCCTGAAGGAGCTGCCGCCGTACACTGATCCTGGCCTTACAGTCTCCCCGAGCCCGAGCCGTCTGCTTTTTGCCATGGACAGAGATGGGACACCAGGTGACAAAGATGTTTGGCCTGATCCATATAGATACCACTCATCAGTTCTCTTTGTATGGAACTTTTTTTTTTAAATGGCGACTCTAGAGAGTTGCCTAAAACACAGGTCACCCAGAACGGCAGTGATGTAGCTTCCCTTAAAACATAAAGCCACCGGTGCGTAACTTCGAGTGGGCCACCCTGACTTTGCTAAATGGAAAGGAACATGTAACCCAGCCATGCTTAGGAAGAGGTGCAGTCACGACTCCCGAAATAATCACCTTAAGGGTGGTTCTGACACCAGAGCCACCCATGACTGAACCGATCCCCAGGGGATCGCAGAGCAACAGCCAGCGGGCGCTAAGGCGGCAGAAGCAGCGACTCAGTGCCCCTCGCCAACCAGGGGCCCGCTGGAGCAAAGGGCCAAGGCTGCGCACCCCCGCCACCACCGCCGGCTGCTTCCAAGGAGCTGGAGAGCTCTGCTAAAGGGCCACTGCTGGAGGGACTCCTTCTACGTGGGATAACCGCAGGGCCTCCCTCTCACCTTACCACCAGCCAGGTTAAAAACGGCTCTCAGGTTAAAAACACACATCAAAAATTGAAAAACGCGAAGTGAAGAATAGCCTTCAGGTCAAAATGCGCATGGCCGGCTCCCATTCCTGCGCACTACCAACCCCTCATAGAATCACAGAATCATTTAGGTTGGAAAAGACCTTTAAGATCATCCAGTCCAACCATTAACCTACACTACCAAGTCTACTCTAAGCCAATCAAGGGTAGACTGGACTAAACCATGTCCCCAAGTGCCACATCTACCCGTTTTTTGAACACAAAAACCTCCGTTATACCAGACACAGGACCTAAAGTGGAAAACGCTAACCAGCGAGGACCATACGGGCAAGCGTGCGGCTCCGCTGCTGGGGGAAATCATCAAGGAGCCATTGGCGGGGCAGCCGCTGAGGCCGAGCCAGGAGAGGCGACAGCCAGCAGCCCCTGAGGCGGAGAAGAAGAAAAAGAAGAGGAAGGAGAAGGGAGAGCGGCGGCCCCGCCCATCGCCCTTCCCGCCCGCTCCCCCTCGCACCGCGCCTGCGCGGCGGCCGTTGCCACGCCGGGGAGCTGCGTTGCCCGGCAACGCGCGCGCTGCCGCCAGAGGCGGGGAGGTGGCGGCGGCGGCGGCAGTGGCAGTGAGCGCGGGGCGGTGGGCAGGGACGGGGCGAGGGCTGTGAGGTAAAAAAGGTGCGAGAAGGGAAAAAGAGCAACGAGGTCACGGGTGGGGGGCTGGTGCGAGGCCAGGAGCGGGCTCGGCAGCGCCGTGAGGTGGCCCGGCCGCGTGGCCTGGCTGGCGGGGCGCGACGCCCTCACCCCGCCCCGGGAGGCGGCTGCCCCGTGTGAGGGGCCTGGGCCGTGACCGCCGCCCCCGGGGCGCGACGCCCTCACCCCGCCCCGGGAGCCGGCTGCCCCGTGTGAGGGGCCTGGGCCGTGACCGCCGCCCCCGGGGCGCGACGCCCTCACCCCGCCCCGGGAGCCGGCTGCCCCGTGTGAGGGGCGACGCCTTCACCCCGCCCCGGGAGCCGGCTGCCCCGTGTGAGGAGCCTGGGCCGTGACCGCCGCCCCCGGGGCGCGACGCCCTCACCCCGCCCCGGGAGCCGGCTGCCCCGTGTGAGGGGCCGGGGCCGTGACCGCCGCCGCGCTGGTCACCCAGGGGCGGTAACCCAGGGGCAGTAACCCGGGAGCCGTAAGGCGGGGAGCACAGGGACGGCTGTGGTAGCAGGAGGACAACTACACACCGAGACAGAACAGCCTCCTAAGCGGGGGCTCCCCTTTGCCGCAGCCAACTTTAAAGGGTGTCAGCTCACCCTCTGCCAGCCTCCTCTTCGCAGCCGAGCCGTGCCGCAGGTTTTTCTGCCGTACCCTTTTTCTGCTGTACCCATGCGGATGTTGGGATCGCAGCAGAGCAGCTTCAGCCCCAAAGGGGTTGCTGGCATCACCCTTGCTCTATGTATCTATCACAGGCTTCCGTGTCTACAGTAAACTACTTTAGTAGAACGGTTCATGGGGTTTATTGGTACGGCCATATTTTGTCCTCGGTTCAGCTTGAAATTCGTGATTACTGCCATTCGTTTTGAAGCTATTCTGCGTGCATTATGGGCGGTCCACTGGGGGTGAGATGAGCCTGACAGGAGAGGGGCACAGTTGGTGGTTTATGGATCCAGAGTTAACTTCTGAACCTGGAATACATGTTAAGCTGTCTCCCATGATAGGCCTAGGAGAAAACAAGTGAAATCGTAGGTTTCTCTTCTGCTGTTGATGTGGGTGTTTCTGCTGAGAAATACTATCCACGTTCTTGTACGTGTCTGTTTGTAGAGCCGTGCGACTCTTGTAAAATCAGCTAAAGATTATCAATGGAGCATCATGATTTTTACAAGGTATGATTTCACATCTTTTAAAATAAGGCAGAAGGGTGGGGAGAAATGAAGGAATACATAGATAAGCCCATTCCCTGTATAAAAATAATACATTCTTGTTTATACTCAGTGTTCTGGAAGGCAGGGTTAGCCTTTGGGATTGTTTTTAATTATCTTGAAGTAAAAATGTGTTTGGGCATGCCAAACTTTTATAGTCCATAATGAGTTTATTGCATATAATAATTATGGGCTCAGTAATTAAAACTTTAAAATTACTGCTATTTTATTTAATATAAATGATAAATCAAAGATTTCATTTGACTTTTTATAAGTTAAAACTAGGATGTGTCAGAAACATCAGTCTTAAATTTCATATTATGGTAATTGTATGCTAGGCTTCAAGTATAGGAATTGCATGTGTATAAAAGCCTTTGACAAGTCAAAAATATTGGCTAAGAGCAGAATTGCTTTTAATTTAGTATAACATAGATGTTTTATAATCATTTATAACAATAATGATTCGAGGTTTGTTTTTTTTTTTTTTTCTTTTTAGGGCCGCCTCTCCAAACCAGAGACGATAGCAGTGTCTGCAGTTGCTTTACAGGATCATATAATACACACTCATCAGCTCCAAGATCTTTCATTAGCAGATCCTTTTAAGTCAAGAACAGGGAATACCAAGATCATTTACAAACCCGTGAACAAAGAAATGGTTAGAGCAGTAGTAGATACTGGACTAAGAAAAAAGAGCACTCACCACAAAAACAAGGAAGATGCAGAAAAGGAGTATGTTCTTGATCCCAGTCCTCCACAGCTAACGTTAGGTAAACTATTATGTTCTGATTTGTGGATTTTTGTTTTAATTCAAAAAAAAATCTAAAATGAGGAAGCTAAGCTTTCTGTTCAATAAGATAATTTAATGCTAAACAGCATAAAATCTTGTTTTAAAATTTGTCAAACTTCAGCAGTTTAGGCCATCAGGTAAACACTGGAATTGCTGTCAGTGGTTTGAATGTGTCTTTTCATATCTGAAATGTATTAAAAAATATTATTCTTGTGACAATGAAGGTAAAAATGAAGAAGCTAGTGCATCTTGATGAAGAAGAATTCTTCATTAAGAGGTGGGAAGTCTTTTACACTTTTTTTAATATGTTTTGTATATTGCCTGTCATAACTTTCTTTACCTTATATTCTCAAGGAAACATCAGTGATTTTGATATTGTATTTATTTGGGGGAATATTTTAGTATTAAGATTTTTTTTGAGTCTATTTGGAATGGTTTGGTTTATTCCTTATTCAGTAAAAAGACATTTACTAGTGCTGCATTAAATGTATTCTTTGTTAACATATACCCACCTTTACTCAAAGTTAAAAAGGTTGGTTTTTACAATGGTCCTGGGGCTAAACCCAGGAAGAATTAACACCTGTAGTTAAATACCTTTTTCAAATTTAGAAGCAAACATGCAACAAGATAAAAGTCACAGATGTGAGGGCTTGGAATGATGCCTGGTGAGAAAACTGACTTCTAAATAGTATGATAATAATACAGTTGTACAGCAGCGACAGGCAATATTGCTTAAAAAAACAAAGCCAGGGAGCATCTTAACAGACCAGGAGTCCAAATGGGCTTCCTGCCTATCTGTTTCAGTCTTGTATTTCTCTTTTCTAAGGGTTTCTATGGTATTCTTGCCATGAACATCTTTTTGTCTCCATCCTTTCAGTTGTCTTGATTAGGCATTTCTTAAAGCACCTTCCAGCTCCACAATTTGCAGTTTTAAGCATAATAAACTTTCATCATCATTAATAGTTGTTTTATTTATTCTTTTTCATAAAAATGCCCTTAGGCCTCTCTGAAGATCATGTTGCCTTTGCTATAGTAACTGTCACAGTAGTCCCAGCTCTAAAGAGAACCATGTAAATCAATGAGGCTCCATACAAGCACAGGCATCTGCCTTTTGGAATCGGCTGAAGGTTAAGAGGGTAACTTAAGATAATACACAAGAAGTGAGTGTAATAAGCGATAGGACAAAGGTAGTAAGGCAAGGTGATTATTACTATGTTTACATGGTTATAGTTCTAAAGATGGGAGGGTTTTTTCTTTGGTTCGTTTTGAAGAGGAATTTGAAAGAAGAAAGGATAGTGGGGGGAGAAAACAGCACAGAGGTACTGGGGTTAATGCAAATATAAATAATGAGTGATTATGGAAGCTAAAGGTTGTGGTGAAAAAATGCAGCCCAAGTGTGAGCATGTTCTCTGCAATTATAAGAAAGACGAAGTATTTTCTCTTTAAATCACAGCATTGACTGAAACGTCCCATATGAATGCTTGTGCAAGTGATTAGAAAGAATGTGCTGAAAGATTTTTAAAAATTGCAATTGTTTCTGGGTTTTGCTTATTAGTATTCTCACCTGTAGTCTCTCATTTTAAAATGCTTGTGTCGAGCTTTCTCTTCTTAGAAGATAATATTTTTTTTCACACCTTACAGCTGTGAAACAATTTTTAAAACGTAATTTAATGCCCTTTTTCTTCTTGAGTTTGTGGGTAATCAGACAAAATCTCACAGGCCTCTATCATTAAATTTTTCTCAAAAGGGACTTGAGTCCTAAAATCAAATAATAATAATTTAAAGGTTAGTGTATGTAATCACTTTGCTAATGTTCATTTTAGGATAAATAACTCACTTGGTTGTAAATGGGTGTGCCAGTAAATGAGTTGGGCTTGTAAACTTGATGCATAAGGATAGAAATTCCTGGATGTCTTGAGCTGTGATAAAGCTAGGCTTTCATTGCTTGTATTTATTCAAAGTGCTGCTTGGAGAGTATCTTCATAGAGCCTTGTGCTTCAACCATATCCCTTCTTGTGTGTCCTGCTGCCAGTTTTCCTTCATTGACTATGTTGTATAAAAGCTTTCCTCCTAAACACCTGTATAACCTGTCCCTCACAAATATCCCATCTGGTTTATATTATTTAGAAGTTAGGTTTTGCCGCCAATCTCTTCCTATTTGGCAGCTTTAGTCATCCATTTGTGAAAGTTTTAAATAAGCATTTTTTCTTACCCTGGGGGTATACAAAAAGCTTTCCACAAAGCCATCTCATTGTCTTCCTTAAAACAGTCTCTGACCACAGTGCTTGAAGAAAATTGAGGGTAGGCATTTTTTATGTTGTGATACTGTCTTTCACACTGTGACTGGTTTGCTATCTTGTTCGCTCTCTGTGTATCCAGATTTTCTCATCATAAAGACCATCGCTTGTGTATATTGGACTATCAAAATGGGATCTTGTTTCCTTACTCATTCACTGATACTCTTAGGTATTACTGTCAGGTGAAACTTGATAAATGTTTCAGTAAAAGCATATATCGTGTTTTATAATTTGATTCTTCTTTTGTAGCAGAAACACTGTTCTGTGCAATACATGCTCTTCAAGGCTTGAATGGTCAAGAGGGAAAAGCACTTGTGATTAGGAAAACTTCTTTGTCACTCAGCTGCCAATTTGAGCAATTGATGCATAAGCTTTAAGCAAACTGCATGTTCTGAACTAGTTTTTAGACTCTAGAATGTTTGCAGGATCTTTCATGTTCCCCTTAAAGCTCATATTATTTTTCACCATCGAGCACCAGATAAAAGCATTTCACTGCACCAAAAATTGATGGACAACACTATTTTATGTTAATACAGCGTATATTTTACAATCTGAAATTATGATGCTGTAAATACATATGTATGAGCTTTGCTGCTTGACACGGAGTGGTTTGAATTCTAGCCCATAGCCTGCAGGCAGAGCTGTGAGCTCCTGCACGTGTGGAGGTGTTGTATTTGTGTCTGGGTATTGAGTTGTCCAGGAACGGAAACAGTGTGCCTCTAAGACAACTCATATATGACCGCCGATGTCATCCACGGCATTCTTTGATTCAAATTTTCTTTTGATACTTAGGTGTTATATGCATTGCTTACCTTTGACTTGATACCTTTACAACAGTAACAAAAGTAACAAGGTGGGGTGTATATGAACCAAACCGTATGTAGAGAAAGCACTTTCCACGTAGTTCCAAAAGCGTAAACTGACCCAGCTTGAAATCTCAAAGCCATCCCGTTGTTCTAAGTTATGGAATCAAATTGATTTATGTTTGAAGGATGTCGTGAGCTCACAAGGAAGTAGGTTAGGCAGATAGTTCAACTAGAGGCAAGAAAGTATTCCTTATAATTCCTTTAGTACCTCAGAAAAGTTCTTTAAAAAGATCAAAGACAGTTTTGTGCAACTTTTAAATGATTAATGATATACATCTGTAGATGGATGAGCTCAGGAGCAGAATTTTTTTCTCAAAAATTAACAAATCCTATCCTAGAATAAACAGGTACTTGAGCAAGTGGATCACCAGAACCCCACTCTTTGGTTTGTTAGGATTCCTTTTCTCTTCACGACTAACCAGTGTAATGGGTTTGCATACAATGTCTGATGGGGTTTTGAAAGCTTATACAGAACAAATAAGTGCTGCTTATTAATGTCTGGTTTATGCAAAGATTTTGGTATGAATTAAAGAGTTGACCCTTTCCTTCCCATTTAGAACTAAAACTCTCATCTATGTGTCATCAACTTGCATCCTAACTATTCTGTGTCCCTCTTCCTTTCTGATTTTAGCAAATACCATTGAGGCCTCATGGACTCATGTTACTGGCTTCTTTTAGCATCTTTTTTTACTACAGAGATACTGACACTGGACTTTATCTGCCATTTGTGGGGTTGGGGGGGAATACTGTAAGTATTTTCACTGATTCCTTCTTTGAGAAGGCAGAGATTTCACATGGACACGCAGCAAGGCACCTCACAGTTATCCTTGGAGATCAACAAGCTCAGCTATCACAGTGACGCTATCACTGGTGTCTTGTAACCATGGCTTTGTTTCTTTATGCTCTTTATTTCTGTTGCATCCATCACAGTCTCATTACACTTCAGCATTTTGCACCAGCAACAGTTTTTTATTATACCACTTTGTTCATTTTTATTTTTGAGAATACAAAAATGTGATGTTGAAGAAACGTTCACAAATGAATTCTAACAGAGATTTTGTTTGTACAAACAAAATTACGTTATTGTGCATTGTTACATTGTCTAGTTAATATTCCCCATCGTAATGGCTGTGGAAAGGTATCAAAATAAATTGAAATTTCTCAGCAAATAAAAGTTTACATTTAAAAACTTCCTGTATAAATTCTGTATGTAAAAGAGGTTCTGACAATTACTGAATAGCTAACTAATAGCAAGAAGTATGTTGCTAGCCAGTGGTTTGTCTGATGATAGATTTGTATGAAGTATCTGTATAAAGTATTTTTAAGTAAGTGCATCATCGATGAATTTCACATGAAGAAAATCCATTGTCTGCACCTGCCAGTGGGTCTTATTCAGTGATTTATTGTTGTTATTGTCTACAGCTCAGAAATTAGGCCTAGTTGAGCCTCCTTCCTTGCCACTAACTGCTGAAGAATGGGTAAAAATAAAGCGGAGATCCATACAGCATGGCGACTCCATACAGCCTTGTGCAATATGCAGGGAAGAATTTGCACTTAAACCTCAGGTACGTGTATAATTGTGTGGACTACACAACTGTATTTAAAAATTTTTTTCCAGAGTTACTGCTAAAAATCATTAGCTGGAGGAAGAAACGAAAGAATGAAAGATTCTACTTTAAGACACCATTTATCATTTAATAGCTGGACCCAGCTATCAGTGGCCAGCTCTGAAAGTATTTTGGACGTGACGTGGTAGAGAAAGGTTGGTAGTGCTTGTCTGCTTGTGAAGTTACGACGGTGGAGGAGAAGGTAATCAGCCTTTTTATCTGTTCTTGCAAAGCGGGTATAGGTTATTTTTTGCTTCATTTAAACTCCTGTTAGATATGATCCTAGCTTTCATTCATCAGAATGACAATTATTCACTAATTATACAATTTAAGATATATTTTGTTTTCTCACAAGTTTTGTTAATTGCAGTTTAGTTCAATAGTTATTTCTGTTTGGAAAATGGAGGTAGGCGTACTCCTAATACCAGTCAGTCACTTCCTTAGGTTATCTGAAGAAATGCTTGCATTTTACTTTGATGGCTTTATTCGGTGCATGTGTGCAGCATAAGCATAAATACATCATGCTTTATTAGATTCTTTCATCTATCATCTTGAAAATATTAAGCAAAAGGGACAAGTGACTGACTGAAGAGGAGTGCTGCTTCAGAGGGGTGATGATGGTAATTAGAACAATTATTCCAACTGCTTGCAAGTTTCTTTCCACAGTGCATTTTAGGGTGGGTTTTTTCTGCCTGTTCCCCCCCTTTTAATTTTTCTTGAAGACTTTTTACAACCAAGTCTGTTACGTGAATCAAGATCTTTCCATAACCTTAGATACAGGGCTTTTGCTTCCTTTTACAGCAACATTAACTGAAGGTGTACAGTTGTCCACAGACAGGTGGGATGGGTCTGGTGAAAGACCATTCTGCCAATTTCTGGCTACCCTGAAGGTCTAAAGCTTGACAAGAGAGAGCAAAAGACAGCACTCATTAAAAAGGTTACTTCAGATTTGGCACAAAAAGGGAAATGCCTCTGGAATTCTTTTTGTCCTCAGTTTTTCGTTAGCTTTCCTCCCTCAAGGGAAAAAAGCCACTGTATCTGAAAGCTTTCCCTTCAGCTGGCTGCTAGCCATTAATCCTTTTGTGTTTGCCAGCTCAATAGTGCACAGTACTTGTTCTGGTTTTCACTCCTTTCCCAGTTTTTCCTTCCTCTAAGAGCCAACTGCCTTTTTTGTCCAACTCTGTATCTTTTGTCAGGATCGAGATCATCAGCATTTGGTGGGAATTTAGGTCAGATAAAGGTGAAGTTTTCTTGTAGCCTGTGAACATGCTTTCTCCTTTGTTTTTTTGTATGTGTGAAATGCTGCATTTGATGTATATCACTTCTTGAAATTTAACGTTTCTGTGGAGAAAAGGGAAAAAATTAATCAGCTTTCATTTTAAGTACTTGTTTTATAGTCTTTTCCTCCAGTCAGAAGCAGTTGGCATTTCTTGCTTTCTGCCACTCCATGTGTTGTTAGCACAAAATTCACATATTGGTTTAAGATGTAATATATTAAGCAATTTTTATAGAAGACTAATTCTATTTTCACCAGAAAGACTGCAGTAGTAACAGAAAGAAACTGATGACCTTTCAGGCAGTCAGATTTTTTCTTGTCAGCATATTTTTTGCTTTTCAGCTTTTAGAATGGTTTAAAGTCAGTTGGTTTTTTTTTTTTTTCCCTTTGAAAAACAGGTGCTGCTTTCATGTTCCCATGTATTCCATAAAGTGAGTACATTGTTATATAACTATTGAAGCACATAATACATGAGTAATTTAATTAAACTACTTAAGTGAATATCTTAATGAATTAAATGTAATCATCTTGAAAAGTAATTTTGATTCCAGATTTTTATGGTAAGAAATATAATTTAAGGCTAGTTTATGATGAAGCACTTCATTCCATTTTATTACCTTTTTTAAAACCATATGGGAAAACATAGTTTGCAACTGAGCTATACATTTGTATACTAAGCGGGAACAATTCAATTCATGAAATTTCATGCGAATATATGCAGATTTACAAAATTCTCAACAGTTTAATGATAAAAATATGCATCTTGTAGAGTGTTCACAGATTGATGAATAAACTGTTTTTACATTCTGTAATCTATCCTGTTTCATCTGTTCCAATGATATGAAATATACTGTAAGTAATTGCACTTCTTTTTTTAGGCATGCCTGAAAGCCTTTGAAAAATTTACAGGTAAAAAGTCTTGTCCTATGTGTAGAAAAGAGCAGTATCAGACCAGAGTAATACATGATGGGGCACGCTTGTTTAAAATAAAGTGCGCTATTAGGTAAGCCTTACTTCTGCTACAGGTGTTGTCACTGGATAATATTTATTTCCCAATAATGTTCCAAATGTGTTAAAACTTTAATATAATAAGAAACTAGACAGAATGAATGCACTACAAAAGTCAAAGTTTTTTAAAAACTGCATAAAATGATTGTTTCATATAAATAATAAAATTATATAAATTTGAGTTTCCTCTTCTTGAGCAAAATTGTGTCTTACAGAATTCAAGCTTCCTGGAGGGGATATATTGTTAGAAAATGGTATAAGAACTTGAGAAAAACAGTGCCTCCTAAAGATAGCAAATTAAGAAAGCAATTCTTTGAGAAAAAGGTATGTTGCATTTGCTTCTTTGGTCTGTTTCCTTGGTCTGATTCAGCTCCCTTAAATCAAAACTCCTGAATATCAGCTCTCTATCTCTTCATTTGTTCCTTCTTATTCATATCAAACAGGCAGCACTGGAGGCACTCGGTTGTTTTGTTAGTCAGTTCATTCCATCCTCTTTACAATGTAGAAGTAAGGAAAATAATTTAAATACTTAATTTTAAGGCCTGCCTTTTGCCTAGGCCAACAATAGTGGGCTTTTTGTGAGGCTCTGTATTTCCCTTCTCTTTTTGATAAATCACAGTAATCTGTTTTCCTATAGAATTATATGAAGGGGGTATAGTAAGGGGAAAAACAAATCCATAAACAATCATAACTTCTTTTCACTGTCATTGTTCCCGCACTGGACACTGGAGAGTTGCATTCCATAGCTTTGCCCTTCTCTAACTTCTGCTCAGATGCAAGTCAGACTGTAACAAATTAGGGTCCTGACCCCGTACAAATGAGGCCAGATCAGGTGCAAGCATTTTGCAATGACCCTGCTTGCCTTTAAGCACACAGCTGCTGTGCGAGCCCCAAGTCCTCCTTTGCCAACTTCCAGTCTTCCCCAGTTCAGTACTGAACGGCCCTAGCCCAGCTTTTCAGTAACAAAAGCTGCTCTGACACATCCTCAGCGATTACCAAGCCATCCCTCAGGGAGCGAGAGAAGCCATCTTCCAGTCCACATTACCAAACCGCCTGGTTAACAGAGATGAACAAAGCCACACAAGACAGCCATTTAAAGGTAGCTAGCGTGTGCAGCTAGGGAAATACTCTTACCCAAGTTGCAAGCTAAATCAGTGGTAGGTTTAAACCAATACTTAAGTCGGTTGTTTGGGGTTTTTTTTTTAAATCACTGCTTTAGTTAAACAGAAGAGGGCTTGCAGAAAAAGGCTTGTTACTGTCTGTCATTATTTCTCACACTTGCTTGGTTGTATCCTGTTGGAGGAGAGCTTTGGAGGCAAAGACCCTCTCTTGCTATATTATGGAGTTATGTATGATAGTGAGTTAGTTACCCTCAAGGGGATCTTGTAGGCTGTTGCAACAAAATTGGTACCACTGTTCTGCCTGTGTGGCAACAGCGGCAGGGGAGAGTCAGGAAGTACTGCTCTCAGCCTTAGTACAGAGACAGCTTGCTGGTTGCTGTGCTGCCTTTGTAATCAATGCAAAGTCCTTCCCTGTAACAGAGAAAATGAATATGGAGGTAACTGAAGAAAGCTAACGTTACACTTGAAAGTGCTCAAACACTTAAGTTTGCAAGAAGGGAATCCTTTGGTGGATTGTGACTGTCCTTGAGTAGCATGATGAGAACAGACAACAGAAACACACACACTTTTTTTGCATGGAAGACTGGGGAAACAGTCATATGCTTCTTTCCCAACAAGGTTGTCAATTTTCTGTGGGTTCAGGATACCATGCTTAGCTATAAGCAGGGTCTCAGTAAGGGGAAGTTGAAGAAGGCTTCTAAATATGCTGAAAGTTGCAGCTGAGTGTCATTTGTTAAAATTTCTCTCACTGAACTGCAGAAGGCTACAGCAGCAGTCTACCAAGCTACCTACAGTGGGCTAGCTTTTAGGGCCCCTATCTTAGATACCTGTTTTAAGGAGAAACAGCCTGATAGACTGCCCACATTTCATCACATGATTATAAGCCATGGGAAGGTCTTCATGTAACATAGTTTCCATGTATAGTCCACACCATGAGGAAATCATTCACATATGGAACACTTCAGGATTTTGCAGGGAACAAAATAGGCACTACATTTTCACCTTCTATTAAGAACAAATTTATAAAGTCTTCTTATATGGATTAGCCAGGTTTAAATGAATTCAGTACCAATTGTGATTAAAGGATATATACTTAATTTTCTTAGTGGCTTTCAGGTGGGAATTGTAGATGAGTTTTCCTGCTGTTCGCTCTTATACTTTTAAGTGTTGGTTAATGAAAACACTAAAGAAATTTTTCACAAGGAGCTATCCATTTCCGGATGCTAAAAAGCTTTTTTAAAATAAATTTTGCCTCTCAAACTTGTGCTGTGCTTTTAAAATGTCACTCCCTAAACATTAGCATAATCAAATGGCATCACAGTTGGGGGGGGAAAAATAATCTAATTTTTAATAATCCTACCTCCTCTGGAAGGATCATAAAGGTTAAACGTCAAGTTTCATACGCTTAAATAAATATCACAAAATAAAAAACAATGTCTGAAATATTAGTAGTAGGAAGGACACATATTACTTGTTTCAGGGTGCTACAGTAGCCCTTATTACACCTATCATTAAAATTTTTAATAATCTAGATCAAAGGAGATAAGAAAGGTCACTGAAACCAAAGTAGGCTACTTTTTAGCACTACTATACACAGAAAGCAGGGTGTTGCTTCAGCATGTTAGGTAGTGATTTCTTTGATCCTACCTATAAATGTCACTTCTGTATGTCATTTAATTGTGGTATAGTCTTTTATTGGTGCAATTAAATCTTTTCAAGTGCATTACATTATCTCCAGCTTTGCTAAAAATCTTGCCATTGTTTAGGAGGTGAGGTTAAGTCATTGTGAAATGATGTAGTTGACTTTAGTTTCTTCCTCCCCCTTCCACATGATTTCTCCCAAAGATTTTAATTTAAATCTCACCAAACAGTATAATGGTCCTGGAATTTGTTTAGTCGTTTGACTTCCTTTATCACATGGAGATGGTAAACATTCTGTTGCTAACTTGAAGTGGCTCCAAGCAGCAAAACTAGGAGGATATTAAACCAGTAGAAGCTTATCAACTGATTCATTGATATGCTGTAAATTCCAGCCTTTTCATTTTACTTTTGAGGGTTGCCATAAGTCAACACATTAGTAAGCAATTTGCTGACATTGGATCACTTAAAAAGGCTTCCCTGTGGACAAAGTTCACCTCGGTGCTTTGTTTTATCGTTTTATTTTATCATAGTCTTGTGCTGCTGTACAGATGACTGATGTAGTTTTGCATACCGATGGAGTATTTCAAATACTCAGTTTATGCCATTCTTTTCAAGTTTTAAGAAGTCACAGACATAAAATATAGAGGTGTGGTGTTTTCAGAAATAAATTCAATTGATTCATTTCTGTTGTTCTGAAAAAAGGGTTGTTCAGTATTGTGCATTAAAACACAGCAGGATTTAATATTTAAATCCTAGAACATGCTAGCACTAACAAATTACACAAAGTGTTTATTTCCTTTCTGTTCACATTGCTAATTTGCACCGATTTGCCGGTTAGCAAAAATTTGGGGTTAAATTTCAGTTACGCTTTTTTTTTTTTTTTTTCTTCCCAGCCTGAGACTTTATTTGCTGATTGATGGATATGGGTTGGGTCAGGTCATACTGCAGAAAATACAGGAGTAGCTCAAAGCAGATAGTATCTCAGCAGCAGGGGAACTTAACAGATTACTGTCTTGGGCAAGAGAAACGTTCTCTATTTTTACAGTTTCTGCTCAGGGAGGCTCACGAGAGGACTTTCAGGATCACTTAGTGAAATGGGGAAGAGAAATAACAAGTGCAAGCTCAGGGAAGAAATGTGGGGCTTCTCCCTGCTGAGGGAAAAGGGACCCAGCAGCACAGGCACGGACAGAGCGGGGGCACTGCTTGCTTAATGCAACCCCAGCCCCTCGCTGCCCCCTGCTTCCAGCTCTCGTGGTGGTTCGTCGTCCTCAGCAGCCTGCCTGTAGCTCAGAAAGACAGGCCACGTCCTGGAACTGACCACGTACTGTCTGTGTTGCTCTCACGTTGTCAGAACTAGACACTGGATAAGGGCAGAGTTAAAATGTAGTTGCTTTTCCTCAAATTTTGGGTCCCGAGAAGCTCTTAGAGCATCGTCATGCTGCTCTAGCTTTCTATTACCTCCCCCTAGCTTAAGAAGACAGATCAGGTCTGTTCAAGTCTGATACCAATATAAACAAAGATCAAGCATAAATCAGGACCAAAAGTGTTTTCAAATGGATCAACCTTTACTTGATGCTGAACAGACACCATGCATCATACAAGGTTTAGGTGTAATCTTACCCTGTTCTTCCTGAAGTCAGATTTTAAAATGAAATCAGTAAGAGCAGTTAAAATTGCAACGTGGAGTAGAATCAGTTCTAGAACCTAGGTAACAACAGTTCAGATAAAACTTACTAGGACTGTTATTGCTTAAGTAAATATATAATTACATTAAAATACTAAAGACATAACCTGATTGAAGTGTAGTGCAATAGTATTTCCCATGTCATTCAGGAAGCCCACAGTGTCATCGTTTGGGATTGTTTGGAGACCACAAAGTGTAAATATTGAAGGAGGCCTGCAGCGGGATTCTTGTTTGTTTGGTTTTTTTGTTTTACACATACCACTGAAGGTCAGTGCATATGTTTGCATGGGATAGAATCAGATTTTTTTCCTTTCTTGTCAGTGAACAGTCATGAGGGGAGCACAAGATTACCCATTGTGCTCTTTGCTAGGCATAGAATTCTCTCACAGAGTACAGAAGGGGCTGCTGCTTTTTCTATCACATTGCAATTTAAATACATACACTATACAAGGGGTCTTGGTATATTTTTTTTCCTTTTTTTTTTAAGTTATGTTGATACATCAGCATTAATTAACAAGGTAACTAAAACTGATTTGGACTGATAAATGGATACATCCTTTCAATATACTGTTGTGTTAAGGATTATTTGGAAATACAGTACGTCATAATGGGTCTCAGTTAGCAGTGAATCAGACCATAAAATAAAAAGAATACACAGGATCAAATCTAATGTCAAGAAGCAAACAGCTTGCCTTAAGTGGTGTTTTTCACTGTTTCCCTTACCTGGCTGCTTCTAATGTTTGTCTCTAAAGTCTTTATTGAGAAACATAAAAGGTTTCACTGGAAGACGATATGGACATAGTTAAAAAAAAAATTATGAGTTTTTTCATCATTTTAGAAGGAAATTTAGGAAATTCAAAGTTTAAATGAAATCTTAGAATGCTAAGTGAGCTTTTCAGATAGTTTTGTGGGGTGGTTGTGGGATTTGGGCTCTTGATTCCTTTGGGTCTAGAAAAGTTCACTTTGGATATTCTGATCTATGCTATGAAGGGTCACTTTAGCAGTTGTAAGGGAGCACATGTCCCAGTAGAGAAAAGCTACTAAAAAAAAAAAAAAGTTAAAGAATAGGAAAGTGTCTGTCTGACCTTGACAACAACCCTTCTGCCACCTCACCTCCCACTTCCCATCCCATCCTCCCTGAAGCGATGGCGCCCTGTTTTCCTGTCAAGTTTTCACTCACAGGAGATGCATGGAGAGACAAGCTCACAGTGCATGGTCACGGTACAGGTGTTGAAGTGTTCCTTAAAACTGCTGAAAGCTTTTACGAGCAGAGTCACAAAAGACAAATCTAAGACCTGTGTGACTCACTACAGAACTTTCAGATACTGTGGTAGCAACAAGAGAAAGTTGCCGCAGTGAGCTGGCATTGCACTCAAGGAGATGATTAAGTTTGAGAACAGCGTTCCTTGCTTTTAGGTATTTATTTTGCTGAGCACCGATGGGAGCATCTTCAGCTATGATGACCAGATTGCTTAGGCCTATGTGCAATATGCAGAAACACATTTATGGCAGTAGGTCATAAAAGTCTACACCAAGGACAACACCCAAGATGCCTCTTCCCTTATTGGTTATCATGCCTTGAACTAAGCCCACAGCAAGATGCACAGGTTTCCTATCAAATAACCAATGCTCAGCAAAGTTCTGTACTTCTTTCTGTAACACAGCTGTACCCTCTGTGCTGCACCATATGGGTTAAGAATAGCACATCTATCTTGGGAAAGTTCAGTGATGAAAATCCTGTGTTTTCTCTGAAGGATAATGGTCCATCAGTGGAGTCTGGGGGCCTGATGCTTTTGACCTGTAAATCAGCACTGGACACCAGCTGCAAATGGGAACAAGATTCCACAGATCATGCAACTCATCAGGCCCACTCGTCCAGTCACTCACAGTTCTTCCACATATGGACTACCTACAAGTAATTCCAAATCTAACCACAGTCAATTTTTATTTTCAGGTTCAACAGATCAGCAATCGACTGTTGAGTTCTTACGACATCAACCTAGATGATTTTTTTTCTGAGATAGATTCTTCTATAGCTGCAAGTCGAGATGTGTTTCAGCAGTTGGAAGGAAAAGAAATATTAATAAGTGAAACTGACTGGGAGAAGATCCAGATGCAGGTTGGTTGGCTATTCCCCCCCCCCCCCCCCCTTTTTTTTTTTGAAGTAGTTCTGCATTCTTTTGAGGCATGATGGTCTTTTCAGCACAACTGAGTGTTTTCTGTTTTCTTAAATTTTGGTCCATCTGTTCCAAATCAGAAATACTAGAAAGTTTTTACAGTTCAGAGATTTACCTCAGCAGCATCTCTCTTCTACTCAGTTAAAGAACCCAAAGAGGCTGTAGACAAAACTGAGAATCAAAATGTTAAGTTCCTCAAAATACATTACAAATCATAAAATTTGAATATTTGAATTAGCATATTGCTGATACATTCACCTTCCACTGTTTCACAACAGGTTGGTTGGTTTGTTTTTATTCAGGCATTTCGGCAAGAGATATTCGACTGTCCTATCTGTATCATGCCACTCAGTCCTGCAGTTCATCCTGCCTGTCTCTCTTCTGGCAACAGCAATCAGTTTTCACGACGGACTGTTCTGCTTTCTTGTTCGCATTTGTTTCATCATACCTGTCTTCAAGCATTTGAAGAGTTTTCCTTGGGAGAGCGACATATTTGCCCTTTATGTCGCTCATATTATCAAAAGAAAATCCTCAAATGTTGATACGTATAGCTCATCATGAACTACCTCGTAGATCGTAGCTGACAACACATGTACTTCTAACTCTGGAGCCTTTTCAGAGCCAGATCTTCCAAGAACAAATGATTTTGTATGGACAAAGGTACTCACCTTGTATTTAGAGAAATAAAAGTTAGAAGGGTGCTGTTGCTTCCCTTTTAGACTCAGTTTCACCTTTGGTCTTCCAGCATTTTTATTCTTCCTCCCTCTGTCACTCCCACCTTTCTCCACTTTTATTTCCCTTTCCCAAAGATGAGCCACAGCTGTTTCAGGCATTGTGTTCATTCAGCAACACCCCACTTTATCCCTCACCTGTTTTGTTGCAGCACAGGTTCCCACTCACAAGGACCACAACTACTGCAACTGGTAGTTGTAGCAAGAAACACTTTTTTTTTCCTTCAGCCACATTTACTAACTAGAACCCTGGCTGCTCCTTCTGCTTGAATGACTAACCAGCTCCAGAGAGCTGCAGGGAGACAAAAGTGGCCCTCAAGGATGCGGGATCATTTCAGAACTTCAGAGAACCCAGAACCACAGTAAGTACTGACCACTTTCAAGAGAAATAAAAACATAATTATGACTTTTCAGCTATGCATTGCTGAAACTAAGACAGTTTGCCGCAGATAATTTGTACAAAAAGTATGAGCACATAAAGACAAAAGTCAGAAGCTAAACCAAAATGAAATAACAACATACCAAGGTAACAAGGAAATTAATTTTGCATAAAAAGGCAATAACCGATCAACTACACAAATGATAGAGAGCTTCCAAATAATGCTGACAAGATCAAATTGTGTCACGCATCAAGTGAGGTGGTCGCCACATTACCAGCTGTACGGGTTCACAGGCTTAAGCCGGAAGTGGGAAAGGCCATGTCAGAGAATCCTGAGGGAAAAAGCGTTTTACAGATCGGTTGCTGACCGACTGCATTTGGGCAGCCAGGCGGCTGTCTACAGGGCTTTCAGAGTTGGCTGGCTGTGAGAACTTGTGGAGAACATGTGACACTCCGAAGGACTCGGAATTGATAAACCCATCTTGACACCAGGAAGGAAGGAAGAAATCCTAGGGAAATGCAGACATTAGTTTCACTTAATTTCCAAGAAAAACACTGGTACAAACTACTTAAAAAGAACTAGTATTTGACATGGGATTTGCCAGGAAGAGAATCCTATCAAACCAATTCAGTTCATTTCTGTAAGAGGATACAGTCCTGCAGATGAAGCGGAAAACAGTCTCACAACAAGTGCAAAATATACACTTACGTAGGAATAACCCCATGTATGAGACTGCTCACATCTTATATATGTAGCAATATAGAGATTTTCTGTAGAAAAACATCCAGAAATGTATTTGAGAACACAAGTTCAGTATGAATGAATAATGTTGCAAAAAAAGACCACCCCCCAAAAAAAATAGTACAGAAGACATGATGTAGTGTAAGGGCTCAAGCCTGGAGTTTTCTGTGTCCAGTTCTGAGCTCGGCATTTCTAGAAACACGAGGGTCTGCACAGGCAGGAAAAAGGATGCCGAGAGGCCTACATAAAAGAGCTGAGGGAACTGGGGGGTCACTTCTTGTGTAGAAGATAAAGGGAAACATAACCTTTCAGGTGTGGAAAAAGCTGGCACAAGCAGAACGACTTGCCTTACTACAAATGTTTGAGAACCAAAGTAAAGCTTAAAGCATGGCAAGGGCTGTTCACACTTGACATTTAGGAAGCCTTGGACAATTAAACACTGGCCCATATTGCCTGGAGACAGCACAGGAATCACACTGCAGACAGTCCCTGCCAGGCTGGTTAAATACCAGGAATAACACAGGTGTGTGTGATCCTGCGCAGCTGAACTGATCAGGTATCTCCAGGTCCCTTCCAGCCACATGATTCCTGAACTTTAAAAACAGCCTAAAACCCTCCCGTGAAATGGAAAGGAAAGTCTGAAGCTGTTTGAGTTTCAAACAGTTTAGGAAACATGGTGGTCAGGTTTTTAAGACATAAAAGTTGCCCTTCAGTCAAACTATTAAGCTACTGAAAATTACACATTACATAATCAGCATACTCTTCCATAAGCAAAGCCCACTTGCCTGAAGTAGAGGGTTCAACTTAGTTGTGCACCTGTCTCAGACAGGGCTGTAATGCCTCGCAATGTACGGGAGTCTCCATCACACACCATACATCGCGTATTTTAAAAACCTGACCATCTGAGACTCTCAAAAGCATGTTAAATTGGGGGGAGGAAGGAAGAAGAGAGAGGATTGCAACTATTCATACCAACTACTGACAGGGTAATTTAGAATGCCACAGAGATTTTTTTTTTCCATTGATTAAAATAAAATTAAGCAAAACGCCACTATGAATCACACTTTAACTTTATTGAAAACACAGTTAAAAAAAATCGTCCTACAAAACATTCAGTGTAACATTTCAAACAACAGAAAAAGACATTACCACTGCTTTTCACAAAAAATTCAACCTGGATAAGGCGGCAAGTATTTTCATTTAGTTTTGTAACATAGCAAAGTATCCACAAGTGAGAACATTATAAAACATATTTCTGGGTGACCTAAAATAAACCAGGAAGGGTTTGGTGGGGAGAAGGTATGTACACAGAAAATTGTTCTGATTAAAGTAACACAAAAAGCAGGATTTTTCAGCTATATTTTACCTTGTTCCAAGAGACATCCATATGAAAGAAACATCAGCTGCTCAAGACCACAGAGTTTACAAAGCCTTAAGCACAAATGGGACCAGGAGGGGACCGCGGATTCCATTCAACATCTCTCAGCCTCACACACCGTTAAGATTGTGCGGGGTTTTGTTTTGTTTTGTTTTTGGTAAACTGAAATCTTAACCAGCAACACTGCAGTGAAAAACCTGAAAGTGCATGACGGAAGACACCTGCTGCCATTGTTACAGCACCAGCAGTAGCAACACCCACAGAAACGCTAGTTCAGAGCTGGGTTTTTATGGTCCTGTCACCCAAGTCCACATGAAGCCGATCCCGTGTGATGAGATGGCCAACAGCGCTGAGAATATTCTCAGTCTCCTCAGTGGGAATTTTGGAGACAAAGCTTTGTAAAGACAAAAGCAAAGAACGTTTTCTATTCCGGTAACACAGGGCTGCGTTCCTAACCCCACAAGAAAGTAACGGAAATCTAGCTGTATTTTTTGTGTACAAGTATGTGTTTCATACACTTTAAGATTTCAAATCCATGACCCAAATGTATCTTCATTTCCTATCCATTTGTTTTTAAAGCAATAGAAGTCAGACCAAATAAGACAAAAATACTTTGAAACCTACTTTTAAAAAATGAGAAGTGGCTCAACTTTGTTTTCTTACAGAAAGCCAGGGAGGAGAAAGTTACTCGCACAGGTTTTGCGACTAGGTATTTTGGCCCAGACTGGGAAAACTTACAGTTAGGGGAAAAACCAAAGTCATGCACCAGTTAATTTTCTCCTTAAGCATTTAAACACATCCATCGTATTCACAATATGGATACTGCCACCATGCCGCTTTTCTGAATAATCATTTTACATGGAGAGAGAAGGTCCAAAACACGCTCATACGCATGAAATGCAAAAGGCACACAAAACACACGAAGAGTCTCACCTCGGCACCATGCAAAGTTTGACTTTGATCAAAACATGGAAGAGCTACACACTGCCGACACACCGGAACGATGCGTCTCGATCTCCAATCGAGTAAGGCAGCAAGGCACATCGAGAGCTGTCGTCTTACTCCACAAATTACAAGGAAGATAAGCAAGGAGCAGTTCCACAGAATGTCAGCTCCTCTGGAGTCACTGCCGTCGGCATGGCCTCAAATTGGCTGTACAAGCACACTACTCTCCAAGAAGTGGGCCGGTTGCCTCACACGACTGAAAGTTAAAAGCACGTATATATGCAATGACTAAACCATTTTTATCTCACTCCTAATTCAAATTTACATGAGCTCTTGGTAATTTGTTAGAGGACCCATTCTAATGACAGGATGGTTGTAATGGAATCTAGTGGTAAAAACAGATCAAGCACAAACGAATAAATACTAACATTTTCATAACGGAAGAACATTTCTAACTAGGGAACGTCTCTGTATAGACTATGTGGGAAAAGAAATACATTAAAATCAGAGCAAGTGCCCGGATACTTCAATAGCTGGTATCTATGGAAGCACTGAATATACGAGGAATGCAAAATAAAGCCCTGTTCATGAAAGGAGCTTCATCCAGTGATGCCGACTATAAAACTTAACGAAAGGCAGGGTGGGGGAACCAACAGCAACACTTGAGGTTAATACACAACGAACATTTAGAAGCAGTTTAGAAGCGGTATCCCAGAGTGCTCATGTAGGTACAAATCGATAGCCAGATACCTAAAGCCTTTAAGAATTGGGATTTCCTAATTTCTATGTTCATGCGAGGCCTTCATACAGATACAGCTTTTAAATAGCTTGGAATTAGATATGTCAGGATTGTCAACATTTACAGGATATTTCTGACACTATCCCTTTGACTGTTTGGAGTCACCTTCTAGATTTGTTAAAACATTTAATGTTATGTAAATATTTAAAAAAATAATCTATGAGCAATAAATGAAACTGAAAAAGTTACTTAGAAAAATACACTAATTAATACAGAACTAGCAAGCCTCCTCAGGTCTTCTGTTGCCACAACAGAGCTACCTTCAAAAGTTCACAGGCTTCTATAAATTTAAAGTCAAGGATACTGTTGCACTGTGAATCACAAAACAGATTTTAAGAATTTATGAAGTTCTTTTCAGTGCTAGTGAATTCCTGGCGTATTTAGAGAACATACAATTATCTTTCATAGACTAACGATACTCCTGTTTCTTTCTCTTTGAAAGAAGAGTTTGAGGTGCTTCAATTGTGAAACATTTCCAAAAGACCTTCCCAGCCAAGTTTCCTGCCGGTATATATCCTTACAGATCATACATCAGATCTATGTAGATTCTTCTTGTTCTGTTACTTCACGTATTGTCTACATCAAGAAGAGGACCTGTTATTAACATCAATGCAGAATAAGACACTAAGACAGTGAATGACTTTAAAACATGAAAAAGGAAAGCAAGCCAAGATGTTAGACGTCTTCAAGAATTACGGCCAGATTTAGAAAAAAAATTCATCAGCCCCTGAATTTCATGAATCTAAGGATTTTAAATACATTTTTAGCAATACAGAATTTTAAAGATTGACTAGAAAAAGAATGGAAAACAGACTGTCTGCACAGGTGAGCTGCTCCATGTCATTTCCCCTGCCCCACCTCTCCCCAATTATTGGGCTCAGTGGGGACTCTGGAAGTCACATTTAGTGTTAATACCCCACCAGATGTGTTCTCCTTCCTAAGATTCTGACCAATATTGTCAAGCTTTAATTGTTAAAATGAAGCTTGTAGGAGATCGTCTCTGGATGTGGTCTGGGGGGGACACGGTTCCATTTGGATGCATTTCTTGAGAGAGCAAAGCAGCCATTCAAACACAGACCGGCCTGCCCAGAAACATGCCACCGGAGAATCCTGAATGACTTCTCAGTCCCAGCAACAGAGAGCCGAAAGTGAAAAGCTACAGTTCAAGAGCACGCACAGCTATCGCCTGGGAATGCCGAGAGCCTGCAGTCTCAATCAGCAGTGACCCAGTTCAGCACCTAGAACTGGGAGTGGCAGACGGACAAACCACGGGCTGATCTCGCACCTTGAACAGACAGGGAGCATCACGGCTTCTTAGGACAGCATCGCGGACCGCTCGCCTCAGGTAAGGGCGCTGGGCGAGGTAGGACAAGGTGGCAGAGGTTACCACCACCTGGGTGATGGGTGACGGCTTCGATTGCTCTCCCCAAATGGGATGAATTCAAAAGCAGCATTTTTGTAAAGTTCAAATGCTGTTGATGCGACTAAAATAACTTGCCACTTTACCAATAGCAAATTCAATATTCAGGAGCTCAAGATTTCAGCTCCTAAAATATACGGGATGGGGAGGGAAGTCAGTGTATGCAATATTGTCTCAAGTCAGCACTAAAATAACAACAAAAATGCTAACACTAGGGGGTAGGTATCTTATTTTCTTAAAGCATTTAAAGGTTCGCAGCTCACATCGACACTTTTTTAAACAAAACTAAGCACATTTCTTTTTAAAGAGGTTATTAATGTGGCCTTAGTGTACTGTCTCTGCTGAAATGACTTTACCTAGATTAAAAAATTTGCTATTTCAAAAACCAGAGTATATGTAAAACAACAGGATTTAGCCGTCTTCCTGTATTTGGTATTTCAAAATTGTAGATGCTAGTCCACGAAGCGTAAGGTTCAGCTGCTGTATGTACACTGCCTGAGCCCATCCCGCTTCCGGAAGAGGAGGAAAAGAAAGAGAAAGGAAAAGAACCTAGAACATTCTCAGAAAATTCAAGGAAAGTCGCATGCATGAAGAAGCCGATTGCTCTTTGTTTCTACCTTACTCCTTTCTAATTCAGGCTGTAAATTCTTTAAGAAAAGGGCCGTCTTGCCTTTACTACACAGCGGTGGGCACATGTGAGCACCTGACGTAGCCTCAGCTGCTGCAGAGCGATACGGGCGAGCAGGAGAGCGCTGCAGCCGTCACCCCTGCTGCCACACCGGAGGACGCCTCGCTCTGCAGCGCCCGCTCACGTCTTCGTCCCGTTAGCACACGGCTGCACGAGCTCTGGGCCGCACAGACCCGACTGCAGCGCGCAGCCCTGCCTCGGCGGTACTCGAGGTGCTACTTTGGAGCCAGACAAGGAAAACGACGTGTCAAATCCTTTAATTTCTATGACGCTAAAACAGTCGACAGGGTAAAAGGTCTCAGAGGAACAGGGCCAAAGATAAACATCACATTACAGACAGTAAACAAAGCTTCCTATGAATGCAAAAACTTACTTGTACAGTAACCAATACTATTATTTTTAGCTTGAAGTGATAAGTATGTGTGCTTTACGCTTAGAAATCCCACAATATTACAGTTCTGCCACTGCATTTAATATTGTGCTACCGACACGGAATAAAGCCAAGAAACAGCTAGCTTAACACACTTAGTTTACATCTATTTTTTGGTCTTGTGTGGTATCTAGTTGAAGATGGAAGCATTTATGTGCTTTTTGCCTCATAAGAAGTGAGGCAGATGTTAATGTTACTAAGATCAGCTGTATATACCTTGAAGGTATAGACCACCTGACTCTACATGAGTCAAAATACTAGGAATGTATCGTCAATATCCATTAATGAATTACCAGTTGCTTGTATTTAAGTGACCATATGCTTCTGTGAAAAGTATATAGTGACCTGTATCTTACACGTAGTATATTTGTAGCATTGTATCTGTAAAGAAGTTTTGCATAAGCATGCCATGTTCAAGGCCAGAGGCATATTTTAATGTGGACAGTGTCACAATATAAACAGCTGGTTTTAAAACAAAACACTGTCAGCAGTTGCACAGGGTAGTTCTGAATTTCTCATCTACCTTGGAAACCACACAGCATCTTAACCATCCTCCACATTTCAGTGTAAAATCTTCACTAACGTAGCCTTAACTCAGAACCTCTCTGACTGCAGAATCCAGCAGAAGGGGTGGGAACAGGCAAGGCTGTAACATCCGTGCTGAAAGAGAGTTTTCAAGTCTTGCCTGAAACTTGTGTGCTTCTCAGCAGGAACTGTCTCTGCTCAATTTAAGTAATTGCCCAACTTGCTTTCAGAAACCACGCGCACATTATAATCCCATCTTTTTCCTCTGTTCTTGGGTCACTGATGCCAGGACAAACATCTCTCCAAAAGCATGAACAGCAAGTCCTATTCTGGCTCACACTCCCTAGATTTATTCCTTATATTAATTTCTTCCGTTTTACAGAGTGTATTTAAATAACTGTCTTAAAGTTGTAATAGAAATACTTTAATAAAGCTAACTAGCCTCACACACCACTATTCACCAGCCCCATTAAGACACGAGGACAATTTTGGTCACACAATCACTTGCATGAACAAGTGGATACATTTCAGTTATTTTTAACTGTAATGCTAATGCCTAAGGCTATAAGCTCTGAGAATACCTGAATGACACACCTAATAATAAATCTCCCGGTATTTTTAAATGTAAACACATTTTAAAACAACTTTTAATTACAGCTCCCTGTTCTTGGTTGCAGAACTTTGACTCGGATAAAGATTTCTCCCTAAAATGTCAGCATTAAACTCAAACAACAGAAAAGATGCTTGTAAATCTTGGTGAAATCAAGCAATTTTACTTTGTCTTCCAAGACTCAGTACAACACATCAATAGTCAGTTTAATAAGCCTTGAATTTATACTAATCACACAAAAAAAAAAGTAACTCTAGCATTATATTCACTACAGCAATATTTACATTATGCCCCAGTTCAAGTCAGAAAAGGCAGCTGCAAAAAAACTGAGAAATCTTCATGTATACTGGAGCTCGAATTTTTAAGCACTCTAGGAGAGAAGGAAAAGAAAAAAAGAAAAAAAGGCAGTGCACATTCACACACAGAGCAGTAAGATCTACAGCCCAGAGCAGTTATCTCAGGAGAGCAGCCGAAGAGTTTCTGACACAAGGTTTATCTTACTTTGGAGCCACACTGGAGAGCTAGTTGTCACCGCTTGATCACGGTGTATAAGACCTCAAACTACAGACAGACATACTTGTTTTACAAAATGGGAAATAAACAGGAACATTATCTGTCCCACTACATAATGGGCACACGCTGAAGATGTCCCCATTCCAATCTATTGTGGCAGAGCAGGACAAAAGTGCAACCAGATTTGGAATACTTACTCAGGTTTTGGTTGGTGGGTTTTTTCTTTAAACTGCTTAAAGGATTCCTAAGGCTGCAGTAATGCTAAGAAAAAGGACGTTACCACCCACCGATGCCATCCTGCATCTAAGGCCTCTCAGCAGTTAAACTGTAACACCGCAGAAAATCCTACTACTACGATTGAACACGCAGAAGTTTTACTTACCAAGCCATCTATGTCATCTCTATAAGCTTAGAATTTAATTTACGGTATCTACACATACAGGCCTATATACATGTTCATGTGTACATTAAAAAACAGGCTAGTGAAAGATACTGGATTATGCCACTGAACAGAAATCCTAGTACCTATAGTACAAATTCAGAGAAATAATTTACTTCAAATTAAAGAAGACTGTAAAAAACTGCAATTGCAGCCTCCTAGGCTTGTGCTACTTGCATTGATTACAAGTACTGCTTATACACAGTAGTTCATAAAGAATTTTACAGGGATGTACTTGGTAGGGTAAGTGACCGCCTTGGCACAATAGCTTACAGAACTGTAAGAGCTGTGACAGGGGGTCTACACAGCTTTTTACAAAGCATACTAGGCTCAGATTTAACGCTGAAGTTAATCTTCATCTTGCACTTCACTCTATTCGGTAAGACATTGTCTGACTACCAGTAAAGCAACCTGGCATTTATAGCTAAGAACAGAAAGCTGAAAACGCTGGCCTTCCAAGAAAGCTCCGTGACTTTAGACTATGAACAGCCTACTGTATCCGGCATGAAAGGAACTGTGATCTCTACCAGTTACTTCATTTTTAACACATTCTTAGTGGAACTGTTTATCTACTGTCAAGGATACCTACTCCAGGTAGTTTACATTTCCAGTAAGGGTCATATAGGGCTTCAAGTGTATTTTTTTTTTTTTTTAAAACCAAATCCCAAAGTTATTCCTTGTAGCTGTGTCTATATAACACAGGAGGTACTGTGCATTCAAATGGTAGCAGGTTTCTATCTAAAGATATGAGACTGTCAACAAATAAAAAGGAATGCATTATTCTCTTCAGCTTCCAGTCTTCAAGGCACCTCCTGCATTAACTTACTGGGAAATAAACAAGCAGACCAAAAGTTCGCTGGAAAGAGAAGAATCTGATATACCCGACTTCCTCAGAAGCTCACAGCATCAAAAAATGAGACAAGGTTGGACCCAAATTATCAACAAATAAAATCGACATAAAAATGCTGCTGAGATGACAGGAATGTCATGAGGTTGATGTTTTCAGCTCTGTTGATTGCAGGTGATTGTTAATCACAGTGTTTTCTGATGTCCATTTGCAGACGGCTTTGTCTCTGAGTCTCTTGGATTGTTTGACAGATGAAGTTTATCTAACCCTGCAAAACATTACACAGTAAGGAAAAACTGAGATTCACCCACACGTTTCATGCACACAGCTATTCAAAAGAATACATACAAACCAAATTCTACTTTGTGATTATGCACTTTGGCATTTGCTGCAGACCAGAATTGACATTCTAGCTCAGGTAAGAACTACTTCTGGGAAATTCCCTCAGTTGTGTTTCATGCGAGACAAGTCCACTACAATGGACAAGCGTGGAAGCAAGAGAAGCCTTGCTTCACATTGCTTAAATCACAGACTTAGATATTAAGAACAGAGGAAGACTTGCAATCCTTTACTCTGTCAACCTACAAAGACCAAAATAATTAACCAAAATATTTCCTTTAAACTATAGCACCTTTCTGAAAAGCATCCATCGCTGATCTTAAGATCATTGGTGATGACCACATCACCTCTCTAAACTGTTTATATGTCTAATAATATTTTTAGGCCTACGTTATTACTAATCTGTTTACCTGCATTTCCAGCCATTTGTTCTTATTGCACAGTTCTCTACCATGAGCACTAATTAAAGTCTCCCATCCTGTCCCAGGCAAGTAGTTAAACCACTTTTTTGGGGGAGGTGTAGAAGGATGGTAAATTTAACCGTATTTTATTCACAAGAGGCATGGTGCCAGTCCTTCCTTGCTTGCTACAGTTTCTCTCTGAAGTGTCCTATCAAGCCTCTAAAATTAAGGATCAAAAATTGAAAGATCTTCTTATTCATTTAGCGTAGACTATATTGAAGATTTTACTGAAGTTCCATGATGTACCAGGTTAATTTTCTTACATCACTGGAATTCCAAAATTGACTGCACTACTAAAAAAACATCTACTCAATATTGTATTATTTCTAAGTCCCAATATGACATAAATTCTTTTCGTCACAGGCCTGCGGCAGGACTTTACCTTCCACTAATTAGCCATGATGCCCCACCAACCTCTAGGTTCTTAGTGTCACAGTTTTCAGCACAGGGGAAAAATGAGCACACAAATTCTGGTTCTCATTCTCTGAATTCCATGTGACAGTTTTTAACAGACACTGTTTGTTATGCATAGTGTTGAAATATTTACACAAAATCACACAAGACGTGATAGCACTAGACTGAAAAAAATCCATAAAAAATCCTCTAGAATGATGCCATCCAATGACCATCCTACTATGCCTGCATTTTGAAGCTTGTTAATCTGCTTTCAACATATATAATTTTTTATTAAACACCATGTTTAATACAGTGAAGTGCCATGAATTAAGACAAATTTTTACATAATTTACTTTAAGACAGAAACTTTAAAGTTTTACCAGACCTGTTGCTATAAGCCCATGCTGACTGATGATAATTTATTTCTTCAGAGCGCTGCAACAGCCATTACATTATACAAAGTAATCCCTTTACAGTCAAAATGGTTGCACAAAAAGAACAGCATTATGCAAGTCAACTGAAAGAGATGAATCAAGGTCTTCTCATAAAATGACCTTAACTAAAAGCTGGGGGATAATGTCAAATACATCATACTCGCATCATGTATCCGTCCCAATCAACAATGGAACTTCTCTGAAAATATTTAAAAATCAATGGACAGATTTACACACTCCAGGCCCACCAATCTGTTCCCCTGGCACTTCAAAACTCAACATCAAAAATCACAGAATGGCTTGTTTTAATCCTACCCTGTCAGTCATTTTGTATTTCCGCTACCTAGTAGGTCTGATTTTAACTTAATTGCCACCAGTGGAGTTGCACTCTAGGAGGTGCTTGGATTTTGTTTACCAGGGTGACAACTGCGGAAAGCAGTAACCGGTGAAAACTAACGTTAAGTACCTTTTAGTAGACTGCAAACTGAATCTGCAGTTACAAACAAACACTGAAGTTTCACCATTAGTCCTCTCAATTTAAGCAAATACTACTCTAGGGTTCTAAAGCAGTAGGAGCTTCATTAATTAGTAAAGATAAGATGTAGTGACAACACAATTACTAAATATGTACATTTTATCCTCTTAGTATCAAATATGTTTCAAACCTTTCTTCTATGGCCAAGAAACATGAATGCAGAGTTTGGTCAAAATTTTGATTATATCAACTACAGGTTTTACTCAGCCAGTTACTAAGAATCTGTATATTTTGTACAAAGATTTTCTGAACATGTAGTGCTCAAAAAAAAAAAGGATCACAACAAAGCAGCTAAGACTTCCACTAAACTACTTTTAGGGAATTAATGAGTTGCTTTAAACAAAAAAGAAAAAAGCCAACCCACACACAAGTTGCAGTTTTATTTTGGAATAATTGCTCAGTAGCAATCAGAATGTTTCTGTGCTCTCTAAAGGCTGAAAATCTAACTGCGGATCATTAAGTACACAGATGTATCGTTAAGATCAACACTGTACCTTAGCTCTCAACTCTTCAAAAAAGTAACACAGAGCTATGCATTCTCACCTTAACTTACAGAAACTTCCACGAAAAAAAAAAAGCTTTCTGTGAGTTGTAACAGAACTTTAACAGCAGCACATCGGGTATTGATGCTGGAGAAAGGAAACATTTGAGTACAAACTAAATTTTCAGTGCTATATTACCTAATGCCTTCAGGAGCTCTTCTCGCACAGCGGAAGTGAACTTTCTGACCAGACATAATGTTGTCATGATAGCAAAGAGGAAGTTGTAAGACAATACAATATAGAAGTTTCCCAGCCAGTTAAACCTTCCGAAGTCTCCAAGCAGATCAAATCTGGTGATTCCTGTTAAAATTGCATTTAAGATTTACATCAAAATCTTGACTACATTTTTTAGGAAACACAAAAATTTAATTCTATTCCTTTCTATACATGGAAGCAAAATTCTTTCAGACAACACACTATAAGACACACGGTTAAACACACAAGACAATGTTCTCAAGGTCTTTTTCCCCTTCACTGACCACTATAAAACTGTAAGACACATTTATCAATCAAAATGTTTCTTAAGTTTCCTAGTAAAATGCTTGAATAATGTGAGTTGAAGTAAATTGTCTATTTTAGATAAGAATTCTGCTTTTATGATTTTGATAAATATAACTAGGAAAAAAATCAGTATTACTATGAAAACTGCTTGAAATCTCCGTTCCTGTGAAACGTTTCTATTCCAGAGAAGGATGAAATGCACCATGGGCTTTCTTATTAAAAAATACAGGTAGCAAAAAGCCTTTCCACTAAAGCCACAACATCTTACAGTAAACACTAAGCCTTTGTAACTTTTGAGCCACTCTTTTGAAACCAAAGTTTAAAGACATCTTTCCAGCTGCCGTTTTATGCCTGGATCTACCCGCCACTACAGCCACAGAGCATTTGCACAGAATGAAAAGAGTTTGGCTGAAAGATAGTGCTGACAGGTTGTCTTCACAGTGGACCTCACAACACTGACACTTGGGCTTTGTGCTGATCAAAGGCTAGTCAATCACTAAAGCTAAGTGAGCAAAATTTTTCCGAAATGTGGAAGCGTCTACGAGCCATAGGGTCCATCCCAGAAGGCAGAAGAGGAAGGACCATAGGTTGTTCCTTTGCCAGGTCTACATCAAGGACTGCACCAAATAAAGGGCAAAATACTGAGATGATACCCAAATAACAGTTGTCTAGGATTGAAGAGCCATTATATTCCCAAAAACTTTTGACACAGATGATGCCACACTGATGTGCGCTCTCACAGTTGAGACCAACAGTGCGAAGGAAGGAAGCTTACCTCGCCCCCAACTGAAATGGCAGCAGCAAACTAGGCAATCAGAAAATAACCCTGGCTCTGAAGTTCCTGGAAGCGAGTCTTCTATCATCTTATTTTGAAAGGGTTTGGGGGCTTTTAAGAACTGTGACTTCAACAGCGATAATAAATGAAGAGAGGCAGAATTAAGGGTCAGTTACCTTCCCTTCAAGGGTAAACCTGGCACTTACGAATCTCATTGTACCTCAATATCCAAGACTTAGAGCTGGCTATCACAATGTTAAAAGATACGCATGCTTCTGGTACTCAGCATCAGTCAATAAAAAAAAATAGGGGAATCAAATTTAGTATCTAAGAAAAACATGCCAAAATGGAGACAATTAAAAGAAGGAGAATTTTCAAAGAATAAAGCCAAAAAAAGACTGAAGCTCATCAAAATAGCAAAAGAGGCAGGGAGAAATATCAAAAAAGCACAGAAGGTCTTAGCACAAGAAGAAGAAACTGGCTGACTGAATCAGCTGGTAAACAGGTGAAGGATAATAAACACAGAGTTGCTTTCACACAAAGCCAAAGCAGACAGTGTCCTTAAGAATACTTCCAAAGAAGCAGAGTGTTTTAGTCAGACTGCAGAGCTACAAGAAAACTGAGAAAGTTGAGTTTGAACATATAGGTTTTCAGACCTTTAAAGGAAAAGAAACAAAACAGGTAGAGCACTGAGTAAAGAGTTCTTTGAAAAAGCAAAAATATTCCTTGACACAAAGGGGTTCAGAAGAATAGCTAGCAATGGAGGACAAACAAAAATGAAGCCTGACAGTGCTGTTCGAGCAGGTGGGAAAAAATATTGTCCACAAGTTACATTCATTTTCCTCATATGAATAAAAAAAAGTTGATGCTCATCAGAAAAAAAAACATCTGACACAGTATCATTTTGTAAGTTTGTGGTAGAAAAGGATTAAACAGCTTTTGCTGACTTTTAGAGAAGTATCTACTCAGCCCACAGAAGAAAATTCCCAAGACTGCAATTTGAAAGACTACTCAGTAACTGAACAGAAAGCTACATCTCTAGTGGACACAAATATATATCCAATAAAGTTGGTGACAATTTACCAAACAAAATATTAAAGAATTGTTCAGGTTAAAAAAAAAAAAATACTATGTTCTTAGTCTGTACATACAAATAAGTTTTAAATCACTATTAACTTAACCATAATAATCCAGAGAAGAATTCTAGGAATGCTGTTGTACATTAGAAAACTCAATTTTGTTTGTAGTTCCTTGTTTCTATATTCCTGGCTATTAAGTTCTCTGTTCCCAATTTGTTTCACAGTGGTTAGCAATATGGTGCTGGTGGGAAACTTTTTTTCAAGAAGGACTACTAAAAGGCTGAAACGTTCTGGAAAAGATAAGTTAACTTATTTTAGTAAAAAAAACCCCTTATTTTAGTAAAAACTTTCCTGGAGTTCTAAAAGAATGACAGATTAGAGACATCCACCACCTAGATATTTAATGGGAATGCTAGGAAACAAAAAATTTCTCCTATTTCCATTTTTAAAACGTGAAGGTCAGTACATGTATTAGATAACTTTTGCTTTTTACCTTTCCCATAATGATAAAGTCTAGTCTCCTCTCTAAATAGTCTAGAAACTCGCTTTTTTAATAAAGTGAGAAGACTATGAATCTGCTTAACATTTATTTCTTTTCATCTATTCAGTGCCGCAGGGCAGTAGCATGTAGTGCAGCACATGTTGATATTTTTGCAAAGCACCACATGACTCACTGTACTCTAATACACTCTATTAATCCTGTTTGGACAGCTGTGACTGTGCATTTGTTAGCTGTGTGTTAATTGTTCCATCTTTTTTCTTCTTTTTTTTATCTCTATGGCAAACTATTCAGGAATTTCATTTGTTAGTCTTTTTTTTTTTTTAAACTGAGTTTTACCATTAATCTGTTTCCTGTGAGACAACAATGCACCCAGCATGTATACTTACTTCCACAGAATCCGTTTATTATCACCTGTTAATCTCATAGATCATTAACAATGATTTTTTTTTTTTAAACAAATGATGAATGCAGTAAATTAGTGGACACAATACTAATGTTAAAATTCTATTCTAAAACACTAATTTTTCAACATAACATCTTGCTCTAAGTGCTAGAACTGTTTCACTACTTAGATCTTTATTGTACTAGCTATATGTTAAAACTGCACTACTGTAAATACCTGAATTATTCTTTTGCATTTTTGTGCAGTTTTATCACAGATTTTTAAAACATGAGCTCCAGAAGGTGTATTTTAAGATTCAACCCTCCAAAATGCATTACAGGGTCTTTTGGTTTGTTACAGAAATGATCTAGTAAATCTAATGAAACTCATCATCTGTAGATATACACCGCATGAAAATATACAGTATAGTTTACCGGAAAGTAATAACTACTCTTGATTTGACAGTATCCTGGTTGAAAAGAAAACCAGCTACAACAGTATTGGGTACACCTTACTGGTCTGCAGGCCTGAGCTTAAACTCTGAAGCTTGTACTTAAGATTCGTACAGCCCAAGGTGAAGATTTTTGTTTTGTTCCATTTAATGTTCCCAGTGAAATGCACATTAGCTGCAAGTATCCTGCACTACTTAAATATGTGATAGCCTTGCAATCTAACTTCAAGAATTCAAGTTGCAGATTACCTAATTAAACAAAGTGAAGACACAAAACATCTTGTAGTTCCAACTGTTCCGCTTCAAATGCTACTGCCAGTTCTTAACAATAAAATCAGAACTTCTTCAGTTCCACTATGCTGGATTCCAAATTTTTATATTTGAAAACCGAAGTAACAAAGAACACAAGCAGATTATTTTAGGGAAAATGAAAGTAGCCTGGTATCATTGCTGATAAAAAAAAAATAAATGAAAAGTCCTTAACTGTTTTTAAAAATATATTTGCACTCAACGTTATCTTAAATTTTATACCTGAAATTCCCAAATGTATTTTTCACAAAACCTGAGCACTGTAATTTCACAGTGAACATGAAACTATTTTATACTGCCCTGAACAAGCAGTCTCTATATCTATTCTCACCATCTTGTTTTAAGAAGTTTAAAATCTGACCTGCCTTTTTAAAAGAATATATTCTCTAGAAAATGCTTAGCATCTTTTTTTAGAATGTATGTTCTGCAGTACATGTATGTAGAATGTACGTTCAACAGCTCATGTTGGTGTAGAGAAGAAGGCCACATAGACATGCTCTTTCTATTGAAAGTGATGGCAAATTAAATACATACTATGAAAGGTACAGCTACAGGCTGTTCTTTTTTCCTTTTGTTTTTTTTTAAACTCAATTAAATATTCTTTATTACAATGTTTTATACTTCCATTTCACTTACCCAGTGTCCTTGACATCACTGGCAAAGCAGAGCTCAGCACCAAGATTGACACACAGTTTCCAATGATCTGTTTGAAAATGACAAACAGCATTTCAATTATAAATAGGATTGCTGAAGGGAAAAGAAAAAAAAAAAGAGAAGAAAAACAGCGGTCAAGATGAAAAAGAATAATTCTTAAAAGTTACATTCTTCCAACTGAACCTAAAGCAATTTACAATAACATATTGTTACTCTTGCTTACTCCTGTCACACTTCTCCACATGGGACTACACAAGATGAAGATGATCCAAGTTTAAAAAAAAATCAAATATGTAATCATTTGCTTTTAATCAGTGTTACGCATGCTTAGATTCAAAATAATTCAAAACTACCATGTTGCAAAGCGTCTACTGTTTACTTAATTCCTGCAAACTTTTTCTAAAAGAACCGTTCCATGGGCTTAGCATAGATGACTGATACATCAGCTTAAGCTTTGTATGTAACTGCTTGCAGGATTAGCATTATTTAAAAAATTACAACAAAGAGCTTCCTTTCAATTGAATGCCTGTTGACTACTTTAAATAGTATGAAAAAATTCACAGCTGTTAGATTTTACTCTAGTTTTTGTGAAGCCTTTATAAAGAGTAATTGAAACTTTTTCTCACAAGGGATCACTTTCTTCAGCTCTAATTCTATCAGAATCCAAAAGAAAAAAACCCAGAAAACTTCTTGAAAGTAGGTAGACATTTGTGCATTCACTGTTCCTGGTGTACTGTAATCAACAGAAAACATTAAGAACATTCCAACTCCCTACTACCTATCTACTATAACCATTCTGTGTGTTTACCTACTTTCTCACTCCCAACAATTTATGGTAAAAATGTCTTTATCCATTACTTAAAAAAAAACCACCACAAACAATGAAACACATTGAAAAAAATAATTAAATTCAACATCTGTTCCTCAGTTACTGATCACCTCCCCTTGTCAGCTGTGGGAATATTTTGCCAAAAAAACAAAGCATGTTCCTCTGCATTAGGTAACAGCATTTGTTATTCTGAAGCCAGTGCTAAATTGTAGAAAGTCAAATTAGCCTCAGACTGCAAAATGTTGCTGAATAGACCTCCTCAGTCTTAGTTTAATTATTCAAATTTGAATTACTTTGTATTACTTCTAGCAACCAAGTTCTTCAGATTTCAAACAAGCTCCCTGAAGTACAGTTAGCACAATCAAAGTTACTCATTAGCAATACGTTTCCTTTGAAAAAAGTTCTTTCACTAGCTTTTCTATAGCTAGTTAACAAGCTCTGCTATTCCCGGCTTTTTACAAGTGAATGGATGCCATCCAAACTAAACAGAGCACATCCTTTTTCCCACTCATTCAGCATTTCGAAAATCTTCCAGTTTGTGTTTACGCAGCTTACAAACAAATACTGATCACTGCAAATGAGCCATTCAGGGCAATTACTAACTAAAAGAGTCAGTTTGTCTTGGGTGGCAAGAAAGAGAGGAGGGGGCCATCCCCATCACAGACTTTACCTTACCTTTGTCATAGTCGTGTCATCCTTCCTGGGAGTGAAATTTTCAAAAAAACGAAGACTGTAGAAGCCGACGACAGAGGATACCATAAGATAGCTGTGAGAATCAAGGAAAAAGGAATCTCCAAGGAATGCAAGTTTCACTCAAGTTCTCAGCAGTCTCCTAAAAGTCTTAAGAACCAAAGAAAAAAAACAAAAACACTTCGAGTGCTTGAGAAGGACTGACCTGTCTCTTTCTTCTTTCCAGGCAAGTGTCTTAGTAAATTACCAGTGTCCCAGAAAACTAGACAGAATACTTGTTAACAGACAGAATTCTTTAAGAAAGGATACAAAATCAAAATGATTTCAAGTGCTGCTCCCACAAAACCAAAGGTGGATAGGGAGGCATTTCCTATTCCAGGCCCCTACAAGGAGAAAAATACTTTGCATAATTGAATAACATACATGCAACCGTTCATGAAGTTAACTTCTACCAGCACCAAAACCCCTAACAAGTTACATGAAATACAGCCTTTTTTCAGTTCAGTATTTAAGGAGCATTCTAATGTTCTAACCTGCAAGTCTCCCATCCTATGCAATTGCATCAGCTAGCTTTCAAACTTGAGTGAAACGTATTACTAAGACCGAAGGTACAATGATTCACATTTTATGCACGCGGCATCTACCCGCCATGCTGCCTTTTATATGCACTCCATTACTTTGGAAACTAAAATAAGGGGTCTCAAAAGATGACACTTCTAGTTGTTCACAATTGCACAGGCAGAGTGGCCATCACCGCTAAACACCTTTTACAGCTTTGCAAGCTTGTATACAGCTATATGTGGGGGAAAGCATTACCAAGTTAATAAAAAAACCCCTCATGATTAAAGACGCTACTACTCCATGTGCTGCTCTTTACTTTCTTGAAGTATTTTTGTAATAAAGGAGGAAAAAACATCATGCTTTCTAAGAGGAACACAAACCAAGACAGGTTTTTCGTATTGGTTTTTAACAGAGTTTCTTAAGTTGAAGATGTCTAGTCCATATAAAAGTAGGCGACGTGAGTAAAATGCAAACTCCAGATTACTGATTTACTTTACTGAATCCATGTATCTTCATAAAGATTCTGGACTAGTTTTACTAAGAACTCACTACAACATGACATGTAATAAATGTTTATGTGTGCACAGGACCAAAACCTAGAAGCAAAGTCAAGGTTGAGGCTCATTAGTTTCAATGTTATTAAAGCAGAAGTTCTCACTTGCACTTCTGTAACGGCTCCAAAGCTTCACTAAAGTTATAAAAATCATAAGAGAATTTTACTTTACCCCTGATCCCTTTGGCATTGCAGTCTCATCAACCAACAGGTAAAGAATGTTGAGAGCAACTAAGAAGACCGAGATGGCCTACAAAGAAGTAGAAACAGTCTTGTTATTTAAAAGTATTCCACATTTTTAAAATGTATACATGTATCCTCATCAGATTTCATAATGTTAAGTTCTTTTAAAATGGTCAAGAAAAGAATATCAATTTTGTTGCTTAAACACACGTCACTCAAAAATTTTAAAACTATTCCCCCAAATGACCCAACAATTCTTCATACTTTTTGTTGGGGGGAAGGGAAGGGGGAAGAAAGAACAAAATTCTTACCGTCTCAATCAGTAGCAATATCATAACAGCTGGATAGACTAAATTCCTTTCCCAAGCAGAAGCTTTTTTCCGCCGTTCTGTTCAGAAGAGAAAAACAGAAGCTTAACACCGTAGATCACCTTAGAATAAAACACGTAAAAATCATTCAGCTATCTCTAAGCTCTTGTTATAACTGTAGGTAACAAAAGTAATCTTATCTTGAACCTACACCAACCAGTTCATAAAAATATCCACCCTGAAGAGCTGTATGAAGCAATCCCAAATATGAAGCCTCTTTAGAGAAAGGCTGGGGAGACAGAGAGAAGCAGATTTTTCTTTCTTGTTTACAGGCATGTTTCACCATAACATTTTTTTCCCTGGCATACAGCACTTCTGCAAAGTTTAAAATATACTGAATTTAAAAATATGCTGTTTACATGTATATTTTAGTACAACCTAAAGGGACAGAAGGGAATTTCAAATATTTAAACAGTATTTTCCTCTTATAACATAAGGCAAGAAAGACAAGACTAACTCATTGGACATCACTAGTATGTCTAAAAAGAAAACCCAACAGCTTTTTCTTACCACAATCTTAGTTTTGCACATAACACACTGATAAATGCAAAATCCTGCAAGCCTCTGAATAAGTAAGGAGATTCCTGTTGAATGGCTGCCATTACCAGAAGCATCACTTTTCATTTTTAAAAGACACAAACCTGCTAAGAATTATTTTACTGTTCTTAAACACAATTTGACTTCTATAGAAATAATTCAAAAACAGAGAGGAAAGTACTGTCTTAGATTATCCCAAACAATCATAAGCTTATCATTATATATGAAAAGACTTGCTACTGAGCTCCATACAAGGAAGTCAAGAGTGTTACAATTTCTCTGAAATTAGGTTAAAAATAAGATCCAAATCAGACTCCCTACTTAAATTTGTTAGAGGGGCACAATGATTCCATGTAACGTATTTGTAGGAGCTATGACAATTTGAAAGGACTGCAAACGCACAAATTTGGTTAAGAACAAACTGGAATCAATCAAGTGACTGCTACAAGCTGAACACAGCATCTTAAGGCCGTTCATTAAACTGCAATCCACATGAAACAGTAGAAAAAAGTTTATTACCTAGATTAGTTTTCTTGCTTTTCACTTTTTCAAGCTCCCGTTCCAACTCTACTGTCTGGTATTCCACCATGGAAGATATACCTTTTAAAACAGAAGACGGTATTTGCTTTTGGATGAGACTAACTATAGTACTGTAAGACACCCTGTGACAATTCAGATTTAAGAAGCATCGCATTAACACTTGTGGCTTTAAACTGCAGGTGTTTCTTTGAGACTCTTCAACTACTTTTCAAAAAACAGCGGTTTAGTTAAGAATCCTCTAATTCCGTCTAAGCAGAAGAGTTCAACACATCAGAGGTTTCACAGTGTGACCTTCTGTGATCCCTGCCTGTTCTGTTGACCAGCTGCTGCAAGAGCTAAGAGCTACTGCTGAACTGTTGCACAGGTCCAAAAACCAGTTATGGTGTGGCAGCCTGACACAGGATGTCTCAAATGCCTCATTCTTGTATCTCTATACAATTCGTATATTAAGGTGTAAAGAATACCTTCACGGGCATTATTATCTAGCAACTTAAAGACAAAGCGGACCTTTGCCTTCAAACTAAGCAAGCTGGTGGCTGGACCTCCACTTACAGCTTCTGCCCCTCGCTCCCCTTCCCAGCCCTTTTCACCCAGCACGCTCAGTTTCCATACTGCTGACCTGCTTGTTGACGTATCTTCTGCTCATACCAGTTTGGCTGATTTGGTCAGTGTCTCTGTGCCACAGAGCTCCCTCCAACAACCACGATCAGATCTTCCTCATGACCACCCATGAGACCGTATTTGTTCACTTTCCTTTTTACAGTTGACAGCATGTGCACGTCACTGCTGTGCAACTCCTCAAATGCTCTCCTCTACACCAGCTGAAAACTGACAACCGTAATATTAATTCCGCTCTCCCTTGCTAATTTTCTGCCTAAAAGTTGCTCAGCAACATTTCCTCCTATCCCTTCATGGTCTCTAGGAAACCCAGCCCATTCTCCTTCTCCATCCTTTTTCTCTTCAACCTCCCATTCTGTTCCAACCACCCAACTTTTCCAGTGCAAGCACACTGTGGTTTCTCTCCTTGATTCCAGTTCCTCTACAAACACTGCCCAGTGTTCAAGCAACGATACAGCTCTGAAATGCTGACTAGAGATCTATTTCAGTTCTGATCTCACTGTTTCTACTTTAGCTTTTGCTCTTTGCAAACACAAACTGGAAATATTCTTCCCAAGATAACTTAGAAACACTCCCCACTCATCTTTGCCCCACGTTCATCCCTTTTATTTCTGAATAATCTCACCTGAAGATAAGTTGAGAGGGCTCATATTTTCCCTGTAAGGCCTGTTCCAGGCCAATCTCACTCTATGGCAGTGACAGTTCAAGTTCTTAATACACCTTAAGTCCTCTCTGTTATCTTCTTTCTCGATATACATTGACACTCTTCACCTGTTGGCCATTCCCTACCCTCAGCCTCACCTTTGATTGCAGGCTAAGCTGTAATAGCACCATGCTCCAGATACTTTATTTAAACACTCTCTAATAAATTTCTATGAGATTAATAGTCTTGTCCAGGCTTTTATCTCATATCTTGATCATTTGCCTACAAAAACTAAATAGCACTTAGGTTGCTGGCACACTCACACTACTTTATAGTCCAGTCCCATTATTTCCTTATTTTCTGTTGTCTGCTCATCCGTCCAGCAATCTCAGTACAAGATAAGAAGGTAAATTTCTCATCCCATCCAGCCCCCACATTCTCCATATTCCAGCACAGTGAGGTCCTACCTGAAAACCAAGATACACAAGAGTGTTTCTTGGACTTTTTTTTTTTTTTAAACTGTTACTCTTTTTATTTCAGAGTAGTAATACTGATTTGTTCAATGCAGTCAAATTATCAATGGGGCATCCAACTGTTTCAAAAATTAGTTTTCAAATGTTTAATTACCTGCTTCTTTCACACACATTTTTGCATATAGCACATAACCTCTGTGCTATGCCTAAACATTTATCTTTGACTATCAGTAATATAATGTGTATGTGGTAATATTTACGGTGGCTTCAAATATATAAGTATCTTGAATCCCAGGAATAACCAGTAAAACCTACAAATGCTGTTTTGTAACAACTTCTACTCACCTGAAGTACCTGCAATAGGAATGTCAGTTTAATTTGTCAGTGTCTCAGTTTTAAATAAGTAAGCATACTACGGGGATTTTTTTAGAAAAAGTTTCTTTAAAAAAAAAAAAAAACAAAACAAATCTCACTATCAGTATAAAAATAAGCTTTTGTGCTGATGCATTCCCTCTGAAAAAAGTCTAAAACATCCGTTTTATGGAATGACTAGTTACTATGAGTTGAGAAAAAGGATAGCTATAGATCTCAGTGGAAAAAGTCTCAAGAACTTTAATAGAAGCAGTTGAAAAAGTAAGAAAACTCAAGTTAGTGTCTGACATTTTCTTCTCCATAATTGATTTAGGGGTCTGTGAGAAAAAGCTTTATTCCAGATTTATGTTTTTTCCTCCCCTCAATATAAAAACCCAGAGCTCAAAACACTGATATTCATGGGAGTCTTTCCAGCAAAGTCAGTGTGATCACATTAAGTCCCTAAGAGACACTTCAGTAGAAATTCCAAATCATATTTAAGTGCTGTTGTAGTTCCTCCTTAAAAATAGTAGCAAACAACAGGTTGCTATACAAAAGGATATTTTACGAGAGGGGAAGGCAAAGTTTCAGATCAGTCAAAAGAGTATTTGAAAAGGATGCAGCTAAATTCTTAAAAGCTCTATAACATTAGCTTTATTTCAAACACGCACAAAGTTCAATGTCAGCGCTGTCTAGCCAATAAATCAAATTGGTAGACAAGACTTGTTTGGACTAGCAATGAAAAGTTAGAAGGGATTCTCCAAGAAAGCCACAAAGCAGCTCATTTAAGGTCAATTTAACGGTATTATTCTGTTTTTCTTCCAGCCCAGACATAAGATTTCAGTACCTCAAAGGAAATTGTAAGAGTATCTATTTGCATTCCCCCTAGGTGATTGGCAGTTCAACACCAATTAGTTCAAAATTACACTGTTACTAGCGTGCAATAAAAACAACACCTTTCATCTTTCTTACCTATGTAAGGATACCTTCAGAGCCAATAACTTTGATCAAGTAAGTATTTTTGATCCTACCCCACCCGTCTCTTTGGATTCAGGAAAACTAATAGCTGAAGGCAACTTTTTTCTTTTAATATAAAAAAGTCCCAGCTTTAGTCTTCGACTGTAGGAGTGATGTGGGTACTGAAATATAATACACTGGAAACAAACATTTTCCCAAAGCCCAGTATCTCTTCAATAGATAAAAATACTAGGGTAGATAACACGATCAAACTTTCCCCTCTCTCCTCCTCAGATTTTCAGTTATACACTGTAGACACCTGAGAAGGAAGAAAATTAGTTTCCGCAAAGAAGATATGGAGTTTCACAGTTAGATTCATTTTCAAATATGAAGAGCTTTACAGAATACTCTATCAATGGCATCACTGCCGCAATAGTTACATCTATATGAATCAAGAAGGGCACCAGCTGACACAGCTAAACTTTTTCCCTCCTCTGAAAACAGAGGCTTTACCCAGCCTATTCAGTGGGAACAGTGATTATGCTACACCCTTCCTACGACCAGGCATTGTCTGAGGAAACATTAAGAAGGACAGGGCAAAGCAGTGCTAGGAGCGTGATAGCAATTATTCCACCAAGAAAAAAGAAAAATCAGCATTGACAATCGCCAAGTCTTGCTTAAGCCTGTGCTCTGGTCCTCTTCAGTTTTAATAAAAATTCAACTCTCTGGTTATAAATATAAATGGAGTACATATTTCAGAACACTTTACTGCAGAACTGTCCAGCAGGGTTACTTAAGCACATATATTTCCACTACCACAACTGCAGAAGAGTTGCAATAGCCAAGGCACAGGAAGTACGCAGCCTAATATATCTGCTCTGATACAGCAACAAAAACGCTTACACAATCTGTGTGTTAAATCACAGATTATGGCTTCTAACATCACAGCACTACTCTTGCTAATGCAATTAGCACCGCACCTCCGTTTGTACGTGTTTTTTAAAAATGCAACAAACATTATAAGCGTGAGTCTTCATAGTTCTGGCAAAAATGGTATCTCTTTTTCTGGCATAATTCGTATGTATTAGAAAGACTGCTGGCAGAGAAGATGAAGCGTTCCATGCTTGCCACATAAATGAGAACCATACCTAAAATTACTTAAATAATTACTCACAGAAATCTTGCAGAGTATATTCTTGTGCATATAACAAACTGCCCTCCATCTACATGCTCTATCCAAGTTTAGATTTTTATTTACTTTTCAGCTTAAGTCCATTAACTTTCTCTGTACACCAAACTATGGGTTTTCAAGCATTCCTTCACATGGGGGTGCCAATACCATTCCCTCAGCATGTGAAACAGAAGAATTCAGTTCCCTCGCTTGTCAAAAGGACATTTAAGCCCCACATCTTTCACATCGCAAGAGCAGGCTGGCAAGAGCTCTGTGGAACATGGCTGGGTTGCAGTTCCACTTTATGTTGAATACTAACCGATTCGCTGAAACAGAACCCAGTCTTTCAGCTAGTGGTTAGGCCAGCCCATGTCCTAAATCCAGATCCAATTAATAGATGCCTACAAACAGACTAGGTCCACCTCACGAGTGGTATTACTAAATTGTAATGTAAACAACTGTTGCATAGACTTCTATGCAGAAAAACAGCAGACAATCATCACCTAATCAACCACATTCTCCACCCCAGTAGTGGAAACCACTCTACGCTACTTCTAATAGCTACTTGAATAATTGTCAGGTCATTTTTCTGTATTGCTTTTCTTGTACATAAGCACAATCACCATGACAACATAAAATATTCAGCAACAAATATTACACAGTTGCTAGCTAGCATCAAACACACAGACCAATTATAATTAGCCCGTCACAGCTTCAAAAGACATTCACTGCATGCAACTTTTTCCATGTCTGTATGCGTATATATACGCATGTCAGCATAAAAACCTAAGCTTCCAAAACAGCAAAGGTGAATGTTACTTTTAAACTGAAACCATGGCTGATTTTAGCACAAAGAAGTCACTACTTCTCCACAAATTTTAAAAGCTGGAATAAAGACGACCACCACGATCTACTGTTATCAAAGGTACTTTCCCTGACCACGCAACTTCGAAAGGAGACTTACTGAGACTTGAAAGAAGAAGAGATTGAGATGCATGACAGAAGACTGAAGAGTAAGAGAAAGGCAAGAAATGAAGAAAATTAAGGCTAAAATAAGTCGTAAGACAACACAGCAATGGATGTGTCATGACATGAATATTCTTTGGTTTTTCAACCTGAAGCAATTGTATAAATTGTGGATGGATGGCTTATTCATGCAGTTAAAAGCAATTCAGATGAGAATTTGTACAACAGGATTTCCAGGTTTAGGAAATTGATATATTTTCTGTAATTGGTGCCTGCCATGCTACAATACTCTTACTCTTAGAAGCCAAAGCTTCATACTGCTTTTGAAATACTTCAAAACAGAAACACCTTATCAAGAAGTGCAAAGTTGTAATAGTAAATACAAGAAGTCTAAAACATTTGTATAATTATTCACTGTAGTTATTCATTAATAGAATTATTAAAATTATTAAATTCACCAAATAGCTCCTCGAATATAAGCCTACTCTAATATTTAATGAATTATTACCTAAGATTCTAAATAATAATGAACTGAAACAGAAAAAATCCTCCATATAAGAAACAAAACTCATAATGCAGGAAGTTGAGCTTCTTGCTAATATAGGCTCATTGTTCTTCATACAAGGCTAAAATACAGTCATTTACCAATCCAAACTATTTTGCAGTAAGGGTGGTGGGTCTGGTCAACCAGTTTGCTTTCTCCGTCTCAGATTACTCACATATTAGAGCTGATGAACATGTTAAAAACCAAATCCAAGTAAACCACACACACATGCACGCACCAATCTTGAACAACACAGTGAGCAATGAAATGTAAGCCTGTAATTCTTGTTACATACTAAGATGCTGAAATTTTCTATTTTAAGAGAAGAGGCTACATAACAGTGAGATCAATACTCATGGCCAGAACCACTCTACTCTAAATACTGTATCTGAAGCAGTATCAGAACAAGCATACCATTAAGCCTCCTCTGAATTGCTTCTTCCTCTAAAGTGATGATATACATCTGCTCATCTAGGTCTTCAAGGATCTGTATTTGGAAACAGAAACATGAACTAACTGAGTATCAGCGTCACTTGTTTTTCTGACTGCACCAATCTAGGCAGGTTTGTTTTGTTCTAGTAACCTGTATTTTAAATATATGAACTCCATGAAAGATCATTCCATTGTTACAGATCTATTTCTTTACTGTAAGCAAACTTTCTGTTAAGTTTTCATTTCAGGTTAAAGCTCTTATGTTCATTTTCAATGTAAAGAGACTTAGGGAACAGGGGAAGGGACAGTACCTCTGACCTATATTCAAATCATTCAAATCATTCCTAGGGAAAAAATTAACAACCTATCAACCTTCACACTCAATGTGATTTAAACAAAAATAACTGCAGATTTTGAAAAAGTGCATTAAAAAGTGACTTTTCACCTAAGCCAATATTTCAAGGAAATATAAATTCCTATTGGAAGCTAAAACCAAATCAATGAAGTCCATCTACCTTACTATCAGCTGCTTTGAGTTTAGAGCTTACAGATAGCAAAACACTATATATTTGCTTTGTATTTTCAGGGTTGAACTGACTACTGAAAAGGAATGCAAGACCTAAGTGCATCCAAATTTCAGTAAATACAAACTAGGAAACATGACAAAGTCACTAGAGCACCTGCACACAGTACAAACTTCTCCCCTCCCTCACAGGACTTGGTACAAGAACAGTAGAGTATCTATCTATAACAAGTCCTTACAGATGCCTACTACCTACATTTCACCCACCTAAGTGTACCCCCAGGTACCCTTCTTGTCATCCAGCCTTGATTTGGTCTTGTATCCTTTGCTCCTGAACTCAGAACAAGCCCACACTTTTCAGGCATTTGCAAAACAGACATAGTAGGCAATACTGGCAATAAATATTAATACTAGTAGCAGCTACATAAATTGGAAAATCAGGAGAAGACTATACTATTAATTTTTTTTCTGTGGAAAAAAAACAGGCTTTTGTGCTATACAAAAAATTTTAAAGATAAATATTGACTGTAGAATAAAATAAATAAAATAATAGATAAATGTTGACTATAGAAACTCTGATGAACTGAAGAAAGAATTACGTAGAAGTGCCAACCATTCTAGAAGAAAGTACCCTAATGCCATTCTACCTTCTAACAGATAGCACGCAAGGACAGATTTCTGTAACACTTACTGTTGGCTTCACCAGCAACTGACCCATTACTGTAAACATCCGTGAAAGTCCCACTGGCGTGCATACTGGAGAGGAAGAAAGGTTATGCAAAACAGTGATTTGTAAGTCAAAGACCAATTTTTATTTGGATGTTCAATGTGCTGTTCCACATATAACCAAGTATGGTTTTGAAGAGAACTGCAAGAGCTTCAAACTCCAGTACAAACTTTAAAACCCATTGCTATCATATGAATTATGAACAAGACAAGCATCTCTCCCCTCCAAGAGCATAACTGTGATTTTTTTGTCAACAAGGAACACCATATAATCAGATATCTTAAACTTGCTCAAGTAATTATTTATTCAAAGCATGTGGCACCAGAGGCTATGTCTACACTAGTAAATTCAGCAGCGCCAGGATACATTCCTGGGCATTAAGACTTGATTGTCTACACCAGTAAATTACTAGAACTATCCCTGGCATGATTTGCCCTGGGCCAGTTAGCACTTTCCCAAACAATTCCCAGGTGCAGTTCTGGAGAGCATGCAGTCCAGGAACCATTATCATGAGGCAATACATACACGGCCCCCTTCTGCAAACTGCAGTATCATGGATGGAACGACACTAGTTGGCCACAGCACTGGGGAACATCTCAAGCACATTTAATCTATTAGCACAGGTGTAGCCGTACGGTCAAAGAGATCATGAAGCTGCTTTGTTCTGAGCATTATACTGCAACTTCAGTTGGCAGTAGGCTCGCCTACCAGATTTTAAGCTACTTTTCTATGAAATAACAATTGGCCCTTTTTGATCATAGCCTGTGATGGTTTCCAGGTATGGTGCATGTACGTTTGTTGGGAGAAAGGCTCAAACCATGATAATAGAAAATTATTAGTAAAAAATCAATAGTTTAGGGAAAACAGCCTTCAAATACTGAAGTGTGTAGGAGATGGAAAGAGATGGAAGGAATTCTTAACAGTATGGATGAGGATATACATTTAGAATTTCCATTATAATAAAACCGTGTTGTCAAAAAAAGTAGTACACAAGATTTTATAGTATTACATTTATTTTTATTAACTAGTGTTTCACTATGACTACTATGTATTAAAGGGAAAAAAACCAAGAGTATTCAAAAAAGGCTAACTTAAGCTAGTCTTCCTTCACTGCAGAGGAAGTCTGCAGGAAAAGGAGAACAGAGAAAGGAAGAAATGCTCTGAATCCCCACTGCAATAAGCCTTACTCATACACTGCTTCAGCAATTAAGCCAGCTGAAGATCTAATGAAGCTCTACCCCAGCACCTACCACTTTCCCACTGCTGTATGCTGCCCTTTCAGCTACACAGATATAACAGCTTGGAGCGCCTTAAATAACTTCAGTGATTTGGTTGTATAAATTACAAATAACTTTTCCAGAAATTGGCATTTAACCCCAATTATTTTGGTGAACTGGTTCACAATAGCCCCAGAACACACTCTGTGTTTTCAGCTCTGCTGAAACAAACTGCAAGAGAGATGTAGGAAGTTTGTAAGCCAACTTCCCCATTAAAACATTCAGCAACTGTTGTGAATCTCACTCTTGAACAGCCTACATGAGACATTCAGAACCATGGGGGTTTGGTTTGGGGTTTGGTTTTTTTTCCTGCTTCCCCCTCTCCCTCCATTAAAGTGGATTTAAGAATCTCCACATACAGAGAATGTAAGGAGACCCACCGAGGTCTCTGCGAGCAACACCTTTCAGAGACAGATCTGCTTAGTTTTAAGGAAGTTTCAAATTGTCATTCCCCCCCTTTTCACAGTGACAGCCCTCTAAGTGTGAGCTGTAAACCTATAAAGCCTGGAGAACAGGTGAAACCATGACAATCTAGAAAGGGAGATGTTCTGTTACCCTCTTAGCAATTTTCTAGAAATTATTTGGGGAGGGCCCAGGGGCCCACTGAAATTTTAACTTTGGAGCCTTCCATCATCTTTCTTGCTCCCCTAAACATGGGTGACTGAATTCTGGCTAGGACCAGTTAGTATGAGGTTGGGGAGGGGTTTTTACTGCATTTGTTTTATATGCAGCTGTACAACTGACCTCCAGGCTGGCCAAATACCAGTTTTGTGATTATGAAAGCTAATTGCACTGTGTTCCAACTTCTGTCTATACAGGAAGATTTCCAATTAAAAAAGAAAGCAGGATCGTTTAGTGAATATAGGACAAACTAAGTGTTCTAAAATAACTTTCTCTCCATACTACTGACCTCCTGCAGACATTTTTTATTAACAAAAATTGTGCTTTCCTTTGCAGAATGCAGTCCTTGTTTTTCAAATACCTGCTTTAAAAAGTTAAAAATTAAAATTATTCTGGGTGAGGTGTAAAGGTCCTCAAAACCTGAAAGTGTAAGGTAGTATTTGTTCACAAACTTCAGAACCCAAACCTAACAAATTTACATCTAGATGTAAATTTGAAGAATAAAAAAACCCACCAAAAAAATGTTTTTTACACTCTTAACTTTCACAATGAAAACCAGTTTCCTTTAATCTTAAAAAAAAAAAATCATTTGTTTTTTGGAATAATCAGGAAAATACTTACACAGAAGTAACAAGCATCCCATCAGCGATATACAGGAATATAAATACGGGAGGTAGAATTCCCAGAGGTCTGTAAAGAAAATATTTAGTACAGCCTTAGCTTATTACAAATAGGCTACTTATGTCACAAACACAACTGAATTAACTTCTTTTCTTAAGCGTTCAGGATTGAACAATTGTATTTGCAAGTATAAACTGAGAATTAGTCAGTTAATAATCCTGCAGGCAACTAAATCCCCAAGTACTTTAGCTTGAAAAGTATCTTCAGGTTTTACCACTGAAGTCACTTGTTTTTAACATACCTCGTGTCCACATGAGCATGGACCTTCTCAGCATGCTAAAACCGGATTTAACAGAAAAATGGTATTGACTAAATTAATACAGCTGCTTCACAACCTGTGCAATACTCACACAGCATTTACTGGAAATACATTTATTTGAAAACATCTATTTCCATAATTAAAATTAAACTAGTGTGGTGGTTTTTTTAAATTCCGTACCATACAAAGACTCCATACTGGCAGCATCATTGTCTATGAGTGCTGAAGCCACCCATACGATTCCAAGGATAAGCAGTGCCAGAAGAATAAGCATTACAAGGGTTTCCAAAATGCGTGCTCTGATGCCCTGTGGGCAGAAGAGGGGAGAGGGAGGAAAACACAGCCAAGAACTTTGAATCAGGTATTTTGAAACATAAGAAATATATAAATAAATGTTCCTTCTTCCTAAATATATACTCACATTTTACCATGTAGACAAAAGCATAATACGTAATGCACATTTAGAAGGCAGTGCATAAAAAAGGAAGTACTTATGGCTTTATAGTGCCCAGATTGCGTTTTTCCCCTTAAAACCATAGAAAAATGTTTTAAATTGTGTATGCCTTACAGTTCTCATTAATCTCATTATTCCATAAAGTATTCTTTATACCATATGATTTTGTTCGAGCATTTTTGAAAGATGGATTACTTTTCTAATACTTTCAGCAAAGAAAGTGGATTAGCAAATTTTTATCTATGATTCCAATCAAGGGAATGGAAAGCCAATTATGGCAAATAGCCAAATGGCCCAGCAAGCATTAAACCCTGCGCAGGTACAACGTACTAATTTAGTTAAAATACATTCTTCAACTGCAATTGCTTCTGCACCATTCCTCACAGTCTTCAGAGCCCTCAAGCGTACCGTCGCAGTACTGCTCGCTCTTAGCCTGCGCACTGCTGCTGCTGCAGCCATTACCTCCCAGCTTTGCCTGCTCTGCGCTGCATGAAACACCTGCATCCCGCTTACACACACACAAATTGCAGGTCTGCAAGCTTGTGCCATAGCATTTGCTCTTGAGTCTAAAAAGGTAACAACGCTCTAGTAGCCGAGTGTTAGATTTGCAAATGGAAATATACCAAATAATAGACAAAATCATATTTAGGGGCTTGGATTTTGATTTTTTTTTTTCCTTTGGTTTGTTTTTGTTGGGGTTTTTTGGGTTGGTTGGTTTGTTTTTCTTACACTGGTGTTTTTAACACTGATTTTGCTAAACTTCAAGCAGTAGAGCTATTGGGACACTTTCTTCAGACATCCTTGCCATTAAGGGACTGTCAGATCACTGTTCACATAACAATCTTACTTTTATTTTCCTTCATTTGCCAGTATACATCTCCACAAGCAAACCCAACCTCTTGTTTCTCACACAGGTTCATCCCAACTTGGGCATATTCCACTGAAAAGTCTACTCTACAGTTAATAGCAGAAAGTTTGTTTTACTTTATTGTTCATCTACTTTTATCACCTCTTCCCTCTTGCTTAACACAAGACAGTAATCTTCACATCCTATTTACCCTGAAAATTACACTCTCTACGTAACCACTGCATCCAGCCATGAATGACGACCTCAGGCATCCTAACCGTGAGCACTCATCTCTTCTAGCACACCAATTCCTCTCCAGAACAGCTAAGGTAGCATGAAGGAAAAACCAGACGAAAAGAAACCTTCACAAAATTCCCCTTAAGGCTTAAGTGAGCAGATTAAGTCCAACTCCATAAGGGATCTCAAACACCAAATTTCAAATTAAAGGTAGTACGCATAGGATATGGATTTACTCCTAGAATTTATATTGTGCATAATAAAAGTAGCTTTAAGGTTGTTAAAAGTTATTACAATGTTATTTTTGTAGTGCTCAGAAACTAGCTTTCAGTCTTCCATGGGTTATTTTGAAGATAAGCATCTAAGCCAAATCTATGTATTTGAAGATTAAATAGCCACATGTTTATTATTTAAGGTTTGAACTTGATCAATAAGTTACCAGGAAACAGATTACAGTCTAAGTACTGAGGACTTATATAGAGCCTTCACTTTACAACAGAAGAAAGTCACAGAATTAGGAGAAAACCCAAAACATTCAAGGATACATGCACAGAGAACTGCTTCAAGCTTTCCAAAAACCTTCAAGACTCCTTTCCTCTCCTAGGCAGAAGAAAATAGAAAGCTACCTTCTGGGTTTCTGAAAGCCTTTAGCCACAGACAGTGGATTCCTTACTTCCCTACTATGAGACACATGCACAAATATCAGCCTCTTGGACTCAACGTTTCACAGCAACAGATTCTTCTGGACAAACCTGGAAAATATTTCCTTTTACATGGCGACCTGAACACCAAATCCTCCTCCCTTGGATGGAGTAGCACAGTTGTCAAAACAGATAAACAAGAAATACACTGTAATGGAGACAGTAACTTTAAATAACATTTTTTCATATTTACTGCAAGTGTTCTCTGAAGACAGGTAAGATTAGGACAAGACAAGTAACACTTGCTCTCAAAAAAAGAGAGATGACCACAGCAAGTACTCAGAGGTAACCATTGCTTTTGGCCAAAAGTACCACTGGCACAAACTCTAGAAAAAGCCAGTTAGCAGCCTAATGAGCCTTCCCTGTTTTTTTTGTTTCCATGCTAGTTTGAATAATCTTTGATTCTCCGAAAACTGGATCATCTCCTTCTGTTCTCACTACTTGCACCTACCTCCGCACCTATAATGCATCAACAATACTGCAGTTTCATGTACGTATTGAAAAGCAGGACTGACAGTTCACTCCAAGGGCAGAATAATTTTTATATTACACAGCACACACACAATAGGATTCACACACTGATGATCATTTAAAAATAGTAAAATAGTGATATTTTGAAGAACTTCAGTGAAGTGACTAGATAGAAACATTCTGTCATAGGCACTAATGAATACCTGGTAACAGTCCAGGATAAAAAAAAAAAATTAAGATGCTTAAAGCACATAGGTAAATACTTAATCTTAATTAGGCACCCATACGACTGTGCCCTATTAAAACATTAATGTTCCAGGCGCATTAGTTCATACTTACATACCTTAGTGTACCTGTCAAATAGCTGCTATTTGTAAGGATGCAAGGTACAGAATTTCCCCCGACGTGCACACACACAGAGAAAACTTCTGGAGAATCACAGAATCACACAATGTCTGAGGTTGGCAGGCACCTCTGGAGGTCATCTGGTCCAACCCCCCTGCTCAAGCAGGGCCACCTACAGTCAGTGGCCCAGGACCACATCCAGGCAGCTTTTGGGTACCTCCAAGGATGGAGGCTCCACAACCTGCCAGGGCAACCTGTGCCAGTGCTCAGGAACCCTCGCAGTAAAAAAAGGAGTAAGAAGTGAGCCTTAGACACCCTTACTGTTTCTTATTTTTGCTGAAGATAGTTTTGTTTCAGGTGAAAAACGTAAAGCTTGAAGATTATCATTAGTAACATCACTAATTTAAGAGCTGGGCAAAAATCTATACTCCTGACTTTGGGAACAGAGAGAAAAAACAGGTAAATACAAGCAACATTTCATTTTATTTCAATGAAAGCAAAACTATGCAAGTAAACCTTGAAATTCAACACCGAGTATTTTTTTTTTTTTGAGCAAAAACCTGTTCCCTGACATTTTGGTTTTGGCATAACAATTCTTCTTTGAGTCATTTCATTTCTCTCCCACAGCCCCATTATATTACTCAGATTTCTCAGATGAGCCAAGTGTCACGGCATATCTTCATGGCACAGAAGATATTGCCACTTCTATTTCACATAATACTTGTTGCACTTTTCGAATCCATTTACTCCTCACATGTTTTTGTGTGAAGAGGTGCATTAGGGTCTGCCATCTTCAAAACCAGCAACAATCCCATCTAAAACTGGAGATTTCAAGCCAGCTTGTAACAGTACATGTATTGTTCCTGTTCAGCCTACACTATCATATCTGTCTTGACTATAGAATTAACAAATGAGTGCAATACGAAAAAACATGTAGTGTAGGTACAGAGGACTACTTCAAATTCGCATTCTAACTAGGCAAGGAAAAACAGTTGTACAGCACTAAATCCTAGTGTCAAGAAAGTGACTGCATTTGAATCAATTGGAAGAGTTCTTTGACTCTTCATTGTCAGTGTGCAACTGGAAACAAAGGAAGCCCTTACCACACAAATGAAGGAGGCGGCCTACCCAGAAAGTTAAGTGTGTGTGCATGCACGTATGTATGTACACACACGGGGCAGCTAAAGAAAGAAGTGGGGGGGAACAGTCACCTTTTACATCAGAGTTTTTCAGTTCAATTGTTTAATCGGGAATAATTGCCTCATGAGCTCCTATGATCACTGCTTAACATTCCTATGGAAACTAAACTGATTATAAGAAAGAGAAATGGGAAAATACTTTGTATTTTTAGCTTTCCATATTGTATTCAAGAAGGAAAATTAAGTTGTCCAAGTCTTCATCTAGTCGTCTTTTCCTAATGGTTCTGACAGGTAAGAACAAGGAAAGTAAGCACTATACAACCAGCCAGCTTGCATCAGGTTTTTCAGAAAGTTGTTCTAGGTCTCAACTTTCAAACCTGCATTTGATAACACAAATACTACTTCATTCTTAAGGTGTCTTTCATTAGAGGAATGCATATACCACAATTAATTCACTGTCTTATGAATTATTTTAATGCAATTCCACTTGCAGTTTAACCTGCTTTAAAGGAGGAGGGACTTACTTATCTCCAAACCAAGCATAGATTGCACAGTAAAGCACCAGAAGGATACCTCCAGAATACTGACACAGTGAGGAAGGTAAGTAGAAGGACCTAGGAAAAAATATTCCTTTCAAAAAAGTTGTCCAGAATAAAGCCTGTAGTTACTAGTCAGGAAGATCAGAAAATCTGAATCTGTAACCAGGACACATAGTCCTCAAAGGAAAGGGATGAGGCAGTGTAGACCATGGTTACTTCTTCAGACACTCCCAGAAGATCTCAAAAAACAAGCATGACATGAACAGATTTTTTTTTTTTATTATAGAGAAAGGGCTTGGAAAGCATCCTCACTTTTGTAGGTGTTGGAGTTGCTCCTACTCCCCAGGGATACACAGAGAAGAGGGAAAGCTATAAAACACTACGAAGAAGGAGAAAGAGATGAACTGGAAGTGAAACAGAAAAAGCAAAAGGGAAAGGGACAACAGTAATGCAAGCTAAAAGAAAGGCAGAAGTGTTGAGAACAAGGACCTGATCTTTAGTCTTCAATTTGTACATCAATTTCTCTGTAAGTCCGAAAATGAGAGGAATGTTGTTCCTGGAATGGACTCAGTTAGGGTCATCCTTTGGGAAGCATGAACCACAATTTGAAGTAAGGTGGCACTTCTCTTACTGGACAGTGATTTTAGTAGCCCAGTTTTAAAGCCTTTTTCCATGAAGGTAGCTAGAACAAAACATCAACTGTCATTGCTTCCAGCACTACAAGCACGTAAGATGATCTTTGGTAACTGCTAAACAGGAAAACAAAACACATCCAACAGCTTGCAATTTCCTCAAGCGAGTTTCAGATTATCCATAAAAGGCAAAACGGACTTCTGAAAGTGAATTACCTGCGTGGTTCCCTATTGTCAGGGAAGCAGAAGCTTGGCATCATACAGGCTAACTTGACACATAAAAGGAGTCTCTTGTGGAGGATGGAAAAAAAAATACGGCCAACTAAAACTTTTGGAAGCTAATTACTATAATCTGATAGAAATTACAACTGAACTGTTTATCAAGAAAATTGGGGAAAAAAGACAGCAGACTATACCCTCTAACCCCTCACCTTTTTTTTAAAAAAAAAAAACTTCAAAGTTTCACAGTTCAGACTCAACAGCTCACCTACATTTTTACTCACAGCACATTTTCAAAATCCACCTAGTTCTTTACTGTGAGCACTTAACCAAGTGAAATATTTTTCTAAAGGAAAGATGTTTAACACATCAATCCAGGCAGCCTGGAACTTGCCAGAAGCCTAATAATATCCGTCACCTTCTCTGTACACTAATGGAGAGGAGAACACAAAAAATAAAAAGATGAACAAAAAGAGCATTTGAAGCTCTCAAGGCATGCCTACAAATAAAAAACTGTCCTACAAACACATTCTAAGGATCTTGTGGTTTGCACAGCCTTAGAGATATCTGACTCTCAGACTTCTACTTCTTTAAAATTCAATTGCTGAGACATTCAGAAGTTTTTATATTGTTTAATCCTGAGCTACTTACGCTGCCTGGAGCAGCAGGCCTAGGGGCTCATGTTTCCATAAAAGCCTAATTTTAGCAAGAAAGGTTTTAGTTATTCTAGAAGTGTTCTGACACATTTTTATTTGCTACTCTGGAAAGCATCATCAAAATCTTACCACGTTTCTTTCCTATTACGATTAACACAGATAAGTCATCCTGGATGATAAATATCCAAAACTTATTAAAAAACAGTACATAGTCAAAAAAAGGTAATTCTTCAGCTGAAAAGCCCAGTGAAGTACAAATGGCAACAACAGTCCCGAAGGGATGACGGATGTTATACAAGAAAGTCAAAAAGTATAATTACTAAAGAAACCACTTCTCCCCAGTGCATTTGTGTTAAGCAGGATGACTATTATGCTAGTTGCATAGTAAGGCTTTTCCTACTATGTGTGTTCACACGTGACACCCAGAGGCTGGTTTTTACTTTGTAAGAGAACATATGTTTGGTGATAGTTTCTTACAGCTTTTCAATACGGAAAATGGAGATTTCTTGATAAATGGAGACAGTAAGAACTGCTGGGTTTCCCCCCCCCCCCCCCCCCCCCCCGTTTGAAATTCTGTAACTATTTTGAATGATATAAATGTAACAATACAAAACGCTTTGCCATTAAGCCAGCACAGGTAGCAAGTGAAGACCATGCTCTGCTCACTGGCTGCCCACCAGGTTTCAGGTGTCTTGCAGAAGTAGCAGTTAGCACAGGGACCCTCCTGACTACACCGACTCACAAGGAGAGTGCATAGGCAAGAAACCTGCTGACTGCTCCTCTCTCCAATAAGAGTCACATGGAAAAACTGGAAAGACTTAAAAGGAAGTCTCTGACGACTGCCATTCGTGCAAAGCTAAGGTACAACACGTACCATATATCCAGGAAACACACTGTGGAAGATAGTCATCTTCCAAGCAGTGACACAACCCTGTGCCAGAAACTCACAAGATGTTACTTTTTGGGAAAGAATAATTACATAAATGAAAGCAATCAAGCCATCTTCCAACAATTTTTGCTCTGCTAGTTGTGATTAGTAACACAAATACTATTTTCCAGCAATTTAAGCATGATTTTTAATGCTTTCTAATGCTATAAGGATTTCAACGTATAGGTACAGGTAATATTTACCAAGAGTTCTTGTGTTTTAATACTGATGAAGGAGTAACTTGCAACATGTTATTTTCTCTTTCTGTAAGATGGAAAACTGCTGGTAAAACCAAAGAACTACAGCCCCACCCCTATCTCAAGAAAAAGCATCTCTTTGCTGGAACATTACCTGGCTATAGTGGTTTTGATGAACACATTATTAGCTCCAGTAAGATGGACATTTTTGGAACTACATCACCAATGTACAACATGGTATGGCTTTTGTTAATTCTAGTTAATTCTACATTTTAATTTGGTTGCAAATTGTGCAGAAAAAAATAATCAAAACAACTATTATCAATGTAGTAAAAATTACAGTGTGTTACACACAAAACCAGAGTCCTAACAAAGTTTCTATGGTGCTGAATATTTGAACACAGTTCTGCTTGGACATCTTGACCTCTTGCAAGGGAGGTAAACATCACTTTTTACACCATGCCCTGACCCACAGGGAAAGCCTGGGAAACATTTCTGCAATCATGGCACATTTAAAGTACACACGAAGCCCATTGTTTTCACGTGACAAAAAGGAGTCTTAGTAACCTTAAGATTTGTTCAGCGAGAGGCTGACTGCAACAAACACGCATGCTAACATCTGCAGAAAATAAATGGAGGCACTAAAAAAAGAACAAGAATTACAGCAGGTGTGAGGTTTGGAATGTTATTATTAACATCAATTACTTTTTTAGCACATGACACCCCCTCTTTCTCAATTTGTGAGCATCAGCGAGCAGCTTCAAGCATTCTAACCATGGTTAGAAACCGTACATTGAGCTATCCGCATTCTAACCTATTCAAGGCAGTGCAGAAACAATTTTTTTTAATAAGTAAAGGAGATGCATTTTCCATCAGGTAACATGGAAATACGTACTACATTTAGCACACTGCTATTTAGTCAAGGGGTCATTACCTTAGGAGACTACCACAAATTACTAAGTCAAAACCAGAAGCTGTATTTTTAGGAAAACTCAGTTCATTTTAAAAATGTAGAAGCCAATGACTCAGAACTCTCACAGGGAAAGCTAAAAAATTTTAATCAAGGAATAATATATTCAGGCATCAGATTCAAGCAATCAGGGAAAAAAGTTTCCTTGCCCATGCAAGAACCAAAGACTTCAGACTGTAACGAGTGCTGACTGAGTCTTCTCCCACATCACCTCTTCCCCCACAGAATCCTTCCACCCTGTGGGGATTTTTAAGATTAAAATAAATACTTTTTATCACAACAGAACGAGTGCATTTTAAAGTTTATATTTATTTTTTATATTTATTTTCCACACAATACAAATCTTAAAAATCCATAGTCACAAAACATTCCCAGCAACTTTCAGCTGATTTTTGTGTAGTATCTTTTCCCAAATGATTTCACAGTGGTTACCATTCTGTCAATGGAGCAACAGGAGGCACCTAAAATCATTTAGCTATACAGAATTTAATAGTTACACAGTTTAAATAACAAAATCCAGAAGTTTCAAAGAGAAACTAAGAACTGGAGAGAGAAAAAAAATAAAGGAACTTGATGGAAAAAAAACATGATGAATTCTTTGGGTATTGGCTAAAGACATGTACCAATAAGCATTAGAGCTATGCCTGCCAAATTGGAAATGAAGGACCAAAATCACTCAACTAGAGGTAAAAAAAAAAAAGTCTTTCTTTAGTAGACTGGTGAATGGTAAAAAGGACATCTATCCAGGATGCAGTACACCCACTGGAGTGACTTCTCTGCCAAAGAAAACTTAGGTCCTCTTCTCCAGTGTCCCAGAAGAGCATCCAAACCACAGTGTTATAGTATATTTTGGGGTCCATATCTGTCAAACTTTCCTGTTGACATCACTGCATGCAAATAACTCATTGAAATAGCCTAAGAACCAAGATGGACTCCTTACACACTTGCACCCTTGCAATTGGGGTTAAAAAAAGTTCTCATTGTTTTCCTAGGATCTATTTAATTATTCAATACAAGATGGACTCCAGTGAGAATGATAACACAAGATTCATTTATTGCCTAGCAATTAAGGCATTGTTTCAAATACATGGATTCAAATCACTTAAGGAAAGAGCATACACCCCGCTCTTTCACATCTAGGTATCATTCTTGCATATTTAAGGAAGAAATAGCATATTAGAAAAACATTCCTTCCAAATTTTGTAACAGGAGAAATACCAATTTCTTAAAATGAGGAAAAGCTAGAGAGAATATCAGAGAAAATGCAAACACCTACTAGCTGGAATAAAATAATTACAGCCTACAGCTGTCAGATGTTTGCAACTACCCTGCTGCAGCCTGCCCTTTCCCTCCTTTGCAGAAAGAAACTATCAGGGAAAAAACACCAAACAGGATTATGTCTAAGCTCTTATTAAGAAGGACAGATGCAGATCTATTGACACTACAGTAAAAGCATACAAGCCAAACCTTTTGGGGAGAAAGGAAGAAATGAAAGGATACACACAGTAGAATGGTGACCGTCCCAGCGCTACCCCTTTCCCCCCCAAGTTTCCTCTGTTGTTCCATTCGCTAGCCCAGCCCTCACTAATTAGCTCTTAGATGCTCCACTCCCTCCACCTACCAAGTTTCCCAGACTTTCCAAAGCCACCTGCAACAACAACATGGGAGCTGTGGGATTTCTGACATTATGAGTCTCCCTCTAATCATTTACTTTTGGATCAGAAAGAATCTTTCCTGCTAGACTGGAGTGATAGGAAGATAGATATTTTCCAACTTCTTTGTAGCTTGGCAGAGGATTAAGATCAGTAACGCGAAAGTATAAAGAAAGACTTGGAATTTGTGATTGTGTTTCTGGCAGAAAGAAACCATGAAGACAGTTCCCAAAAGCAAATGACACATAGAAGCACACAGGTCACTAGTAAAGTTTTAAAATAAAGAGAAACCTGAAGTTTTTTTGGTGTCAGTGTCTATTACTAAGCCCCTGCAATGGTGAATAAGATCAAGAAGAAAGCACACTTCCAGGAATTGGCCAAAGCACCAGACTGCTGGAAGTTCCTTTTAATAAGCTGGGAAATCCTTCTAAAAGCTACATCCCAAAAAAAAAAAGTTTAAAAAAAAAAGGCCAGGGATGGGAGACAAACTTATTGGTCCTTCTTCCTCCCCTCCTTTGTAAATAAAGTTGTTGGCTGCCTTACAAGTCTTCACTACAGATGCAGTAGCTCCTTCCTTCCATTGTCAATTCAGAATAAGTAATTTTTAATATAGAGCAATCCTTAAATATTGAGTATTTCTAGTAATACTAAATAAGTGATATAGACTAAAGGTCTAAATATCACATTGCTGGTTATCAGAATTAATTTAAAAAAACATGGCTTTTAGAGAGGGAATCAGAAGTGGTGTTTACCTAGTGAAGCCTCATTTAATAAAAGGAAGCTTATTAGAAAGTTGTTTCATGCCTTTCAACGATTAAGAAATTTATATTAAAACTTGCCACTATCAAAATAAATTCCTATGGTAATTTTCCTCTCTGAATTAAAATGGCATTTCTATTATATCTGTAACTTTTTTTAGTTTTTATATAAAGTAACAAAAGTGCATAGACACTTAAAATAGATACAAGGTTTTTGCCTGCCCTGAAAGGTGACTATTTGATATCAATGAAGACTCAAATGAAAACACAGACTAATGTGAAAATATTCAAATCTTAATAAAATATTCCTCATGCATACAAATCACCATGCTCGAATAAAGACAGCAGCAGATTAATTTAATGTTTCTTACCATTTAATAAAAGAAACCCAAATACTGAGATGGAAAGGTGCTCACATTGCCTTCTTGAAGCATCTAACTCAGACATGCCAAATTCTTAGAGGCAACTGCCTTTTCCCATTGACTAATACAAGGGGCTTCTAGATCCCCTGAATCAGAGCCATTTCAGGGATCCTACATGTGTGAATACTGACTTCCTTCCCAAAAGATGGCAACATTTTCTAGTTTAAATGAAATAATTACATGATTTTCACTATAAACTGACAATAAAAAAAAAATTAAGAAATACATCTCAGGGTTTTTAGGTATACAGCTATCATCTACCACAAACAGAAGGGTGTATAGAGGGCATTAAGAAGGCTCCATCCAAACAAAATTCGAAAACTACTCGTTTCTGCCTAATAAAATATCTTAAGAAAAAAAAAAAAGTATTTTAGAACCCAGTGCTTCAGTTTACATCAATTATAAATGAAGAGATTCAAGCTTACTATTGGTAGCTGTACCATCTGTACGCTTTACAAGTAGTAGAAGTATTTAGCATGTCTATTTTTACTCATGCAGAACTCCATAAGTTATCCTAAAACCAAATAAAAACTGTAACATAAAAAACCACTCAATTTATTCACTAAGAGAGCAACAGAGAAAAATAATTCATATCTTATTCCATTTGCAGGCTTCCAGCTACATGCTAAAGCTTTTAGCAAAGAACTATGGAAATTCCACAAAACATAAGCACGCTAAATACAGCGGAAATGAACAAGTTCAGAACAACGTAGGAGTGGGGAAGGCACAAAAGTTCAGCAATACATTCCGTTCCTGGCTCAGATGAGGTGGAATAACTAATGCTCCAGTGCTAGCTTCTAAAACTAATTAATTTTACAGATGACTCTACCTACTCGTAATGGATCAGTCATCTAATACAGTTTCTCACAGTATACTAGAGAAATAATGGTCAGAAAACCACATTTTGAAATGACACTAAGCGTGTTTGGGATTTTCTTTGCACAGTATTTTTACCCCAATATTTCTAACAATCCTTGTTTCATCTTGTTACTCTACTAATTTCCATAGCGCAAATACATGAAAATGTTGCAAGAACACAGACTAACCTGACACATTGTGCTTTTCTATCTACATGAAAGAGTTGGTCAAAAAAAGAAGTAATTATAATCAACAGCATGAACTACTGCAGAAAGGCTGAATCACTGCTCAGCTAATGAAGTCGCAGCGAGGCAGGTAGTGCAGAAAAGCTATGCCGAATAAACTCGACTGTTAGCTTATCTCCTCCTAGCCTATTTTTTTTGTAACTTACACTGAGGCCTCTTTAAAAGAAGTACATTCTAATTTATGGAAGCAACCAACTGACATTTAACTACTTCAATGAAATGGAGCAGAGATCACATCTCATCACATCTTGATCCAATGTGTGCAACAACCAACATCCACTTACTTCCCCCTCAGCTGTCCGCAGATACAGAACTGTTACATATATTCAACAAACCACAGATCTCCTTATGGTAAAATAAAAAGGACAGATTTTACATATAACGTCCCCAACTAACTTAAGCAAGATGTGTTATAAAACCTTATAAAATGTTTCTTATATCTACAAAAACAAATTCACATTAAGACATTAATCCTCAACAGTCACAAGTTTCTCTCTCCTAGCCACTGATTCCTGAATTTTTGTCTTGCCCTCATTGAAATGCGACGCGGCCCTACGCTGAAGAACACCTCTGTGCTATTTACCTATCCTGCACAGCTTTTGTTCCTAAATGTCTAAATACACACACCGAAAAAAAAGCATGCTGAAGCCCAGGCTTTGTAATAGAAAAATTAACACAACCAACATTCCCAACCTCTTCTTGACCTACCTGTAGTAATTTTCACATTCTTACTGTCTGTAACTTAGCTTTGTCTTACAGTCATTGTGAAAGGACAGAAAAACAGACATCCCTGCAATACTTTTACAAAGGTATTCTCATCTCATACTAATCTACAGTATAGTTACATATTCCCATCACAGGTCCTCAAAAGCAGGCCATACACTCACATAACTCTTTTCAAACTAATTTGCTGAAATATACCTGTAAAGTAAGTTTTTTTTATTTTTTTTTTTTAACCTCTGCAGAACTGCAAATAAAGGACCTGGTAGCACAAAGCTGTAATTTTAACATGTTTTCAGACTTTAGTGTAGACACTTGTCAATGTGACATGCTAACAAGTACGCTAAACCTTCTCATCTTCCATTTCCTGCCATTTTATAAGCTCTTCTCAAATTTAATATTAGATGTGCCCATCCTCTACATTATAAAAACACGGTCTACATTAGCTGTGTACACTCCACTTCCGAGATTTCAGTTGGAAGCAGGAAGCATACCCATGCACCATTCTTAATGCAAGATTTACCATTAAATATAGTCCTTAACTATCCACCTTACATCTTACAGATTATGTTATGGGTTTGTATAACTGTCAGTTAAGTATGCTTTTATTTTAATAGGGAGGAGGAATAACCCTGATCAAGCTACCTGCCCAATCAGAATCCCAGAATAATCACGATCTGCTTCTAAACAACAACAAAAAGAGTCTAATAAATTTTAAGTGGTGTCATTTTAAATGACTGAAGAACTGGATTTCATATCTGAACTTAAGATGTTAGCTTACGTCAAAAATACAAACCCAAACAGCTGCCTTTGATGTGACTGATTAAACAACTTTTGTCTCTGGTATTACTAATGGAATGAGTAAATGGGTTGTAATATAATGTACAGTAATACAGTTACATACTAGTAAACATTTCATGGAGATCAGAGCACTAAAGTCTCAGTTCATGCTGAATGATTTTATAGACAAATAAATATGAGCTTAAATGCTGAATAAACATACACTGTTAACAGGGTACCTCAAGACTATTTGGTGAGCCATTACACACAGTGGCCCATGGGTATTGCTGTTGGAGCTACATGCAAACATAACACACGAAGTCAAATGCTGTTTCCAAACAAGGTTCAAGACTTGCACTCTCCAAATCACTTTTCCAGAAGAATCAAGAAAAATTTAGAAAATAGACTGGTTTTAATTAGAGGTAATCTCATATTGGAAAGGATTTCCAAGCCACTTTCCCCAGTATTTTGTATTACAGGAACAATCGCTTTCCATGGAATACTGCTTCAGATTAGCAAAAAAGTTTCTAAAAGTAAATACTTCAAAACTAACTTTGAACATGCTTCCTACATTAGCTTCATCACATTTTGAAAAAGTATTTTACAGTGCTCTACATCTATAGGGTACCGGAGTTCCACTGGTACACACAGCAAAACTGGGGAATACCGCTTTCCTATGTGGAAAAATACAGAAATTAGACTTTCCATACCCACCAAGAATGGAAAAAGCAGCAGGTTTACTTTTCACTTATGTTTATTACTACATTCAGTTACCTAGAGTCTGCAAATACAATGCACTACAACGCAATAAATTAGAAACCTAAGCTTAGTTCAGTCTTACTGTATAGTACCATGACTAGGAAAAGTCATTGCTATTGATAAGTATAGAGTGTATCAAATCAACTCAAATATTGAGGAGATGGAAGATGTACACATTGTGGCTGCACAGCAATGTAACAATAGCTTACCTTTCAGCAAAGGGAGCAGTTTCAAAAAATGCTAGTTACTGTATTTTTGCAAAGCTTCAACGTTTCACTCCCTCCCCAAATAAGTAATTTTATTTACAAAACACATTTTTAAATGCCATGCTCCAATGAAAGAGAGGAAGGGAAGAAATCTGCCTTTAACAGCAGAAACCACTGTATTTCACTATTTGGAAGGGAACTTACACACACCAGATTTTACTTTCACGGGCTAAGCTGCAACTGCTAACACAGACAGGACTTCGCAGTCAGGACAGCCGAATCTTTCTACAGTAGCAAGCCCTACGCAATAAACTGTTCTGAACACTGGCCCGTCTCACCTGCCTTAAGTGTATGAATAAACTCCTACATTTTTAAGTGGTGTTTTTATTAAAATAAACTCAATGAGAATTTGGGAAGAGATATCAAGGAAAGGCAAGCAGATGGAGAGACTAGCTGACACATAACAATAGCTGGTGAAATATTACTTTTATTTTCTGTAATAAACACCAAGATCAAAACATTATGCAAGTTAAATTTCCTTGAAAGGTTCCCAGCAGGAGTTTTCCTTTTTGTTTGTGCAGTACGCGATTTCCTCTCACCCACAAAAAACATACCAAGAATGTGCATGTGCCACTAACACTAAGCAGCACTTCCTTAATCACTCATTTCCAACAATTTATGGATGATCAGTGGCAAAAACGAGCAAAAATAATGAAAGCATGCAATGAAAGCTCATTGAGACAAACCGGCTTGGACTTCCTACTCATTTCTGTGTCTCTTTAAGATGGGGGTCTGATACAAATTAGCCACTGGGAAAAAAGTCATCTGGTCATAAAATACAGTACAGGGTCACTTTTATGTAAGTTTGCCAAAAGGGACATAAACCAGGACAATTTCAAACTGTGACACAGGATAGAAGTATATTAAAAAAATCTTTGTTCCTCCTCCATTGTGCTGTCATGTTGCTCAGCTTTATAGACATTCTGAGCACCAGCTCTGGCCTCTTCGCTTCCACCTGGTCTACCTAATTAATTAAGCAAGGAAGTTACCTCAAATTTTTGTACTATTTGTTTTTATTATCATGCACTTCTTTTGATGTTCCAGGAGTTAACCTCTTAATCCACAGACTCTGTGTGTTGTGTTCTGAACATTTTGGGATGTCTGGATAATTTGGATAATTGGTCAGGATGTTGCTGTCGCTCATGTTAAACTTTATGCCATGACTTCAAGTTCAAAGATCAGTATTAAGGTAAAATACTTCATAAAGCTTTTTTAAAACTCTACACTCGTGATTACGCAATACCTAGTTATTCCAGTTTCTCATGGCGGTAAATTGCACTATTTGTATTTTCTTACAACGAAATTACTCCTAAACATCTTTATCTTTGTCAACTTCAAACAAATACAAATTTCAGTTGAAGTTACATCAAGAGAAAGCATATTTTAAAGGTCAAGAAAAGGTACAGCAATTACCGCCTCAAAAATGCTTGCCTCCTTCACACAGCAGCACACATGCAGTTTTCTGTGCAGGCTGTTATCACACAGGGAAACATCAGCACTGTGAACTACAGATGCTCAGCTGCAAATACCACAACTTACATTTTTTGGAGAGAATAATAAAGAATGAGGTTAATTCTGACATTAAGAAACATGGTTGACACTTTTGTTTCATAACTGTACTACAGAATTTGAGAAGGCCAGTGACAAAGAACGGAAAGAGTATCTAAACAAGAAATGTAACTTTATGCACAGACTCTACAGGAAGGAAGACAAGAATAATATAGAAAGATAAGAAAAAGTTTTTAATACCTATGCAGGAGATTAAAATTAGTTCAGGTACTCCAACAGCTCAGTTAATAGCACCGGCTGAGGTGTAATATATCACAATGACCTCCAACTACTTCAATAGTCTTGAAAAACCTAATTCACACCTGTGCATGAAAATACATGTGTGCGCATAAATACATATATGGCATGTATACACATATACACAAAGATATACATATACACATACATATATTATACACCTCCAATATTGCTTTTATAATTATTTTCCTGGTAACAGAAGTCTGCAACTGCCATTAAATGGAAATAAACTATAGCAAGGAAGAGCACTTAAGCTCTTTAAAAGGGCATGGTCAACCCCCTTAGGCCCAAAATGCTCTTTTTGCATTAACATAGTGGTTTTAATTAAAAGCTAGGCAAAGAATCAGTTTGATTTTCAGTACAACACTGCATCCGTCCATGGTGAGTGCCTAATTTCCGTATTTCTCTCCTCTGCACAATATGCAAGTCCTTGGTTTTTTTAAACTGTTGCCCTGGGGAATCGAAAAGAGTCTATAAGAGGGGCCATGTGCCCTTTAGAAAGTATACTAGCAACTAAGCAAAAAAGCCATAGTAAATTGGAAGATGTTTAATCAAACCCATTCTGATTCATGAAACTTGAACGGTTAAGGGGGCAATACTTCCTTACAAGAACATGGAAAGAAAAGTTATCCAAAGCTTGTAATAGTAACCTAAGAGCTAAGTGAAATATCATAGCTTGCAAAAAGTTCACATTACAATGAATAGATAAAATCAACTTTTATGGCATAATCTATAATAAACACTCAAACAGATGGCTAAAAACTTTGGGGCTTAGACCCATATGTGATAATGACTAATGTTACTGTTGCAATTTAAGACGAACAAAGAAACCCATTAAAAAATTTAAAAATCCATTCAATTTCAGAACTGATTCTCTTCTAATCATTAATTTTCAGAACTTCTATTAAATCCATCAATGTAATTCTTACATGAACACCTTCAAATAGGTATCTTGACTGTGCACATCTGAATCTTAAGTGACCTATCTATTCATTATAATGAAGATAAATCTATGACAAATTCAAGATGATCTGCATAAAAGCTTCCACTGGAACTGTCTTTTTATCCAGGTTTTGAGCTGAGCTGGATATCTAGAATCAACTGCTTTCCCTACTCCTTGTATCCAACTCCCAGCTGAAAGATTAAAGATTACATATCCTGTGCCAAACTTCCTTATTCAATGTCTTTACATTTACAGTAGATCGCTCTTCTCTTAAATGCTGCAAGTTTTGCCAAATGTATGAAATGATCTTTTAAACTGAGATCACTAAAATCTGATTTTGCCAGTTAACAGTAATAGCATTTGAACGATGTTTTATGTCTATGGCCCATTAGTCTGATGTGATGAATGACAAAATATGACCTTTTTTTTTTTTAAACTTGCACAAGTATAATCAAAACCAAAATAATTTGTTAAAGTACCAGAATTCTACAAGGTGATCAGAGTCTCAAAATCTTCTCTGAAAAGAGATAAGCAATGTGCCAAAATCTAAGGCAAGTAAGAAAGATGGGAAGTACCCTTCATGGATTCTAGAACTGAAAAGCTCACATGTAATCCTGCGTTCAATTAAGCATAAATCTTCCCAGATTCCAATCATCCTATCATGCGATGTAATTCTTTTATACAGAGAGAGTACTTATCGCAAGCAGAAACATTTATCTGCATCAGAATTTGAACAGAACAGCACACTCAATTTTAACTATCAACTCAGTCCAAAAGTGACATTTGCCACTTACTTTCTAAGAAAATTCTAAAGACAAGGTATGTTCATATAAAAATTGACTACAACTCCTACATCTTCACCAATAGCTTTAGGGCTCACTCAAAGCTAGTAAAACAATTCCATATATGCCTGCATCCATTTTGGATACTTTTAAATAGATCAGCCAGGTAGAACAGACATTGGACAAAGGCACTCAGTACCTGTACTAGGAATCACACTTGGCTTCTGGGATGTACCAAAAACACCCAGGACAAGTCAAAGTAACAAAGCATCCCAAAAATTGGGTTCCCCCCCTCAATAGGTGGGGTTTGATAATAAAATCTGATCTCATCTACTCCCATGAAGAAGCAAAACTACTCTAAAGCACCAACAACCATCTTTTTCTTAACATCTGCAGACAGATGATGGTTCTATATCATCTGGAGTTACACATGCTTCCAAGTGTAAACATGCACTGGTGATCCTATTTATCCTGAATGGGATTTATTGATAGCCAGTATCCAAGTTTAAAAGTTATGCTGTAACTATTAATGTTTTATGTAAAGTGCAAGTTCAATGCAGCAAGGATACATAATGCTTCTGTTAGAACCAACGCAATTCTACAAGTCAAGTACCAGCAGTACTGTACATGATACGCTAATGGAGAGAATCCTTGGGTTTGGCTGGACTGCAGGAGACACAAACCCCACTAAAATCAGTTATCATTTCTTTTTTAGAAGAAAACATATATGTGGCTAGATACTATAGAATCAAAAGGAGAATGGAGTGGCCTCCACCTGAAAAGTGAAAGGACAGACTGAGCTGCTGAAAGTTTTCTTAGCCCTATAGATACCTGAAGTGAAGGAAGAAGAGGGGAGGAGAGTGTTCTCCAGCCAAGTTGGATAAGCACAGTTAAACATAGTAGTATGAACAATACTTAGCCCATCACCAAACTCCTTTGAAGTTGAACTCATTAGCTTGGTCATCCAAACTTGTAACTGAAGTGACTTGGACGCATCTACAGTTTGGTCAATACAAAGTAACGCTGCAGGAGCATCAATGAGCTCAGAACAGGCTACACCAAACAAGTATTTACACACTGTCTTGATTGGGTCCCACAGGTCCTTTGACACAGCTATAATGCTCCGTCTATGTAATCTCCCGGTAGCTTCAGCTATAGAATAAAATCTCCATTTCTTCACATTATTCTCTCTGAATTAAATTTTTCCTTCATGCTGTACTTTCCAAGTATCTTATTTTCTTTGCTGTCCTCTGTTTTCTCTTAAGTGTCTACATGAACCCTAAAATCACAAATTGGATGCAGTACTTCAGTTGAGTTTTCCCCAAGAACAAAAATGGCAACTTCATTGCCTCCATGCCACATTCGTGTCAATACAACCAGGAATTATGTTTTCCTTCCCACCACGATCATCCCCATGTCGATTTATGTTACATGCAATCCACCAATGACTCAGTCTTTTTGCATCCATCTTTTAACGCATTTCACTTTCCTGATTTCAGACCACTTTTCAAGATCCTTTGCTATCTAGTAACTGTCATCCAAAGGGCGCAGAATTCCCTCAAGTGTAGTATCATTAAAAACAAAAGTGTAATCATTTGGATGATAAAGATTAATGAAAACGTGCTACAATTGGTCCCCAGACAGTCATTCCAGTTTAATTTGATATTTACGATTTGAAATTCCTTTTGCTGTGCCTCCCATTATAGTAATTTTTCATTACATTTCTTTAGTTCACATATTAATATGATCATTATCATCTTATTCTTCAGAAATTGCTTTGCCAAATTCCATACTTCACTGAACTATTCAGCCCTTTTAACTTCAATATATTCAACTAAGTTGAACATTTTTAGTTATTTTCTACCCATTTAAGACAGTTTTCTTAATATATTATTGTTAATACTGACCACACCTGAACCTTTTTGGGGATGTTTGTAATCTTTAAAATTCAGAAATCAAGCTTATTTTCCCTGGGTCATCTGTTATTTAATCACCCTTCCCATTAGTAAGAAGCCTGGTACTTCTTTCCCTTGTTACTTTATTTCTAGTGTAGTTATTGAACCTTCTCTCCTTTTAGCATCCCAACAAAATCATTTTCCAAAAAATAAAATCTCGATTAAAACATTTCATTATTAAAAGAAAAAAAAAAAACAAGTTAAGTAGATTTCTTGATCTCAGCATACATGGCTTTTCAAGGACTTTTTTTTCCCCTCAAGCTTACTCACAGCCACACACTGTATACTCACTTCACCTGCTTGTGCAAGAGTGCACATCTGTACATAAATATTCACATAAGAATACACATCCCAGCGCCAAATCCTCCCAAATTTGTAATTTCAGTTTCATCAGAAACGAAGGCTGAAAATGGAACACATAGTGTAATTACTCTGTATTTAACAGCACTTTCCTACCTTTTTTAAGCCAGCAAATCCTTCCGATTCCAGGAAGAAAAAGGCAAAGGGCATCAACACAAACAAACATAAATTTGAGAAAAGAGAAGCAAGATTCCATAAACCTGCAACAAACAAGAAAAAGTTTACATTATTAAGTTTCTCAGCTTTAAAAGTTAAAGACGCTACATTTTCCTCCCTTACATGTAACAATGTAGTATACACACAAGTGCTAACAGAAGACCCATTTTTATGGATACATAGTTATTTACAGGTCACTGCTGAAAAACACCCGTTTCTCTGTGTAACAATCTTTAAATAAAAAGTGGATACCAACTTAAACAGGAGCAACTGTCAGAAATCTTGGAAGACAGACTGCAAACTCAGGTGGACTACTTCCATAATATCCCACTCAAGGCTCTTTAGATAAACTGTTTAAAAAATTTTCAGGACAAGAGTATTTTACTACCATCAGTGAATCTCACAAAATTCAGTTCTGTGTACTCACTTCCTCCCATATTTTTTCCTCAAGAGAAACTTCAACACAATGGATTTTAACATCAGCAATACACAAATACCATCATCACCTCCAAATTAAAAGAAAGTATCTCTCTGAATGGCCGGGCCCAAAGAGTTGTGGTGAACGGAGTTAAATCCAGTTGGCAGCCGGTCACAAGTGGTGTTCCCCAGGGCTCAGTACTGGGGCCAGTTCTGTTTAATATCTTTATCAATGATTTGTATGAGGGGATCAAGTGCACCCTCAGTAAGCTTGCAGACCACACCATGTTGGGCAGGAGTGTTGATCTGCTCAAGGGTAGGAAGGCTCTGCAGAGGGATCTGGAGAGGCTGGATCAATGGGCCAAGGCCAACTGTATAACATTCAACAAGGCTCAGTGCTGGGTCCTGCATTTTGGTCACAACCACCCCATGCAATGCTATTAGGCTTGGGGAAGAGTGGCTGGAAAGCTGCCTGGCCGAAAAGGACCTGGGGGTGTTGGTCGACAGACAGCTGAATGAGCTAGCAGTGTGCCCAGGTGGCCAAGAAGGCCAACAGCATCCTGGCTTGTGTCAGGAATAGTGTGGCCAGCAGGAGCAGGGAAGTGATCGTCCCCCGTACCTGGTGCTGGTGAGGCCGCACCTGGAATACTGTGTCCAGTTTTGGGCCCCTCACTACAAGGAAGACATTGAGGTGCTGGAGCATGTCCAGAGAAGGGCAACAAAGCTGGTGAAGGGTCTGGAGAGCAAGTCTGGCAAGGATCGGCTGAGGGAACTGGGGTGGTTTAGCCTGGAGAAGAGGAGGCTGAGGGGAGACCTTATGGCTCTCTACAACAGCCTGAAAGGAGGTTGTAGTGAGGTGGGTGTTGGTCTCTTCACCCAAGTAAAAAGTCACAGGACAAGAGGAAACAGCCTCAAGTTGTACAAGGGGAAGTTTAGATTGCATAGTAGGAAAAATTTCTTCACCAAAAGCGTTATCAAGCACTGCAACAGGCTGCCCAGGGAGGGGGTAGAGTCCCCAACCCTGGAGGTGTTTAAAAGATGTGTAGATGTGGTGCTTGGGGGACATGGTTTAGTGGTGGACTTGGTAGTGCTAGGTTAATGGTTGGACTCAATGATCTTAAACATCTTTTCCAACCTAAATGATTCTATAATACCATGGTAACAGCGACAGCAACCTTCCACAATGAGATGACAGGATCAGTGAGCAAGAGGAAAGCAATGGATGTTGTTTATCTCAACTTCATTAAGGCTTTCAACATCATCTCCCATAATCTCCTCAGACTAATTAATGAAGTATGGGCTAGGTAAGTGGACTCTGATGAAAACTGGCTGAGCTTCCAGGCTCAAAGGGTTGTGACCAGCAGTACAAAGTCAGGCTGGAAGCCAGTCACCAGTGGTGCACCCCAGGGGGTTAATATTGTGTTTACATCTTCATTAATGACCTGGATAATGGGAGAGAATGCATCCTGAGCATGTTCACCCGTGACACAAAATGGGAAGGAGCAGTGGCCTGTCATTCAGATAAACCTCAACAGGCTGGACAAATGGGCAGAGCGCACACTGGGGACCAACTGTCCCAAAAGCAGCTTTATCAAAAAGGCCTTAGAGGTTCTGTCGGACACCAAGCTAAATACAAGCCATCAATGTGTCCCTGCAACAAAGAAGGCCAAGAGCATCCTGGGCAGCATTAATAGTGTTGCCAGCAGGTTGAGGGAGGTGACCCTTCCTCTCTGCTCGGCACTGGTGGCACACATCTGGAGCACTGCATCCAGCTGTGGGCTCCTCCATACAAGACAGACATGGCCACACTGGAGCGAGTCCAGCAAAGGACCACAAAGATGATTAATGGACTGGAGCATGTGTCACACAAGCAGAGGCTATGAAAGCTGGAACTGTTTGGCCTTGAGAAGAGCGGGCTTCATCAATGTATATAAATATCTGATGAAGGAGGGGGAAAGGGAAATGGAGTTGAACTCTTCTCAGTGGTATCATCCAATGAATGGAGAAGAGGCAATGAGCACAAATTGAAAACAAAAAACCCAACTTCCATGTAAGAGGGGAAAAAAACCCCAACCCACACTCACCAAAAAACCCACACTTTTCCTACTGTGAGCGCAGTCAAATGCTGCAACAGGCTGTCCAGAGAGGTTTTGTAATCTCCATCCTTTGACATATTCAAAACCCGACTGGGCACTGCCTTGAGCAGCCTTCTCTAACTGACCCTGCTCTGAGCAGGGGAGTCAGACTAGATGATTTTCAGAGCTCCCTTCCAACCTCAACCATGTGATCTAGGTGAAAAATCAACAACTGACTAAAACTAGAACATCTGTAAGACACATGTGACACACAGGAAGGGAAAAGGTTTAGAAAACAACCTGTGATAACTGATCTCCATTAAGGGTATCTGCTCTATTAAGATTTTCTAAGCTGAACACTTTCTGAACAGCCAGTTTCTGGTGCATAAACATGAACCCATCATCATCCTATCAAAAGCTGTACAGGATGCAGTGTCTCTTCTTTACAAAAGCAGGAGCTTACCTCCAATTTAGTACTAGTGTAGCTAACAGGTTTAACTAGCATCACATGTTCCGCATCCTGAAAACACAGCTTTTATTTTGTAGTTGAGAAAGACAGGCTTAGTCCCCCACATTCCCCAAAACACACACATTTCCACAATTCTGAAGGACTATTTCACCTGAAATCCAAAAAAGAACATCCCCCATGATAAGAAAATTTGAACTAACAGCTTTGTTTATCTCTTTCTTCTCACGTACAGGCTTGTTTGTTTTCTTCTTTGAAATTTCCATTTTGGAAAGAATAGGGAAGAAAAGAGACATTTACTGCATGTCTGAGGATTTCATTATTAAGAGAAATTCCTGTATTTAGTTCCAAATGTAAAATAATTAGCAGTTAGCGTCACTTACACCCCCTTTAAAAAAAAAAAAGCTTTCACCATATATACTTTTCTTTAAATGAAATTAAATTTCAAAGAGAAATAATAACAGGGTGGGAGGAGGGAGACGGGGGGGGGGGGGGGGGGGAGGGGGGCAAGAAATCTACTTCTTCAGCAATTGATGGCACCAGGACACCAAGAACCAAACTTAGCCAAATAAGCTATGGAAAACAAAACAAGAAAATTCCAAAAGATGCGTGAAATATAATACTCAATTGCTAAAGAAAACAGACCGCCTAAAGGTGGCTAAACTCCAGTTAACAAAGAGGGGGATTTTTCCTTTTGAATTTGCTTAGCCAGGAAGCTCCTGTTACCATTCAAGGAACATTCACACATAGCAACATCAGCAAGAATGTCATTAACAGCCCTTACTAGAAGTACATTAACTCAAGCAGTCTGTGTACTTTTTTTTTTTCCTCCCCCCCTCTTTTTTTCCCAGAAAAAGACAACACCAGTGTTAGAGTAGAAATACCACTACATCAGGGTAGGGGTCTTATTTCAGAGTTTTTTCTCTAACTGAAGACAGGCAGTGCACTCAGTTACGTGATGTAAAGCTGAATACCTGGTTGTCCTGGTTTCAGCAGCTCCATAACATGTATAGCTACAATGTAGAACAGTGCTTAGGAGCTGCATAGTATGGACAGAGCATTTTAAGGGAGGGCAGTGGTGCACATCTGGGGTTATTTTTTAAGAAGTTAAAATCCAAACATTTACACATTAGCAGCTGATAGGAACCACATTTACAGAATATTAAACTACAGAGCTACAACATGCATGTAAAGTTATGAGAGGTAAGGACAGTGCTGTACTGCTGCAGACATACATATACATTTCCCTCAAAGTAAGGAACATACAGGGCCTTCTTCTTCCCCTACTGTATTTCTTATCCTGATCTGATAGTTCAGAATTCAAATTAAAATAGACTCAGAAAAATAAATATTTCTTACTACATTGACTGCATCACCAAGCTGCATGAGACACCTGCAGATATCAACATATATAAAAGCTTTAAGCAGTCTATTGAAATATTTTAATTTTCTTTTGCATTTGTAGCAACCTAAGAATATCCCCATAAAACAAGTTAATAAAACATAAAAATTAAAAGTCTCTCGGTCTTTGGCAAACAGATTAGACCCTGAGCAATTTTTTGCCTTTCCTATTCATGGCAGTTTCACTACCTTTTATCCCCACCTGGTGGCTGTACCCAACAACAGCACAAGGGAACATCAGTTGCCAGTATTTCTGGGTTTAGTTCAACATGCATTAGGTAAGAGTGTTTATACTGGATCCAGGTATGGGCTTTCTGCCTAGTTTCAGAAATTAGAAGCGTATCTTTTCTATTTTTCTATGCACCACAACTAATGCAACAGTCTACAGTACAAAACCCCTTCATGTTACATCCAAGTACCTCAGACTATAGCTGTAATTGACAAATCTAGTAAAACCGAAATGTTTTAAATTAGTACAATTTTTCCCATTTGATAACATTTGCAAAGCAGTAAGCAAAGCATACATAAAGGCTATACCATACTAGAGTGTTAAGGAGATATGGACATTTTCTGAACTTGAGTGCTTGTGATAGCACCATCGGCTCTCAAAACTCGCACAGGTATTTCATAACGAACTTCAAAAAGGTATTGCCACTACACAGAATAGGTTTTTAGAGCAGTGCAATGCTATTGTGCAAACCTAGTGAGCACCACGAGAGGGAGCCCTTCCCCAAGGCAATGGTTTGACATAAAGTACAGTGGCTTTTGTCAAGTTGCACTAACAGAAGCCCGTGGTCTGATCCAAAATCTACTGATGTTTCTGAAGTCTTCACACCAACTGTGGTTTAGTTCTGGCACGTCTACCCCTAGCATAAGCTTTGCAATGCACAGTCAAACTTGGAAACAACAAGATGCTGAATTTACTTCCTTGCTAGCCATTACTATCGGATTTACAAAATACAAATTATACTGTACATGCGTAGAGCAGTACTTTCAAAAGATTATCACATTAAAAATCAAAAGAAGATGGTCAGTGGAAAATTCAAAGGCCCTCCTATGTGACAGCTACTTTTTCCAGCAGATTTCTAATTAACCCAACTTTTCCCAAGTACCGTAGCAACTCTGACAGAGGGAAAATTTCTGAATTAATTACTGCATAATTTTCACTCTCTGAAATATTTTATTGCCATTTTTCCAAAGTCAATTCAGACACAGCAGGAAGAATTATTTTCCATTAAGTACTTTTCTTTCTTGTTTGGGAGTAAAGAATATAAAACTGCCTGAGCAGCTAAATCAGTGTGAAAAATGAAAATTAGCTGGGTTTTTTGTTCTAAGTAGGAGACATACCAAATTAGCAATCCCCCATGATGCGTGACAAAACAGATCACAGAATAACTCAGCTAGAAAATAACACTGAAGTCATGTAGCCTGATCTGCTGCTTAAAACAGCTAAACTGCAGGTGCAATCAGGTTGCCCAGGGCTTTAGCCAGCTGAGTTTTGGAAATCTTCCAAGGACTTAGATCCCCGGGTCTCTCTGGACAGCCTTTTCCAGTGTTCAACCATCCCCACTGTGAAGAACTGTCGCCTTATGTCCTGCAAACATTGCTTGTTGCCTCTCATTGCACGCTCCAGAGAAGCAGCTGGTTCTTTA